>NW_028318510.1:1876071-2501428 GCF_062004578.1 Staurois parvus | reverse complement strand
CTCCAGAGAGAGAGATATCATATTACCCCGGTACAAATCATTAGTAAGACCTCATCTGGAATATGCAGTTCAGTTTTGGGCACCAATTCACAAAAATAACATTGGGGAACTGGAGAAAGTGCAGAGAAGGGCAACCAAACTGATAAGAGGCATGGAGGAGATCAGCTATGAGGAAAGATTAGAGGAACTGAATTTATTCTCCCTTGAGAAGAGGAGATTAAGGGGGGATATGATCAACATGTATAAATACATCAGTGGTTCATATAGTGAACTCGGTGTAGAGCTATTCACCCTGAGGTCATCACAGAGGACAAGGGGGCACTCTTTATGTCTGGAGGAAAAGAAATGTAATCTCCAAACACAGAAAGGTTTTTTCATAGTGAGAGCTGTGAAAATGTGGAATAGACTCCCTCAAGAGTTGGTTCTGGCCAGTTCAGTGGATTGCTTCAAAAAAGGCCTGGATTCTTTCCTAGAGACACAGAATATAACTAGATACTAACATTTATAGGTAAAGTTGATCCAGGGAATATCCAATTGCCTCTCGGGGGATCAGGAATTTTTTTCTCAGCAGGAGCAAATTGGATCATGCTTTGCTGGGTTTTTTGCCTTCCTCGGGATCAGCTTTGGGTATAGGATTATTACTTTTTTTTATGGTTGAACTGGATGGACCTTTGGTCTTTTTTCAACAAGACTATGTAACTATATAAGACATTAAACAAACTTCAATTGAGAATTAAAGTGGCTGTAAACCCTTATATCCACCCAGTAAAGTGAATGGCCTTAAGTTACACACAGAGATGAAACAAAACCTCCCACATAAGTTGTACTTGTCTATCTGAAGCCCTCTCTTCTCATCATCTTTTCTGAATTTATAAAGCTTGTCTGAGCTTTCAAAAAGCAGGGTGTGCAGAGCTGAAATTACTCACTGCAGAGCTCAATGAGATGAGCTCTGAGTGCTGACTGGAGGGAAGAGACACAACTCCCTTCACACAGGAACAGAGCTGAGGTTGTCAGTCACAGGCTGTGTTCTGGAGGTTCCTCCCATGTCACCTTTTTTTTTCTCTTGGTGTCAGGAAAACTTGTCAGAAGTGATTCATGCTGATAGCAGAGGAATAAAGCAGCAGACAGAAATGACACTTAGTGCTGTTAATTAAGACAAGTACAAACTAGAGAGGGATATGCTTTGTTCATATTACATGTGTGAGGTTCACAACCACTTTAAATAGACATCGTTAACCCATTCTTTAACTGTAGGGGCCAAAGACCTAATTCCTTTCAGCTAGCTTTCTATCAATTGCCCTTGCAAACGGTTTACCACACATGTGTATACTGAATGTGCAAGGGCTGATTGTTCCTGCTTGGGATCTGTATAGGCAAAAAAATTAAAAATCAAAAACACACTTACATACAGATAAAAACACACATAATAAATATAGAAATTACAGCAGCATTTAAATATGTTCTCACACAAAGAGTTTTCTGCTCTTATCTTTACTGTTAATTTGCCAAGGAAGGGTGGCCACACAGCTACTAAAATGTCAACCCATAAATCTGGCGGGCAGATGAATAAATTATACGCCACACCTTTGCTGATAGCATTGTTATATTCCACTCATAGGAAGTTACAGAGCAGAATCATTTGCTAAACTATAATGTCCCCTTCAAGGGATATTAAACAGAAACTCTGCAACAACATGATTCATAACAGAACATAATACATTGGAAGGAAACACTACTCATGCTCGTTTGTGACATTTTGGACATTAGTAAGCCCCAGCCATTGTTCGCTTTAAGTATGGCATTTTCCAGTGCAAATGACCATTACATTTATTTATGATGAACAGTGTGTGGGAAATTTCTGAGCACAGTATGTGGTGGGAGAAAGTCCTTGTTCAATTTGTGAAAGTTTACATGCTTGGGAAAGCCCTGCAGTGGAGGTGAAGAACACTAACACAGTGAAGGAATTAAGTAATTACAGACACAGAGGGGACTCCTGCATAGGAAAACAAGATCAAAGGATTATTACATTGTGAGAAGTCAGAATGAATAAGCTGAGTAGCAACATTTATCAGCTTCTTGGATATGCAGAACAAGATCTGGTTCAAGCAACACTTGGGGCACCAACAGAAAGGTCTCCTTTTTAGGTCACTTTGAAGTAGGTTAAGTATTTTACATGACATGCTTTGATGTGTTAATATATACTAGTACATCAGAACAAGACACCTTCCTAAACCTTTGTATTTGGGGGCTGTTGAATAATCATGCAGTGCAGAAGGTCACCTTACAAATTGTTATTTTTAATATCTCAATGTTCAGTAAAATTAAGAAAATGTCAATCACTGTTACCATAAAACTGGCCTTAGAAATTTGTAAATGGTCCGACATACAGCATCTCACAGAAGTGAGTACACCCCTTACATTTTTTTAAATTTTTTTTATATCTCTTCATGTGACAACACTGGACAAGAAATGACACTTTGCTACAATGTAAAGTAGTGAGTGTACAGCTGGTATAACAGTGTAAATTTGCTGTCCCCTCAAAAGAAGTCAACACACAGCCATTAATGTCTAAACCGCTGGCAATAAAAGTGAATCCACCCCTAAGTGAAAATGTCCAAATTGGGCCCAAAGTGTCAATATTTTGTGTGGCCACCTTTATTCTCCTGCACTGCCTTAACCCTCTTGGGCATGGAGTTCACCAGAGCTTCACAGGTTGCCACTGGAGTCCTCTTTCAGTGACGACATCACGGAGCTGGTGGATGTTAGAGACCTTGCACTCCTCCACCTTCTGTTTGAGGATGCCCTACAAATGCTCAATAGGGTGTAGGTCTGGAGACATTGTTGGCCAGTCCATCACCTTTACCCTCAGCTTCTTTAGCAAGGCAGTGGCTGTCTTGGAGGTGTGTTTGGGGTTGTTATGTTGGAATACTGCCCTGCGGCCCAGTCTCCCAAGGGAGGGGATCATGCTCTGCTTCAGTATGTCACAGTACATGTTGGCATTATGGTTCCCTCAATGAACTGTAGCTCCCCAGTGCTGGCAGCACTCATGCAGCCCCAGACCATGACACTCCCACCACCATGCTTGACTGTAGGCAAGACACACTTGTCTTTGTACTCCTCACCTGGTTGCCGCCACACATGCTTGACACCATCTGAACCAGTTTTTCTTGGTCTCATCAGACCAGATTACTGGAACCATGTCCTTCATCTGCTTGTCTTCAGCAAACTGTTTGCGGGCTTTCTTCTGCATCATTTTTAGATGAGGACTCCTTCTGGGTCGATAGCTATGCAGACCAATTTGAGGCACTGTGCGGCGTATGGTCTGAGCACTGACAGGCTGACCCCTTCAAGCTCTGCAGCAATGCTGGCAGCACTTATATGTCTATTTCCCAAAGACAACCTCTGGATAGGACGCTCAGCATGTGCACTCAACTTCTTTGGTCGACCATGGCGAGGTCTGCTCTTAGTGGAACCTGTCCTCTTAAATCACTGTATGGTCTTGGCCACTGTGCTGCAGCTCAATTTCAGAGTCTTGGCAATCTTCTTATAGCCTAGGCCATCTTGATGTAGAGCAACAATTCTTTTTTTCAGATCCTCAGAGTTCTTTGCCATGAGGTGCCATGTTGAACTTCCAGTAACCAGTATGAGAGAGTGTCAGGGCTCCCAGGTATGACCAGAGGTGTGTGACTGAAGCAGGGAAACGCAGACTTCAGATATGTGATTAACAATGTAATTTATTAACACTAACAATACAAACATAAACGCAGTGCAATACTAAACATAATACAGTGCAAACAAACCCAACCAACCACCCACAGATAACAGTACATACAAGCAAGCGTCGTCAGGCAGGCCGAGTCAATATCAATTGGGCAGGTAGGTACAGGGGGAGCAAGCGGAGAATGGTCGGGGTCACAGGCCAGGTTCAGCAGGTAGCAAGCAGCGTAGTACAGAGGGTCAGGCAGAGGGATGGTCAGGGTCACAAGCCAGGGATCAGAACAGGTAGCAAGCAGCGTAGTACAGAGGGTCAGGCAGAGGGATGGTCAGGGTCACAAGCCAGGGATCAGAACAGGTAGCAAAGGAACAGAAACAGGATGCAGGACAGATACAGGGCCCAGGACAAACACAACACCAAGGCAGAGTCTGCAAGTCTGGCCATCCCTTAAATACACCAGTATCATCAGTTCCAGGTGTTAGCTGGCTGAAAGGTTGAGTCTCTGATTGCTGGGAGCACCCGCTGGCCAGCCCTGGTACTGCAGATCAAAAGGCAGGTGAGTCCCACCATTGCTGGCCAGTCCATTCCTGACAGTACCCCCCCCTCAAGGAGCAGCCTCAGGACACTCCAAACAGTCCTAGCTGGGAAAAATGTTCCACCGCCCGGGTCTGGTAACTGGCGGGATATCAAAGACTGGCACACCGGGCAGGACTCTGGGCAGCGGTACACCGGGCAGAGGCACATCGGGCTGGACTCCGGGCAGAGGCACATCGGGCTGGACTCCGGGCAGAGGCACATCGGGCTGGACTCCGGGCAGAGGCACATCGGGCTGGACTCCGGGCAGAGGCACAACGGGCTGGACTCCGGGCAGAGGCACATCGGGCTGGACTCCGGGCAGAGGCACATCGGGCTGGACTCTGGGCAGAGGCACATCGGGCAGGACTCCGGGCAGAGGCACATCGGGCAGGACTCCGGGCAGAGGCACATCGGGCAGGACCCCGGGCAGAGGCACATTGGGCTACCAGGCGAAGCGGCAGGCAGCGGGCCACCGGGCGGAGCGGCAGGCACCGGGCCCCCGGGCAGAGCGGCAGGCCTCGGGCCCCCGGGCGGGGCGACAGGCCTCGGGCCCCCGGGCGGGGCGACAGGCCTCGGGCCCCCGGGCGGGGCGACAGGCCTCGGGCCCCCGGGCGGGGCGACAGGCCTCGGGCCCCCGGGCGGGGCGACAGGCATCGGGCCCCCGGGCGGGGCGACAGGCATCGGGCCCCCAGGCGGGGCGACAGGCATCGGGCCCCCAGGCGGAACTACAGGTCTCGGGCCCTCAGGCGGAGCGGCGGGTGCCGGACCCCCAGATGGAGCGACAGGCCTCGGGCCCCCAGGCGGGGCGACAGGCATCGGACCCCCAGGCGGGGCGACAGGCATCGGGCCCCCAGGCGGGGCGACAGGCATCGGGCCCCCAGGCGGGGCGACAGGCATCGGGCCCCCAGGCGGGGCGACAGGTCTCGGGCCCTCAGGCGGAGCGGCGGGCGCCGGACCCCCGGGTGGAGCGACAGGACTCGGGCCCTCAGGCGGAGCGGCGGGCGCCGGACCCCCAGGTGGAGAGACAGGTCTCGGGCCCCCAGGCGGAGCGACAGGTCTCGGGCCCTCAGGCGGAGCGGCGGGCGCCGGACCCCCAGGCGGAGTGACAGGTCTCGGGCCCTCAGGCGGAGCGGCGGGCGCCGGACCCCCAGGCGGAGCGACAGGTCTCGGGCCCTCAGGCGGAGCGGCGGGCGCCGGACCCCCAGGCAGAGCAACAGGTCTCGGGCCCTCAGGCGGAGCGGCGGGCGCCGGACCCCCAGGCGGAGCGACAGGTCTCGGGCCCTCAGGCGGAGCGGCTGGCGCCGGACCCCCAGGTGGAGCGACAGGTCTCGGGCCCTCAGGCGGAGCGGCGGGCGCCGGACCCCCAGGCGGTGCGACAGGTCTCGGGCCCTCAGGCGGAGCGACAGGTCTCGGGCCCCCAGGCGGGGCGGCGGGCGCCGGACCCCCAGGTGGAGCGGCGGGCGCCGGACCCCCAGGCGGAGCGACAGGTCTCGGGCCCCCAGGCAAAGCAGCGGGCACCGAGTCACCAGGCACGACAGTGGGCTCCGAGTCAACTGGCATGACCGCTGGCACTAGGTCAGACATTGGATCGCCTGGCTGGACAGCGGGCATCGGGTCACCAGGCATCAGGTCATTTGGCTCGACAGCGGGCACCGTGTCATCTGGCAAGGCAGTGGGCTCCGAGTCAACTGGTATGACCGCGGGCACTGGGTCAGACATTGGATCGTCTGACCGGACAGCGGGCATCGGGTCACCAGGCATCAGGTCATGTGGCTCGACCGCGGGCACCGCGTCATCTGGCAAGGCAGTGGGCTCCGAGTCAACTGGTATGACCGCGGGCACTGGGTCAGACATTGGATCGTCTGACTGGACAGCGGGCATCGGGTCACCAGGCATCAAGTCATTTGGCTTGACAGCGAGCACCGCGTCATCTGGCAAGGCAGTGGGTTCCGAGTCAACTGGCATGACCGCGGGCACTGGGGCAGACATTGAATCGTCTGGCTGGACAGCGGGCATCGAGTCACCAGGCATCAGGTAATTTGGCTCGACAGCGGGCACAGCGTCATCTGGCAAGGCAGTGGGCTCCGAGTCAACAGGCACGACAGTGGGCACCGGGTCATCAGGTACCGGATTGTCTGGCTCGACAGCAGGCATCGGGTCACCAGGTATGACAGCGGGCACTGGGTCACCAGGCATCAGGTCATTTGGCTCGCCAGCGGGCACCGCGTCATCTGGCAAGGCAGTGGGCACCGAGTCACCAGGTACGACAGCGGGCTCTGAGTCAATTGGCACGACAGCGGGCACCGGATCAGGTACCGGATCATCTGGATCAACAGCGGGCATCGAGTCAACTGGCCTAATAGGATCGTCAGGCTGGATCAGTTCATCATGCTGGGTAGAGGCATCAGGCTGAATGCCGGCGTCCGGCTGAGTAGAGGCTTCAGGCCGAGTAGAGGCTTCAGGCCGAGTAGAGGCATCAGGCCGAGTAGAGGCATCAGGCCGAGTAGAGGCATCAGGCCGAGTAGAGGCTTCAGGCCGAGTAGAGGCATCAGGCCGAGTAGAGGCTTCAGGCCGAGTAGAGGCTTCAGGCCGAGTAGAGGCTTCAGGCCGAGTAGAGGCATCAGGCCGAGTAGAGGCATCAGGCCGAAGAGAGGCATCAGGCCGAAGAGAGGCATCAGGCTGCGTACCGACATCAGGCTGAAGAGAGGCATCAGGCTGCGTACAGGCATCAGGCCGAGTACAGGCATCAGGCTGAGTAGAGGCTTCAGGCTGAGTAGAGGCTTCAGGCTGAGTAGAGGCTTCAGGCTGAACCACGGAAGGCAGGCTCACCGGTTTGGATACTGGCAGGATGGTATTGGTTGGAAAGAATTTTCGCTTTTTTCTGGTTTTAACTACTGGAGCACTGGAAGTAAACGCAGGTCTGCAAACGAATGGAGCAGCTGGAGACAGAGAAGAACTGGAGGATGGAACAGGAGAGGGAGCAGTTGCTACAGAGGGCTTTTTTACAGGGTTAAAGGCAGGATAGGTGCAGCGAGTGGGAACAGGGTACTGACATGCGGTAGATAGCCAAGTATACTGGGCTGTAACTGGAGGAGCTGGTGGGAATACAGGAGTAGAGTTAGAAGCAGGACTGGGTTTTTGTAAGCTGACTGAGGCTGGGTGCAACAAGTCTGTCCATGTCTGCAGTATGGGTTGAACAAAGCTGAGCTTACACAAAGCCTGTCTGGTCAATGACTGCACTGCGTTTATACAATCACTTAGTGTCTGTGGTGAACATGTGGAATAACGCTCCAGAAAGTAACCCACATCATCCTCTAATAACCACACCAGGGACTCTACCTGGTCTGCACTAAATGGTGGCAAAAATTCATCCCTGCATTCGGGGGTACCAGATGAAACCAACTCTGCACAAACCTCAATCAAAGGCTGCACCTCAGAGAACTCTGTGCCCTGATCTACTAGAACATGAGCGAGCCGTATACATTCTAGCAGTTCATCCCGGGTATACTCCTTCAGAGTTTGATAAGCATACTCCCTGTCATCAAACACTAGCAGATATAAATACGCAACCTCATCCAGATCCATCCTTCCCATCAACAAGCCAAGATGGCTTCCCTGTGCAGCCACTTCTGGTCAGGATTGGCCTTGGTGTAATGTCAGGGCTCCCAGGTATGACCAGAGGTGTGTGACTGAAGCAGGGAAACGCAGACTTCAGATATGTGATTAACAATGTAATTTATTAACACTAACAATACAAACATAAACGCAGTGCAATACTAAACATAATACAGTGCAAACAAACCCAACCAACCACCCACAGATAACAGTACATACAAGCAAGCGTCGTCAGGCAGGCCGAGTCAATATCAATTGGGCAGGTAGGTACAGGGGGAGCAAGCGGAGAATGGTCGGGGTCACAGGCCAGGTTCAGCAGGTAGCAAGCAGCGTAGTACAGAGGGTCAGGCAGAGGGATGGTCAGGGTCACAAGCCAGGGATCAGAACAGGTAGCAAGCAGCGTAGTACAGAGGGTCAGGCAGAGGGATGGTCAGGGTCACAAGCCAGGGATCAGAACAGGTAGCAAAGGAACAGAAACAGGATGCAGGACAGATACAGGGCCCAGGACAAACACAACACCAAGGCAGAGTCTGCAAGTCTGGCCATCCCTTAAATACACCAGTATCATCAGTTCCAGGTGTTAGCTGGCTGAAAGGTTGAGTCTGATTGCTGGGAGCACCCGCTGGCCAGCCCTGGTACTGCAGATCAAAAGGCAGGTGAGTCCCACCATTGCTGGCCAGTCCATTCCTGACAGAGAGTGAGAGCGATAACACCAAATTTAACACACCTGCTACCCATTCACACCTGAGACCTTGTAACGCTAACGAGTCACATGACACCGGGGAGGGAAAATGGCTCATTGGGCCCAATTTGGACATTTTCACTTAGGGGTGTACTCACTTTTGCTGCCAGCAGTTTAGACATTAAAAGCTGTGTGTTGAGTTCTTTGGAAGGGACAGCAAATTTACCCTGTTATACGAGCTGTACACTCACTACTTTACATTGTAGCAAAGTGTAATTTCTTCAGTGTTGTCACATGAAAAGATAGAATAAAATATTTACAAACATGTGTGGGGTGTACTCACTTCTGGAAGATACTGTACATGCATTATATAAAAACCTCACGAGGAGAGCTGCTGCCCTGGTCAAATGGGGATTCCTGTCTGAGCAATGGAGAAGACACATGCAGACTGTCCCTGCGCTGTCTTACCTGCACGGTTCGCCTTGTACACCAAGCACAGCCATTTATGGCCATTGGGAAGAATGTCACACAGACAACATACCATCACCAGATCAGAATACTGTCATCTATTATTCATGGGCACTGTAACACTTAAGCTGACTATATGCTGATCAAATTTTGGACAAGCCAGCAGGAACCAGATGAATTACGATCAATGTGTGGGCTAACCCACTTGACCGAATATCCATGTTTAACCAAGTTCTGTCGAAGAGACATGTTGGAAAATCTTCTGTCAATCAGTGGCTGCAGCCACTAATCAGTGCATTTTGAATGCAATGTCACAACCTATATAGTTAGTTACTAAAAATATAACCCTATTAACCACTTCCAGTGCAGGCCAATTCTGACATTCATCTCCTACATGTAAAAAACATTTTATTTTTTTTTTTGCTAGAAAGCTAATTAGAACCCCCAAACATTATATATTTTTTAAGCAGAGGAAATGGTGGGTGTTGCTTATTTTTATGTCACACAGTACTCGTGCAGTGGTTTTTCAAGCGCACAAAGTTTGGAAAAATATATTATAATGAACTTTAATGTACAAAAACCACAATATAATACCCATTCTTTGTTGAAATATAAAGGATGATTTTATGCCGAGTAGATACCAAACATATCACGCTTTAAAATTGTGTATGTCTGTGAAACGGCACTAACTACGGTACCTAAAAAATCTCCATAGGCAATACTTTAAAAAACTTTACAGGTTACCAGTTTAGAGGAACACAGGAGTTCTGGTGCTAGAATTATTGCTCTCACTCTGAAGTTTGTGGTGAAAGCTCCAATGTGTGGTGCGATCACCGTTTACATATGTGTGTGGGACTGGTGCATGCATTCGCCTTTGTGTGTGAGCATGGTAGAATGGGGTGCTTTAAAATAATCTGTTTTAATATTTATAATTATATATTACCTAGATTGTAAGCTCGAAAGAGCAGGGCCCTCGATCCCCTCATGTTTTGCATTGTATTGGTATTGTTCTGTCACATGTTCTGTCCACCTTTGTAATGTACAGCGCTGAGCGAACTATCGGCGCTTTATAAATACTGTATAATAATAATAATATATATATATATCTATACACACACACACTCAGGTGAAACTCGAAAAATTTGATTATCGTGGAAAAGTTCATTTATTTCAGTAATGCAACTTAAAAGGTGAAACTAATATATGAGATAGACTCATTACATGCAAAGCAAGATAGTTCAAGCCGTGATTTGTCATAATTGTGATGAGCTCATGAAAACCCCAAATCCACAATCTCAGAAAATTACAATATTGTGAAAAGGTGCAATATTCTAGACTCAAAGTGTCCCACTCTAATCAGCTAATTAAGCCATAACACCTGCAAAGGGTTCCTGAGCCTTTAAATGGTCTCTCAGTCTGGTTCAGTAGAAATCACAATCATGGGAAAGACTGCTGACCTGACAGTTGGGCAGAAAACCATCATTGACACCCTCCATAAGGAGGGAAAGCCTCAGAAGGTAATTGCAAAAGAAGTTGGATGTTCCCAAAGTGCTGTATCAAAGCACATTAATAGAAAGTTATGTGGAAGGGAAAAGTGTGGAAGAAAAAGGTGCACAAGCAGCAGGGATGACCGCAGCCTGGAGAGGATTGTCAGGAAAAGGCCATTCAAAAGTGTTGGGGACTTTCACAAGGAGTGGACTGAGGGTAAAGTCAGTGCATCAAGAGCCACCACACACAGACGGATCCTGGACATGGGCTTCAAATGTCGTATTCCTCTTGTCAAGCCACTCCTGAACAACAAACAACGTCAGAAGCGTCTTACCTGGGCTAAAGAAAAACAGACCTGGTCTGTTGCTCAGTGGTCCAAAGTCCTCTTTTCCGATGAGAGCAACGTTTGCACGTCATTTGGAAACCAAGGACCCAGAGTATGGAGGAAGAATGGAGAGGCACACACTGCAAGATGCTTGAAGTCCAGTGTGAAGTTTCCACAGTCTGTGTTGATTTGGGGGGCCATGTCATCTGCTGGTGTTGGTCCACTGTGCTTCATTAAGTCCAGGGTCAACGCAGCCGTCTACCAGGAGATTTTGGAGCACTTCATGCTTCCTTCCGGAGACGAGCTTTCTGGGGATGCTGACTTCATTTTCCAGCAGGACTTGGCACCTGCCCACACTGCCAAAAGCAGCAAAACCTGGTTCAATGACCGTGGGATTAATGTGCTTGATTGGCCAGCAAACTCGCCTGACCTGAACCCCATAGAGAATCTATGGGGCATTGCCAAGAGAAAGATGAGAGACATGAGACCGAACAATGCAGAAAAGCTGAAGGCCGCTATTGAAGCATCCTGGTCTTCCATAACACCTCAGCAGTGCCACAGGCTGATAGCTTCCATGCAATGCCGCATTGAGGCAGTAATTGCTGCAAAAGGGGCCCAAACCAAGTACTGAGTACATATGCATGCTTATACTTTTCAGAGGTCTGATATTGTTCTATGTACAATCCTTGTTTTATTGATTGCATGTAATATTCTAATTTTCTGAGATTGTGGATTTGGGGTTTTCATGAGCTGTAAGCCATAATCATCACAATTATGACAAATCACGGCTTGAACTATCTTGCTTTGCATGTAATGAGTCTATCTCATATATTAGTTTCACCTTTTAAGTTGCATTACTGAAATAAATGAACTTTTGCAAGATATTCTAATTTTTCGAGTTTCACCTATATATATTATATTATATTTATATAATATATTTATAATTTGTTTCTATACCACTGTTAGCTGACAACTTTCAGCCGGTCCAGGCTGAGGAAACATCCACCCAGATGCCTGGACTGGAATCTGGCTCAGCATCTCAGGGATAAAGATACAGAGAAACCCCCTAGAATGGAACTTTGAAGGCATCATACATAAAATTAAAGTTGTGAAATCTTTATTTTATCAAAATGTCATAAATTTATGGCATAACACACCATTTTACAAGACAATCACATTATACATTATATTATATCACCATGAAGGATGTCATGCAATTGTTAAACAATGGTCTTGATTAGTTACAAAGATGATTCTGCGAAAATCCTACGCGTTTCAGAGTAATATAACTCTTTCCTCAGGGATAGCAAACACTGTGTAAAGGTGATATCGTCTGTCAGATTGAAAATACAATTATTTATTACATACCATATACAACCAAATAAAGTGTCTCAAAATGCATGGGTATACTCACAATATGAGAAGATCAAACCGTGTATGAGCATTAAATCGTATTAAAAAAAGACTTCCAAAATGTCAGTACCTCTTTACCAGGGCACCCGCGGTCTCTGGGCACCTAAGGATCCCATCAAGACGGAACACAGGGCCAACCAGATCACTACAAAAAGAGGATTTACAGAGCAAAAAATGTCTACATGTGTGTACCATATAGTGGAAGAAAAAGGGGAGCCGCAGAATGACTAGGCGGGAATACCCACCATTATACTCATCAGAGGTCTCGATGTTCCCAAACAGATATATTGGCATCTACATAAATAGATCATAGGCTGTATATACAAAGGTATCCATGAATCTCTGTCCAGTCACACCATGTGCCCCTTTAAAGACAACATAGATGGAGGAACTAATGAATACATTATCTCCACAGGAATAAATAAGCCCAATATTAAATGTAAGAGTCTATGTAGTGCTTACCATCACGGACAATGTCATGGCATAGTCATAAAAGATCCATACTGGCACCTCTAAGTAAGGAGTGTCAAATTGTGAAAGGAAGCCTCAATTATATAGGTCCTGATTGAAGGATCCTGAAAGTGATGACCGCTCCCAAAAGGAACTGAGAAAGGAAAATGGCGCCCACACCTGCTCTATGAGGGACATCACCGTGCACCGCCCCCCGGTGCATCGGTGTGTGACGTCACCACACCACCTCGTGCGGAGTGATGTCATGCATCGGCGCACCGCCCACACGCTGAGAAGACAGACGCAGCCTCCAAAGGAAAGGGGAGTGGCAAGAAAAGCCAGAACCCCCTAACCACGGAGGCCACGCATTGCTGCACTCACTAGGCCCTGAAGATTCTGGTGGCACAGCCTCAGTGTGCCGGGCGCTGAAAAGAGAGGACCTCAGCACCCAGGTTCAAACCCGACTGGCCCCATGGCCAGGAAGGCAGCTGAAAAAACATGGAATTAGACATATCACCAATCAACACTGTATAGACTTTATGCATAGCATGTTGAATCAATATTATAACAAACATTTGGTTGAGAACATTATACAGAATATAAAGCTGAAAATGAATATGTCACCGTAAAGGGGTCTCAAACAGATATACAGAGCAATAGTAGAGTATGCAATCCCCCCACAGGACGTTAATGCAATATCATACACCATAGCACAGAACATTAAACTCCCAACACCCAAACAGTGGAAGGAGGCACTATTTTTCCAAGCCTGCAGACTCAAATCCCTGTAAAAAGGGCCTGAAATTGACCAACTCATTCAGGTTGGGGGGGGGGGGGAAGTAGCATGCAGATGGAAGATCCACCTGAGTTCAAGCTGCAACAACAGCTTGTTCCAGTCTCCCCCTCTTAGGCCTGGATGCTCTCGGCCAAGAATGTTGGGATTTAATCTTGGGGAATTGGCCATTGTGTGCCGCAAGGACATGTCGCCCTAAGGGTAAATCAGGATCAGTTGTCTGCATGCTTTTTATGTGTCTATATGCACCCTCCAAAATTCCAGCTTAGTCTTTTCCACATTCACAAAGAAGTAAAATATCACCCCCGCAGTTCGACAATTGGCAAAATGTTTTAGTTTCAAGGAAACCCCATTTAGTACCCTAGGTTGTACTTACAGTTGTGTCCAAAATTATTCAACCCCCACTGAAATTGAGTGTTTTGGCCAGTTTGACATTGCTTTTGATCATTCAGTCATCTTGCTTACATTTACATTAAAGAGGCACTTGTAGGTCAGACAAATATAACATAACAGTTATAATGAAATAACCACAAATGTCTTTTCTGTGCTCACAGCATTATCAGTTTTATTCAACCCCCAAGTGACATTCAATCTTAGTACTTAGTACAGCATCCTTTTACAGTTATAACAGCTTTTAAACGTGAAGCATAGCTTGACACAAGTGTCTTGCAGCGATCTACGGGTATCTTCGCCCATTCTTCATGGGCAAAGGCCTCCAGTTCAGTCACATTCTTAGGCTTGCGCACTGCAACTGCTTTCTTTAAGTCCCACCAGAGGTTCTCAATCGGATTTAAGTCTGGTGACTGCGATGGCCACTCCAAAATGTTCCAGCCTTTCCTCTGCAACCATGCTCTAGTGGACTTGGAGGTATGCTTGGGATCATTGTCCTGTTGAAAGGTCCAACGTCTCCCAAGCCTCAGGTGTGTGACGGACTGCATCACGTTTCCATCCAATATCTCCTGGTACTGAAGAGAATTCATGGTACCTTGCACACGCTGAAGCTTCCCTGTACCTGCAGAAG
Source organism: Staurois parvus (assembly GCF_062004578.1). Taxonomy (NCBI): domain Eukaryota; kingdom Metazoa; phylum Chordata; class Amphibia; order Anura; family Ranidae; genus Staurois; species Staurois parvus. The sequence goes on along the minus strand of NW_028318510.1, from coordinate 2,486,882 downwards.
CAAAACAGCCCCAAAGCATGATTGACCCTCCACCATGCTTCACAGTAGGCAAGGTGTTCTTTTCATCATAGGCCTTGTTCTTCCTCCTCCAAACATAGCGTTGATCCATGGGCCCAAACAGTTCTAATTTTGTTTCATCAGTCCACAGAACACTATCCCACAACTTTTGTGGTTTGTCCACATGGCTTTTGGCATACTGCAGTCGACTCTTCTTATTCTTTGGAGACAGCAAGGGGGTACGCCTGGGAGTTCTGGCACGGAGGCCTTCATTACGCAGTGTGCGTCTTATTGTCTGGGCTGAAACTTCTGTACCCACATCTGACAAATCTTTTCTCAGTTCCTCAGCAGTCACACGGGGACTTCTCTCCACTCTACGCTTCAGGTAGCGCACAGCAGTCGAAGTCAGCATCTTCTTTCTGCCACGACCAGGTAGCGTTTCAACAGTGCCCTTTGCCTTGAATTTGCGAATGATGCTTCCTAAGGTGTCTCTTGGTATGTTTAACATCTTTGCAATCTTCTTATAGCCATTGCCCTTCCTGTGAAGAGAAATCACCTCTTCTCTTGTCTTCCTGGACCATTCTCTTGCCTTCACCATGTTTGTAACCACACCAGTAAATGTCTAGAAGGAGCTGAGTATCACAGTCATTTTAAAGCTGCCTAATTGGTGCTTATTATGCTTGATTGCTGCTCGGTGACATCCACAGGTGTTTTCAATACCTGATGGAAAGCACCTGTATGAACCTCTGTTCTTCAGAGTGGTAGTCTTTAAGGGGTTGAATAATTGTGGCAATGAAGAAACCACATAAGAACCATTTACTACTGTATTACATAAACAATTGATGTCATTTTAGTTGCATTTGGGTAGTTACAACGTCCTTGTAGGATTTGATTCTGAATACAATTCCAAATGTACACTATAGTCCCTAAACCCCTTTACAGCATTGGGGGTTGAATAATTTTGGACACAACTGTATGCATACATATACTTACAGTAATTACATGCCCTGCAACAAAATGTACCCTTTAGTTTGCAAGGATCTCTAGGTACATCTACCTTATATTCACTTTATAATATGATCCTTAACGGATGTAGCTCTCCTAAAAGTGATTGGGGGGGAGGTAAAAATTTACCTATCATGGGATCTGTGGTTAGTAGATGCCAATATTTCTGAATTATGTCTATAACTTGGTTGTGCTGATTTGAAAACTTCATAATGATTCTAGGTTGATTATCTGATTTTTTTTTTATTAGAATCTTTATAGAGAAGGTAATTGCCTGCATTACTACAGGCACGATTGAAGGCTTTCTTTAAGCAAGATTTAGTATAACCTCTCTCCAGTAATCTGCTACAGAGTGCATCTGCCTCCTCTTTGAAGGACTGCTCATCCGAGCAATCGCTCCTTGTTCTCAAATATTGACTATAAGGAATGAATGAAATCAATGTCGTGGGATGGAAACTGGAAGCATGCAATATGGTATTGCCAGCAGTTGGTTTGCGATATAGTCTGCTGATTAAACTGCCATCATCCTTGACCTGAATACTAACATCCAGAAAGGTAACTTCCTTTTTATCACACATCATAGTAAATGTGAGATTGAACTCATTCTTGTTCCTTCTCTCCAGACACACATTTAAGATGTCATCGATAAAACGGCTCCACATACAAATGAAGTCCGTATATACCAATAAATCCTCATCAGCCAAAAACATCTGTTCCCACTCCCCCAGGTACAGGTTGGCATAGGATGGGGCACAGTATGTCCCCATCGCCACCCCCTGCACCTGGAGGTAGTGGGAACCATTGAAGGTGAATACATTGTGCTGAAGAATGAATTCAAGTGCTGAACCAATTAATTAATTATAGGCCCACTCCTAATGTCTCCTTTGTACTAGAATATGTTGAATTGCTGCTACTCTCCTATCATGGGGAATAGAACTATATAATGCTTCTACATCTATTGTTACCAATAGGGCTCCTTCAGGTATATGTAAGTTATTAATAATTTTTAATAGATGTATAGTATCCTTAACGTAAGATAGAAGAATTGCTACATGAGGTCTCAGATGTTCATCAATGAGTTGACTTAGGCTCTCTGTTAAGAGCCCCATTGCCAGAAATAATTGGTCTTCCTGGGGGGTTATCTAACTTCTTGTGAATTTTTGGAAGAGAATAAAAAGGTATGAATCCTTGGAAAACTAGTTCTAACAAAATCCCATGTGGTGTTAGTGATAATTCCATTAAAGTACGCAGTATCAACCAAATCATAGAATTGATTGTTGAATGTATCCACCATCTCAGGGATCCGTCGTGAGCCTGAGCCAGTCCCTCCACAGTCCAGTACTCCAGTGAGTGCTGAATGGGCAGAGCAGAGAGCCGATGCCTGACAGTCATGACTCTGTGTTCAGAGCAGACGGGGAGAACTGAGCAATCAGCGGTGTCTGTTCACTTAGTTCTCACTGCAGAGCTGGATGATGCTGCCTACACCTAATTGAGTATAAATGTTTGTTTTTTTCTAAGTCCATACTTCTCTTTTTAAAGCAAGGATTCATTTAGTCCCTTCTTACTATAACCTGTAAAGTTATACTGCCTCTAGAATGTTAGTGGTGTGCCCGATCCTAATAAGGCCAGAATGTATACAAGTTTACAATAGCTTTAAATCTGTAGGTACGCACCATAACCAAAAAACATAAAGCCTGTGGATTTAAATTTATATTTTTATTTTACACTGTGAACACAAACCTGTATTTTCTATTATATAGCGCAAGATGTAAGGCGAGTGCGAAGAGTAGAATAGCTGCTAGCACAATATAGGCAAGGTAACAAAACCCACAATATATGAGTACAAATGTAAGTGAAGCGCTAGAAATAAGTGTCAAATGCAATCATAAGGTGAATATAACAATCATACAATATCAGTGTGACATAATCTAATAAAATATATCAAATCTTATAAAAAAAAGTCTGTGTCACTACAAATTTCAGCAATAATTATATGATAAATATGAATTGTCTGTGGCATTACAAGTCACAGAAATGCCAGGTGACGTGTGTGCTCTTCATCTATAGAAGAAATCTGTGCAACTACAAGGTGCAGCGATACCAAGTAGGATATTCAAAAGTGCTCATGATCCAATACGGAAATCCACCACCTTATATGGATGTGCACTCACCAGAACGCAACTGGTATAATAGCGTTTTATGCTGATCCTTACAGGGGGTCTCAGAAAGCCAATAGCAGGGACCGGACTTCTCCAGAATAAGGGCTATGCAAAACCAGCAAAAGGATCCTCCTGGGGGGGGAGAAGCTTTTTAGAAAAAACAAATTGGTGGTTATGGTGTTATGCTATGTGGCTTCTGTGATCCATATCTTTGCCAGGACTGCATCACATCCCTGCTGGCCCGTGGTTCCCAATACCTGGTCTAGATAGGAGAACACAGTGAAAACGCTATTATACCAGTGGCGTTCTGGTGAGTGCACATCCATATAGGTTGATGAATTTCCGTATTGGATCATGAGCACTTTTGAATATCCCACTTGGTATAGCTGCACTTTGTAGTTCCACGGATTTCTTCACTAGCATTTTTGTGACTTGTAGTGCCACTGACAATTCATATTTACCATATAATTATTGCTGAGATTTGTAGTGACACAGACTTTTTTCTATAAGATTGATATATTTTATTAGATTATGTCACATTGATACTGTATGATCACTATATTCACGTGAGCACCTTATGATTGCATTTGACACTTATTTCTAGCGCTGCACTTACTTTATTTTCTACTGTACATCACTGACAATAAAAAGAAAGATAAGGGTCTACAATGTATTTTCAACATGTCCAGCTTTAGGTTAGAAACTGAAAATCTTAAGTAATGTAGGTTTTTCTTTTCATTTCATGCTACCAGTCTGTAACAGCTCCTTGCATTTGAATGAACAATACATTTTATACTACTGGTAAATGACAGCTGAAGAATTTAAGTTGGAATCTGATTGGTTGATGTGGAGGATTATAGGCAATTTCTATTGAAGACTTATGAATTCCAACAAAATACCATGGTGGTACAGTAACCGTAATTCATGCACGTAAAATGTGAAAACTTCACCTTTTAATTATAACCAAGGAATAATACAGAAGTGGTTGGTAAACTGAAGGTGTTGTCCATGTTCGCCATTTGTATGGTTAACCATTTTTATTATTTATTTCTGAAAATAAAAGCTTCTGATAGTTTTTTAAAGCCTAAAGCCTAGAGTTTTTTAAACTCTACAATTCGTTTAATAAAATACTCCTGTTCTTTTAATTTCCTAGATGATAGAAAAAGATCTCTACCTGCTTTGGGCAATAGCAAAGCTGTACATATTTGAGCTGATTATGTAGCAAGCTAGGCCAGTTTATACCAAGTCAACTGATAGGTGACCAGGGACTGAAATGGCTTAGTCATGCAATCAATATGCTATCATATGACTGCTCAGATGACAAATATCTGAACCTCAAATATCTGGACAGAGCCTCATGAGTTTTAGCCTAGGACATGGGAAAGTCTCACTGTCAGGAGCTGCCGCGACGTGCGGCTCGGCGCAGGCGCAGTGTGCCGGTTCACGCTGGTATACGGGCACTAGGTCCTGGCCGGCCGTTGCGGAAACGGAACTCGTGCATGTGCACTCGGAGCCGCGGGTGCGCGCCTGGCACCAATGACAGCGCAGGGCACGGTATTTAAATCCGCTCTGCGCGGACATGAATTGCCGTTTGGTCTCTCTGTGTTCCTGATCCTGTATTCCTCGTTATTCTGATTGTTGCTGACCCGGATTGTCCCTGACTGTGCTGTATTCTCCTGCTCTGACCCCTGGCTTGCCTGACCTCTCTCCTGGATGCCCCGTTAGATCTGATCTCCTGTTACTGACCTGGCGTGTGACCCGACCATTCTCTGCCCACTGCCTTGTACCGCGCTGCTCCCACGGCTACTGACTCGGACTGTCTTACCACGCTTCTGCTCATCCATCCACCTTGCTCTGGCACATCTGCCTCTTCACATCAGGCTCTCACCCTGCAGATACCTCTGGCGGATCCCTCTACCACGGGTAGGTGTACTCAGGGGCCGCGACCTGGTCTCGGTCTGCTCCAAGTCCATCCCCACCATCATGGGCCCTGGTGAACAAGTAGACCGGGACTTAGACTCCGCGCTCTGGGGAATCCTATCCGGTGGGTTATTAGAGGTACCGCCAGGCGGTTCATTACAGTACCAAACGGCCATGACAGAGTCTGGAAGAGGGCCATCCCCACTAGAGGACATATGCCAGCACCTGGCAGCCCTGACCCAAGCTGTCAAGACGCTGCAAGATGGATACACCCATCTGGAAAACCGCATCCAGACGTTGACTGCACCTGTCACCACTTCCCAGAGTGTGGCTTCCCCTGCCCCATCCGGGGAATCTCCAGGACTACCTACGGGAGCTATAGCCGCACTGCCTACTCCAGAACCCCGCTTTCCACTCCAGAACGCTTCCGCAGGGACAGAGCATGCCTTCTGGAACGCATGCCTACTTTATTTCAATCTGCAGCCACGCACATTTCCACGGAGTCAGTCAAGGTGGGATTCATTGTATCCCTGCTCCAGGATGAACCCCAGGATTGGGCTCACCGACTGATGGAGAACCACGATTCCCACCTAGAGACGGTAACAGATTTTTTTGATGCTATGGCCATATTATATGATGACCTGCAGCGGGCAGCCTCCGCAGAAACGGCCCTATACTCCCTCAGATAGGGCCGCCGGGCAGCGGAGGAATATGCGTCGGAATTTAGACGGTGGACGGGAGATACCCGGTGGAACGACGCCGCCCTACGCCACCAGTTCCGCGTAGGACTCTGCATGGCTCTTAAAGACGAGCTAGCCCGGGTAGGTCTACCCAAGTCCTTGGAGAATCTTATTGCCTTGGCCATTCAGATAGACCGCAGGCTGCGGGAACGCAGATTTGAGAGGACCAGCCAGGGTCAGAGAACAACATGGGTACCCCCCCGGGGCGCAGTACAACATATGCTAGAGGGGAACTGGACCCCAGAACCTGAGGATACCCTCAAACCCATGCAGCTGGGACTGGCTCGGCCGTCACTATCGACCGAAGAACGCCAGAGGAGACGGTCCAAGAACCTCTGCCTGTACTGTAAAGAGGCCGGTCATATGGTGCGTTCCTGTCTGCTGAAAACGAGTAAGTCTGCCTCTATTTCTTCTTCTATATCTGCTGAAAGTATTAAACAGTCCAGTTACTTAGCCATACCTATTTCCTTCCAGCTCCCAGGAAGAACCGTGGAGGTGACGGCTATAATTGACTCCGGAGCATGCAGTTGCTTCGTGGATTTTAACTTTCCCCATCAGCAGAAAATTCCCCTCCAGACTAGGGAACAGGGCCTTAACATATTTTTGGCCACGTTCCAACATTTCATCAATTATATATTCCGAGATCTTCTTGATGTTTTCGTGGTTGTCAATTTGGATGACATATTAATCTTCTCTACTCGAAGCTCATAGGGGTCATGTGACAAGTGTATTGGAACGATTACGCCAACACGGTCTGTATGCCAAAGCTGACAAGTGCAGCTTTGAGCAGCACAGTATTGCGTTCCTGGGGCTGATGATCTCCACTACGGGGGGTCATGATGGATCCTCAGAAGGTCTCAGTGATCTTGGACTGGCCAGTGCCTACGGATAAGAAGGGCGTACAACGCTTTATTGGGTTTGCTAATTTTTATAGGAAGTTTATCAGGAACTTCTCTGGTCTGGTCTTCCGCATTACCCAGTTGACCAAACAAGGGGTCCGTTTCAAATGGACGCCCGAAGCTCAAGCAGCAGTTAAGACTCTGAAGAAATTATTCACCACCGCTCCCATTCTCAGTCATCCTGATTCCTCCCTGCCTTATGTTCTGGAAGTTGATGCCTCAGAAAATGCAGTAGGGGCCATCCTGTCCCAAAGAAAGGGCACCAAGGAACTCCTGCACCCAGTGGCGTTCTTCTCGAGGAAACTTTCACCGGCGGAAAGGAACTACGATATTGGAGATCGAAAACTTTTGGCCATAAAGACCGCATTAGAGGAGTGGAGGTACCTGCTAGAAGGAGCCACGCATCCTATTCTGATTTTCACCGATCACAAAAATCTAGAGTATTTGAGAACGGCAAAATGCTTATGACCACGCCAAGCGAGATGGGCACTCTTCTTCTCCCGGTTCTCCTTCCACATCATGTACAGACCAGGCTCCAAGAACACGAATCCCGATGCCCTTTCGTGTGTGTTTGAGGACCCTGAGGAAGTTCCAAAGCCGGATACTATCTTGTCCTCGGGAAACTTCCTTGCCCTCCAGACGGAGCTACGTTCCAGGCTGCAGGATGCATCCGTGGGAATGCCAACCCTACCTGGGGTGTCCCTCCACAGCAAGGGAGGGCTCTTATGGAAGGAAGGACTAATCATGGTACCAGAAGATGTCCGAACATTGGTCCTGGGACACTGCCATGATCACCCGATGGCAGGTCATTTCGGGTTGGCGAAGACGCTCAAATGACTTCAGCGCACATTCTGGTGGCCAAGTATGATCAACGATTGTGAGCTCTACGTTAAGTCTTGCGCCAGAGAAACAAGCCCCCAGGAGCAAGGCCTGGGGTTTGCTACGCCCACTGCCTATACCCGATCGACCGAGGCAAATGATTGCGATCGACTTTATAGTCGAGCTGCCTCCATCTCAGGGCCACACCGCGATCTTTGTGATTGTGGATCGTTTGTCAAAGATGGCCCACTTCCTACCCTTGAAGAATACGCCATCGGCTCTTGAAATCGCGCAAATCTTCATAAGAGAATTAGTGAGGCTGCATGGAGTCCCTGAAGACATCGTCTTGGATCGAGGAGTCCAGTTTACCTCGAAGTTCTGGAAGGCGTTATGTGAAGCATTGGGTATCAGATTGTCCCTCTCTTCCGCTTACCACCCACAGACAAATGGGCAGATGGAAAGGACAAACCAAACATTGGAGCAATATTTGAGATGCTACACGTCCTTCCTGCAGGATGATTGGCTGGCACTCCTACCGCTGGCAGAATTTGCCTACAACAACGTGAATCATTCAGCTACAAAGCAATCCCCGTTTCTTGCGAACTATGGGTTCCACCCCACATTTCTGCCCGATCTGGTTGCCGAAAGCTCAGTCCCTGCTACTCAAAGCACGCTGAATTTTTTTTCTAACAACAACAAGGTTCTTCAGGAAGCCATTACAAAAGCTCAAGAGGACAACAGGAAAGCCTTCGATAGGAAGCAAAGGGGGGAACTAGTGTTGCAACCTGGGGATCAGGTCTGGCTGGCAACAACAAATCTGAAAATGTCTTGCCTGTCGAAGAAACTGGGACCGAAGTTTGTGGGTCCATTCCGGGTGAAGCAAATGATCAACAAGGTGGCATATGAACTTATTCTTCCAGAAACTTTCAAAATCCATCCAGTTTTCCATGTGTCACTTCTGAAGCCAGCTATGCCAGATCCCTTGCCGGATCGGGAGTCCAGACCTCTAGAGGCAATAACCATTGAGGAACAGGAGGAATTTGAGGTGGAAGCAATCCTGAACTGCCGGAAAAGAGGGGCCAGACTCAGTTCCTGATCAAATGGAAGGGTTAGGGTCCCGAGGAGAACTCGTGGGAACCAGCCCAAAATGTTCATGCCCCCAGGCTTATCCGGGAGTTTTATCGTAGTCACCCGCGGTGGAGAGATCAGTTGGGCACCCGGAGGTTGCCCGTAGGGGGGGGGGCAATGTCAGGAGCCGCCGTGATGTGTGGCTCGGCGCAGGCGCAGTGTGCCGATTCTCGCTGGTATACGGGCACTAGGTCCTGGCCAGGCCACGGTGGAGATGGAACTCGCGCATGCGCACTCGGAGCCGCGGGTGCGCGCCTGGCACCAATGACAGCGCAGGGCATGGTATTTAAATCCGCTCTGCGCTGACATGAATTGCCGTTTGGTCTCTCTGTGTTCCTGATCCTGTATTCCTCGTTAATCTGATTGTTGCTGACTCGGATTGTCCCTGACTGTGCTGTATTCTCCTGCTTTGACCCCTGGCTTGCCTGACCTCTCTCCTGGATGCCCCATTAGATCTGATTTCCTGTTACTGACCTGGCGTGTGACCCGACCGTTCTCTACCTGCTGCCTTGTACTTAGACTCCGCGCTCTGGGGAATCCTATCCGGTGGGTTATCAGAGGTGCCGCCAGGCGGTTCATTACACTCACCTTCAAAGATGACCATATATGTGGGAATCTGATAGAGTGACTGAATTTTCTATTCCTTTTTTTGTTAAAAGCATAGCAACTAAAGACATAAATCAATGGTTTCAAACAAAGAGAGGGAATAGGATGCAAAGAGATGGCACTGAAATTGCCTAGACAGAACATGCTTGGAAACCTAACAACTTTCGACAAAACTGGCAACCTTTTTTTTGGTTGTCAGTTTGATCCATCGAACTGTATTGAAGCTGTCAATTTATTGTCGAGTTTCAGTTTTACAATTGAACAATTTGTGGTAGTCAGTCAAACGCCTGGGTTGTACAGCTTATTTTCTTGTGATCATATGTGCAATTTCTGGGGGATGGTAAATGGCTAAAAAGGACTGAAAATTGCCATGTGTATTCGAAGCTTTAGTGTTAGTTTAATCCTTCATTAGATACTTGTTCTCATAAAAACATCAAATCAAGAAGGCATATTTTGTGGAGATAATAATGACAAAGTGTATTCCATAAGTTCCATTGCTGCTATACAACAATCATTTTTAATTTCATTTATTTTTCCTGGTAAAACTTACAGAAATGGCAGAATGTGAGCATGTCCTGCAATCAAGGAAAATACAGGGGACAGTTGTAAATTCACCAGAGGTCATTATGTTGGGGTTATAATGTGATTTCAGTCATTTAATCTTCTCTCCTTCTTCTGCTTCATCAATTTTTTGCTTTCCTCTCGTCTCCTCTTATTCACTGGGTTCCTCGGATCGTATATCTCAAAGGTGTCCTCATCTTGTATGTTGGCATCTTTTACCTTCCGACTCTTCTCATCAAACTGGAGAACATGAGACATCCTGAAAAAGATGTTGATGTTAACATATGGAAAGTACGTGGAACAGATTCCATTATCATTAAGTGAGCAATCATATAAAAATGATAAAGCACAGTGTATGATGGCAGATATAGGATGCTGTAAATTAGGATGAAGGGGTGGTTATCTGTGTTCTGTTCCTGGATTCTGCGACTGGAAAATAAAATATGTTAGATAATCCTAAGCACTTATGGAGAAACTAAAGTTTGCATAGGTAGATCTGGCCCAAGCACATAGTACACAGAACTTTGGCACTTTCATAAATCTGACGGGCTAAAGGAATCTATTAAACAGTGCAATGGTTTGTGTTTTCCCATAGGAGCTATTAAAAGGCAAACAAGGCAAATGGAATTTCATTCTGCAACCAGAATAAAGAGCAGACAGAGGAAGACTGAGAAATATATATTTCATAAAAACAATAAATCTACTGAATCTACTAGCATGTATAGATTAAAGACCGTGCACTGGATTTAACTAGATTAGAGATTTTCCGAGTATTCTGTATTTTAAGCATGAACCATACAGCCAACTGTTTTGCTACGAGAAGACTGGCACCTGCAATGCCCCTAATGCACATAGTCAAAGCACAATATTCCAAATGCACACGCTCCTGAAAGTGGCTTTAAATGTATGTGGGTGCTACAGCAACCTCTGGCTGGGAACCAAAGACATCTCCTGTTCTGGAGATCTTTGGTGTGCTCATGACATTTCTCTAATGCACATAGGGTATATACACGCTTGCTTACATTCCTGCTGTGGTGGTAAAATGCTGTTCAGCTGTGGGATCTTTTCCTGTTATCAGACTGGTGTACATACTGTATAATCAGTATGCAGATTATGAAGCAGGCAGCAGCTGTACTCAGTGGAACTTGCAAAAGTAGGAATTTGAACATGGTTTTATTGATGTCAATATTTCAGTGGGGCACAGTCCACCTTTATCATGAATAGAAATGTGGGCTGTGCAGCAAAACATTGCATTAATAAAACCACATTGAAAAAACTGTTTGTTGCAAATCCCATGAGCACACCTGCTGCCTTCCTTTATATTCTACATACTTTTTTTATATTCTACATACTTTTTTCATGGTTTGCACCTGGGCCAATATCTGGTGGCCCACTTCTATAATAACTATATAAAGTATTTGTATTGGTGTTACCTAAATATAACCCTAAATTAGCGTCTATTGCATGTCCCAGCATTCATTCTTTTTCTTTTACCTTGTTCCCATTGGGACATACAGCTTTGTTACTCCGTTACATCATCACCAGGTCTATAAAAATTTTTCCGGCATAGCTGCTGGGATGACAGCTCCTATTGACTCCCCCCAGAACTACATCTTCCAAGGGAGCCTTTTTCTCATACACAGCGTGTGGCCAACCCCTAGGAGTCATAGTAGCAGCACTATTTTGCTGAAAAAGAAATCAATGTATGCACATGGAGAAAGACAGAAGGGGCAGGGATAGGCAGAGTTCTTAGGTAGGGCTAATACCACTGCTTGAGATTTCAACACAGCAGATGCAGCACTGTTTGACATTAAAAAAAATAGGGCGCTCACTGAATTTCTGGCAGATCAACAGGTATTTTTCTGTACTGTAAAAATACTGTAGCTGCTAACTTTTATTAACCTGTTGGTACCGACAGTATGCAAATATGTGGCCTGTCTGTGGCTGGGCCTTGACGCCAAGAGGCCACATATTTGTGTACCCAAAGTAAACAAACATGTGCCAAGAGTGTGACCCATGCGTGCTGCTAGCACATTTACCGCAACTCACGGTCACATGGCAGCTGTGACAGCCAATCATGGCAGTCACACATTCCTAAACCCTGCCTCACCTCCCGGCATCACAGACCCCTTAAAGGGCTGGAAGGCATCGGTGCCAAGGAGTTAAATATGCACTTATCAATCAAGGGATCCAGTCCTGTCCTCACCTGGGCCGGTTCTTCATCTGTCTTCGGGTCCCTGGCACTGCCATTTGGGATATGAGAAGCCGGTTATGACTTTCTGGTGCTTCACAGCTGGCTTCCCACTGTGCATGCGCAAGCAGTGTTGCTCTTTTTCCAATAGATTTGCAGTCTCCTAAGAACTGTGATATGTTCCAGGAGGTTGCGGGCAGGGGGAGGGAAGTCGAACTTTCGCTCTTTTTCAATAGATTTTCAGTCTCCTGAGAACTATGACATGTCCCAGGAGGTTGCAGGCGGTGGGAGGGAAGTTGAACTTTCCCTGAAATTGCCTAATTGGGAGAAGGCATCTGTCAGAAATAGATACTCGTTAAAAAAAAAAAAAAAAAATTAAACATCCAATAGCGGTAGAGGAAGGGGGAGGAGGAGGAAAACTGGAAATTGCCCTTTTTCAGGTGAAGCTCCGCTTTAAGGTCCAAATATATCCAAAAGTCTTTTTTTTGTTGTTTTGAATAGACTGTGGAAAGGTTAAAATGTCTTTTGGCTCTTTACCATCGGGGATATTTACAAGCACAGGAAAGAGTAGGCATCACACTTCCTGTGTGGTCACAAGTGTAGGAAGTGAGGGAAAATCTCACCTGCAATGACACAGACATCAATAAAAACATGTCACCTGTTTTCACTGTATAAAAATGAAAAACAAAAAAGAAAAACTGTTTTGGCTACAGTCCTGCTTTAGGCCATATGCACACTGCTGCTTGTCTTGCAGCTGCTAAATACATATGAATAGGATAGCTAGTGAGCTTATGGTGAGGTGCACTAAAGGGAACCCAATAGTCCTTGCTCTAAAGCATTGAAAAGCACATTACAGCTTTCGCAAAACAGGAGGTATTTACATGTCATCACTTTCAACACAAATTAAAAAAAAAAAAAACAAGGGTTTATTCCTCTTTTTAGGCCAGAGAGCAGAGCCATTACGATCATTTCTACTGCTGGCCATCTGTACATCCTGAACTGCTGGCTTATAGCACAGATGCAGTCTTAATATACATAAAATCATTAGACGTTGTCTGCGCTAGAAAGCAGTAGTTCAGAATGAACAGATATCTCCTGGGACATATAGAAAATATTCAGCCCCATCCTATATCCCAAAATGGGGAACCCCCCATTTTTTTGGATGTGTGTTGTGATGATATTTACATTTCTTCAATTTTAGGAAAGCATACTTAAAGGGTAACTCTACTTTTGTGGGGGAAAAAAAACGAGAAAATAAAAAAAAATAATATAGCGTATACAATTGCGACTCAAGTCATATTGCAACTGAATGCTATTAAAAATAACCTTTCCTTTTCAATCTCAATTCAATGAAATGCAATATGGCTACCTAGAGGTGTTCTGTATACAGATGGTGTACAGAACGCCCCCTGAAAATTTCATGCTTCTGTGATTGGCTTACTGATTTTCCCAGAAGTCTGCACTAAGATACAAATCAGATTTTTGGCATCCCCTGCAACAAAAATGTCATTTTGGTGAGATACTCCCAAAGGGAAATCACATCTACAGAGATGCAGACCTTGCCAATTTCCTCATTAAAGCCCTGCAGGTGCAGAAACTGATTGATGACTATAAAATGACTCCCATATAGATTCACTCTGCACATGGACATAGACAAACAAAAAGCTATTACTTCAGAATAACAAAAGTTAGGAATCTGCCACAAAGTCTGTTGAAATACTTGCAATGTACATAGATCACTCAGAGGGAAATGTTTTTTCTCAACAAAAGTGAATGAAATATAAACACAACTGCATTGATAATGCATGTGAATAGCATTTTGGAAAGCATTAAAATCATATTTAAAGTTGAACTCCAGGCAAACAGCTAAACAGACAAATTAAATACTTAAACGGGAGCTGTTTCATCTGCTAAAAGGGTTTGTATTTCTGTCCATCCAGTCCTAAAATTTACACAGCTCAGCCAGGAAACAAGACACACGGGTTCTCAGCAATGTATGGTTGGGGTAAGTATTGCACAGTATTTGGAATTTTGCTGTCAGAGCAGGGGCCAACCAGAGAGGGAGCACTTGGGTGCAATGGGCCAGCTTGTATGTGTGCTGTAAGTGCCAAATTTGTAACTCAAAAGATTTTGTAACGTGTGATAGGATATAAAGCAATGTTCAGATAGTTTAAATGTATATAAATCTAACAAATTTCTCGCTTGCTCCTTTTTGGTTTATAGCATTAAAATTGTTTTCTTGTAACATTTTAACGAATGCAAAAAAATACATTTTGATGCTGCCATAAATGTAGTCAGCTGATAACTTCCTGTGTTGCACTGTTATCAGGGTTTAGATACACTGTAAATCGGTATTATGAAGTATGGCTGCACATATACTGTTTGTTGATTGGATTGAGCAGAGTCTGTTTCAGTTCCAATGTTTTCCCAATAGTAGTTCAGCAAAGATGCTATTTGCACTTTGACATATAAATACACTATATTGCCATAAGTATTGGGCCGCCTGACTTTACACACATATGAACTTTAATGGCGTCCCAGTCTTAGTCCGCAGGGTTCAATATTGAGTTGGCCCACCGATTGGGGCAATACCAGCTTCAACTCTTCTGGGAAGGATGTCCACAAAGTTTAGGAGTGTGTCTATGGAAATGTTTGACCATTCTTCCAGAAGCGCATTTGTGAGGTCAGGCACTGATGTCGGATGAGAAGACCTGGCTCGCAGTCTCCACTCTAATTCACCCCAAAGGTGTTCTATCGGACAGAGGTCAGGACTCTGTGCAGGCAAGTCAAGTTCCTCCTCTCCAAACTCGCTCATCCATGTCTTTATGGACCTTGCTTTGTGCACTGGTGTGTAGACAAGTTGGAACAAGAAGGGGCCATCCCCAAACTGTTCCCACAAAGTTGGGAGCATGAAAATTCACTGGAATTAAGGGGCTAAGCCCAACCCCTGAAAAACAACCCCACACCATAATCCCTCCTCTACCAAATTTTACACTTGGCACAATGTGGTCAGGCAAGTACTGTTCTCCTGGCAAAAGCCAAATCCAGACATGTCCATTGGATTGCCAGACAGGGAAGCGTGATTCGTCACTCCAGAAAACACGTCTCCACTGCTCTTGAGTCTAGTATTGGTGTACTTTACAGCACGGCATCCGATGCTTTGCATTGCACTTGGTGATGTAAGGCTTGGATGCAGATGCTCGGCTATGGAAACTCATTCCATGAAGCTCTCTACGCACCGTTGTTGTGCTAATCTGAAGGCCACACGAAGTTTGGAGGTCTTTAGCTTACGACTCTGCAGACAGTTGGAGACTTCTGCGCACTGTGCGCTTCAGCATATGCTGACCCCGCTCTGTCATTTTACGTGGCCTACCACTTTGTGGCTGAGTTGCTGTTGTTCCCAGTTGCTTCCACTTTGTTATAATACCACTAACAGTTGACTGTGGAATATTTAGGAGCAAGCAAACTTCATGGATGGACTTATTGTAAAGGTGGCAACCTATCACGGTACCATGCTTGAATTTACTGAACTCCTGAGAGCGGGTCATTCTTTTACAAATGTTTGTAGAAGCAGTCTGCATGCCTAGCTGCTTTATTTTTTACACTCGTGGCCACGGAAGTGATTGGAACACCTGAATCCAATGATTTGGAGGGGTGCCCTAATACTTTTAGCAATTTAGTGTATGTTTTCCCTTTATTAGAATGCTTCTTTATATGAAATATGTTGAACAAGACAGACCTAAGAAAAAAGTATGGAACTTATGTTAAAATTCTATATCCAAAATTAAGTTAAGAATACATTGCGTACTTCTGAGAAAAAAAAATAAACCTTTGCTTTTTAAACGTTGAGGGTTGCTAAATCCTCAAACAGAAGGAACAATTTAAGATGCACTGGAAAAGAACAATGTCTGCACACGCCGCACAATTATCACTGAAATGTGTCTTAATTGATTTTTGTTTTGGTTAAACAATGGCTGAAAAATTAGCTGGATTTTAGCTGGGAGGCTTTCTTTGGCTTGGTCACTGTGTCACGTTGCCTGGAATCTTCTCCACTAATCCCTACTGCAGTGACACCTACAAATGAGGCAGAGCTGATCAGCTGCAGGCTTCCTCACTGCGAGAACAGCCAAGAACTCCATCATTACTCTTGCAGATGTTCCTCTGCACCGCTGGGGATTCAATGAATGCTTGAAAACACTCGTTTTCTCAATATTTGTAATTAAAAAATAAAAAAATAGAAAGTATGCACGGGCTTACAGAAAACAGCACCTCACGAAGATATTAAACAGTTATTACGCAGAGGATTACATATGAGCTAGAAAAATGTAAATCTCTTTCCTGTAACCAAATGTGCAAGTTTAAAATGTCATAAGATGGTGATTTTAAGAGGTCAGTTGTCACTGTGATACACGCAGCATGCCTGTGTTATCTCGCTAGAATTAACTTTCAGCACTGGGTTTGGTTTAATCAATCTTATCACCTGTACCACACAGAGCCACAAGTTAAAGACTGCTGCACCCAAAATAGAATGCTTAATCACTTCCAATTTTGGGTGCTGCAAAAGAAGTTACTATATCATCACTTCTTCAGAAATGTTGTGTAATTTCACCCAAAAGCTTTGGATGCAAGCAGAATTTGAAACAAAACATTGCAGGCATGTATGCAGAGCCTTTCTTCTCTGTATCAAGTAAATGTTAAAATCAAGGGAAAATCACCATCAGACTGAGCTCAATCCAAACTTTCTCTATTATTCATTCTATTAAGTACTGTAGTAGCAAAGCTTTCAAGGAGGTATAATTGTTTTTTGATATGATAGGTCTAGCAAACTGCTCCACCTTGCTATAAACCAATGAACCAAAAACTGTGGCCCTTTGCCTGACTTTGTCTGGCCCCTGGGGCACTATTCCTTCCCCTGATACAAGAAACTATTCTACCTACTGACACCAACAATGGGGCATAATTCCTACCACTGACACCAAAAATGGGACACTGTTCCTTTCTCTAATATCAAAGATGGGGCACTGTTTACTCCCACGACGTCAGGGCAATTTCTACCCCCACATTTTGCCCCCCCCCATAAAGGGACAGTAAACTGGCCCTTTGTTTACAAAGTTTGGGGGCCTTTGCTATAAGCCATTGTTATTGCTTAGTCTTCCCTCTACTCCTAAGGCCAGCCATAGATGGTTTGAATCTCAGCTGGTTCAGCAGGAACCGGCTATGATTTCGAACCATGTATGGGTAGGCTGAATGTACCAAGTTGACTGATCGATCAACTTGGGTACAACCAGCCTGCTGGAGTTTATATGCAATTATCGCTAGCAGCAGGAGGGATTCCCCTGTCAACACTGACCCGTGGTTGCAGGAAAGGAATTTGCTTGTGTATGGGCTGCTTAATGTTAGCAGACAGGGAAGCAGTGGATGAAGTGGCTCTGCTGCCAAACTCCATCACATCTACATAGAATGACGATCAAACAATTGACACAATTGTAACTGGTTCTCTATCAGACTTCTCAATCCCCTTAATCTTTATCACATTACCCTCTCTTTCTGCAAATTCTCCTGCACAGAAACCCACACACATTCACAGCCCACACACACCAGGTGCAGAATTTTTTTTCCGACTCTTTTCATGTCCTCATGGATCTTGAGGCAGATGTTAAATAAAAAGACTGTTGCCTGGACTCAAATGCCTTCTTTACCAGCATCTACCCTCATTGTGTCAAATTAAATACCTCTGGAATAAAACGCTATATTGTTAAAGAAATATTGCTAGATGGATGAATAGCAAAAAAAACAAACAAACAAAACACACAATATTTCCTAAAATTGCATAATTGTAGTTTTTGCGGGTTCATGAAAGCTCTCTCGTGTCAAAAAACCTTATAAATCCATAGCCACACAAGGGTTAATTCAAGACTTTTAACTACTTTTTTACCTCCTGTACATAGTCTTAGAACTGTGCTATATATTTTAAACAGATAACAGACATCAGAAAAATCCCAATTCTGCAGCTCATTTCAGTCCACCTTCCCAGCATAATCAACTCCCTACAGTAGCAGTCACTAAATGGTGTACCATGGTCAGTGAACGGCCCCAGCAGCACTGCTGCTTGGACCCCCAGCCCTCAATGTCAGATCCGCCACTGAGCAGGGCAGTCCTCACGGCGACATGACATCACATGTGTGCCCCGCCCCTTTCAACTCACTGTTTCTCCGGCTCCCGCGCCCTGCCTGTACACAAGAGTCTAGCAAGGATCCTGGCACAGCTCCTGTCTGCCCTCAAGGTAGGGTGTAGTCTTACAGGGGCACTCTGATGGGCACATTGAATGTTAAGGGGCACTCTGATGGGCACAACATAGAATGTGCCCATCAGAGTGCCCCATAACAACATGTGCCCCTTACTATAAAAGTGCCCTTCAGCATGCCCCTTATTTTATGTTAAGGTGCACTCTGATTGGCACATTTTATGTTAAGGGGGCACAAACTGTAGAAAGGGGCACTCTGATAGGGAATATGATATAAAGGGGCACACTGATGGGGAAATACGATAGAGAGGGGTACCTTGAGTGCAAGGGGGCACTATGATGGGAATACCTGATGTAAGGTGGCGATGTGGTGGGGATACCTGATGTAAAGGCGCACTCTGATGGGCACACCTGATGTGATGGGAATACATGATTTAAAGTTGCACTCTGTTGGCAACACGTAATATAAGAGGGCACACTGATGGGCACACCCTATTCGGACCTCGGCTAGAAGAAAATTTTAGTGACCGGATCTCCTTGAATTTTAATTCAGTACCCCTGCCCTACAGGTTCTGCCCTGTTTCACTGCTCCTCTTCTCATCCAAACTGCTTGTAAAGACTAGGAAACCACCTCTATACTTTGGCAGTTAAATCTTCTACAACATGTATTCAGCCCAATCATGCCCTCAGCTCCAGATGCTCTCTTATCCACCAAGACCAATCTCTATACACTGTACCTCCTTTACTTGCCACACTACCCCCTAGCCTGCCCACTGGCTTGTACACATTTTCTACTCCATTCCATTCACCCCATTGCACTCTTGCCATCAAAATTTCTAACTTCCTAACTTTGGACCTAATTTTTTTATATAATTAGGTAACTCGCTCTTTAAATGTATTCCTAAAACTCACTTCTTCAGGTCAACAGATAATATCTTGCTTATTCTCTGATGATGCTACTCATTCCCTTCTCCTATTTGTGCCCCTTAGTCTTCTAGATTGTAATCTTGTGTGGGCAGGACTCTCACCCACATTGTATATTGTATTTTTCCTTATATTTTGCTACGTAAAGCCAACCATAGGTGGAGCGAATCTTGGCCGGTTCAGCAGGGACCAGCTGAGATCCAATCCATCTATGGACAGGCTGGTTGTACTAACGTTGATCCATCAATCAACTTCAGTACAGCCAGTCTTTGAATTTTTTGCATGTGATCACTGCTGGCAATTATAGCCACCAGCATTGATCATTGTGTTCTGCTGGGCGGAATTCTCCCTGCTGACAGAACACAATAGCGCTGCGGCAGGGTTGAATGAAACAATATTGCTTAATGTATGGCCTGTCTAAGTCTCTGCACTTGTTGTCCATGTGTTTTGTATATACTGTACATTATCTAAATTAGTTTCTATTTCTATTTCACACTAAATACCTACATAGGTGACAGTGCTATGTAAATAGAGGTTTGAAAAGATTCTGATAAAGATTGAGTCAAGTCAGCTCTCTCTTTGGAAAGGGCTAGCTCTGAAAATAGCCATTTTGACAAATATAGCACCTTAAAATAGTTATGACCCGTATCAAACAGATTGACAAAAATAATATTTCAAAAGTGACAGAAACTCTCTGTGCTCAATTGCTGCTGCCTCATATTGATGCCTTGTTATAATATTAGGCGACTGTGCCAACAATGGTCTCATGCCAAACACTGGCGAGAGCACCATTTCCCATTATTAGGAAGTCACTTGTGTGAAAATATTATCCTAAACAAACTGAAATAAGGTTGGCTTTATTTAAATCTGCCCACCTAAGAGAAGAAAATGAAGTTTAGATTTATAACACTGAACAGAATCCCAAAATGTATTTATTGTATACCTAATGTGCAATATTATAATGCTTATGGATTTCTGCCCAGAACTCATACATTTAACATTTCCTTTTTGTAACAAAACAAACACAATGAATAGTTCCAAGAGCTTTTTGTAATTTCTTCATCTGTTTGTCTTTCAACATATTTGACTCACTAAATTTTTTTAAACAAAACAGCTATTGTGATTTTCAGCATACCTCCTCTGACTTGTACAAGTCCATAAATCATAGGTTTCACTAGGCTGAAAGGCAGACCAAACTACAATGTTCAATGAAAACACAAATATACACAGAAGAAAATAGTTTATTAAAAATGAAACATTAATGGAAATAATGAAGTTAGAGTATTTCTATACTGGAAATTTTGATCAACTTCAAAATGTACTGTATTTTGAAATTAGATATTAAGGCAAAAATTAAAATCTAAGGATCTTAAATACATTCCACAAATATGTCCACATTACTTTTATAGCTGCATTGTTCTGCACTCTTCACCCCTTAGATTATAAGAAACCCACCCCTCGGATGGGTGACTATGAGAAAAAAAATGTATTGAATATCGGACGAATGATCGTCCTTTTTTATGCATGCAAGTCTAATGTCAAAAATGGATAGGTTACTAAAGTTCTGAAAATTCTCGTATAACAGAATACAACTTTGGAAGTTATGTAATGTATTCTATTGTATTGTAAGGTATTATTTTGTTTTGCGAGCATGAGCGGTCTTGTTTATCTGGTCATCTGGTATTGTATGAGAAACATTTTGTGCTTGTCCCTTTGGATAATTTCGCATGAACTACCGTGGCCGGTCCTCGAAAGCTGTGTGCCAACAATCAGATTATCGGGTGATCACTCTAAGGCTCCGTTCACATCAAATCCAATTTTGAAATCGTGCAACTTACAGTGAAGTTGCACGATTTCAAAATCGGGTGAGATGCTGATTTCCTTGCGATTTGCAAGACATCTGACACAGAGGTCTATGCAAATTGCAACAAAAGTAGTACATGTACTACTTTTGAAATCGGTGTGGCTCCAACCAAGTCAGAACAGCACAGATATGACCGCTCTAATAGCGGACAATAGGGTGCGACTTGGCATGCAATTTGCAAGGCATGCAAATCACATGCCAAGTCGCATCCAGTTTGAACCAGCCCTGAAGGCAGTATTGTTTGTCCAATGTTGTCATTGTGTATACTATAGGCATTAGTCACCTCTCTTTGCACATCCTGTGATTAGACAAAAAAGGAGCAGCAGTACAGTAATACATTTAAATCTGTGCTCTTCCTGTCTGTAAACAGGTTTACAGTGTTAGAATGACAGCACTATGCAAAGCAAGAGAGTCCTGACTGGCTCTGATTACGATTTCTCTTTTGCAGAGCAGTACAGAAAGTTAATAAGACTGATATACAGTACAAACTATATTAAAATATGGATTTGATGGTGCCTTTAAAATATACAGTATCTCAAAGAAGTGAGTACACCCCTCACATTTTTGTAAATATTTTATTCTATGTTTTCATGTGACAACACTGAAGAAATGACACTTTGCTACAATGTAAAGTAGTGAGTGTACAGCTTGTATAACAGTGTAAATTTGATGTCCCCTCAAAAGAACTCAACACACAGCCATTAATGTCTAAACTGCTGGCAACAAAACTGAGTACACCCCTAAGTGAAAATGTCCAAATTGGGCCCAAAGTGTCCAGCACTGCCTTAACCCTCTTGGGCATGGAGTTTACCAGAGCTTCACAAGTTGCCACTGGAGTCCTCTTCCACTCCTCCATGACGACATCACGGAGCTGGTGGATGCTAGAGACCTTGCGCTCCTCCACCTTCCGTTTGAGGATGCCCCACAGATGCTCAATAAGGTTTAGGTCTGGAGACATGCTTGGCCAGTCCATCACCTTTACCCTCAGCTTCTTTTGCAAGGCAGTGGTAATCTTGGAGGTGTGTTTGGGGTCGTTATCATGTTGGAATACTGCCCTGCAGCCCAGTCTCCAAAGGGAGGGGATCATGCTCTGCTTCAGTATGTCACAGTACATGTTGGCATTCATGGTTCCCTCAATGAACTGTAGCTCCCCAGTGCCAGCAGCACCCATGCAGCCCCAGACTATGACACTCCCACCACCATGCTTGACTGTAAGCAAGACAAACTTGTCTTTGTACTCTTCACCTGGTTGCAGCCACACACGCTTGACACCATCTGAACCAAATAAGTTAATCTTGGTCTCATCAGACCACAGGACATGGTTCCAGTAATCCAGTGTTTCTCAACTCCAGTCCTCATGGACCCCCAACAGGTCATGTTTTCAGGATTTCCCTCAGATGAAACAGCTGTGGTAATTACTAAGGCAGTGAAACTGATCAAATCACCTGTGCAAAATAATGGAAATCCTGAAAACATGACCTGTTGGGGGTCCATGAGGACTGGAGTTGAGAAACACTGCAGTAATCCATGTCCTTAGTCTGCTTGTCTTCAGCAAACTGTTTGCGGGCTTTCTTGTGCATCATCTTTAGAAGAGACTTCCTTCTGGGATGACAGCCATGCAGACCAATTTGATGCAGTGTGTGGGGTATGGTCTGAACACTGACAGGCTGACCCCCCCCACCCCTTCAACCTCTGCAGCAATGCTGGCAGCACTCATACGTCTATTTCCCAAAGGCAACCTCTGGATATGACGCTGAGCACGTGCATTCAACTTCTTTGGTTGACCATGGCGAGGCCTGTTCTGAGTGGAACCTGTCCTGTTAAACCACTGTATGGTCTTAGTCACCATGCTGCAGCTCAGTTTCAGGGTCTTGACAATCTTCTTATTGCCTAGGCCATCTTTATGTAGAGAAACAATTTTTTCAGATCCTCAGAGAGTTCTTTGCCATGAGGTGCCATGTTCAACTTCCAGTGACCAGTATGAGAGAGTGAGAGCAATAACACCAAATTTAACACACCTGCTCCTCATTAACACCTGAGACCTTGTAACACTAACGAGTCACATGACACTGGGGAGGGAAAATGGCTAATTGTGCCCAATTTGGACATTTTCACTTAGGGGTGTACTCACTTTTGTTGCCAGCGGTTTAGACATTAATGGCTGTGTGTTGAATTCTTTTGAGGTGGACAGCAAGTGTACACGTTATACAAGCTGTACACTCACTACTTTACATTGTAGCAAAGTGTCATTTCTTCAGTGCTGTCACATGAAAAGATATAATAAAATGTTTACAAAAATGTGAGGGGTGGACTCACTTCCGTGAGATACTGTATATAGGTGAATTACCTATTTAACTGGAGTTCTGCACATATTGTTTTCTTTAAGTCCAAGGGGCAAATTTGGCATATTTATAAAGCGGTGAATATGGCATTCACCCAATATTCACAGTTATGGTGAAAGTTTCTGTACCTTACCCAGATAGTCTGTTCTTTTAAAAGTTATATAAGAGAATACATTAAGAAAGATACAACACATTTGTTTCAACCAATAAATAATAAGATGATTATTAACAAGTGACACAGTTTGCTTTTATGATCTCTGAAATGAGCCAATTATTTTTCACACATAAAACTGATCTGACAGAACTGAAAGTGGGCCTAAATTAGGTAACAGGTTTTGTGTGCAAAAAGAATTTTATTCTGCCCAATCTGCCTGGCCTTAAATTGGAAGAAAAGCCTATGTTTAACTATATTTTTAAAAATACCCCCCCCCCCACCCTCCTATCTAACCTATATGGAAAAAAAGGATCTGTGTACTTACCTATTTTCAATCTGCTCCGATCAGGTCATATGATCCAGCAGCTCTGAGAGGAAGCAGTGCCATGAATGGCTGAGCCACTTAAGCCTATGGGTGATGTCATTGCTCCTGGAATTTCCAGCTGTTGTTGAGTGCAACCTGAGCAGGAGCTGCAGGATCACATGATTGGATTAAATATAGGTAAGTACATGCATCTTTTGTTTCATAGTTTAGGCAGGAAAGGCAGAGGGAGGGAACAATTTTAAGCATAGTTAGACTTAAGCTGGCCACAGATGAGTCGACTCTTGGCCGGTTCAGCATTCAACAGAACACAACAGCTCTACGGAAGGCAATAGTCCATCAATATAGACTGTGTTGATGGGGGAATCAAGCAGTTCTCTTTCCATCCACCCGTGGTAAAAAGGAAAGAAAATTGTATAATCTATGGCCTGCCTTAGTCTTTTGTTCCACTTTAATACTAACCACATGACCAAGAAATAGACGGACTGGATTTTGGCCAATGCTGGAAGCTAACAGCTGTCCAGAGACAATATGATCAGAAGACTCACAGCCAAAAGAAATGTATTTCTCTTGCCTTGGTGGCACGATATCATAATTTAGATTTTTAATGGAACTACCATTTTGATAGAACAGCGAATTCTGGGGTTGTAAAGAGATATAAGAAACTGGCATGTTAATCTAACCTGCCATAACCCACATGATAATTCAATTTTAGTTGGAGTTGACCTAACATAAAACGTAGACAAACTTCCACATGCAAAATCTCTATCTATTAATCTAAATAAGTGGCTGTCAATTTATGAGCTAAAGGTGGGCTCAAATATGTCTCCTGGCATCAAAGGGCCACACACAATGTTCAATATATGTATTGCCTGAGAGAGCTGTCAGGAACTGCAGACCTAATATTGGAAATGAAGGTCAGAGATTGTGTAAATGCTATATTTTTGGCTGAGGATATGCTACAGAAGGCAATATGAAACTGGAAACAGGTTACATGATGCTAGTAGAAAACAATGCTATTACCCTAATCAATGTTCCCACTACAGATTGCTGAAGTCCGAGGGTCACACATCATATCTCAAAAGGACCGCAGGTTGGGCATTGGGGATCTAAACACACTGCCATCAGTATATCCATTCCTCCTTTTTAACACCTTACACATGCCACCCATGGTATAGTAACACCTTTAATGTAAATGTATACTATTTCTGTAAATGCTTGGAATAATTTCTTTGGCTTTGTGCACTCTCTACCTACATACAGAGAGGCAAATAATGGAGGAGAGGACATGTGCACTATTTCTTACATTATCACATCCTAATTGGCTACCAGCTGCTAACACCTCCCACTTAGACTTTGCACACCAGTGTGACCATTGTTCAGGAAAAAAAAAAACTTGACTTTGCCCCTTTTATCTGGAGTTTGCTGTTTAAAAGGGTGTGAAAGAATTAAAAATAATCCTTCATTTACAGTACAATACAAAACTGAGTAGTATTTTAGACTTACATTGTGGCTTGGATTTGACATTAGGTCATTTAGGGTAAATACAACTGCCTATATATGACACTTTGACAGACACATTGATGTCCTAGACTGCTGAATTGGCATCACTTAAATTCCAAAACTTTTTTCCCTCTTTTATGATAAAATGTCTGTAAAATTGTTTTCCAGAAGACGGACTTCCAGATGGATCTATTTTAGTTGTGATAATAAAGGAGGAGTGGCATGCTGCCAGGGAACTGGAGCAGGACTACAGCAGTGCAAAAACAGTTAAGATAATATCCTACAACACATTTCCAAAGCACCTGACAGCATAAAGCTCTTACACCTCAGTCCAGTACTGCTGCTGACCAGAATATTGGTTATGGATGACATCAACAATGTACAACATCTGTATGTTCACGAGGAACTATAAATCCCAGCAGATAAACTGCCTAATAAACTGGACCAAAACTTTATAAATCTAAAAGGAATCTGCAGACATAAAATGACTATCAGCTAATCATTTTGGCTTGGGCTTGTACTTAGTCATAAGGATCATGGCCTGATTCAGCCAGATAAAATGAGAATATTTTTGGCCAAACTATATTGTTTCTGAATCGAGGCCAATGCTTGTTTTTGAGGAAAAAATGCTGTAGATGGCCAGATTACAACTTTACTTCCAAGATACAGTTGTGTCCAAAATTATTCAACCCCCACTGAAATTGAGTGTTTTGGCCAGTTTGACATTGCTTTTGATCATTCAGTCATCTTGCTTACATTTACATTAAAGAGGCACTTGTAGGTCAGACAAATATAACATAACAGTTATAATGAAATAACCACAAATGTCTTTTCTGTGCTCACAGCATTATCAGTTTTATTCAACCCCCAAGTGACATTCAATCTTAGTACTTAGTACAGCATCCTTTTACAGTTATAACAGCTTTTAAACGTGAAGCATAGCTTGACACAAGTGTCTTGCAGCGATCTACGGGTATCTTCGCCCATTCTTCATGGGCAAAGGCCTCCAGTTCAGTCACATTCTTAGGCTTGCGCACTGCAACTGCTTTCTTTAAGTCCCACCAGAGGTTCTCAATCGGATTTAAGTCTGGTGACTGCGATGGCCACTCCAAAATGTTCCAGCCTTTCCTCTGCAACCATGCTCTAGTGGACTTGGAGGTATGCTTGGGATCATTGTCCTGTTGAAAGGTCCAACGTCTCCCAAGCCTCAGGTGTGTGACGGACTGCATCACGTTTCCATCCAATATCTCCTGGTACTGAAGAGAATTCATGGTACCTTGCACACGCTGAAGCTTCCCTGTACCTGCAGAAGCAAAACAGCCCCAAAGCATGATTGACCCTCCACCATGCTTCACAGTAGGCAAGGTGTTCTTTTCATCATAGGCCTTGTTCTTCCTCCTCCAAACATAGCGTTGATCCATGGGCCCAAACAGTTCTAATTTTGTTTCATCAGTCCACAGAACACTATCCCACAACTTTTGTGGTTTGTCCACATGGCTTTTGGCATACTGCAGTCGACTCTTCTTATTCTTTGGAGACAGCAAGGGGGTACGCCTGGGAGTTCTGGCACGGAGGCCTTCATTACGCAGTGTGCGTCTTATTGTCTGGGCTGAAACTTCTGTACCCACATCTGACAAATCTTTTCTCAGTTCCTCAGCAGTCACACGGGGACTTCTCTCCACTCTACGCTTCAGGTAGCGCACAGCAGTCGAAGTCAGCATCTTCTTTCTGCCACGACCAGGTAGCGTTTCAACAGTGCCCTTTGCCTTGAATTTGCGAATGATGCTTCCTAAGGTGTCTCTTGGTATGTTTAACATCTTTGCAATCTTCTTATAGCCATTGCCCTTCCTGTGAAGAGAAATCACCTCTTCTCTTGTCTTCCTGGACCATTCTCTTGCCTTCACCATGTTTGTAACCACACCAGTAAATGTCTAGAAGGAGCTGAGTATCACAGTCATTTTAAAGCTGCCTAATTGGTGCTTATTATGCTTGATTGCTGCTCGGTGACATCCACAGGTGTTTTCAATACCTGATGGAAAGCACCTGTATGAACCTCTGTTCTTCAGAGTGGTAGTCTTTAAGGGGTTGAATAATTGTGGCAATGAAGAAACCACATAAGAACCATTTACTACTGTATTACATAAACAATTGATGTCATTTTAGTTGCATTTGGGTAGTTACAACGTCCTTGTAGGATTTGATTCTGAATACAATTCCAAATGTACACTATAGTCCCTAAACCCCTTTACAGCATTGGGGGTTGAATAATTTTGGACACAACTGTACACCTTATTCCAATGGCTTGCTTGAAGGATAACTATCATGGGAGAAAAACAGAGAATGCCTCTGATGACTTACTTCTTGAAATGGTATCTGCCTGCATGTCTTAAAAATTCCATATTTCAGTCACTGACCTGGAACAAGTATTTAGCTGATAAAGTAAGCATGAAGTCCTAATCTGCATACTTGTTACAGGTCAGTGACTCAAAAACTGATACAGCTAGAAGGTCAGCATTGTATCCAGAAACAAGATAAGTACTGTATATGTTTTGCATAATTATGATAACCTTTCCTGGAAGATAATATTTGATGTTTACATTATTAAATCCTCGCTGTACCAGAATTTCACTTATTTAATTTGTAAAATGCCTCTCTTGTGGTTATTTGTAGATCAGGAACGTGGTCAAACCAACTCAAAAACTGCTAATATACAATCTCAACAATGTAGACTGCATTAAATGAGTGAACACACAATACATATAGTGTTATAGTGGCGCTAAATTAATAGCGATAAAGTGATATGGTGGGTACAACAAAATTAAATGTGAATGAATCAAAAAAAGTAGCATCCTAGAATTAATGTGAACACAAAAATAATCAATTATATATAATATAATGATCCAAAGTCCATAGAAATTACTCTTCTTTCTTTGGAATTCACCATGTGCTGTTTACTGGTAACCAAGTGCTTCACAATATCCCCCACATGGATGTACACTCACCAAAAGTAGTTGCTTCCCACTCTCGTGGTTGGCAAACAGGCTTCAAGGGATAATCCTCCCACATATAAACGAACTATAACCGATGCTTATATATTATACAAGCATGATACTCCACTGTCTCACGATTATCATGTAAAACAAGAAAACAGAGAGGCGCTCCAATGGTATAGTATAAAAACCAAGATCCTTTAATTTATCAAATGGACATTACTTACAAGCAAATGAATGTAAAGAAGACCAATGTCATATACATGGATAAGCCTGAAGTGGTAATAGACTGTAGGTGCTCTCACCACCTCCGGATTGTGGTTAACTGACACCGTCACGTCACTTCCGGCTCCAGGCAACGTCACTTCCGGTAGTTTTGTATTAATACACTTACTATTTTTTTTTATTATTACACTTGTTATTTTATAATATTTTAATGTAGACTGCATATTGCAAACTGAGTAAGGAAAGTAAAATATGCACCACTGAGTAGGATTCATAGTCTGCAAATATAAATAAGCAATTATGGCAAGTAATGCTAAGAGGAATGGATCTTGGACACCTCAATACAATCATTAACATTAAACAAAGTGAACAAACTTGCCAGCGAGTAACACTGTAGCCAGTTCTTATCAAGTATTGAGTTAACAGCGGGGTGTATATGTAGAATGTTACTGTTCTCCCAGGAACAGCCACACCTTTCCACCATGCTGGATTGCTCAGTGGCCATTAGCTTGATTGCTGTCCCTAGTATTGAAGTTAATACCAATGGCTCAAATCAACAACAGATTACTTGTCACTGCATCAGAAAAGAATTCCTTGTACATTTTGATCCCAACAAAGCCTTTTCAAATGAAAGCATTTCATAGAAAAAAAACCCCAACAACTTCTGCAGTCGGCAAAAGCAAACATCATACCTTGGGTGTACCAACATAAAGGTAAGAATAGTGTGTAAAGCTTGGAAGCCTTAAAAAGCCCATACATTTTACCGTACATTATTTTTACAGTAGCTCTCACTACCAGCACTTAAGCTGTGGCATGCATGCCACAGAAAACTCCAATATGCTGCTGTTTTGGTCATTCTGAATTGGGTGTAGTAAAAGCAAGCCAAGAAAAAAATATGAACTGCAAGTTATATAATGAGACCCAAATAATCCGAAATGCTGCTCAAAGCTCCTTCCAACCCTGCCAGGTGTTAGCTAGTCCTGCCTGTTTGCAGACACTAAGAGGAAAGAAAAGGAAGCCCACACCGGAAAGCCAACCGTTGCGTAAAGTATCAGAAAGGCTTCAGCTCTGCCTCCTCCCAAGCCAGTTTTTCACCTGTTCATGGGCTTAGCTGTAGATGTGGGTGTAGAGATGAATGTCAGGGTTTTATACATCATCAGCCAATTAAACATATAATCAGCAGATCCATAGAAAGCAATATGAAAAATATATAAAAAAATATTAAAAGAAAAACCGTAAGATGGAAATGGATCAAATTGCAAAAAAAAATCCATTAAAATTTTAATATGGGAAATTTTATAAAATTAAAAGGAAGGATGTCACCCAAGTTATTATTATTATTATTATTACTATGAGTTTATATAGCGCCAAAGGGTTTGCTCAGCGCTGTACAATAGGGGGGACAATACATGGCACAGTACAACAACAACAAACAACGTACGAGGGGTAAGAGGGCCCTACTCTTACGAGCTTACAATCTAGGAGGGAGGGGGTAAAGGTACAGTAGGAAGTGGCTGAGGGGGATGAAGTGGTGGGAGGAATGAGGGAGGATGGCCGTTAGGTGAGGGTGGGGTAGGCTTCCCTGAAGAGATGGGTTTTGAGGGAGCGCCTGAATGTGAATAGGGAAGGCGACAGTCTGATGGATTGGGGCAGTGAGTTCCAGAGGATGGGGGAGGACCTGGAGAAGTCCTGCAGTCGTGCATGGGAGGAGGAGACCAGGGAGCAGGATAGAAGGAGGTCCTGTGAGGAGCGAAGGGTACGGGTAGGGTGGTACTTGGTGATCAGGTTGGTGAGGTAGTCAGGGGCAGTGTTGTGAACGGCTTTGTAGGTCAGGGTCAAGTGAAAGAACAAGTAGTTCTGGGACAGGAAAAAAGGGAAGGGAGGAAAACAAACAACAAGCCCGCTCTTCCCCCCCCGCTCTGTTTCCTTCTACCCCTTTTGTTTCCTCCCCACCCATTTTTTGTGCTCATGATGCATAAAACCATGACATACAACTTCAATCCCACCTCTACAACTAAGCCCATGAGCAGGTAAAATGTGTTAGAGGGGTGTGGCTTGGGAGGAGGCAGAACTGAAGCCTTTTTGATACTTTGTGAATAGGGCGGCCTTTTGGTATACACTTCCATTTCTTTCCTTTTAGAGTCTGCCAACAATCAAGCAATGCTATACTATTGCATTCTATCAATGCCCATAAACGTAGTAGGTCAGAAAAAAATGTTACACCTCCCCTGGGGACAAAACAAGGACTTATATAATTGGTGCCATGAGTTTGTTTGCACATATCAGATACATCATAATAACAAAAAGTTTAAAGTGGAATTATAGACCAAAAAAAATCACAGGGCAACAAAGCGGTTCATTCTGTAGTGAAATTACGATGTCACCCTGTGCACAGGATAGAGACAGAGCTTCACTCAATAGGGAAAGTTCCACTTTAAGTCTTCCTGCCCCCTCCTCCACTTAATTTGGTATGTCATTTTTCTTTTTGGGGGGGTACCTAGTTTTGCTTAGGCGATTGGGATGGAATTTCTTCTCTTCTTCTTCTCCAGAAGACTGGTAGACCATTCACAAAGACAAAGCACAGTGCGGTTCCCACGTGTACTGGGCATCCGGTGAAGCCATAAGCAGCACATTTGAATGCCCATGGTTAAGATGATTACACCGGGAACCCAAAGGCTAGTGAAGAACCAACACGGGTAAGGACGGCATTGGAGTGGAGAACCCATGGACAAGTAAGTGTTCTATTATTAAAAGTCAGCAGCTACAGAATTGTAGCTGCTGACCTTTTTTTTTTTTTTTTTTTGTTTACCCAGAGTGGAGAACCACTTTAACCTCCTTGGTGGTATGATTCTTTCCGATTTTTTGTGCTGAAAGCGGTACCATTTTTTTGCATGGAAATATGTAGTTTTTTATTGTAGGCTGTAATTTTTAGGAATAACTCACTGAAATCTGTCCGAACAAGAGTCTATTAAACATTCCGGATATGATAAAATTTGAAACACGAAATCATAAATTATAATTTAATAATCATAAAAAATAATAATATAATAATAATAAATTTAATTCAATAATATAATCAAACCAAAAACACTGAAATTTGAAATACAGAGGCAAATTCGCACACCGCTGAGCAAAGTCGCAAAATCGTTTTAAGTGTCTGATGATGAATTTCCCCACAAATCATTATCACTCAATTCTGCAAGTGGTTCTGATTTACTATCGCTGTTCTAAAACCGCTTTTGACGTAAAGGGACGCTTTTTGGACGCCATGGACTTTTCTAAGTTTCCAGGCAGAAAGAACAGTCAAAATGCAGGCAGGGCACAGGACAAAGCAGTAGAGACAAAATGTATGTGAAATGCATTGAAATAGCAATGACAGCAAAAATGACATTTTTTAAAAAATTCAAATTTCGCCCGACGTCACAGGGACCGGAACACCGGAGCCGGATGCCGGCATCGGCCGGAGGAGATGGCCGGGGTTGCTGGAGGGGACACATCGCGGGAGCGAAGGACAAGGTAAGTGCTGCAGGGACCCCCAGAACAGCGCCGCATGGTAAGCCCGAGTGTAGCTCGAGGTTACCGCTTTTGGTATAGAAATTTTACCCCAAGCTACACTCGGGAAAACCGCTAAAGAGGTTAAGCAGTTTAAGCAGTTTTGGAAAAAAGCTTAACATCAGATGAATAATTGCTTAACCGATATAAATAAGAGCTGCCCATTGTAAGCCTCCTCATGGTGTGTTATATGGTTTGTTCCAAATGTTACTTTTTTTTGGAAATGTAGAGAAAAAGATAAAGACATGAAAAAATAAAGGAATTCATATACCAAATACTATTATTACAAGTCCCAGCAAACATCTACTCATATAAATGTTTTAATATCATAATGGATTGCAGCCTGCTAATTATGACCAAAAAATGGTCGACAGAGGAAAAAAAAAAAGTTGATCTTTACCATGATGCTTATAATGCAATGAGGAAGTAGGACCACACAGCCTCCATTCTTTTGGCAAGGGAAAGGTCAGTCGGAAGTCAAACCCCCATCATGAAGTGGAAGTTCTGTATGGGTATTACTAAGAAGGCATCACAGCCTGTCTACTCCCTTATCAAGAGAGAGAAAAGAGCCAACACCTAAGCAATTTCAGCTTCTGTTGTTGAAGATTCACTTGATAGGTTTGTTATATGGCAAATACTCTTGGGCTCCTTACTTTTTCTAAAGCTGGAAGCATTTAGTAAAGAGAGGGCAGATTGACAGCCTCAGCTCTGTTCCTGTAAGCTGTGTGGAGGGGTGTGTGTCTCTTCTCTCCAATCAGCTTTCAGAGCTCTTCTCACTGAGCTCTGCACTTTGAATGGATGTAGAGAAGAGAAAACTGCAGATAGACAGGTACAACTTATGTAGGGGGATTTGTTCCATCTCTGTGTATCACCTGAGGCCAGTCACTTTACTGGGTATATGTAAGGGTTTACAACCACTTTAAGGAACAGATAATTAAAAGCAGCATGCATAAGACTTTGAGAACTGGGGATCTTTAGTATTCTTACTTTTGATTTAAATCAGTTTAAATCAGCGAAAAACATTCCTGGTGCATTAAAATAAAAAGTGTGCAAAGTCATACAGTTGGTTATCTTTAGAAAGCTGCCACATAGTAAGGAGAAAAGCCTGTCTCCTGCCAGCATTCTGTGGAGGTGGTACCTTGCTCTCTTTGTGTGAAAGCAGTGGCCTGTTTGCAGAAGGAGTAGTAAAGCACAACCACTGTGTAGCACTGCATAAAACAAGCACAGAAAAAAGCCTATGTATATACTAAGCCAAAAGGGCTGCCGCCATGTCCATGTATAATTACAAATTACACATAGAAACAAATATTAAGACAAAATAAAAGGATTGGTCACATCTGATGATGATCTCTTTTACATGTACAGTTGTGTCCAAAATTATTCAACCCCCAATGCTGTAAAGGGGTTTAGGGACTATAGTGTACATTTGGAATTGTATTCAGAATCAAATCCTACAAGGACGTTGTAACTACCCAAATGCAACTAAAATGACATCAATTGTTTATGTAATACAGTAGTAAATGGTTCTTATGTGGTTTCTTCATTGCCACAATTATTCAACCCCTTAAAGACTACCACTCTGAAGAACAGAGGTTCATACAGGTGCTTTCCATCAGGTATTGAAAACACCTGTGGATGTCACCGAGCAGCAATCAAGCATAATAAGCACCAATTAGGCAGCTTTAAAATGACTGTGATACTCAGCTCCTTCTAGACATTTACTGGTGTGGTTACAAACATGGTGAAGGCAAGAGAATGGTCCAGGAAGACAAGAGAAGAGGTGATTTCTCTTCACAGGAAGGGCAATGGCTATAAGAAGATTGCAAAGATGTTAAACATACCAAGAGACACCTTAGGAAGCATCATTCGCAAATTCAAGGCAAAGGGCACTGTTGAAACGCTACCTGGTCGTGGCAGAAAGAAGATGCTGACTTCGACTGCTGTGCGCTACCTGAAGCGTAGAGTGGAGAGAAGTCCCCGTGTGACTGCTGAGGA
The DNA here is from genome assembly GCF_062004578.1 of Staurois parvus. NCBI lineage: Eukaryota > Metazoa > Chordata > Amphibia > Anura > Ranidae > Staurois > Staurois parvus. The sequence continues at coordinate 2,452,742 of NW_028318510.1, read as the reverse complement.
ACTGAGAAAAGATTTGTCAGATGTGGGTACAGAAGTTTCAGCCCAGACAATAAGACGCACACTGCGTAATGAAGGCCTCCGTGCCAGAACTCCCAGGCGTACCCCCTTGCTGTCTCCAAAGAATAAGAAGAGTCGACTGCAGTATGCCAAAAGCCATGTGGACAAACCACAAAAGTTGTGGGATAGTGTTCTGTGGACTGATGAAACAAAATTAGAACTGTTTGGGCCCATGGATCAACGCTATGTTTGGAGGAGGAAGAACAAGGCCTATGATGAAAAGAACACCTTGCCTACTGTGAAGCATGGTGGAGGGTCAATCATGCTTTGGGGCTGTTTTGCTTCTGCAGGTACAGGGAAGCTTCAGCGTGTGCAAGGTACCATGAATTCTCTTCAGTACCAGGAGATATTGGATGGAAACGTGATGCAGTCCGTCACACACCTGAGGCTTGGGAGACGTTGGACCTTTCAACAGGACAATGATCCCAAGCATACCTCCAAGTCCACTAGAGCATGGTTGCAGAGGAAAGGCTGGAACATTTTGGAGTGGCCATCGCAGTCACCAGACTTAAATCCGATTGAGAACCTCTGGTGGGACTTAAAGAAAGCAGTTGCAGTGCGCAAGCCTAAGAATGTGACTGAACTGGAGGCCTTTGCCCATGAAGAATGGGCGAAGATACCCGTAGATCGCTGCAAGACACTTGTGTCAAGCTATGCTTCACGTTTAAAAGCTGTTATAACTGTAAAAGGATGCTGTACTAAGTACTAAGATTGAATGTCACTTGGGGGTTGAATAAAACTGATAATGCTGTGAGCACAGAAAAGACATTTGTGGTTATTTCATTATAACTGTTATGTTATATTTGTCTGACCTACAAGTGCCTCTTTAATGTAAATGTAAGCAAGATGACTGAATGATCAAAAGCAATGTCAAACTGGCCAAAACACTCAATTTCAGTGGGGGTTGAATAATTTTGGACACAACTGTACATCTAACAAAAACATTAACATATGTATACACTGCCATTAAAGTGCTTCTTTATAATATTCCAGACAAGGACACTTAGTCTTTGTTTTTGAAAACTTTATCGCACTGTCACATGTACTGGCTTCCCATTGCCCAATGGATAAAATTCAAAACATTAACAATAACATATAAAGCCATTTATAACTTTGCCCCAAATTACTCTCTACCCCAATTTATCAGACTATCGCCTACTCTGCTCACGTTTAGGCGATCTCTGAAAACCTCTCTCTTCAGGGAAGCCTATCCTGCCCTCAGCTAATAATGGAATCTTCTATTCCTCTTACCAGTCCATCCCCCACAGTTACTAACTTTTGTACCACTAGCCCCTCCCTCTTAGATTGTAAGCTCCAAGGAGCAGGGCCCTCCTAACCCTGTTGTATTGAACTGTATTGTTGCTGTATTGTCTCCCATTACATTGTAAAGCGCTGAGCAAACTGTTGGCGCTATATAAATCTTGTATATTAATAATAAATGTATATCCAACAGAAACACTGCTAAGTGTACTGTATACTCTGCCCTTAATGTGCTTCTTTATAATATTTCAAAGAAGGACATCACTCAGTAATTGTTTGTTTAAAGTAAAAACTTTATTGGACTAGCTAAAGTTTCAATGAAAAGCATCCATATAAATAAAGCCAGGAGAGAGGCTATGTGCAGAGTGGAGGTTTGGAATGGAGTCTTCATAAAAGTTTGAACTGAATTCTTTGGGTAATTAGTATTATAAAATTAGGAAATGTCCAGACTAATGACTTCAGACTGTTTTGGTTACAATTCCTCTTTCCGTGAATGAAAAATATTCTGCTTAATTTTGCAGCGTTATGTACACAGCCGTCATAATTCACTTAAAACACAAAAACATTGCCTAAATTCACTAAACATTGTTTGATTGTCGGCTATAAAACCATTTTGCAAGGTTTTGGTGCACAATCTGCAATTATCACTAGGAGCTGAAAGATAGGGTAACCCTTCCATCACACTTATATGAACCAACTGTTTGTTTTTCTTTCCTCCACCCCCCTTTCTGCTGCCTGAGGAGTGAAAGAAGTCAGTTCCTTTGAGGCAGGTTTTTAGACACAGGCTGAATAGCTTACATTTTCAGTCCAGACTTGATTTCCAGTGTCTGACCTGTAATGACCCAGGTTCCCTCAGTGAGGCTCAACAGCTACTTAATATATCATATTTTATTTTCAAGTTTTATAGCAGCTCTTTGTGGACAGCTTCGGCTCACATTCTTTACTGTGTTTGGGTTTTCTGACAGTCTGGGGAGGACAGAAGGAAGCCGATTGTGATGGAGCTCAACTTGTAAAAGTGATAAATGAACGACTGCAGAATGCACTGGGAGCAAACGACCTTAGATGGAACGGTGGCTGATATCCAGAAGGAATTACGGGGGCAATCAACAGAAAATAGGAAAAGAAATAACAGTAAAGTGTAACAAGTGCAAGTGCTGTCTGGTATGACCATTACTAAAGTGTACCTGTGATGAACAGATGAAGCAGCCATTTTAGGTTGAAGAAATATTTAGCCTATTTATACAATAATGATGACATCACTTGGGAAGGACCGAGATGCTAACTGCCTCTACGTGACCTTTTTTTTTTTCTTGGGGCTGAGATAAAAGGGCACTGATTTATTTTTTTTAACCTTCAATGCTTGGCAATGTATACATTCAATTCCCTCACCTCCTGTTCATCTTGCCTACTGCAGTTTAGTTTTTTGGAGTCTCTTCATATCCTAATAGTAGAAGAGTGTTGCACCATGTTAGACATTAATTAATGCAGAAAGAGTCACGTGATCACTAAATTACATTCTGATATTTAAAGCCTAACAAAGCACAAATTTTTTTTTTCAGGTTTTGGATGGAATGGAGAGAGATCAGAACCCTTGTCAGTTTTTATTGTTCTCTGTGCCCCACCACTACAGGTCACCACTACAGAAATAGAGGGAAAAACTTCCAATTTGGACATATGGGGGTTTATTTACTAAAGCTGGAGAGTGCAAAATCAGGCTCACTTCTGCATAGAAACCAATCAGCTTCCAGGTTTTATTGCCAAAGCTTAAATTGAACAGGCTGAGGTTAGAGGCTGATTGGTTTCTATGCAGAATTGAGCCTTATGTTGCACTCTCCTTCAGGCTCACCGATGAACCCCCCCCCCCCCCCCCCCCGTGTCAGGAAAGGTGAAATGATGCACTAGGACCTTGTCTTATGGTCTACAGGGTTTCATGCATATCTGCTACCCATTCCTGTATCTCATCTCCTGATGCCAAACTGGTCCGCCTTGACCACACTCGAACTCTGGCTGTACTGACCCCTGGCTTGCCTTGAATTAGAAGCTGACTGGTTTCTATGCAGAAGAGAGCCTGATTCTACACTCTCCAGCATAATTTTTTTTGATAAAAAACTACTTAGACACCCCCCCCCACAAGCATGATTTATTTTTTTTAAGAAGAGACCCTAGTGAATAAAATTGTGGGTATTGCATATTTTTATGTCACATGGTATTTGCGCAGCAATTTATCAAATGCAAATTATTTGCAAAAAACACAATTTTTTTAATTTTAATGCACAAAAAGACAATATATTAACCATTTTTTTGGTAAAATGTAAAAGGTGATGTTAGGTCACGTAAATAGATACCACATATGTCACGCTTTAAAATTGTGTATGTTGTGGAACGGCGCCAAACTATGGTACCTAAAATCTCCATAGGTGAAGCTTTAAAAGCCTCTACAGGTTACCAGTTTAGAGTTTACCATCAATAAAGTAAAAAACAAACAATGTAAACAGTGTATCACACTGCCCACCACTGGTACACAACAAACACCAATCCGCACAGTGGAATGCTGCAGGCTGGTGTGAAGGAGCATTCACACAATTTACTGTGAACATTTTCTATTTCTTTAGTAAATAATCCACATTGAATCTGTCAATTAGGATGTATTTTGTTGTAACTTTCTGAACCCTTGAATCTGGGGATCTGAATTGGGGGGGGGGGGATTATTTATACCATAACGTGTTCCAGAAATGTGCATGTATTCTAAATTTTGTAAAATCTATGTAATATTTTTTCCCCATTAAAAAAAAAAAATGGAATCCTCAGTCCACATACATATATCTTATCCTTCTTATACTCTATACTAGTGGATACTGGGCTTTCCATACATTAACTAAGCTATGGATGACAGTGCAAGTCAAAACTCCTGTAATGTGTAGGAGAAATGGGCAGCACTGTAAGCCAACCAGGCATTACAGCATTGTGGAACAGCCTTGAATCTAAGGGCTCATTCACATGGGCAGAAAAGACTCTGCATTTAAATGCATACAGCAGATTATTTTGTATGCATCTAAATGCACTACAGAAATTAATAAGCCCATACACATAGCCGCATCTACATACAAAAATATGTGCTGCATTTAGTCTTGTGCAAAAGTATTACATGTGCATAGATCTGCAGATTTTATTCATGTAGGCATATAAGCACACATTAGTATTATTATTATAGGTACTTATATAGTACCATCAATTTACACAGTGCTTTACATATATATTGTACATTCACATCAGTCCCTAACCCTCAAGGGGCGTACAATCTAAGATCCCTAACTCACATTCATACATACACATACTAGGGCCAATTTAGACATGTTCCAGTTAACCTACCAGCATGTCTTTGGAGTATGGGAGGAAACTGGAATAGCTAGAGGAAACCCACACAGGCACAGGGAGAATATGCAAACTCCAGGCAGGTAATGCCGTGGTTGGATTCGAACTAACGACCCTAGCACTGCCAGGCAGAAGTGCTAACCATTTAGCCACTGTGCTGCCCACACACATAAATGAGAGTATTTTAGGTGCGTATTTTATGCAGGGTCTTGCAGCTTTGCCAACAAGAACTTCTCCTTCATGTACAAAAAATTGGATTTTTTACTATATACTTACCTGCAAAATCCATTTCTTGGAGTACATCACGGGACACAGAGCAGACTATCCATGACTATGTGGGTTATAGAACCTTGTGAATGTGTGAACCAAAGACCATGTAGCGGACTTGGAAACCTAAGCCACTGATGCCTGATGGTGAGTTGCCCAAGATGCCCCACACTCCTGTATAGGAGGGGTTATATAGGAGAGGACCTCCTTTCTGTTTGGTTGGCCAGTGTCCATTCACCTATTGGTGGCCTATAACCCACATAATCATTAATAGCCTGCTCTGTGTCCTGTGTTGTACTCCAAGAAATGGATTTTACAGGTAAATATGTAGAAAGAAATCCAATTTTTATTTATCATACATTACGAGACACAGAGCAGGCTATTCATGACTATGTGGGATGTCCCAAAGAGAAGACATATTGGAAGGGTTTGTAGTAGATAGAGAACTCTGTGCAGTAATGTCATCTTGAGGGCGTTGCATCGTCCAAACCATGTCAAAATTAACAAATGCCAATGTAAGAGGTGTTCTTTAATTTTAAGAAGAAGTGGTTCAAAGTTGGCCGTATACAATCTGGAGGAATCAGGGGTGATGTTCGTGCCAAGATATCCAATCGCTTCTGAAGCCCATCTGAAAGGAAAGGATGGTCTGAGGCAGCGGATAGTGATCGTGTCTGCAGAGATGTTAAGGGCAGAAGACTTCGACAAGTTGACCTTGAAATGGGACAAAGCCATATAGCCGAAGAGCCTGAAGAAGATTGGGCAATGATGTAAGAGGATTCGAGACAAAAAAAGATCAGGTCATCAGTGAATGCTGCGACTTTGTGGCATCCTGAGGGTTTAGATGAATCTGTAATATTAGGATCTGTGCGAATCGTACAGAGGCAGGGTTCCAGCATTAAAATAAAGATGAGGAGAGGGGGGCACCCTTGATGTGTCTCATTAGAAATGAGTAGGAAGTCAGACCTGGTCTTGTTGACTTTCACCACTGTCGAGGGGGACGAATAAAGAGCAGAATTCCATTGGAGCACAGGGGTGCCAATATGTTCTAGAGTCGCTCACATGAAATGCCACTGAACCCTATTGAATGCTTTTTCCGCATCCGTTGAAAGCAGAATGAGTGGGTTATTACTGGTACTGACAGCATGGATTAGGTTGAGTACTCGCATAGTATTGTCTTGTGGTTCTCTAAGAGGGACAAAGCCTGTCTGATCTTTGTGAATTAACTGAGGAATATATGGAAGTAACCTAATGGCTATGATTTTGGCAAAGAGTTCAGTGTTAGGCAATGCTATCGGCTAATAGCTACCGCATAGAGCAGGGTCTTTGCCGTCCTTGGGAATCACGGAGATATAAGCCCGGAGGGAGACCAGGGGCATGGGTTTCCCTTTCACCAGTGAATTCAATGCATTCACCAGGTGTGGGGGCAAGTAAGTAAAAAAAAGTTTTATAGTAAGATGCAGTTAGACCATCAGGGCCTGGGTCTTTCTTTGGTTTAAATTGGGAAAGCGCCACACCAAGCTCCTCTTCTGTAATCCAAGAATTCAGCTTCTCCCTCACTGGTTGTGGGAGTGAGGGCATGCCAGAGGAGGTGATGCAGGACATAAAGTTCAAGGAGAGGGCCCGGGCAGCCAGTCAAGTATTTGTCGGTTGCAAATTCCAAGGCCATGGCGTCTGAAGTAGTTAATTTGGAGCCATAGGTGGAGTTGATGTGTGAAATGAACGTACGAAAGCTGAGCCCAAGTTTAAGGAGAAATATTATGACATGGCACTCTCCACAACCTGACGAATATCCAGAGATTGAAGAAGGGCTTTGTTAAGCCGCCAGGATGCGGGACTACAGAAAGAAGAGCCCAAACACAGGGCAAGATGGGTTGGGGCATGATCTGACAGTCAGAGATGTGCAACCAGGATATCCGAGATGTAACAATAGGGTAGAGTACACCGCTTATATCAATATTTAAAAAAAAAAATCAAACTCGTCTCAAATGTAGAAAGTATGCTCATTATGCGAAATAATGGAGCATATCACATGCAGAGATAGAGATGGTACAATACACAGTAAAGTGTGGCAGCAACCCCTAGAGTGAACTCCACGGGGGAACCTGCAGGCCAATAATCATAATGCTGAGGCAAAGGGGTCTATACCAATATGACAGATAGAGAGACTAGATGGTGCTGACAGTGACCCCATATACCATAGCCTGATTAGAAGGATCAACTCATGCCTCTGCATTCCCCCCTCACCGGGACAGGGAGGAAATGTCCACTTGGTGTGCCTCTCCACTCCCCCCTGGCTGGCAGAAGACAGGAGCTATTGTAGAAAGGTCAGGGAACGGAGGGTCAGCCTGCAGCCCTTGTTGTAGGAAATGACTCTCCAAGGCACGAGAACACAGGTGGGCAGGCCCGGATTGGCCATAGGGCACACCAGGCATTAGCTCGGTGGGCCGGGGCTGCCAGGATAGGAGGGGCGGCTGGTCAGCAAAAAGAGGACCATGGATTTCTCGGTTCCTCTATGTTACCCCGCAGTCACCCCCCCCCCAATCTTCTGCACCGCTGCGGGGGATCTGTCAGCACATTCTGTCCCCAGTGCTGACAGTCCCCCCCCCCACCACCACAGTCGGGAGAGGAGAAAGAAATTTGCCCCTCCTCCTCCTGCCCTCTCCTCCTGTGTCTGCCCTGCCCACACTCCCCGGCAGCCTTGTGTCTTCTCTACCCCCTTCATTCCTTCTCTCTTTCTCGCTATCTCTCACTGTCTCCCGTTTCTCTCTTTTCTTTCTCTCTCCCTTTGTCTCCTCTTTCCCTCCTTACTTCTTTCCCTCTATCTTTCCATCCTTCCTTCTTTCCCCTGTTTCTTTCCCTCCTTCCTTCTTTCTATACTTCTCTCTTTCTCTCTGTCTCCTGTTTCTCTCCTTTCTTTCCTTCTCTCTCCTGTTTCCCTCCTTCCTTTCGCTCCTTCTTTCTTTCCCTTCTCCTTTACTTCTCTCTTTTCTTTCCCTCCCTCCTTCTTTCTATACATCTCTTTCTTTCTCTGTCTACGGTTTCTCTCCTCTCTCTCTCTGTCTCCTGTTTCTCTCCTTTCTTTCTCTCCTGTTTCTTTCATTCTCTCTCTCCCTCTGTCTCCTGTTTTCCTCCTTCCTTTCTATACTTCTCTTTTTCTCTCTCTCTCTGTCTCCTATTACTCTCCTTTCTTTCTCTCTCTCTCCTGTTTCTCTTTCTTTCTTTCCTTCTCTCTCTCCCTCTGTCTCCTGTTTCCCTCCTTCTTTCACTCCTTCCTTTCCATACTTCTCTCTTTCCTTCCCTTCTCTCTCTCCTTTCTTTCTCTCTCTTCGCTCTCTCTGTCTCCTGTTTCCTTCCTTCTTTCCCTTCTTCTTTCCATCCTTCTCCCTTTCTTTCCCTCCTTCCTTCCTTTCTCTTTCCCTCTTTCCTTCCTTTCTCTTTTCTCTGCTACAAAAAATGTAAAAAAATAATAAAATATAACATTGTAAAATATAAAATAAAAACCTACCGACACTAGTGGCGGAAATACCAGGGTCGCAAAAGTCACTTTTACAACCGGGCCCTGGCATTCCATCACTGGGCTCTGAGGAAAGGGTCCTCGGGCTTTGGGCTGCTCAGTCCAAAATACCCGGGCCTATTTTTTGTCCCAGTCTGGGCCTGCAGGTAGGTCAAGGGGAACGTGACCCATCCAGGGCGGGGGGTGGGGCACACCAGTGGAGAAACACACGTCCTACATTCACACTGAGACAACTATAACCAGATAAAGGCAGTGTGAAGCTAATAATGGATAAGGGTAGGCCAGAAGGCACAAAAAACATTAGTGAGGAACCAGTATACAGTCAAAAAGGGACTAGGACGTCACTGACTCACGTCTCACCAAGCCAGAGCCGTGGAGATGTCCAAAAACACCTCTTCCCACAGAGGCAGTTCTTGCAGTGAACCATAACAGTCAATCCTCAGAGGATGTCGGAGTGTGCCTGGGAGCCATACCAGCAGAGGTGCGAGAGCTGTCTCCGTGATGGAGGATTCCCTGTGTCTGCCTGGAGATTTCAGCCAGCTAGGCACAATGACAGCCGGATGGTCCAAGAACTGAAACAGCGCTGGAAGCTGATCAGGCAAATGCAGGTAATATGAGGAGCCTAGATGCTAGATAATAAGATGGAAAGGGTGTCCCCATCTTTACGTTGACCCAACTTCACGAATGGTCTCCAGTAAGAGCTGCAGCATACCGCGCATACTGCGGCGGGTCTGTTGGGAGACATCTGGGTAGACCCGTACCTCGGCTCCATCAAAGTTAAGAGGACCTTTGGACCAGGCTCTGTGTAGAATCTCCTCCTTAATACAGTAAAAATGCTCACAGCAGAGGGCGTGGAGGCGGAGAAGTTGCAGTGTCAGCATGTGCCGAGGAAGGAGGATGCAGGCCCTGGACCCGGTGCACCCTGACTAGTTCCAGTTCCACAGCTGGTGGCTTGTTCAGAAATAAAGGATTGCTACCACCATGTAACGTAGATCGGTCGGAAGTGGCATATGTAGAGGAATCTTCTTAGAGCCAGAGGGTCCGATCATGCTGACTTTCGGCGGCACCATCTTGAATGGAGCAGCAGGTGCCGAGGAGGCAGCGTGTTGTCAGAGAAAATAGTGTGTGATCTCCGGTCTCTGTGGCTCAATAGTGACAGGCTGCAATTTCTTCTCTCCAGGCATCTAGGGAAGCTCACTGGAAAGGTTAGACTGGCAGTCTCAGGGTCTGGGCCTGCTCGCAGCTCTTACATGTGTGTTCATGCCGCCATGACCTAGCCACGTCCCCCACATTCCACTTCTGATGTGACTTGAGTTGCACAGAATTGTGTGACAAGGGAAATCATATTATATTCCCATTGAAATCAATCAGAGTCAGCACAATGCGAGTAAAGTAAATGATCAGGACTTTTTATAGTGTCTGGCAAGGGGTGTCTAGATAAGAAAACTGGCTGAACGGAATTACAAATTTTTTGGCAGATAAGACAGTTCACAAATATGTATTTAAACTGTATCTTTAGCTTAGACTTTAAAATATAACTATAGACAATTGTGTTTTCCCATTTTGGATTCAGCATCGGAGGGTTATAACCCTCATTAGATTTTTTTTTTTGCCATCTGTGTCACATTGCGGAGATTTCCCTTCACTTTCTGTCCCATAGCCAAACAGGAAGTGAGAGGAAATCCCTGCAAATTAAGGGAATCCCTTGGGGCCCCCAGGTCACCAGAACTAGTGTCCCCACTGGAAGATTTCCCCTCTATTACTTTTCTGGAGAAAGCCCAAAGGGTGGGATTTTCTTTTACTTTCACTGATAATGGTAAACAGGAAAAATAAAGAGGGCAAATCTCCTTAAGGGACACAGACAGCAACAAAAACTGACAGGTGTTCTAATCCCTCTCCACTCTATCCCAAACTAAGTAAAAAAAATTTTTGCCTATAGTTATACTTTAAGGTATTCTGCAGCAACTGCCACTAATAGGAATCATCTCACCTAGAAATGCCAATGAAAGAAATTGGACAAATTTATGAATTTAGAAGGCACTCACCGCCTAAGATTCCAGAAGAGTTAAAATAAAACATAATATAGAAACATTTAGGAACTGTGCATATTTTTGTCTTATATACAAATTATACATTACAATAAACATTCTAAGTCTGAACAGAACGTAGTGTTAAATGTGCTACCGCAGTGTTTTTCCCTTACCCCAAGGAAAATAACTAGAAGAGTCTATTGGGCAACAGTTTCCATAGACTTTTGGTATAAGAGTGAAAAGTAAAGCCATATGTTCCAGGATTAACAGTCTGCAATAAATGCATCTCTCTTTCAGACAAGCTTTTTGCCTATTACAAATCACAGAAAGCACATAAAACTTTAAGCTGCATTTTCCTAATTCAATTACATGCTTACAGTTTTTAGGTCCTTATCCTAAACTTCCAGTGACAGAGTAAAGCAGCCAGCCCTGGTTTAAAATGAGACTTCAGACTTGCAGATGTCTGGGTTATTCAAAGTAGCATGAATAGGGCTCTCATTGTGCTCCTGTGTTAGTGGGTAACTACACCGCATGGTTAGACCCGTAACTGTGCTGGAAATGAGCACTCAGGACTTCTTATAAAATCATTGACACTTTTGGAAATTCTAAGGCTCCATTCACACCACAGCATGGTTCCCAGCAACATTAATTATGAATGGGATTCATGCAAAGAACCAAGAAAATAGGCGCTTCACATTTTTTATTAATTAAAAGGCAGTGCACTGCAACACACCTGACATTGCATATGTATATGTGTGTCCTGGTGTGCTATAGTACAGGTGTATAGCAGTGCACTGAATATGTACATTGGGGTGCAGTAGACAATGAAAGGTAATGGACTGCAATATTTCATTACTATTTATTACAGATATTTATATAGTGCTGACAGTGTTTTATTTACTGTACAGTGACATCGGTCCCTGCCCTCAAGGAGCTTACAATCTATAAACATATACTGTACAATGTATTGTCTTGTATTACTGTAGCAAATGTTATAATGTTTTATGATGTGTACTGTGGTGTCAATGATCCCTACACTACAGGTAAAGGATCTGTTGAACAGGTACCCATTACATGAAAAGTCTAACTCCACTCAAAACTATATTTAATTTTAGAGCAGATATCAATTCAGATGGAAATCAAACACCCTATAGGCTGTGGTGCTCCACTGATTTTCAAAGGGGTCTTAAAGTGATTGTAAAGGGAAAAAGTAATAAAAAAAAATTAAATTAAACATGTTTTAAGTGCTCTGTAAAATGATTTTGCACAAAACAACGCCGATCCTCCTCTGCTTGGGTGCCCGTCAGCACTCCTGTCCCGCCCTGCCCACCCTGCTGAATGTCCCCATAGCAAGCTGCTTGCAATGGGGGAACCTGTGTGGACTTGATCCCGACCTGTGCTCTGTGTGTCTACTGACACACACAGTGCAGCTAGCCCTGGCTTCCGCTTACTGGCTGTGACTGACAGTAGTAGGAGCTGGGGGTTGCACATAGGAGGTTTCATTTAGCTTAAAGCGGTAGTAAACCACATTTGGAAAAAGAAAACTGATCCCCCTGCAGGGTAAAGTCATAATTCTGGTATGCACCTCTTACATGTAAAAAGAATCCCACCAGTGGTGCCCTGTGGCCGAGCCATGATGACGTCAATCCTGCGCATGCATGCGAGAGTCAGGGCTGTGGCACAGCTCTCTCAATGAATGGCATGCCGTCCATCAAGAGTGCAGTGCACATGCCCTGTTGACGTCACCAGCTACTTCACATATACATATCTCCTAAATGGTGCACATTAAGGAGCTATTTATGGTACCTACAGTTCAGCCTTATTATAGGATTACCTGTAGGTACAAAAGCAAAAAAAAAGGAGTTTACTCCCACTGTAATGCAAAGACTGCATTAAGGTAAAAAAAACCTTCCACCTTTAGAACCACTTTAAGTATAAGGAGTCAACTTAAATATATAAGTAGAAATGAAATGAAATATGAAAATTAAATGCAATATGTTGTATGAAATGAATAAGAAAAGCCAGTTACAAATTTACATTTGCCTTTCTCCTCAATATAAAATAAAAATGGCTCCTAATTAAAGAGATTTAGTCCTGACTAAGATGGAGGACAAACTGTTTCGGAAATTCACTGCTATGATGACACATCCACGAGTAGGTGACCCATCATCAATGATCAAGGTCATATCTATGACTAAACTTTCACTGTTCTTGCTTTACAAAAAGTTGTGACCTAATTTCCTTGCTATAAACTATTCTCTTTTTGGGTACCATTATTTGTAGTAACCAAAGATAAACATATTTGCTGTCAAATTTCTGCTTTTGCTCAGTTCTTGAACCATTCACTATAGCTGACCAGACAGATGGAGACTGGACAACTGTACCATTGGGGCATTGCCATCTACAGTATTTGTAAACCCATGAAAACCCAAGGGCCAACCTCTACACTGCAAACAGAAAACAAGAGATAACTAGGGAGAAATTTCCTCTCAGACCTGTCCTGAGGCTTTCTGTTGCAGTCCTTTTTACCAAATAAAGTGCCCAACCGACCGGCTCTCCAGATGAAATAACAGATAATGGACAACGGGAATCTAACTTGTATGGCCAAGATTTTAGTATTAGCAAATAAGAGATCTTTCTATAGACTTTGAATTTAACCCCCTGGTGCCGGCGCCTCCCAGCCCTTTAAGAGTTTCAGAAGCTGGGAGGCAGGGTTTTAAGGTAATGTGACCGCCGTGATTCGCCGTCACAGCAGCCACATGATCGGGAAAGGTCTCGATCGAAAGAGGAGATTGGGACCTTTCTTAATTGCACGCAAATGTGCGGTCGCATGGCGTCAAGGCCCGGACGCGAAGAGGTTGAGTTTAGGAGTCCTTAAAAAAAAAAAATCCTCCTGAAAAAAGAGCATATTATCTGATCTCAGTATCCAAACTAAAAAAAAAAAAAAAAGTCTAAAAGCTAGCCATAGACACTAGAAGGCAGTCAGGGAGACCAGCACTTTTCAAAATACCTTTAAGCCTGGTACATTAAATGAGAATATTGGACAATTTTTTATTGTATGCTAGTCTCATATCGAGAATGAAGAGGTTGCTAAAGTTACAAAAATTCTCATAGGACAGCATACAACTTCGAAAGTGATGTAATGTGTTTTATTGTATTTTGTAATGTATTCTTTACTTTTTGAGCATGCGTGGTCTTGCTCCTCCAATTTTTTTGCGGATGAATACTGTACGGATTTCTTTATTTCAGGTACTTATATAGCGCCGTCAATTTACATAGCGCTTTTCACATATATATTGTACATTCACATCAGTCCCTAACCCTCAAGGGGCGTACAATCTAAGGTTCCTAACTCACATTCATGCATACACATATTAGGGCCAATTTAGACAGGATCCAATTAACATACCAGCATGTCTTTGGAGTGTGGGAGGAACCCGGAGAACCCGGAGGAAACCCACGCAAGCACAGGGAGAACATGCAAACTCCATGCAGGAGGCGCCATGGTCGGGAATTGAACCCATGACCTATTTACTGCAAGGCAGACGTGCAAACCACTAAGCCACTGTGCCGCCCACGAAAATCATATGAAAAACATTTTCAAGTTTGTCTCTGATCTCCTAGTAGAGGTACAATTGGTGGAGTATGTAGAAAAAGTGCTTCTGATACATCATTGTGCACATTGGCCTACTTATTGTATGTAAGGTCCCATTCACACGGGGTGCATACAGGGTGCGTTCAGGGACCCACACCCACGTGCATGTTATATTAGGACACAGCAGCTGTGCCTGTGAAGCTGCATGTTCCAATAGAAATGAATGGGATGCCGGCAAGTGGATGCACGCAACAGATGTGCATCCCTGTAATCGTAAAAGACAGCAATGCACAGGAGATGCACATCTGCCTTCCATGTGAATGGGCCAGTAGAGGTCAACTAACTCCAATGAGTGAGCACTCTGGAATGTAACAGCACCCAGTGGTGGCGAAGTGTGGGGCACATTGTATTTGTGGATCACTTTAGTAGTGCAGGAACCGTTTCCAAAATCACACCATGCTGAGCTGCATTGATGTGAGCATACACCATTGAAAACAATGTTATTTCCATTGTTATGCAATTCTGTGCGACTCAAGTCGCATCTGAAATCGCACTAGTATGAACGAAGCCTTAAAGGATAAGTTCACCTTTGGAACATGTTACATGTTCTACCCATTTTTAGGGTGGAACATATAACATGTTCACATAGCTGCAGCTGCGCCTGCCGCCCCCTCTCCGTCTAACAGATAGTACAGGGAGACGTTTACCTGTACTGTCAGATTTGAAAACAGCGCGGCTGTGAAGGGCTCCGCCCACACAACCACCTCCTTCATTCACAGACTTCCGTAAATGAATGAACTGCAAGTCCAGACAGCCTTAGCAGCTGTGGGCCTGTAGTTTTCAATAGACTGTGGAGCACCGTGGTAGTTCATTGAAGCTTCCTGTCAGTATATCTGCTTGACCATACATCCCATACGGTAAGCAGATATTCTGACAGGTCTGCAGAAGACCTGCATGGCATCAGCAATCTACTGATCGCTGCTGCAATGCTTTCCAGGTTCTTTTGGACAAAAATAATAAATGCTAAAAGTTTTTACCTGCAAAAAAATGTGCATTTATTATTTTTGTCCAAACGGTGAACTTATCCTTTAAGATTACATTAATACTTTGCTATGTTTGAGTGAATTCGAAGGTTATTCAGTTACCATACTATACAAGGAGGCACAACCATCTTAAATGCAAAAAATAATTACACTGATCATAAAAGATACACTGCAAACATGAAAGTCCTAAAAATGGATTAAAGCACTTTCTAGAACACCAGATACTTCCAGAGCAGACAAGCCAGTATATGTTTTATACATAACATTCTATTTGGAATGTCTGACATTTTTTTTCCCTTCTACCAAAACATATGTCTAGAATTAACCGTAATTGAAAAGGACTCAGACTCTTTAGCAATCAAGAAAAATGCTGTGGCTGGTCATTTTTGTCAGGTATGATATTTTTAAAGAGGTTTGTTTAATCAATCTGTTTATCAGCGGAGAAGAGGCATAGTATGGAATGTACATTAGATGTGTCGAAGAGTGTTAGGTTTCATGTAAAAAAAACCAAGCCTGAGTATGTCAGTGGTGGCAAATGAAGGTTAGAAAAAAAAAATCTATATCAAATACGCAAAGTGCAAGCGTTAAAGGGAACGGTTTCTCCATACACAATAAAGGAAGACATTTTGGAAGCTGGGCAAAGGTGTGGACAGAATCCAGATTTGCTACTAAAATCATGACACCAAGAAGATCTTGTTTGCTGCATACAACAATTATGCTTCAATGTCATCTACTTTGCTTAACATTGTAAAAAAAGAAAACACACACCTGCCTCCACAGTGAATAAGTGGTGCTTCAAAGAAAGTAATTCTGATCATATATAATAACAGTGTTTCTTGCAATAAAAAAGCCACAAAGATGCAATCTAGAACCACGAACTGCACATTCTCATTCATTCTGCACTTGCCCTTTGACTACATAATGCAGTCTGCCAACGTTCCTAGAGCAGAATAGGCCCCACACAGGGGCAGACTGACAACTCATGGGGCTCCCGGGCAATAGGGGATCATGGGGCCCCTGTGTCCTTGCCCAAACTAAAAAAAGCCTATGAAAAAGTTACCAGGGGCATCTCATGGGGCCCCCTACTGACCCCGGGCAGTGCCCGAGTTTCCAAATGGTCAGTCCACCCCTGGCCCGACATTAAAAACTGTGAATTACTGCAACTCACAGTAATGCTTAACACACAATGATTTGTGTTTTCATGTGCCATTAATTCTGAAGTACCTACAGTAGGTTCGATTACCCCTATTACATCAAATGCTGGGCTGTACCAACCAGGCAAAGAGTCGATATGTCAGGGTATCACAGCTTGCCCTCTTACTACCGCCTTCATGAATTTCTGTTGGCCCATTACTGTGATGGGATTCTTCAATGGCCAATAGGAAAGGATGAAAGGAGGGAGGGAGGCAGGTATGCTTTATCATTACCAGGAAGTGCCAGAGCTTTGCTTGATCAATACAGGCTTGGCATTCTCATTTAGAAAGCTGCTTTTGTACTGTATAGCCAGGCTATCCTATGTCAAAGATAACGTATCATTAAACCCAAACTGAAAAACTCTCATTACATGCAATATAACAGAGGGTGCATACTCACAAAGCCACTAAAGCATTTGTTTTGTGCCGAGTGAAATATACCCAGTTGATCCTGCCTTCAGTTGTTCCTTTCACCTTCTCTGTGTCCCCATTGCAGTCTGAGATTGTGTAGAAAAGCTGGAGTCATCTACTGAGCATGCTCCTAGCTTCTGTTCTCTTCTAAGTTCTTCATTTCCTCCTTTGACTTGTATGTGCAGCCCATATGTGTACTGAATAACACATGAGGGCATATACACAGTGGTAAATTACACTTCCCTCTCTCCCTCCTCCTCCATTTGCTAAACACTATGATGGTGGGAAATAGTATGCTGAGTGATTACATTCACTAGAAAACTCACAAAAAAGCTTCATTTTAATACTGTATATCAGTATAAATTATATCAAATGTAATTGCTAAGACATGTAAAGTAAAAAGGAGCCTTGGATGCAGATGCCATCTGAAGAAAATGAAAGCTAATGTCAATCATCTTTGATTCTGCCTATACCATATTAATGCATACAAATATACATGTGATGTTCAATAAAGATTTACAGGGAGCTCTAAAACAGTTGTTTTTAATATTTATAATTTAAAGTTGAATAGCTCTTCTGTTTTTTAAGTCATGTGACTGGCACATCACCAATCAGGGCTATGCAGACAAACTGATACTGCAGTAATAGAAGAGCTCCAAAGATATTTCCCAGCAGATGCCAAAGAACAGGAAGGAATCATGTGACCACACAACAGTGCTGCAGGAATAAGGTACTGTACTTACCAGATTGAAAAAAAAACAAAAAACAAAATACAGTGTCATGATATATATCAGGCATCACTAAATGGTGGCCCGGGGTGGCCAATGGTTGGGAGTCATTGTCCCATCCAGACCCATGTAGTCCTGCCATTTAAGAGCCTTTTCTTCCCCCAGCTGTCTCGCGGTCATCCTCACAAAGCTGACAGTGGGAAGCAGGACAGCTCTGGATAGAGGGTGGGAGCTGCCCAAGGTTAACAAGCCGGTGATTGGTTGCTAGGATGAAGGGCAGTCCTAGCAATCAATCACTGTCTGTCAATCACTGTCTATGTAAGGTAGGACAGTGGGGGGTGGGGCGAAGTTAAAGTGGCTAAGAACATTAGTCTGACAGGGGTGCTGAGGACAGTAATGTGTGGGGCTAAGGACTGTGCTGTGTGGGGGCTGAGGACATTAAAGTGGGAAGAGCTGAAAACTGTAATGTGAGGGCTGAGAACAGTAATGTGTGTGTGTGTGTGTGTGTGGGGGGGGGGGGGGGCTGAAAACAGTAACATGGGGGGTGGGGGCTGAGGACAGTAACATGGGGGGATTATGTAAAAAGGGGCAGAGTATTCTTCAGTGAAGGGGGCAGAGGACAGTCCTGGGGGGGGGGGAGGGGGTTGATGTCAAGGAAGTGTGAGAATACTATTTTTAAAGGGGTGGAGGGGGGTGATGTAAAGGGAGCTGAGGACACTCATCTAGAGGGATTTTGCTGTGAATGAGTAGGGGACTGTGATGTGCAGTGGTGATTGAGGACACTAATGTGAGAACAGGTTTGGATTTGCACATGTGCATTTGGTGCACATGTTGTGGGTAGGTCAGCACTACCTGCTAGAATCCTGTAGAAGTCCCCGATCCTTTTATTTTTATAATTGCACCGCAGCAACACGTGGTTTGCTGCACACAAAAATGCACCACAGGGGCCTACATGAGATTCAGACCTCTAATGTATGCAAATTTTACTGCCCGGATCTTGGTGAATTTTAATTCAATACCCCTGATATATATGATTTATCTGAATGATTATGGCAATTAACACCTCTCTGTTTAGTTTCACTTTAAATGTATTAATATGATGAATTGTAAGGCAACTCTGACTTACATACTTATCAGAAACTGAAAAAATCAGCACAAGGGACATAACTTACAGTCAGTAGAATGTGTCCCTTGTGCTGATTTCTCTTCTGTTAGTGAAAATATTCCTTCCTTATTCAGTATAAGTGCTTCCCATCTTATAAGTCGTACATGAAAACAACTGTATAAGCTGAACTCCTGATAAATAAATGCAATTACTGTAAGTACCTGAACATTGTTTCTAATCAGGCTCCTGCAACCTCACCATATAGTAGCAATCAAGACTGCACTGCATATGCTGTCAGAAGGAGACAGTAGTGTGAGCAGAGTGACAACCTAATCCGTATGCTCCTACTCCTTCAGCATCCATTCAGCAGAATGGCAATGTTCTTTTTCTGCTGGTGCAGTGGAAGTAGTGGACCTTGATGGGATGTTTGGTAGAGGTACCTACATCTTAAGACTGACCACACAGAATTAAAATCCTTTTGACAGATATGAGTGGAACGTGGAGAACTGTACATTTGTATTGTAACACATGTACCAGATTGACACAGTAAAGTGTAATTTCAGCCATGGAAAGGAAGAGCATATTTAAAGGTATATTTTCTTTTATTTCAGATTTGGATAGAGTGTGACAGGGTTAGAAGCTCTAGGCAATGCCAGTCACTGCAATGCAGAGACAAACACCAATAGAAACCTGATAGAGTTTTTTAGCCTCCCCTACTATATCCAATGCAAAAATATTAAAGATTGAACTAGAATTCCACTTTATAACTGCAGATGCCAATTCCTATGAATATGGAAAATTCACTAGCTTTGGAAGCATCTTCTGCATGGCAATATTTGTGCCTAATAATATTGCTGATCTATGCTTAGCTAGTAATTATTGTGTCATGCAAGTCTGGGCACTGGATTCAAGAACTAGCTACAGTCACTGATTTATGACCCAGTCACACTATATTGCAAGGACTGATTTGTATATTCTATGAACCAGTATCTGCAGATCAATAAAAGGACTTGACTTAGTTTTTTGTAAATACAGGGCACCTATGCGCCAGAAAGAAGAACCACAGTATGCAATAGGAGGAACAGGTATTCAATACACTCAGAAGCACATTTCTGGTGACAGGACCTGTAACAAACTCCAAGTACTCCTTACACATATTCTAATGTGCAAGAGAAGCGCAAAGGAACTTTTATTCTACACAAGCAAAACAGCAGATGTGGTAGGGGGCTGGTTTGGTACCCCTCCATGTTACTAAATGGAAGGACCCTTAATCAAATGGAGACTGCAAATTCTCTCTTTTCACTTTCATGAACATACACTATATATTTTAAATCTAATAAAGTCATTTTTTAGATCATAATCAATAAAACATTTTGAGATGTTAAGCCATGAAATGTGCACCGGACAACCATCAAAGACAAGAGGATGAGCTTAATATATCTTCTAATGATTAAACCAGCCTTGTGACACTCATAGTTCCTGTTCCTTCAAGCAGGTATCCATAACAGATGCTTTTCTAGTAGACTGTCATAACTTTCCTTTGTGCTCAGGATCTATGACTCCCTCACACACTGGAATTCACTTGTGAAAGAAAAATGTCCTCCTGCTAATCTGTTTAATGGTCACATCCTTCTTTGAAGAAAAAGAAAATGAAAGCTGTCTGTATTATTCCAGGCTAAGCTATTTGTACTAGAAAACCAGTCAAGCATATAAGTTAGAAGGTAAGCTTTTAAAGAAACCTGTGAGATGAAAATAAAAATATAGGTTAACATTTCTGCATTTTCCTTTTAAAAATGCTGGTTCCCTGATTGCCATGCAGATTCAACTATTTACGTATCAATGACCTGGAACAAGCATTATGATCAGGAGTTCTGATTGGCCTTTGACTTTCTAATTTGTATGCTTGTTCCACGTCATTTTACTCTTGATATAAAGTAAGCTGGAGATGGCAAACACATCCAACATTTTAAGAAAGAGGTCAGCATTTATAGCCTACATATTTTTTCAGGTTTCCTTTAGCCTCCTCAGCCTCCTTCCTGGCCATCCCCCTCCAGGTACGAACTTACCTCCTCTGATGACAGTGGCCTCCTGTCTAGCAAAGCCTGTAAAAATCTAGTGCCATGCTACTTGAGCTTGAACACTAAGATATAGACAATGTGGGAGGTCTATGTCACCAGTGGAGGCCAGAGTACCAGCGGTTCAACTTATGGCAGTTAGGGGTTAGGGAGGAAGGCTGGTGGCCTTTTGTGTAAATCATGAACATGTCATTAATTAAAGCAAGATAATGGGCTAGTTTAGACTACAGATACCACCTGTCTTTGGGCTCTTTCATTCTGAGCCGCTCTGCTCTGTTCAGCAGGGGATCCGTGAGCAGATCCCCTGCTGAATCAAAGCGTAACAGGATGGATGTCAGTTTTTTTTTTTACTCCTGCCTGTTTAGTTTGTGTCTGCATTTACACAGTGGGCACAGGTGAACTTGTAAAAGCTCTATGGGTGGCCTATGTAAATGGACGCTTGTGTTTATTTACATCAGGCTACCTCTATCTAATCTGTCACATTTAGGTCTGGAAAAATGGAGGAAGACGTAGTTCTTTTCTGGCTGTTTGTTTTTTTTTGTTTTTAAATCTGGATGGATTCGGAGGTAGGTGGGTGTAACTGGACATAAGAGGAGAAAGAGGGGCGCCAGAGTAAGTGCAGTATTATAAAATCATTTATTGCACACAATGGTATGTAACTCACAAGAGGTAAGTAGTTAGCAGGCATGGGTACATAGAAACATCATCAACTAGAAAAGGTTCCAGAGGCAAAGAAGAGGGTAGATGGACATCTATGTGAGTTACATATCATTGTGTGCAATAAATGATTGTATAATACTGCACGTAGTCTGGCGCCACTCTATCTCCACTACAGAGTCCAGCTTAACTCTGTAGACTGTGATATCCTAATAGCTGAATACCTCCCTACTACCCATGGGACTGTTATATTTAACCCCATCTCTCCAGCGCCAATATATCACCTAGGGTGTAACTGGAGCTTCCAATCAGGTCTGCCTGAAGAACTGACAGAGACCTGATTGGAAGGCCCATGTAAAAGTGCCCTTTCTGTTTTACAATCACTACAAATGTATCTTTAGATGTTTTATTCCCCAGACTCAAGCCACTTGTGCATCATCATAGCTTCTAAAGTGTAACAGTTCCCATACAGTACATAATTATAAACTATATAAAGAAATAAGGTTTTCAAAAATTAACACACTGATAACATTTCTTAAATCAAATTGATGTATTTTACATGTGTAACTAAAACAAAAAAAGGACAAAATATACATTCCCTTAAAAAACAATTACCTGGTCAAAGAATTACCTGAGTCTAAAAGTAGACATTTGTTCTGTAAGTGCTTTCTTATTTTTAATTATGTGTCTCCTGTCTGAGGTCAGTAGGAAGGAAAACCCATTATCTGCACGCATTTTGGGAAACACATTTGGGAAACAGCGATAAAAGTTTTTGAAAAATCCATCAAGAAAAGAAAAAAAAAAATACTCCTTCATGTTCTCAAGGGTGGTTGACATTAACTACAGCTGTCTTCAGCTTAATGTAATTCTCTATACTATTCCAGAAAGGAGCATTTTCTGTACTCATTTATAGTCAATCCTTATTTTTTGATATTTAGAATGTGTTGATATGCAAATTTAAGTACCGTAACATTCATTTGGAGTGCTAAATATGTGCAGGTAGTGATCCTGAACATAAAAAAAAACATTGTTCTGTATTTTAATTTAATAAGTTTTGCAGAATTGGGTATAACAATACTGGTATGTATAAAATGTGGCAAAGTATAATTTCTTTTGCTTTGTCCCCAGAGCTGGAAGTGAGGAAAAAAATAACACTGAGTTTCTGCTGGAACAGCAAATCCATCTAATGGGGGCACATGTTCAAGTGACAACTTTCTATGAGAGTATTTCATTACCTATGGAGAAATCACCTCTTACTTCTTGTTGTGTCTACAGGACAAGAAGGTTAGGGTGTTACTAAACCCATAACAGTAAAATCAGTCTGTATATGCAGCAAAGCATGCTTGTTATACTCACCATGGCACCTAAGGGGTTATGCTCTGAATTGTGTGAAAAGGCTGTTTGATCCTGTTTTCTCTGATTCTTCCCTTCTTCTACTGTCCCCAATCCATGTGCTGATTAAACAGAGCCTTGGGGGTAAGCTGCATATGCTCAGTTTGGTGTGTATTGCTAGAGATTTGTTTTTTCTCAGGAGAGGACATGTAATCAGCAAAGGACCAATCAGCGCTTTGCAGACAGAAGGTCAGGGGTTATACAGCCTTATAGGACAATCAGGAGAGAATGAAAACTTCTCCTACAAGATTTAACCAGTCCTCTGCTGGACACTGATCAAAGTCACAAGACTGCTCTAACTGCTGATGAGAAAAGGTATTTAGCAGTTTATATTTACTAAAATAATTGCATTTCCACGTTCTGAGCACTGTGGGAGATCAGATATAGTGAATGCAGAGTCCTGGGTTTAGTAACACTCTAAGAGAAATGTTTTAAATGAGACTTAGATGACAAAAAATTACAGGGGTTTTATCCAATTCCCGCTCAATAAAAAAAAAAAATTAAAAGTGAGGCAATGTAACTGCCCCACCTCTCCATATTGCCAAATTGGAGAACACTGTGCTTTCATTTACAGAATACAAAGCATACTCTGAAAGGCACCCATGTCAATCGGCTGACCTGGTATTTGAAAATGGTATGGCAACTGATAGCAAGTGGTGATCACTGCAGTAGTGGTGTCTACTTCAGTAATTTCCAGCTTCCAGCGGCATCGGTCAGTTATAGTAGATACAAAGTAACATTGGTCTAAGCTAGATCACTGTAACTATGTACAAGATATCCATACATAGAATTCTTCTTTAAGTAGGTAATAGGTCACGTACACCCCAAATGTGGAATGATGGAAAAAAGTATACTGTAAACTTGTACTTTTTTTAAGCAAAGGATAAGTTTCTGTCGTAAAGTTCTAAAAAAAATTATCATGCTAATTGAAAAAAAAAAAAATATTAGTTCTAATGGCAAAGTTGATGAGATCTTGGAATTTAACCAATTATCAATTCTGTTCCAGTGTCTGAAACAAGGAGGACTGATAATTTGCTGTTAGTGTCCTCCATGCATTAAAGTGGTAGTAAAGGCCCATTTTTTTTTTATACCAACAGGTAAGCCTATAATAAGACTTACCTGTATGTACAGTAAATATCAGTAGTATGTTTTGGAGATATTTACTTTATCAGTGCTGGTGATTTCACTGCCTCATGCGCACTGCGCTCCCAACGTGCCGTGCATTGAGAGGGCTGTGCCACAGCTGATACTCCCACGCATGGTGTTAACGCGGCTCGGCCAGTCAAATGGCTGCAGACTGGGAACCCGGAAGGAAGACCGGGTGCAGATGGAAGCCCCAGGGAGCCGTGACAGCGCTCTGTAGCAGGGCTTAGTTTTTAGGTAAGTCTTTCATAATGTGCTAGTTTCCTCCCACACTCCAAAGACATGCTGGTAGGTTAATTGGATCCTGTCTAAATTGGCCCTAGTATGTGTATGTATGAATGTAAGTTAGGGACCTTA
The DNA here is from genome assembly GCF_062004578.1 of Staurois parvus. Classification (NCBI taxonomy): domain Eukaryota; kingdom Metazoa; phylum Chordata; class Amphibia; order Anura; family Ranidae; genus Staurois; species Staurois parvus. The sequence goes on along the minus strand of NW_028318510.1, from coordinate 2,428,543 downwards.
GATTGTACGCCCCTTGAGGGTTAGGGACTGATGTGAATGTACAGTATATATGTAAAGTGCTGCGTAAATTGACAGCACTATAGAAGTACCTGAAATAAATAAATAGTATGTGATGCATACTAGCACGTTATGATTTTAACTTGTAGGAAGAATATTTTTTTTTGTTTTATTTTTTTGCGGTTTACTACCACTTTAAGAGAATTGGGGCTCAATGGGAGGTTTGTTTTGTCTGTGCCCACCTCCAGCACGGACAGTAGTACTGAATGTAAAAGTAAACCCAATCATTAAAATCTCATATTATCATACTACCTATGAACGAGTGCAGGACCCCTAGGTCAGTCAGCTTTGATATTCACATTTACAATCGCATTGTGAAAGTTCCGATACCCTGGCGTTTTCCTGCTTTCTTCCATTCCCCTACACCCACACTTACCCCCCTCTTCTTTTTATCTTATGTCTATCTTTTTTCAAGCCTTCTCAGATGAAAACACTATCCATTTTCTATTCTTATTCACTACTACCTACAATTCCCACAGGGTGCCAAAAATTTGATCCTTTTCACCTACTAAGCTAACAACCCTCAGTTGACCGATCATGCTATAGTATACCCATTGAATAGATATTGATTACTGTGTACCACTGGAATCCTGCTATTACCTTTTTCATTGTCTGTTGCCATGTACAGTATCTGCTGATAACATTTTTAAGGTTGAAACCAGTAAATTATGTACTCAGTCATCTCGTGTGAAAAAGCAAAAGGACTGGCACTTCATTCATGGCACTGCACCCCTAAAAGTTTTTGAAAAAAAAAAAATTTCAACAAAATCCTTACGTAAGCTTTAACATAATATTAAAAAAATTATTTTCACTATTTTGAAATCTTCAGTTTTTATAAAAAAAATACCTTGTGATCCTATCATAAAGATCCTTGTTCAGGCACTTCCTGATACAGTGCAAAAACTCTGTTGCTATCTCCCAGCCTCTGATGGAGACATGTGGCTGTTTCAACTCACATTACGCAGGCATGATCCACTTTTCTAACCATAAGGACATCCATCATGCACTCCATCGCTGGAGTGCATGCATGTAGACAGGAAAAAGCTGCAGAAAATCAGCAGAATAGATATGCAACAAAGGTAGAACAAAAGGTGAAAACCAGCACTTTAACAAAACATGCCAATTGTTTGTGAAACACAGCAATTTAAGTAAACTGTCTTTCAGTTAGGGTTTACATCTACTTTAAGTGGGGTCACTGAATGCCAAAGTCCCTGAATGACAAAATTCCAGGGGCACTACACAGTGGAATGTGACTATAGGTGGATGGTAATATATACCCAGCACTAAAATTCTCTATCACTAATGCTGAACAGCATTTTTCATGTATTTTCCCCCGGGTGTCCAAAACATTTGAACATGTCAAATCAACCTACATCCAACACAGATGATTAAACAAAATTGATCAAATTTGTTGATGGTAGGCTGCATTAAATTGTTTTGCAATTTCTGTGATAGAAAGCTGGCTGAAATTGTGTTGCCGGAGATTAAACACGCTGTCCAAGGCCCAGTAGTCCAATAAACTTGGTTTATGCTGCCCATTCATATGTAGGTGGGCCAACTCAACAAACAGTTCTCCATTAGTGTGTAAATGGGTTCACGCAACACATCCACCTCCATAGATATGAACTCCTACTCTTAAGTGATCTTAACGTCCTTAATATAGCATTATATTTTTAAAAATACCTGTTTGGTGTTTAGATTCTGCTTAACTAATCAACCACCCCCAAATACCTGTAGTCATTTTACTTTGTATTTAGACTCCAGGAACAAGACAGGCTGATTATTTTACACTTCCCACTAATAGTCGATAAGCTCCTTTCCTAACAGCATATTTGCAATAACAAATTAATATTTTCATACACACGCATAACATCCTCGACCAAGATCAACTTTGTAAAAAAAAAATTAAAAAAAAGAACAAAAACAAAGATCGCTATTTTTTGTTAAAGGTGATATTCCATACAGCAAAAAAAAAAAAGCAGTCTCCCTGATAAAAAGAAGCTACTGTCTAACAAGAAACAACTGTTCCTTTTCTTGTGCCATAAATGCAAGCGTTATACTTGTGGACAGGATATGTCCCCGAGAGTCCACCCTTACATAGCTGAAATTTCCTGGTTTGGCTCCATGCCTTGCAATGCCCTCAGGCATCCATTTTAATCACATAACCAGACAAGCTGTTTGGCGTTTTTTTGCTGTTATACTCAAACGGGTTTGACTTCTTATTGGACAGACAGATAAGATAAGCCATAGACTCCCCACGGAAAAAAGGCCTATATCTGGATGAAATTAAGGTTACCGCAATACAGAAGCGATCAGCATGTACACACACATATGTATATATGTTTCTGCTTTACAGAAGGAAAAAAATTAAGCTCTACTGTCAATATACAATTCACAAGTGTTCGCTAAACAGGTGTACTTTTGTATTTTCTCGTCATATGTACTCTAAATCAGTGTTTCTCAACCTTTTTTCAGTTAAGGCACCCTTTAAAATTATGGATAATCTCAAGGCACCCTTTAAAATTATGGATAATCTCAAAGTACCCTTTAAAATTCTTCACAATCTCAAGGCACCCCAATCTAAAATGTAAAAACCTATTTTACACACCCAGTACACCCAACATTAGAGGTGATTTATTTTTCCAAAGTACATACACCTTTGCACACTGGTACGGACTAGTATTCCAGTGTGTCTCTCATTTTCTCTCCCTCACTCTGCTAATGTGACCCCAGTGCTTATGGAGAGGGGCAGGGGAAAGCCAAACAAGGATGATGTGCAAGTAACCGACGTCCTCCTTATCAACTGATGTCATTGGTTGTTAGGATGCTGGCAACTAAAAGCTCATAAAAGTACACAATGAAAACCTGTGGATTGTGTACTAAAAGGCAGAATTGATCCATGCGCTGAGTTGTATACAATTTTTGGGCATTTTGACAAGGCACCCCTGAAGAAGCCTGAAGGCAACCTGGTTGAGAAAGGATGCTCTAAATGAATGCTGTCTATTAACAAAATACACCAGAAGATCAAAAGGTTTGTGAAAACATATGTATATGAGGGTTTTAGGAAATTCCATTCCAAAACGATTACACAGATTTCCAGATGGTATCCGAAGTTTGTCTGTGGACATTTGAGCCCATTCAGTCAAAAAAGCATTGCTGGGGGCAGATATGAACGTTGCAAAAAAAGATCTGGCCCGCAGTCATTACAGTTCATCCCAAAGGTGATCAATAGGGTTATGCTCAAGGCTCTGTGCAGACCACTCTAGTCCACCAAAAACTCAGGTCTATATGCTGGGACAGAAAAGGGTCTTCCTCATACTCTTGCCACAAGGTTGCAAGCACACAGCTGTCTACACTGTCTTTTATTATATGCTGTAGCATTAACAGTACCCTCCAGTGGAAAGATCTAAACTTGATCATTTGGAGGAGGGTCAACATACCAAATAGTATATAACAGCAGAAAATCAATTCTTTGGGTGTCACTGTTCCTGATGGAGTAGTCAGAAGCCTTGCCTATTGATCTCTGGTACAGGTTTTTCACTTTTAAAAAGAAAGTAAGAATAGAGAACTCATATACAGTATCTCACAGAAGTGAGTCCACCCCTCACATTTTTGTAAATATTTTATTCTATCTTCTCATGTGACAACACTGAAGAAATGACACTTTGCTACAATGTAAAGTAGTGAGTGTACAACTTGTATAAGCGTAAATTTGTCAAAATAACTAAACACACAGCCATAATGTCTAAACCGCTGGCAACAAAAGTGAGTACACCAAATTGGGCCCAATTAGCCATTTTCTCTCCCCTGTGTCATGTGACTCGATAGTGTTACAGGGCCTCAGGTGTGAATGGGGAGCAGGTGTGTTAAATCTGGTGTTATCGCTCTCACTCTCCCATACTGGTCATTGGAAGTTCAACATGGCACCTCATGGCAAAGAACTCTCTGAGGATTTGAAAATATTAATTGTTGCTCTACATAAAGATGGCCTAGGCTATAAGAGGATTGCCAAGACCTTGAAACTGAGCTGCAGCACGGTGGCCAAGACCATACAGCGGTTTAACAGGACAGGTTCCACTCAGAACAGGCCTCACCATGGTCGACCAAAGGAGTTGAGTACACGTGCTCAGCGTCATATCCAGAGGTTGTCTTTGGGAAATAGGCGTGCTGCCCGCATTGCTGCAGAGGTTGAAGGGGTGGGGGGGGGGGGGTCAGCCTGTCAGTGCTCAGACCATGCGCCACACACTGCATCAAATTGGTCTGCATGGCTGTCGTCCCAGAAGGAAGCATCTTCTCTGATGCACAAGAACGCCCACAAACAGTTTGCTGAAGACAAGCAGACTAAGGACATGGATTGCTGGAACCATGTCCTGTGGTCTGATGAGACCAAGATAAACTGATTTGGTTCAGATGGTGTCAATCATGTGTGGCGGCAACCAGGTGAGGAGTACAAAGACAAGTGTGTCTTGCCTACAGTCAAGCATAGTGGTGGGAGTGTCGTGGTCTGGGGCTGCATGAGTGCTGCCGGCACTGGGGAACTACAATTCATTGAGGGAACCATGAATGCCAACATGTACTGTGACATACTGAAGCAGAGCATGATCCCCTCCCTTCAGAGACTGGGCCGCAGGGCAGTATTCCAACATGATAACGACCCCAAACACACCTCCAAGATGACCACTGCCTTGCTAAAGAAGCTGAAGGTAAAGGTGATGGACTGGCCAAGCATGTCTCCAGACCTAAACCCTATTGAGCATCTGTGGGGCATCCTCAAACGGAAGGTGGAGGAGCGCAAGGTCTCTAGCATCCACCAGCTGCGCGATGTCGTCATGGAGGAGTGGAAGAGGACTCCAGTGGCAACCTGGAATGCCCCGTACACACGATAAGCAAATTGTAAGAAAAAGTTTGTGGAACCACTGAGCGAAAGATTTTCTCTCCGCTGATGAGCAGAATGTTTTAACTGATAACGATATTGTGAAAGAAAAAATCCGATTGAACAACAGTGAAAAATGTTGTTGTTTCACATGCAAATGACCGATTTTCTATGCTGTGGTATGACGATTGTACGAAATAAAGCATGTGTTATATTGAGCAAACAATGCTGATGGCCGATCGGTTCATTTTCTAATCATGTATTCCCACCTTAAGATTAAACCAAGACAGCCTAAAAACCAATGTGAGAATATTTTGTCATGGAGGCCTTCCCTAGTAGGTAGAAGGTGATTTGAATCAGGAATATCCACCCAAACTGAAATATCAGTTTTCAGTAGAATTATATTTAAAGAGAAATCCTATTTTAATGTAAGTGATCAAAAATATATTCTATCAGACAGACATTTTATTAACAGCCTCCATTATTATAGCTTTAACTCCAATACTGTTGCAGTAGCAGTGCAGTTTGTCTACATACAACCATTTTGTCTAAATATGACTGATGTCTAGTAAGACACCAGAGTTAGACCAAATGCTCGAAGTAGTCAGCACTCTAACAGATTTGGTCTGACATGCTCCCTCTCTTTCTCTGCAATCAAGTCTTTATGAGGACACGTTCTGAGGGGTGTGACTATGACTTAGCTATGCCAGCATAAAACACTGGAGTGTGAGATCAGGAAAACTGGCATAAGCAAAGGCTGAAACCTCCACCTAGTAAAACATTGAAAAGGTGTGAACTAAAGATCAAGTCATAGCCTTACAGACTTTAAAAACCAAGCCCTGATTCCGAAATTCCCAGAAGGCACCTATCGCCCTGCTGGAGCACTCCTTAACTGGAAAACAGAGGAACCTTATCCTTCAAGACATATGCTTGAACAATGGTCTGACAAATCCATCTTAAAATGGTATAGCTGGAAGCCAGATATTTCTTTTGTGGATCCTCAGCTAATAATGGAATCTTCTACTCTTCCAACCAGTCCATCCCCCACAGTTACTACCTTTTGTACCACTAGCCCCTCCCTCCTAGATTGTTAGCTCCAAGGAGCAGGGCCCTCCTAACCCTCTTGTACTGAACTGTATTGTTGCTGTATTTTCTCCCGTTATATTGTAAAGGGCTGAGCAAACTGTTGGCGCTATATAAATCCTGTATAATAATAATAATATCAGACTTCTTAAGGCTGTATTCACACCTGAGCATATTGTAGTGCAAAGCTTGACGCTCCAAAACGCTCAGGGGGAAAAAGAAAAAAAAAAAATCAATATTACTCTATGGAGATGGTTCACATCTTCACTCCAAGTCGCCTGATGAAGAACACCTGAAGCTCAAAAACGTTTTGGAGCTACTTTTGTAGCTCAATTTGGACAGATGTGCATATCTTTGGCGCGTTTTTATTGGCATAGAAAATAATAGAAACGATTGTGCGCGTTTTGTGCGATTTTCTGCTCAAATGAAAAAATGTAAAATAAAAAAATTAGTATATGAATAAAAAAAATTAAATAAAATAAATACACAAATAAAAAATCATGATTAATAAATCCTAACTAAAAAAAAATAATAAATTATTAATAATAATAAACACCCAAATAAAAAATATAAAACGTTTTTATCTTATTAGTTTTTTAGGTTTGGGGATTAAGGTTATGGGTTATTTATTATTAATATACTAATTTACTATTACAAGTTTTATTTATAATTATTTTTATTTGTGTATTTATTTTACATTTATTCATTATTAATAGTATTAATGTATTTTTTGTTCAGGTTTAGATGTTTATTTATTATTATTATTATTATTATTATTAATAATAATAATAATTTGTTTTGTTTTTAAGGGTTAGGGGCTAATTATTATTTATTTATTTTATACCTAGTATTTGTGATTAATTTTTTTTACTTGTGTATTTATTTTACACTTATTTATTTATTTTATTATTATTATAATTATTATTACCCTAACAAAAATAAATGAATAATGAGAAAATAATAAGTAAAATACTATAAATACAAAATAAGTATATAATAAATAAAATACTAATCCCAATCCCAACTTTAACCCAACCTTAACTAATTTACCCTAACAAAAATAAAAATAATCCTACCCCTTTTGCCAATCACTCATAATCCTTTATTTCCGCCAGGCCTAGAACATCCCTCTTCTTTCTCTTGGTGGACCTCCCATGGCTTTGTTATTGTATACGATTTTCTGAACGCTCGTACGCTTCCATCTTGGGAGTCTGCTCGAGAATCTAGGGGGTTCCCGCCACGGGAATATTATTGGACTTATTTCTGTAATATATGCCTCCCTTAACAGTAAGTCCTCCTCATCACCCCTGTCTTATGTTTCTCAGTGGGAGTGAGATCTTGGTGTTTCGATTGCAGCGGAGGATTGGCGTAAGGCCTGGGATTCGGTGGCGAAATGTTCATTTAATACAGTCACTCCTGAGGCAGCCTACAAAGTTCTACTTCGGTGGTACTGGGTCCCGACTCAGACTCCTCACTTTAATTCGACTGGCGGAGATAGGTATTTCCGGAACTGTGGTCTGCGTGGGGACGTCTTGTACATTTGGTGGTCGTGCCCACGATTGATCAGCTTCTGGTCTAGGGTTTTTCGGTTTGCTTCAAACGCTATTTCATATTACGGTCCGTAGGGATGCAAGGGTGGCCCTCCTGCATTGACCAATCTTGGGTCTGTCTAGGTCTCAAAAGAAATTAGCATCTTACCTATTTATTTCGGCTACACGTACTATAGCTCAAGCTTGGAGAACCCCTTCGGTAGCCTTCCAAGGGGTGAGAACTCGGATGAATGCTATGTTGTTCAATGAGCAGATGTCTAGCATTCTTCATGATTCTCATCCGAGATTCCTTAAGGTTTGGGAACCTTTGATATGCTATTCCTTGCCATTCCTACCTCATACTAGTTATGGCCTCCTATTTACCTGCTGGTGTTAGCCCCAGATCCGTGTTCCCTTTAATTTCCCTTCTTTCATGTTTTCTCTCTGATTCCCTTTTGTTTTCTTTTCTTTTCCATTTTTTTCTAATATAATGTTGGATTATTGCTGCTCTTCTCTATTGACTAATAAAAAAATGTCAAAATTAAAAAATGCCTAAAAACACTGTATGAAAACACACAAAAACGCACCAAAAATGCGCACAACATCCAGGCAATGTAGCTCAACTTCCTTAGTGACAAGCAAGAGCCCAAAACAAGGACTGCGATACAATGTCCTCATTGAGATAAAAGGCTAAGACCATCTTGGGCAGAAATTAGTATCTCGGATACAATAAAACCTTGTCCCTTAAAAGAACCAAAACAGGCTCTCTACATAACAAGTTCCAAAACTTTTTTCCATTTAAGGAAACTAGACTAAATTGAAGTATGACTGGTATGGAGTGGTTATATACCCTAGGGTTGGCCTATATTTTCTTTCTGTACAAGTGTCTAATCTAACTGCAAAACCTTCAATTTATTAAAACACTAAGGGTTAAAAGTAAAGTAGGATATTGATGAAAAAAAAAATGTATAGTTTGTGTAATCTCTATATAACCAAGTCAGTCCCTGCAAAACTGATATATATACAGTTGTGTTCAAAATAATAGCAGTGTGTTGAAAAAAGTGAATAAAGCTCAAAATCCTTCTAATAGCTTTTATTTCCATCCACACAAATGCATTGGGAACACTACACATTCTATTCCAAATCAAAACATGAAGAAAAATATATCAAATTTGTGTTGTTCCTCTAAAAATATTGAAGAAAAGTGAATATTAGACTGTTCAAAAAAATAGCAGTGTTTATATTCTTCTTTACAAACTCAAACATTCACTATATAAACTGAAAAATGTTTGAAGATTTTGCTTTCCTTTGAATCACTTAATGAATATTTAGTTGTATAAGCACTGTTTCTGAGAACTGCTGTACATCTGTGTTGCATGGAGTCAACCAACTTCTGGCACCTGTGAACAGGTATCTCACCCCAGGATGATTGGACTACATTCCACAGTTCTTCTCTATTTCTTGGTTTTGCCTCAGAAACTGCATTTTTGATGTCACCCCACAAGTTTTCTATTGAATTAAGATCCGGGGATTGGACTAGCCACTCCATAACGTCAATCTTGTTGGTCTGGAACCAAGATGTTGCACGTTTACTGGTGTGTTTGGGGTCGTTGTCTTGTTGGAACACCCATTTAGCCTCTTGGACTTTAACAATTCCTGGAGGAAGACCTAACCTCCTTTCCTGCAAAGGCAGTGTGAATAATACGGATTCCAGTAAAAGACAGCCTAAAACAAAGTTGCGGTTGTGTCCAGCTGACCTGTTATGTTATGTTAGTGATTAACACCACAATGCATGCAGATCTAAACAAGGGAATGCCTAGTACATAACTTTTTTCTGAGACCTGATCAGCTTTGAGATACTCTATAGGAGATCCCAAAACAAACGAGATTCCTATACACATCAAGTGTTTTTAATTAATGGAAAGGATTGTTAGCTCCAAGAATTAGCACTGGGATTAAGTTACGACAACAGTTTCCTAGCCCCGGACGCTGTCTGTAAACTCGCCAGGCAGAGCCTCCTGCGTGACACCACCACGTACAGGCAATGCACAGGAACTTGAGGCCATCTTTGCAGATGCCTGTTTATGTTTGTAGGTGTGGTTTTATACCCAATAAAAGGTGTTTTATGCTGTTTACACTATGAGAAGTGTTTATCTGCTTATTTTACCTGTGTTGAGCTTACCATACATCTAAGAAGCAATACTGGTGAACAGTATTGGGATTGACGTGGAGAGATGCCATTGGGGTTTAGCATTCAGAGCGCCTATGACTACTCTGAATAAAGAGGTCTTTGCATCTGGTAAGTCCACATCTTATCCTTACTGTGGTGGCAGGTGACACTGGTGTTAGTGGAGGAAGATAGATGTTGTGGAGTGTTTTTTTCTGGAGTGGACTAACACCTTTAATTTAGTCACTGTGGACTAATATTTTTTTCACTATACATTTAGTTTGAAATTATTGCATTTGTGCTTTTTTACAGGAGATTCATACCCTTTTCATTCACTGTGGACTTTTTTCATACATTTATTGAAAAAATATTTTGCAAATAATTTTTGATTATTTCATTTGTTTTATATATTAGCACAACACTTATTATTGTATTGCATGGTAGAAAGGATATCTGCTTTTTTGTTTGCTGCCCACTTTTTTTTTATGCACAGTTTTGCACGGTTTCCACCTTTAATTTTTATAAGAACCTAGTTGTCTGGCCAGACAATTTCTTTTGAGACAAATTTTGCTAAGTGAGACTGTCAAGGGAAACCTTTGAATCAGTTAGAATACAACATGCTCATGGAAATGTGATGCGACTCCTGTGTCAGTCAAGAAACTCAAGAATTTAAAGCAAAAAAGTCAACGTGACTAAAGAGATAGGATGCATGGGAAGCACCTCCACAAAGATGGGCAGGAAATGGGATTAAGATTCTAGGGATCTGTGGACACCTATTGCAGGAGTAGATGAAGAAGAATACATGCTAAACCTTCAATAATGAAGCAGGAGTATGCTCTGGCCTTTCATAAAAGGCCTGATTACAGTATCAAATGTAGGGCCAAAAAAACTGCACCCTTGAAGGCCAAGCAAGTCAGATGCTCTTTGGATTTGACATCTGAATCCCAGCATCTTTACCAGAGAGCTATGTGCATATGAATGGACAGCAGACCCATGTGAATAATAAATATTGATGCTTATAATAAGTAATCACAACTCAAACAGTAGGCACTAGATATACATTCAAATTAGTGGAAAGATTATTTTTGATGGATCTAACTCATTCTGCCACAGTTTGACAGACTAGGGTTACAGTCAGTATGGGACAAAGAACCAGCAAGAGTAAACTGAGCTTTAGGAAGAGATTCCAACTGCCTGTCAGTAGAATCCTTAAAGGAAAGCATTCTTCTTACCAGTCTGATTAATTTCCTGTTAAGGTGGGTCACTGGTGGATTCACTGTGGTTATAGGCCAGTTTCAACAATTCACTATCAAAGGAAACAGTTCCAGCTCCAGTTGTCAGGTGCAACCTTGGAACCTTCAGGGTGCTCCCAGTCCGTATAGAGGAATACCTCGAATAACAGGTGTAGTGGAAGGGTCTTTATAGTTGCAGCAGTTTTGAAAGACTGAGAGGCTGAAGATAGTAGGCTGAATCTCCACATGCAGAGTAGAAGCACTGCATCAATAAGGTCGAAAACAACCCCTGGTAATTCCAAGATGATAGCAGGTGACCGCAGCACTTCAAAAGTCTTGGTACTCTGGATTTGAATCAGAGATGGTTACAAAAACTAAGCTAAGGCCTTGGAAGGATTAGAGATAGATTCTTTAGTGGGATGGCATGAGAGTACACTTAGAACCTTTGTGGTCAGTTTCTTTGGTGAATTGGGTGAATTTGGCCACAAAGTCCTAAGTTACAGTAGAGGACCCTGACAATAAGGTTGGTGACTTGGCCTCACCCGATGAAGCTGGAGGAGACATCAATGATGTATACTCTATAAACTATGTGTGTCTGTATTCCAGATAGCAGAGGATACCAAGCAGACCCAACACTGTTGGAAGAGCATCAGCTTGGGACAGCAGCAGTATTGTCTCCTTTGTTTAGACATGTTGCACCCAAATGGGGGAGAAGCAGGCAGGTCCAAAATGTGAGGCAAAGCCTTAGATACTATGTTCGAGGCAGCTGCCACTGATGAAGGTCAGACAGTAGAAGATTACCAGTCCACTGTAGGCAGGCAGTAGGAATAGAAAGGAGATTTAGAGTTTCATGTGGTGCTTTTCAGAGCAGGAGCAGCAGGATTATGCATTCTCCACGCTGGATGGTGGAAAGAGAGCAAGCCTATGTGACACTTCACCAAGAGAATTACATCTGTCCTACAGTGTTAATCTTTGCCATGGTAGAACTCATGGTAACAGGAAATTTGAAAGGAGCCTAGGGGTGCATACAGCTAGCTAGCTCCTGACGCTTCAGCCTGAATAGCCTTACTCACAACGTGAGTCTTCAGAGACAGTGTCACACTTTTTCACTGTGTCACAGCTCTGGGCCTGGATAACTTGTATCACTATACAAAGCACCACAACACAGAGCTCAGTGCCTGAAATTCATATTTTAGACTAGCCCACTACTGTCCTATCCAGTAGGGTCTTGGTATGACAAGTCAAAGACAGGAGAAGAAAGGCTAATACAAATAACTGCTACGTAGAAACCAGCTCAAGCAGTGATGTAGTGAGTAGTTTTGATTTGAGTCAACAGAAGAAGGATCTAAGAATAAAACATTGAGGGAAAAAAAGGCTACTAAATATGGTTAGAGATTTCTCATCAGGGCTAAAGAACAGGCATTCATCCTACAAGGACAAAAAACTGAGGCATTTAGAGTAGAGGAGGGGTTACCCTGAGGCTGGCTTACAATTTTTCTGTTTGCCAGTACCTAAGCCTCCTGTAGGCAGAAGTACAAACCAACTGTCTCTGAATTCCTGTATCCCACAATGGACAAAGGAAACAGGCATACAGTATACAATGCCAAAAAATACAAAAACATATCTAATAAGAAATAAAATAGGTGTTGTACTCACAAACGAGAATAAAGTCAAGGCATATCATAAAAGAACAGCTGGGTCAACACCGCGCTGAGTAACAGTCTGCAATGGGAAGTGTAGACATCCAATAGGCTGACGCGTTTCGAGGACTTGCCTCTTCCTCAGAGCCCTAGCGTCAGCCTATTGGATGTCTACACTCCCCATTGCGGACGGTTACTCAGTGCGGTGTTGACCCAGCTGTTCTATTATGATGTGCCTTGACTTTATTCTTGTTTGTGAGTACAACATCTATTTTATTTCTTTTTAAACATTTTTTATGGTAATGCACTAGGCCTGTGCGCCCTCTCTTTGTTCTTTCCTCATTCAGTATATTTGGATTCCCCCGGTCTATTTGAGGGCAGCAAGGTGTGCATGTTCCAGGACATTCTTAATGTGGTTGTAGCCTGCATCGAGTCCATCCCCAAGCGCAGGAGCATTTGTGTTTGCTGGTTCACAAAAACATATCTGACTGCCTTCAGAGAGTGAGGAGAGATTTTTTTCTCCCACTAGAGCAAATAGGACTATGCCTTATATAGATGGATCTGAGCTTTATTTCAACCTAACTCTGGAACTACCAGTGAATAACCCCCTATCACAGCGCTGAGCGAACTATTGGCGCTTTATAAATACTGTATAATAATAATAATATCAGCCCACCACTGTGAAAGTTCTCAGCTACCAGAGTCACACTGCAAACCTTTAGGTCACTCCAGAACACAATGTTCCTCAATAATATCATTAAACAACACTGAGCCACCTCACAGCCCTTTCCTTGCTTTTGTCTGGCTCCTGAAAAACTTTGTGACATTTCAAGCTTCTGTTGCCAAAATCTGAAAGGTCATTTCAGACCCTTGGCTTTGGCAATGTGTAATACTAAATCTAGGCTGACAATCACAGGAAGTGCTATTGAAACACAAAATATACACTTCAGAAATGGTCTGATGGCATTCAGCAAGAGCAGCTGTACAAAGTACAGTAATACCTTGTTATGCAGTCTCCACAATGTCCAAGCACATTTTTCAGTTGCTACCATGAGGCTGGGAATCCAAAACATCTCTCATTTCTGTATACTTAACCAATCAAGTCTACCTTTAATTAACACCACCGCAGTGTGCTGAAATGTGTCCTGAAAAGTGGTTCCCCTGGAGGCTGTGCACAACGTAACACAATTCCAACACATTCTTCAGCAGACACCAGGGAAAATAAATATTCAAAAACCAGGCACACTTCCTACAATATGTTTTTACATCTAATATGAGGCAATGTACTATAGCAAAATAATCACTGAGGGTCCAAAAAGCAAACTGCTAGAAAGAGAAGACATTTGAGGTCAAGGAAGGTAGACAGCAACATGTAAACTCTTACTCCTACTTTAAGCACTAGGATAATGGTGTAAAGTGAACCTGTCACATGACTAATGCAGCAGCTATTACCTTCATCAGTATGTAGTGCACAGAAAATCACAAAGCCACTGTTTTGTTTCCACTTTAATTTCCTTTAAAAAGGAAGTCATTAAGCTGCCGGAGTGGAGCAAGACAGTCACCTACCTGTCAGTGATGCAGAGCAGGTGCCTCACTACCACAATGGGAGTCCTCATCAGAAAATCATTTACTTTGACAACATACTCTCTGTAAAGAGGAAGCTAGCTTATTAAAGTGGGGATCAAGGAACAGAGTGTGATGGTAAGTCCCTGAACCGAAACTTTAAAATCTTGAAAAACGAACATAAGTAACTAAGGCCTTTGGCTTAGTCTTTAAAAGCCTCCTGAGCCCTTACAATTTATGACTGTAATGCAGCCAGGTTGCATATATACTGTATATAGTAATAAATAATCTTTTACTCTTTTTCATTTAACTGGTAAGTGCTGCAGCTATCTGGAAAGTCAGACTGCTGCACTTTCACTTAAAGCAGGGTCCAGACCCTTCCACAGTCTGAGATGCCAACCATCATTTCCCAAAGAGTGCACCAATCACCACTACCTAAGCAGCCCTACTGATTAATGCGCTATGCCAGGATACAGCAATTCATATTCAGATTTTTCTAGCAATAAAAACCTGACAGCGGTTCAACTACCACTCTATCCCAAACTACCAAAATAGCTTGGGTTTTATATACACTTTAAAGAAGAAAACTGAAAACGACTTTATTTTTATTATAACCAATACTACCAAGTGATCAAAAGTTACATGGCTGTTGCAGAACAAATCTAAGCTGGCAACATTGTGGCCTAACAAATTATAGGTTGCAAGAATTCATAGTTCCTTCTAAGGTCTTGTTGTGTCTGTGTATCTTGTTATAATGATTAGCTAACACGAAATCAGCACTTACCATCCCTTGTCATCATCTTCTTCTGGATCAGACATTTCTTCTTCGGGTGTTTCAGAAATTGCCTGGGTGAGCTTTGATTTAAACCGGTCCAGAAGAGCCAGTGTCTGAAATGTACATTTTTTAAGTCTCTCTCTGGACTATTTAAGCAAATTGTAATAAAAATACAACTGTTATAAAAATCTTAAAAAGTAAACAATTAGGCACTTTATAAAATAATTATTTCCTGACAGACTCCAGGGCAGCATACATATGGGTTAATCCTGCCTCTTCTCCAATCTTATAGGACTCCATTCCCATAAATCTTAGCTCAGAACTAGGACCCTGTGTGTTTGGAATCTTACCTTGTTCCTTCACTTAGGATGGCAACGTTTACAGCCAAGGCCCAGTGGCTCAGCGTGTAAGCTATATCTGGAAGATGGCGAGGAGATGCATTTCTTATCAGTTCCAGCAGTCCCCAGCTATCAGTGGGGTGGAAAAAGGGCATATGGATGTAGTGCCAATGAAGAGCTCAGGCCCTGCCATTGGCAGAGAAGCGGCAGTTTGGCTGGACAGCCCTGCTATTAGCGGGTGGCCATGAAATGCCCAGGATGGATTCAGCAGTTTCCCCACACCAGGCCAAGGTCGAGTGAGTGCCGTTATTTGGTAATCTACATTTGCCTTTGTGCTCCATGGCAGCTGTTTTTGTGATTAAATATGTTTTTTTTCTCCGTTTGCTTTCTGCCCTGACTCTAGTGTTATTGTGGCCTTTCAAGGCAGCTGGAGAGCATCTGCGTTCCAAGCCACCGCTCTGTGTTCTGACCCGGCGTCCTGTATTCACTACTGTGCATGCGGGCACTGCACAGTGGCTCTATGGATTCTGAGTACTGTGGACAGCAGTGACGTCATCATAAACAGCTGTCAGTACTGTTGATATTGGGCTTTCCCTGCAGGCAGCTTGCAACAGTTTCCCTAAACGCTGTGTACAATCATCACAGGTATATGCTCTGCATTACCACCCTTCTGTGCTTCCTGTCTGTGATCCTGTTGCATCCTAATTGTGCTGTATGGCTCTATTACCTGTGCAGGTTGGCTGTGCAGTTCCACACTATGGATCTGTCACCGACCATCCCCCACCCCGTGCCCAGCCCTTGCATAGCAGGTATGAGAGAGTGTTTTTAACCCTTTTCTTTACTCGCTTGCCTGGGCACTCACAGGGTTTTTAACTCCTTCTACTCTATTTTGTTTTTGTTAGTCCTTCCAGGTCGGATCGTCAGTACATGGCAGGAGATGATAGAGAACTCATTGGGTCACAGCATCAACATTCTTCTTCCAAAATTAAACACCATAGGTCACTATCAAGGTCTAGGCATCACAAGAGAAGCTCTGAATCCTCCTCCAGGCACTGCACCCACCACGTCAGTAACTCCGAGCAAGGAGCAAGTCTCTGCGTGAGCCATGCTATGCCCGAGCAGTTGGTGAAAAGGATGGGGATAACCAGAAATCTCTTTAAGGCACATGGGGCAGGAGTCCCTTAAAGAATGGGATACAAGCCACATACAAGTCTAACAGCTGTTATGGCGAGTTCTCCTGCCAAGGATGGCCAGGAAGAGCTAGAACTGTCCAAACCAAGCCATCTGTCCATGAAGACCTCAGACAGTGAGGCAGTGGGAGAAAAGATTTACTTTGCCCTAGTGATATCTTTGGTCAAGGCAATTAAGGGGCCATTAAAATGGGTAGAGCCTGTAAAGTCTCCGGCATAGCAAAAGGAAATTCTTAAAGCACCTCAAGAGAGAGCGTTCTAATTTCCAGTTTCTGACAGAACTAAGGAACATCATTTTAGATGAGTGAGGCAAGACTGTGAGAAAGACCTCCCTTCTGAGCAAGATGACCAAGCTCTATCCATCCAAGCATAAAGATGTAATGCATCCAGAGGCTGCCTTTCTAGTTGTTGAGGCCTTTTTGAGGCTAGCAAAGTGTATCACTCTTCCTTTGGAAGATACAGTGAATGACCAGCAAGCCGGCCTTGGCACTTGTGGCCATGTTTAAAGCGATGGAAGTTTGGAAGGAGAGTGTGGACATAGTATTCTAAGAGCATTTTCAGATGACGTGGCCAGAAACTAGTAAATTAAAGAGCTTAAGCTGGCACTGGCTTTCCATGGTGAGGATTCATTTGATCGCAGCTGCTTGGTGGCTAGGGTAATGCTCTCATCAGTTATGGCAAAGCGAGGATTATGGCTGAAGCCTTGGCTTGCTGATCTTGCCTCTAAACAGGCATGGTGCAAGATTCCTTTTGACGGAGCTCCAACTTTTGGCAACAAGCTTAATAGCACCATAGCCCGGGCCATGGGTGGCAAGTCTGGGTTTGTTTTTGCCTCACGGCCGGCGCCTGCTAGGCCAGAACAGGACACAGTCTAGAAGACAAAGTTCAGAGCGTGCGAGGGACATACGCATTTCCAGACCAGGTCGGGATTTTAGGAAGAGGCCAGTCATGCCTTCAGAAGGCTGCTAAAAACTCAACCTAAGGTAGTCGGGAAGCTACTAAGTCTTATGAATTTGAGCCTCAATCTCAGACTATTGGACTGTCAAAACAGTCTCTTCAGGACACGCATTGGTCCTTCAGAAGTTCTCCTCATCTCAGATTCGTTTCCACGGACTTGCGTCACTCTGAGAAAAAGAAGCATATACTCTGATATTACGTAAAGTCACTGGTGTCACAAGGTGCTGCTGTGTCAGTTCCAGAAAGTTGGAGATTTCAGTGCATGTATTCGCCCCTCCTTATAATCATACAAAAACGGCTTGCGGAGGCTGGTTATAGACCTCACGCACCTAAAACAATTTAATCAAAAAGGAGTTCAAGATGGAGACAAATGTCCACAATTCACAGGCGGTCCAGCCAGGCATCTGGCTCATTTCCATAGACCTAAAGATGCCTGCTTTCATGTGTTCACTGCAGAAAACTTCAGCAAGTTCCTTCAGTTCGCTGTAGGTCAAGATAATCTCCAGCTCACTTGCCTACCATCCGAGCTTTCAACACCGTCCTGAGTGTTTTCCAAAGTCTTATTGGCTGTTATAGCCTTAATCAGAACAAGGGGCATCCGCTTGCATTGTTACTTGGATGACCTTCTCCTACTGTGCCAAGACAGAGGGCAGCTTCTGGAGCACAGAGCTCAGGTAATTTCAATGCTCCTCGAATTTGGCTGGCTGCTGAATCTGGAAAAAAGCCACCTGGAACCCACTCAGTCTCTTGTTTACCCTGGGGCTCAGTTCGATACAATCAAGAGCACCATTGCTTTACCTCTAGAAAATATCTTCCTCCTGCTTGTGAGCCTCTCCGTGTCTAAAATTATCGGCAATATGGTGTCTGTGGCCCGACAGTTAGGGGGGCCCTGGAGGATGCAGCTCTTTCAGAGGGGTTTTCTCCAGCAGTGGGAGCCAGGAAGCAGAATTCAGGTCATCTACATAACCTCAGACATGATAGAGAGTCTTTCCTGCTGGCTACAATGGAGAGACTTACTCAACTGCAGTTACATTGCCCCCTTTTCCTGGATCACAATCACATCCAATGCCAGAAATACAGGATACAGGGCTTACTGCCTGTCAGAGATAGTTCAAGGCAGGTGGGGCTTTCACTTTCACAAGATTGTGTTGAACATTTTGAAGTTATGGGCAGCCTTCCACACCCTATAGGCTTTCACTATCGGACGAAGGGAGCATCAGTGCTCTTAGGTTAGACAACACTATGGCGGTCTTCTACAAAAAGAGACAAGGGAGGACTCCCAGCCTTTCTCTGTTACAGGAATTGGAGCCAATTATGTCTTGGGCTCAGAAGAATCTAGCTGACATCTCAACAGCTTATATCCACAGAGTCCAGAATATTGGAACGGGTCCATTTGGAGTCCATTTGGACAACAACGAATGGTCTCTCCATGTGGAGGGTTTTAGCTGAATTCTGTCCCTGGGAGTCAGTCCAGAAGTCGATCTGCTCGCCTCCCCGTGCAACAACAATCTTGAGAAGTATTGTACGAGGGGCGAACATCTCCAAGCTTTAGGCACAGATGCCCTGGTGGATCATTGGAAATTCAGTGGGGTATGTGCATATCCTCCAGTTCTAGTCATTCTCAGGTTTCTACAAAGACTCTGAACAGAACAAGTGGAGGTAGTGGCAGTGTTGCTATGTTGGCCAAACAGGCCATGGTTCCCCTTGCTTGTACAGCTCAGCTACCGTGACCCTATGCCCCTTCCTTTTAGGCCAGACCTTCTGTCACAGGGTGCAAATTCTACATCTATTTCCAGCACGGTTGCATCTGATGGTCTTGTTCTTGAGAAGGGGAGATTGGAGGCCCTCGGCTGCTCCTCCATAGTCATCTCCGCTCTCATGAATACTAGGAGAGTGAGTACAAAGTTTATGGGAGAATCTGGTCAAAGTTTGTGGAGTACTTGTCTGCTGCCGATGTGTCATGTAATGATCCAGAAGTTCAAGATATTCTAGGCTTCCTCCAGTCAGATTGAGATCTGTCCCTATCTGTCAGTTCCCTCAGAGTACAACTGTCAGCCTTTTCGTTTTTCACAGGTGTATCTTGGGCTGGGCATCTTCTTGTCCGACAATTCTTCAAGGGAGCAACAAGCTCAGACCTCAGAGAAAGCCGAGGTTTCCCAAATGGGATCCTCCCTCTTGTCCTCGATTCCCTCTCGGGAACAGAGCGGAGTGTGCTAGGTCTGTCTCCAATAAAGACCTCTCTATCGAGCCCACCTTTCTCATGGCCATTATGTCAGCGTAAAGAGCCTTGCAAATAGGAGCCATCGGTCATAAAGAACATTTATTAACATTCTTTCCAGATCAAGTGGTCCTGTTACATATGTTTGACTCAAATCCCAAGGTACCATCAGTCTTTCATGGTAAATAAGAAAATGTTCTGCCAACCTTTAAAGTGCCTGGGAGAGAGGTTGCACTGTGGTTTAGTTGGCTAAAACGCCTGTCTAGTAAACAGGGGATCCTGCGTTTGACTCTCAGCAGTGCCTTTATTTGGTTCAGTTTCTAGAAGCAAGAGGTTCTAGGAATTGCTCAGAGATTCTGAAGTTATATCTACAAGCTACAGCTTCCTTCAGGCTTTCACATCGTCTGTTTATTCTTTTTTTTTTTTTTTTGGCAAAAAGAACAAAAGGGAAACATGCCTCATCTAGGACGATTGTGGCATGGAGCTAAGGGCTTGGCTCCTCTGGAGGAGGCAACAGCTCATTTGACCAGGATTGTGTCTATGTCTTTCACAGCATGTGGCTCTTGATGTAATCTGTAGGGTGGCCTCGTGGTCCTCGACCTTTGTGGTTCATTATTGTATACAACCTGCTTCTTTATCCTGTGTCAATTTTGGTTTTAAAGTACGGGAGAAATTAAAGCACTTTTTAGCAACATTTCCCACCCATGAGTGTATGGCTATTTCCACATTTTGTCATGTTACAACCAAAAAACGCAAATGTATTTTCAGGTTATTTTATATGATAGACCAACACAAAGTGGCACATAATTGTGAAGTGGAAGGAAAATGATAAATGATTTTCTTACAAATAAATATCTGAAGTATGACTTGCATTTGTATTCAGCCCCCTTCACTCTGATACCCCTAACTAAAATCTAGTGGAACCAATTGCCTTCAGAAGTCACCTTATTAGTAAATAAAGCCCACCTTTGTGTAATTTAATCTCATGATAAATACAGCTGTTCTGTTAAGCCCTCAGTGGTTTGTTAGAGAACATTAGTGAACAAACAGCATCATGAAGGCCAAGGAAGATACCAGACAGGTCAGGGATAACGTTGTGGAGAAGTTTAAAGAAGGGCTAGGTTATAAAAAAACATCCCAAGCTTTGAACATCTCACGGAGCACTGTTCAATCCATCATCCAAAAATGAAAAAAAGAATATGGCACAACTGCAAACCTACCAAGACTTGGCCATCCACCTAAACTGATAGGCCAGGCAAGGAAAGCATTAATCAGAAAAGCAGCCAAGAGGCCCATAGTAACTCTGGAGGAGCTGCACAGATCCAAAGCTCTGGTGGGAGAATCTGTCCACAGGGATTTGTCCACTATTAGTCGTGCACTCCATAAATCTGGCCTTTATGACAGAGTGGCAAGAAGAAAGCCATTGTTGAAAGAAGGCCATAAGAAGTCCTGTTTGCAGTTTGTGAGAAGCCATGTGGGGAACACAGCAAACATGTGGAAGAAGGTGCTCTGATCAGATGATACCAAAACTAAACTTTTGGCCTAGAAGCAAAATGATGGAAAATGAACACTGCACATCATCCCCACTGTGAACATGGTGGTGGCAGCATCATGTTGTGGAGATGCTTTTTTTGCAGCAGGGACAGGGAAGCTGGTTATAGCTGATGGGAAGAGGGATGGAGCCAAATACAGGGCAATCTTAAAAGAAAACTTGTTAAGAATCTGCAAAAGACTTGAGACTGGGGCAGAGGTTCACCTTCCAGCAAGACAACAACCCTAAACATACAGCCAGAACCACAATGAAATGGTTTATTTCAAAGCAAATTCATGTGTTAGAATGGCCCAGTCAAAGTCCAGACCTAAATCCAATTGACAACCTGTAGCAAGACTTGAAAATTGCTGTTCACAAATGCTTTCCATCCAATCTGACAGAGCTTGAGCTATTTTGCAAAGAAGAATGGGCAAAATTTTCACTCTCTAGATGTGCAAAGCTGGTAGAGACATACCCAAAAAGACTTGCAGCTGTAATTGCAGCGAAAGGTGGTTTTACAAAGTATTGACTCGGGGGCTGAAAAAAAATGCACGCCACACTTTCCAGATATTTAGTTGTAAAAAATTTGGAAAACTATCACATAAGCCCAATAAAATACATTCACGTTTTTGGTTGTGACATGACAAAATTTGGAAAATTTCAAGGGGTATGAATACTTTTTCAAGGCACTGTATTTTTCTATAAATGTAACATTTTCCAAGTGACAGAACACAGGGAAATGTTAAGCTGTGTTCAGGAAATCTTGCCCAACTTTTTTTTTTTTTGTTGTTTTAGCATTTATATCCTCGCGTAAAATAGGTAGGACATAGGTCTATAGAAATTTATATTTTCTTAATAAACATTATAACTAACTTACCTGTTGTTCTCTAGATGAGCCTTTCACTGCATTCTTTTTTTTGCAGTCTTCATACTTTTCTTTCTCCCTGATATATTCTTCCAGAGCACTATTAGCCACAGTTCTTTCAGCTTAAAAAAAAAACAAAAATGAGTAAAATGAGCTACTAAAGTAAAACTATGGTTTTAATAGTTTGCCATTCTCACTTTAGGATAGGATTCTTATGGGGGTGGGGCAAAATATTGGCAATACTTAAAAACTATAATAAAAAACAAAAAACCCTAGGATTCTTAGTTTAGTCATATTAGCCAAACAATTTGAATATATTCCCAACATCCAAATGTATGCCTGCCATTAAATCATCTAAAATAGTGGATTTCTATATCTGAAAAATCTATTAATATGGTTATCTATTTTGTGAACTGGCACTATTTACTGCACCATGTGATAACCTGGTTTTTCTACGCCAAGGAAGGGTTTTAGATACATCAGAGGTAGGATGGACCATCACAGCTACATCGAAGCAGAAGGAAGGGAGGGGAAGAAGCAGGAAGAGCTAAGCTTAAATGATTAACATTCTCCATGCCAAAGTCACAAAGGTGCCGTTCCAACACAAGTAAATATACTGCCAATATATAAGAAAATAAAATTCAAATAGTAAGCTGGCATTCTTTGGAGGTACATGTGCCAACTAGCCTAGCCAAAAGGATTTCTTTTAGAAAAATAAAAATGCCTCATAGTAATATGATTAATAACGTACACACATAGAGCCAAGATCTGTCTTATTTCCAGCCACCTTTGATTACTATGCCTATACTGTATGGCTATACAGTAAAAATATATTTATATCCACATTACATCAGAATACAACTATATTTGTAATATATGATGGACCACCTTATTCTTGATCTACTAGGAAGATTGGGCTAAAAATTGAACCAGTGTTGCCCATGCAAACAACAACAAAATTAAGTGCAATTGTAAAGTAATTGTGTGCCCTGACTGTGTATATGCTGTTTGTTGTGTCTGTTCTCTGTGTTTGCTCCTTCTGCATATGCTGAGACACTGGGGTTGATTTACTAAAGGCAAATAACCGTGCACTTTGAAAGTGCAGTTGCTCCAGAGCTCAGTAAGGGAGTTAAAGAATACCAAATCAGATGCATGGAAAATCAAACAAAATAGCATTTTTGCTTGCACATGGATGGATGATGGAAGTCAGCAGAGTTTCCCCTTATTAACTTCCATGTGCGGAGTCTATTTGCCTTTAGCAAATCAAACACTGTGTGTGACCTGTCTGCTTTGATTGTGTGTATGCACTCTATTTGCTGTGTGCTGTAAGCAAGATGATCCATATTCTTTATTTTGACAATGTTTAATAAATCTGAAGCCTATATCCTGCTCTGTGGGCACAGGTTGAGAACAAAGGGAAAGAGAAGCAGAAATACATTAATAGCATTTTACACTGCAAAGGAGGAGGAAATGCAACACTAAGGAGGAGAGTAAAATGTGGCGGTGAGCATGCAGGTGGAACAGTGAATGGGTGCAAGAACATCCCAGTGCTTCTGACAACAAAAAAAGTGCTCTGCTTTTTTTCTCCTATTATACAGGATATACTGTACTGTGCAATCTTTGTTGTATATAGATTTGTAGGTCCTTTTTTTTTTCATAATCCGATCTCCTGTTATACAGATTTCATCTGCAAAATTTGCAGCCTTTTGTTGAAACTGGGTACAGCTAACTATTTTGTTCTCACATTCAGGATCAATTTTACTACTACCTTTTTTATGTTTCTAAACCATTTTTATCCTATTTTTAACTAGTAGATTTCTTTTACAAATAAATATTTGAAGGAAATTTGAAAATCCCCCAGTTGAAGTAGGGCTGTGCAAAAGTTAACTGCTTGCTTATTCTAGGAGAGAGAAGAAGCTGCACTTTTACTTACCAGATCGTCCACTCTCCTGGCAGATGGCTCTCCCCCATGCTCTCTGGTGGACTGTCCCTCAGAGTCATCATGTACAATGTAGGGTCATTAGCCCTGCATTGGCCTAGATGTCAGGACCTTGGACTGCTGGAGTATGGGGGACTGGCCTAGCAGTGTGGAGGAGTGGAGGGATCAGGTAAGTAGATCTTTTTTATGTCCACTAGATCTAAAAAAAAGAAAAAAAAAAGCCACAGTCGTGCTTTAATGTAGAACAATTCCCAGAACACTATGGTTCAGCTAGAGACAAAACGTGAGGAAATAGCAGAACATTTCAGCTTGTTAAGACTATGGTGTCAGAGGAGCTAGGAAAGTGTGGATGCATGCTGTGCCCCCAAGCTGCAGATTATTTTTCTAAGCACAGCAGAAGCAGCCTGTTTTGAAGTAGCATTTGTTTGACTGAAACTTCAGAATGAGTGGCCCATACGGGATGAGTCCCTAAGCAAACTCCTTCACTAGTGCATGGGTGGGTAAAAATACACAAAATTAATATGAAATAACTTACCAACCTGACAATATATTTTTAAAGTAATATTTAGCCCAGATCATAATAAATAAAATATGTCCATATCCCCATTTAATGTAATAGATAGTCTTATTTACCAAAAGGGAGACTGGGAAATGAACCTTTTTACAGTAAACGTCAACAACACTTATCAGAAGTTTAGGGCCCATTTACCAGCAAATATAGGGCCTGGAAATGTGTTTTAACATGCTTAATAATAGAAAAACAAACAACCATAAATGGCTAGAATAGCAACACAGGGACCCAAACTGCTGCAAGACTCTGACTTAGAACCCTCCATTTTGATTTCCGCTTTGCACTGCACTTTGTTAAAATAGGATGCTATGGAGGAGCCAATAAAAGTCTATAAAATGGAATTATGATTGCAATGAATTATACTGAAGAGTGCGTAGCCGGCATAATACAGCTCATGACTCTCCAGCTGCAGAAAGCCATGGAAGGGCCTGATGCTATTCACTTGTAGTCCCTCCATGGCTGGATAAAGTGACAAGCTGAAATGGGAAATGTAGTTCCTGCTGCTCAACTCAAATGAATTCATTTCTGCCTGAACATATGTTTTAAATGCATGAGAGTTCAGTCCCACAATCCTGTGTTGCAACCAACAAGTCTTAACGCATTACGGGTAACCCTGCCCATTCCACCTCTGTTGCTACTAACCAGTAAGGTTGGCCATCATAGTGACAGACGAGTAAGAACATTCAGGTGTTGGCAGGGAGGAGGCCCAATGCTTGCCAACCCCCAAGAAGTGTCAAATTTAGTGCCTGGGATTTGGGCACCCCAGTCACAGAAGAATGCAGGTACCATGTACAGCCTGCATTGTACTACTGTAAGCTGTCTGTTATGCATGGGTATTGGTAGATCTACTTTAAAGTATACCCGGCATAGAGAAATAAGGGAACAGTTGTTGCTGACTTCCCAATAAAAACACTAGTTGTCAGGTTCTCTTGCTTCTCCTATGGCTTCAAGTACGTGATCCAGAACAAGCACGCAAATCAGGAAAGTGGGAATGACGTTAGAAGTCAGTATCTTACTAGTTATGGGCCAGAAACTTAAGCCTAGTACACACAATGAGAAAATTGGATAAAAAAAAAATGTTTACGCAGCAATCGTCTGATGATTTTATCATTTGTACAGAGCTTTCAAATGATGATCACAACAGTTCATGCAAAAATTATCTGAAGGGACAAGCGTGAACATTTTTCTTGTAAGATAACAGAAGGAAAGATTTTCGTGTAATTAGTATAGTATTCATCCATAAAAAAATCAAGTGACCAAGACCACACATTCTGGGAAACACAAGAATACATTACAATACATTACATCTTCACAGGAAGTTGTATCCTGTCTTACAAGAATTGTCATAACTCTAGTAACCTATTCTTATTTGATACGAGACTAGCATGAAAAAAAAAAAAATGGACGATCATTCATCCGATATTCTCATAGTGTGTACCAGGCATTAGAGTACTTTAACTAAGAGCCAATATGACAGCCAGACAACTAGCATTTCCACAAGAAGGTCTCAGCAATTGATACCATGACAGGTTCCTTTTAAAGTAGATAATAAAAAGCAGAAACAAAGTGCAGCCAGCTGTTTTAGGATGACAGTTGCACATGTTGCAGATCCATCATAAACTGCTGCAAATGCCATAATAAATGAGATACTGGAAAAGTGCCTGAGTCAGACTGCACCTTTTAAGAACTGCCCTGTCCCTCTTTCCTCCATGTTTTGTGGTTGTTATATTTTAGTATATAAGTGGAGCACAAATTGTATCAGTTTGCCAGAAAGCATCCAAGTCTGCTTACCAGATGTTGCAAAATGTCCAAATTATAAGCATTTTAGGTTTCCAGGTAAACCAAGCATGAACGTATGTAACACTGTTCACACCAGATGTTTATGACTATTCAGTAACCACTAAGAGCAGCAAGGAATCTGAGAAATAAAGCGGTAGAAAGCTCCTGAATTTGATTTTTACCTACACGGAAGTTTATAATAAAGGCTACCTGTAGGTTAAATTAATATCTCCTAAGTGTGCACAGTTTAGGAGATACTTGCTTTGTTGGCAGCTGCCATGGCTCCCGTGCACATGCGTGGGAGTGATGCCATCCTGGCTTGGCCATTCAAGTGGCTGCAGCCTGGGGATCCGGAAGGAAGACCGGGTGAAGATGGAAGCCTCAGCAGTGGTGAGAGTGTGCCACTGGAGGGCTTTGTTTCATGGTATGTCTTTCATAATATGCTAGTTTGCAATCCATACTAGCACAGTATGCCTTTACATTGCAAGTTTTTTTTTTTAAGTTTACTACCGCTTTAATACTGGAGTAAATGCCCAAGTAATACAGCAAGCAAATGAAACCCAATCAGAGCACAAGTAGGAAAAGTAGGGAGATGGCCACGTTGAATTACTTAACCACCTCCCATCCAGCCATTGTATATAAATGGCCGGACGGCGGCAGTGCAGGGTCGGGTGGCCGTTTACAAACGGCCTCCCCGCACCCTGCTTGTGCACGCTCCCTGGGAGAGCGCAGCACCACGATCCGGTGCCTGCTGTGTCCTCCAGATACAGTGGAACACCGATCGCCGTACGGGACCTCTCTGCGAGGTCCCGATCATGTGATCACTGACTGGCCAATCAGTGATCACAAGCAGAGTAGTAAGCAAGATGTCACTTCTGACATCATTTCTTACTACGTGTGAAATCTGTGAATGATTCACAGATTTCACACGTCTATTCACAACAGCCTTGTACCATGTGACAAGCTGTGACCAATTACAGCTCACACAGTAGTTCTCAATGGCTGCAAGAATGCAGCCAGAGAGAAGGAGAAATGATTGCTTTTACAGCCTTTATGGGTGTAAAAGCAATCAGTGTAAATAAAAAAAAATCTTCATCACCCCCCACAAGTAGTACAGTGTAACCATGGTGACACTGTACTGCTAGGGTGACAGTATGTAAAACCCCCCCATAAATAATAATATAAAAAAATAAAATAAAAATGTAAAAAAAAGTTTAGCTTTGGTTATAAACTAATTTGGATTATTATTTTTTTTACTAAAAAGATAACGGAATAAATTTTGGCCAAGATTTATGATGAAATATTATTTGCTAAATTTTATAAGAAAAACACTTTTTTCAAAATTTTTGGACTTTTTCATTTACAAAGCAAAAAAAAAAAAATCCCAGTGGTGAATAAATATCACCAAAATAAAGCTTTTTCTGTCTCCAAAAAATGCTAAAAAATTCACATGGATACTGTGAGGGACCGCCGAGCGGCACCACTAGCACTCCACTGGTCAGGCGTGCCCAGAGCGTGGAGTCTAAGCCCCAGGGTACTTGTTCACCAGGGCCCCTGATGGTGGGGATGGACTTGTAGTACCCCGAGACCAGGTCGCCTCTACTGAGCACACCTGTCAGTGGTAGTGGTGTTCGCCAGGGGCTCCAACCAGGGAGAGCCAGATGTGAGGAGGTCGGGTGACCCCGATGGGATGGATGGATGGATGGCTGAGCAAGTGCGTAGTCAGACAGGCCGAGTCGGTATTGTAGAGGACGGTAAGGTACAAGGGAGCAGGCAGAGAATTGTCGGGTCACACGCCAGGTCAGCAGCAGGAGGTCAGATCTAATAAGGGGCATCCAGGGAGAGAGGTCAGGCAAGCAAGGGTCTGGGCAGGAGAAATCAGCAAGGTCAAAGGCAATCCGGGTCAATAACTTACTAGGCACAGGTACAGGAACACAGGAAGCAGGTAAGACCAGAAGGCAACGAAATGACAGCTCAGGGACCTTTAAATATCCCGCCCTGCGCTGCCATTGGTGCCCAGCGGGCGGCCGCGGCTTCTACTGCGCATGCGCGAACTCGAACGCCGCGGCCGGCCCGGACCTAGTGCCCGTGCGCTGGGTGGAGCAGTGCGCCTGCGCCGAGCCCATCGCGGCGGGGATCGAGGAGATCCCTGACATTGCCCCCCCCCTACGGGCAACCTCCGGATGCCCACCCGATCTCTCCACCACGGGTGATCACGAAGAAACCCCCGGACAAGCCTAGGTGCATGGACATTATGGGCTGGCTCCCACGAATTGTCCTCAGGGCCGTAGCCCTTCCACTTGATGAGAAATTGGGTCTGGCCCCCTCTTCGTCGGCACTTCAGGATTGCCTCCACCTCGAATTCTTCTTCCTCTTCAACCGTTACGGCCTCCGGGGGCCTGGATTCCCGTTCTGGGAAGGCATCAGGGACTACTGGTTTCAACAGGGACACGTGGAAGACAGGGTGGATCTTGAGTGTCTCAGGGAGAACAAGTTCATAGGCCACCTCATTGACCATCCGTTTGATGCAAAAAGGGCCTATAAATTTAGGTCCCAACTTCTTTGACGGGCAGAGCAACCTCAAGTTCGACGTAGCCAGCCAAACCTTCTCTCCGGGCTGCAACACCAGATCCCCTCTTCGCTTCCTATTAAAAGCCCTCTTGTAGTCCTCTTGGGCTTGACGGATGGCTTCCTGTAGTTTCCTATTGTTGGAGGTGAAGAAGGTCAGTGCATCCTGTGTCGCTGGAATCGGGCATTCCGGGACCAAGTCCGGGAGGAAGACAGGATGAAACCCATAGTTGGCGAAGAACGGGGACTGTCCAGTTGCTGAATGGCAAGCGTTGTTGTACGCGAATTCTGCCAAAGGGAGGAGTGGCACCCAGTCGTCCTGAGAGAATGATGTGTAGCATCGAAGGTATTGCTCCAGGGTCTGATTGGTCCTTTCGGTCTGGCCATTGGTCTGAGAGTGAAAAGCCGAGGAAAGGGACAGCTTGATATCCAGGGCTTTGCACAATACCCTCCAAAACCGCGAGGTAAACTGCACCCCACGGTCCGAGACGATGTCTTCGGGAACCCCATGCAGTCTAACGATCTCTCGAATGAAGACTTGCGCCGTCTCGGCTGCTGATGGGGTTTTCCGTAAAGGGATGAAATGGGCCATCTTGGACAAGCGGTCCACGACCACGAGAATTGCTGTGTGGTTCAGTGAAGGTGGAAGCTCGACTATGAAGTCCATGGAGATTTTCTGCCAGGGTCGTTCAGGGATGGGCAATGGACGTAGCAGGCCCCACGCCTTATTCCTTGAAGGCTTGTTCCGCTGGCAGATGGCACAGGAGCCCACGTAGTTCTTACAATCCTTGGCCATGTCCGGCCACCAGAAGGAACGTCGGAGAAGTTCCAGGGTCTTGACCGGCCCAAAATGTCCTGCCAGTGGATGGTCATGGCAATGTCCCAAGACTAAGGTTCGGGCATCCTCTGGCACCACAATCCGGTCCTCCCTCCATAGGAGTCCCTCCTTGTTCTGGAGGGGGGCCCCATCGGAGGTGGACATTGCTGTGGACGCTCTCAGGATCTCGGAGTGAAGGTTTGTCTGAAGGGCCAAGAAATTTCCTGCAGGAAGAATAGTGTCGGGCACTGGAATCTCCTTGGTGTCCTCGTACATGCGTGACAACGCGTCAGGCTTCGTGTTTTTCGAGCCGGGCCTGTATGTGATGTGGAACTGGAACCTCGAGAAAAACAATGCCCATCTTGCTTGTCGTGGGCGTAGACGTTTGGCCGTCCTCAGATATTCCAGGTTCTTGTGGTCCGTGAATATCAGGATGGGGTGGGAGGCACCTTCCAGCAGGTACCTCCATTCTTCTAAAGCGGTTTTGATAGCCAGTAGCTCGCGATCCCCAATGTCGTAGTTCCTCTCCGCAGGGGTAAGTTTCCGTGAAAACAATGCTACTGGGTGGAGTAGTTCCTTGGCGCCCTTCCGCTGGGAAAGGATGGAGCCAACCGCGTTTTCAGATGCATCTACTTCTAAGATGTAGGGCAGGGAGGCGTCGGGATGGCCCAGAATGGGTGCCAAGGTAAATAACCTTTTTAATGCTTCAAAAGCTTCCTGTGCCTCGGGCGTCCATCTGAATCGCGTCCCAAGCTTGGTTAACTGAGTGATGGGGGAGACCAGACCCGAGAAGTTCTTGATGAACTTCCGGTAAAAATTTGCGAACCCAATAAAACGTTGGACACTTTTCCTGTCCGTGGGTTCAGGCCAATCTAGGATCGCTGAGACCTTCTGAGGGTCCATTGCGACCCCCGTGGTGGAGATGATCAGACCCAGAAATGTAACGCTAGCCTGTTCAAAGCAGCATTTCTCTGCTTTAGCGTACAACCCGTGCTGCCGCAACCGCCCCAACACCTTTGATACATGTACCCTGTGCTCCCCCAGGGAGGATGAAAAAATTAAAATGTCGTCTAAGTAGACGATGACAAAGATGTCCAGGAAGTCCCTAAAGATGTCGTTCACAAAGTGTTGGAAGGTGGCTGGCGCATTGCACAACCCGAAAGGCATGACCAGGTACTCAAAATGGCCGAAACGGGTGCGGAAGGCCGTCTTCCACTCATCCCCCTCCCTTATGCGAACCAAATTGTAGGCTCCCCTTAAGTCCAACTTGGTAAACACTACTGCAGTTTTTAGGCTCTGGAATAATTCAGGTACCAGTGGTAACGGGTAACGATTTTTAATGGTGACCCTATTCAACTCCCGATAGTCAATGCATGGCCTCAAAGTCTTGTCCTTCTTTTCTACAAAGAAGATCCCTGCACCTGCTGGGGAAGTGGAGGGACGGATAAATCCCTTTCGGAGGCTATCCTCAATATAGTCCTTCAGGGCCCCTAATTCTAGCTCAGAAAGGGGAAAAATTCGCCCGAACGGAATTTCCGAACCGGGCAACAGATCAATAGGACAGTCATATGGGCGGTGGGGGGGTAGAGCATCTGCTCCCCGTTCACTGAACACATCAAGAAACTCATGGTAGGCTGCAGGGATCACTTGTTTTAGGCTGTCATCCCCTTCAGAGCACAGGAGGACCTGGGGGACCTCCGGGCCCGAAGTTCGACACAGTTCCCGACAATATGGGGAAGGGAACGAGACAACCCCAGTCTCCCAGTCAATTTGGGGGTTATGGGCCCGCAACCAAGGGAGCCCCAGAATGACTGGGAAAAGGGGTGATGCAATAGCATCCAGGCGGAGGAGTTCCCGGTGCTGACCGGCAATGGAAGTCACAATGGAAGGGGTCTCCTGGTTAACCACCCCTGACTTTATCCGGGAACCATCAGCCAAAAAGATGTGAAACCCCTTCTCCTTTGGGCGGAGGGGAATACCCTGCTGGTGAGCAAAATTGATATCCACAAAACAGCTGCATGCCCCCGAATCAACTATGGCCGTCACCTCCACGGTCCTTTCTGAAAGCTGAAAGGAGAGGGGAACAACTAAGTACTGGGACGGGTTCATATTGCCAACAGATAAAGAAGATGAGGTGAACTTACTCAGTTTCTGCGGGCAGGAACGCACCATGTGACCAGCTTCGCCGCAGTACAGGCACAGATTCTGGGAGCGTCTGCGCTGGCGTTCCTCAGGCGATAGTTTAGGCCGAGCCAGGCCTAGCTGCATGGGTTCAGGAGCATCTTCAAACGGCAGGTTCTGGGTGCTTGGCCTAGTATGTTGACTGGATCCCTGAAATGACCCCCAGGGATTTCCGCGACCCTGACCAGACCTCTCCAATCTGCGCTCCCGTAGTCTACGGTCAATTTTGATGGTGAGTGCAATCAGGTCCTCTAATGTCTCGGGCACCTCCACCCGGGCGAGCTCGTCTTTCAGAGCCTCTGATAGGCCCATACGAAACTGGTGCAAGAGTGCGAACTCGTTCCAACAAGTGTCACCCATCCAGCGCCTAAAGTCAGAGGCGTATTCCTCAGCCGCCCGCCGACCTTGTCGGAGTGCGTATAATGTGGCCTCGGCCGAGGCTGCCCGTTGTGGGTCATCATATAAGATGGCCATAGCGTTAAAGAAGCTGTCGACCGTAACCAGGTGAGGGTCATTGTTTCCCCTTAGTCGGTGGGCCCAGTCTTGGGGTTCACCCTGCAACAGGGAGACAACAAACCCCACTTTCACTGATTCCGTCAAAAAGGTCCGTGGCTGCAGTTCAAAATAGAGCAGACAGGAGTCACGGAATGACCGAAAGCGTGTGCGATCCCCATGGAAGCGCTCGGGTAAGGGTACTCGGGGTTCCGCCATAGGGAGTGATGTGGGAGGCCCAGGAGCCGGCTCATGGACTGCTGCGACCGGTGGTGCAGGAGCCGGGGCCTGTGAAACAGGAACAGATATGGTGCAGGCCTGAAACCGATTCTCGATCTGCAGACATCTGTCCTGTAATGTGTTTACAGCTTGCGTCAGGGTAGCCAGGTGCCTGCAAACCTCGTCCAACGGGGAGAGTCCTCCTCGAGGCTCAGTCATGGCCTTCTGGTACTGTGAGGGACCGCCGAGCGGCACCACTAGCACTCCACTGGTCAGGCGTGCCCAGAGCGCGGAGTCTAAGCCCCAGGGTACTTGTTCACCAGGGCCCCTGATGGTGGGGATGGACTTGTAGTACCCCGAGACCAGGTCGCCTCTACTGAGCACACCTGTCAGTGGTAGTGGTGTTTGCCAGGGGCTCCAACCAGGGAGAGCCAGATGTGAGGAGGTCGGGTGACCCCGATGGGATGGATGGATGGATGGCTGAGCAAGTGCGTAGTCAGACAGGCCGAGTCGGTATTGTAGAGGACGGTAAGGTACAAGGGAGCAGGCAGAGAATCGTCGGGTCACACGCCAGGTCAGCAGCAGGAGGTCAGATCTAATAAGGGGCATCCAGGGAGAGAGGTCAGGCAAGCAAGGGTCTGGGCAGGAGAAATCAGCAAGGTCAAAGGCAATCCGGGTCAATAACTTACTAGGCACAGGTACAGGAACACAGGAAGCAGGTAAGACCAGAAGGCAACGAAATGACAGCTCAGGGACCTTTAAATATCCCGCCCTGCGCTGCCATTGGTGCCCAGCGGGCGGCCGCGGCTTCTACTGCGCATGCGCGAACTCGAACGCCGCGGCCGGCCCGGACCTAGTGCCCGTGCGCTGGGTGGAGCAGTGCGCCTGCGCCGAGCCCATCGCGGCGGGGATCGAGGAGATCCCTGACAGATACAGTGTTGCATGACCGCGCAATTGTCATTCAAAGTGTGATAGCACTGAAAGCTGAAAATTGGCCTGGACTGGAAGGGGGTGAAAGTGTCTGGACTTGAAGTGGTTAAAGAGGTTATTAAGACTCACATTTTTTTTTACCACCATGCATTCTATGCATGAAGGTAAAAAAACTTCTGTGTGCAGAAATCCCCCCAATACTTACCTGAGCCCCACTGAGATCCAGCGATGTGCACGACAGCCTCGGCTGTCCCGGGTCTCTGCCTCCTCATTGGCTGATACAGCAAGCGGGAGCCATTGGCTCCTGCTGCTGTCAATCACAGCCACTCAGCCAATGAGGAGAGAGAGGGAGTAGGGAAAGCCGCGGCTCTGTGTGTGAATGGACAGGAGCCAGGAGAGCCTGTGGGGGACCCGAGAAGAGGAGGTTCCAGGCTGCTCTGTGCAAAACCACTACAGAAACCAAGTAAGTATAAACACATTTGTAATTACAAAAAAAAAAAAAAAAAAGAACCTTTGCCAAATGAAAAAAACAAAAGAAAACACCACTACAGCACTACAGTTTAATGTCTAGCAAATCATACTTGATTAAAAGATTTAAAGTATATATTTTTTTTTGTTTTCTTTGTTTTGGATGGAGTACAGAGGGATTAGAACCTGTCATATTTTATTGATGTCTCTGCCCCCATTAACCTCCCTAGCGGTCTGATTATGTCCATATTTCTGTGCTCAAAGCTGTACATTTTTTTGCATGGAAATATGTATTTTTTTTATTGTAGGCCTGTAATTTATAGGAATAATTCACTGAAATCTGTCCGAACAAGAGTCTAGTAAACATCCCGGGTATGATAAAATTTTAAACACAAAATCATAAATTATAATTGAATAAATAATCATAAAAAATAATAATATAATAATAATAAATTTAATTCAATAATATAATCAAACCAAAAACACTGAAATTTGAAATATAGCGCCAAGTTCGCACATCACTGAGCAAAGTCGCAAAATCGTTTGTGTCTGATGACGAATTTCCCCACGAATCATTATCACTCAATTCTGCAAGTGGTTCTAATTTACTATCGCTGTTCTCTAGCTGGTCTAAAACCGGTTTTGACCTAAAGGGGCGCTTTTTGGACACCATGGACGTTTCTCAGTTTCCAGGCAGAAAGAACAGCAAAAATGCAGGCAGGGCACAGGACAAAGCACTAGGGACAAAATGTATGTGAAATGGTTTGATACAGTAATGTTTTACTATGTGATTTTAATGTATTTAGTGAATGTCACTTTTTTTCATTTTCAAATTTCCTGCCGTTCCGTACCCCGTACATCCCGACGCTCGCAAGGGACGGAAACCAGATGACAGATGCCGGCATCCACTGGATTACATTGCCGGGGACACTGCAGGAGGGACATCGGGGGAGCGCAGGACAAAGGTAAGTGAAGAACAGAAGCCGGAGCAGCGCCGCATGGTAAGCCCGAGTGTAGCTCAGGGTTACCGCTTGTGGTACGGAAACTTTACCCTGAGCTACACTCGGGAATACCGCCAGGGGGGTTAAGTGTGATTTACCCTCTCTACTCTAGTTCTGGAGACCTGGGGGTCCCCAATGAATTCCTTTAATTTGCATGGAGTTCCTGTTTTTGCTATGGGACAAGACATGACGGGAAATCTCATCAACGAGACACAGATGGCAAAAATAATAATAATCTTACAGGGTATAATCCTCTCTTGCTCTATCCAAAAAAAAAACTTTGACTATAGTTCTACTTTAAATCCTGTATAATAATAATAATAATAATAAAGTTGAACTCAAGGCAAGCAAATTAATGCATGGTCATTTCCTTACCTGCCAAAAGATTTGTATATAGTTCAGTCACTCCTGTGATCTAAGCACTCCTGCATGGCAGCATAGCCAGGTAAGGTGCTTCATTTTGTCTTTCACTGCTATAAAGTAAAATATCTTGCTCACAGATCCACCCCAGCACCAATAATGAAGGATCATTAGTATATTGATAAAGCCATTGTATGAGAAAATCTGCTCTCTCCTCCTGGTGAGAATTTAAAAGTTACAGCACTGGGAAATACTGTAGATCTTAGTGGCAGAAACAGCTGGCTCTCCTCTTACAATCTGAGTCTGTGTATGGGACTATAAAAAAAAGCTAATATAAAGTTAGATTTTGAAAGATTATGCAATTTGATTAATTGTGGTTTTTACATTCGAGTTTGTAAAAAAAAAAAAAAAGTGAAATGAATAAAAAAAAAAAAAAAGTGAAATGAATAAAAAAAAAAAAAAAAAAGTGTGGGTAGGGCAATGTGAAAACAGACATCAGATACAGGTACTGGACTGGCTAGATAGCATTGTTGGGGTTTGTATAATAGTTGGAGTTAACGTAGACCTGAATGATTGTGATTACACAGGAATATCAATATTTTCTATAAAACGTATCTCCTTGCAAATTCATACATTAACACATATACCCAAACAGGGCCGACACTTGCCCTTGTTGTGACTTAGAGGTGGACTCCTACCTTCACATGTTTTGGTCTTGCCCCAAGCTACAAAATTACTGGCAAGGAATGGTGGACACCGACAATGCACTTAATATTTTTGTCTTTACCTTGGAACCCAGTCGTTTTATTAGGTCTCACATATACAGCGGGGAAAATATTTATTTGATCCTCTGCATATTTTGTAAGTTTGCTCACTTACAAAGAAATGAAGGGTCTAGAATTTTTTTTATCATAGGTGTATTCTAAATGATAGAGAAAGAATATCAGCCAAAAATCCAGAAAAAAAATTGACACGGTCGGACATTGTTTCTGAGCTAATTGCTTATAATTGCCATTACCAACTACTTGTGTTAATTTTACCAATAGAACATTTTTTTTTTTTTTTTTTTTAACTATTCTAAACTTACCACAGCCCTATAATAACTGGTCAAAACAGTCTCTTTTCATGGTGCTTTAGAGTTAAAGGATACCTCTATATTCAAACTACCTAAAGTATATCTAAGGGCAAAATTTTTTTTTGCCATTTTGGAAAGCGTAGGAACTGGTGAAAACCCCTGATTTTTTTTTTATTTTTTGCCATCTATATCTAGTTGGGAGATTTCTTTTTACTTCCTGTTTTGTATACATATCAAGAAGTATGAAGGAATCACTCCATAGTGAGATTAATTCAAATTTCATCTGAACCCTACCCCCCTCCATGCTAAAGACCAGTTCTCACAACGCTTGGTTCAACAGAAACCGGCCGACATTCAGCCAGTGTGTAAAGCAGCCTGTCCGGCTTCTGTTAAAGGGGCATGCTGGAAAACCGGCAGCCGATCAGCATCTGATCAGAGCTTGCAGCCAATGGATTTGAGAGCTGACCAGTGTGTTCTGGTTGGGGGGGATGGGGGTCAGTCCTCCAGTCAGAACATAAATCTCAGCTGGGAGATCACTGTACTAACATCGCATGTTAGTTAGTACAGCGAGCTTCTCAGAAAGACATAAAAAAACCTACCTGTGTGTACCAGGCTTAAATTTACCCCTTAACCGTATCTTAGATTGGTCAGTAACCCGGTCCAGGAGCCGTGGCCTATGCCAGTTGCCTTCAAACCTTACTCAGCTAGCAAATGAAGTGCTGCCTGGCAAGACTACAGTCTGTAAACTATGTAATCCACTGAACTAAGATAAGCAAAGGTGTGTAGCACATGTGTTTGTGTGGAATAGTGTGTCCCTTGCTGACCAGTGTGATTCTTCCTAGTGACCCCTAGTCACTGCTGCATACATTAGTGGCATAGGGGTCATCAGGAGAAATCACAGCAGCTAGTGAAGAACACATTATTCCAAATCTGGATGTATCATGCAAAGGGTTCTGCAAAAGCAAAGTTTCTGCAAACTAGCTGCTGGACAGGCAAGTATAAGCCTGCTTCCATGCTTCCATTACAGGCTTATGCTGCTTTGATCCCTTTGTAACAGGGTCACTTTAAAACAAGATCACTGAAATCTGTAGCTGCAGACACTGCATATTAGTTGCTAATTCAGTGCAAGGAAACTGTAAAAGATTGAACTTGAGATATATATATATATATATATATATATATATATATATACACACACACACATACAGTCTATACTCATGTTAAAACCTATTTTCGAGCAATAGTCTGCTTGTCAGTTAGATCAAGGCCTCCTAGTTTTGTACTTTTGTATTCTACATGGAGACCATTCTCTGTGCCCATAGTATAGCAGAAAATAAAACATCTGGTCACTTTCGTTTATATACCCTCTACAAATTAAAAAAAAAAAAATTGGACAACAAAATGTAAATGCCAGTTTGAATCCTGTGCATACAAATATTGCAGGAAATTTAACATATTTTTTACATTATGAAACATCAAAGCCAATTTTCTGTAGCCAGGAGGCTTAAACAAATTAGGTGATATACAATGTATGGCACCAAGATTAACATAACTGTCTTGGTCACGATTTAGACTGATAAAGCTTTAAATTACTGAAGAATGAGGCAGAATAATTAAAGGATAAGTCACTATCTTCTACAGTATTAAAGAGAACAAAGAAAAAAATAATAACCATGTAACAATACTAAGTATACAGTAGTGCATATGTGTAATGCTTGCCATATTTAAAATGTATTTATGGACAAGCTGAAAGTTGCTCAATGTAAAGGAAGGAATGATGAACAAAGCCTAAGCAGACTGTACAAGGTAGTGGAAAGAAATATTTACCAGGCTCCCGTAATCTACAAGGTGTGCCCAGAAAGTAATGAGAATGAATTTTTAAAAATTATTTTATTGAAAATTTTTACAATTGAACATAGTCTCATTCAAAGTATGCACCTTGTAAGTGTACACAACACTCACAGTCATTTTTCAAATTTTTAAAGAATCCATAGAAGCCTTCAAATGGGATGGCATTCAGAGCCCGTGTAGTGGCTCTATGATCACGGGAGATGACGCCATTTTGATAGTGTGGATAACGTCCACTTGACTCAAAAAATCAGGCTCTTGTCGCAAACAGCCAACAGGTCTTGGCAAACGAGTTAACAGAGTCCCTTCTGATCAGGTGACAATTGCTTGGGAACAAGTTTCACACACACTTTTCTCTGAGCCACTTTTCTTTTCACGAGTCACGACTTGATGAACAATTGTTGAGAGTCATGGTTGAGAACAGACTTCACTGCATCCGCATTCTGTTCCGTTTTTGATGAAGAGGGGCAACCTGATCGTTGTTCATCTTCAACACCTTCTCATCCTTCCTTGAAGGCCTTGTGCCTGCAGTACACTTGGTTAGATGATAGCGCAGCTTCCCCATAAGCTTTCCTCACCATTTCCAAAGTCTCTGATGCAGTTTAACCCAATTTCACACAAAATGTTATCACGTACCACTGTTCCAAACTTGTTTGCATTTTTCTTAACGAGGCACTTGATTAGGGTGCCACAAAAAGAATATCTCAACTCTGACAGGGCTGGAATGCAATTGTTCTAATGTATACCTGGCACCAGATTCTCTCTTCACACAGCCCTTCTCAAGCATAGGAACTACATTCTTATTATATTCTGGACACAACTCGTATTTTTCGGTTTTCATACAGACCTAACAAAGATGCAAGGAACTGGGATCTACTGCGGATAGGATCCTTGTAGGGTCTCTAGATATTTGCACAATACTCTAAAGGCAAATGAAAGACATGCAGCCTCATTTTAAGTGTCTTTTTGAGGGTCTAACATAGAAATCAAGTTAAAAGTGATAATAAACCCTTACATAAGCCCATTGAAGTGACTAGCCTATGGTGATACACAGTGATCTGTACATGTTTATCTGCAGCTCTTTATTTCTCCACAGCCTTTCAAAATGCAGAGATGAAAGGGTGTTTCTTAGCTTGCAGGAGGCAGGGATCTAATGTTACACACTGCACAGCACAAAGCTAACTGTAATCTGACACTTGCGTGGATGGAATTGACCCCCCTCTACACAGTCACATAGGGACACATGCACAGCTGAGGTTGTCAATCACCTGTGGTGTGCTAGAGGGGGGCAGGCCCAATTGCCCTGTGCCTGGGAAAACTGTTTGAATTGACTCTACCACTACTACTTCACACTAAATATTTTAGAATGAGGCAGTACACAGTATAGAAGGACATGCTTAGTTAATTTTTCATTTCAGAGATTCACAACCACTTTAAGGGTCTCTGTACATAGGCGTGTGTTAGTAGCTTGCTTCACAGCTTGAAGCAGGTTGATATAACTTAGAAAAAGGCCAGAAGGAGGTGAAATGCATCAATCATTGGACACGGATTGAATTTACATGCATCCAAAACGTATCTAAAACACAAGCAAAATGCATCAGAAATAAAGGTGAATTTACCCATTGACACTAGCCTTTGACCTTTCATTCTCACTTGGTTCTCCTCTGCTTAGTGGCTACGACATAGCAAAGACCGTTCTTATTTCAGACACTTTATTTGATGCACCTGGTTTGATCTTTGATTGGTCAGATAGCTATTGGTAATCATACAGTTAAATGAACAAGGCTTTTCACATAAGATCCACTGAGTTACTCACAGACATGTCTTGGTACACTAGTATACTAAACAAGCAATTCAACAAAATAAATCAAAATAGTGCAGCTCATAAAAAAAAATGAACAATTATATATGTGACAAATCACCCTAAAAATATATCCACACATTGCACAAAGTGTCCATAAAATCAAAAGTGGATGAATGAAAATGAAATAAATACATAGAAATACATAATTAAATGATGCTCATAAAGTGCCAGTGATTATATTATATGTAACCAAAATCCATAAGAGACAATCCAAAAAGAAAATAAAAGTCCTGTAAGGACCCAGTGCGCTCAAACCATAGTGCAAAATCCTCCACCACTATGCACTCACCAGAAGGCCAATGATCAATAGCCTAGCAAAATGACCCAATCATAAGGGACCCCCATAGATCACTCCTCAGTAAAGGGAAAAGTACAGCCAGAATTAAATCCAAGGAGAAATGGCTCACCACATGGAGCCCAAGGAATAATATCCAGTAGGCGTATCCCTAAAGACGTGCATGTGCACGAAACGCTTTGGGTGGACCCTTACATGCAGACGTCATGCAACCACCATTCCCGAGGTCCAGATCAACAGCCATCTTAGTAAGTCCAGCCGCAAAGGTTTGTTTTAATGTGGAAAATTGTTATAAGTGGTTTTAATATTGACCTTTTAAACTACTACACTATATATTATTCCTTGGGCTCCGTGCGGTGAGCGACTTCTCCTAGGATTCCATTCTGGCTGTATTTTTACCTTTACTGAGGAACGATCTATGGAGGTCCCTTACGACTTGGTCATTTCACTAGGCTATTGATCACTAGCCTTCTGGTGAGTGCATAGTGGTATGGACTTTGGTTACATATAATTTAATCACTTGCACTTTATGAACACCATTAAATTGTGTATTCATATGTATGTATTTATTTAATTTTCACTCACCCGCTTTTGATTTTTTGGACACTGTGAAATATGTGGATAAGTTTAGGATAATTTGTCACATATATATTTGTTTACTTTTCTTTATGCATTGCACTATTTTGGTATATTTTGTACATTGGGTTTGTCACTCTGTATTTAGTGCTAGCTTCTCCAACCTTTAAGCACTCGCAATTTTCTTTCGATTTTTTGTAATCAATTCAACAACTTCAGCTTGTGAAGAAAATCACTGGCATTTGGAGCTTAAATAATGGCGCTTGATTAATGGAAAAGTCTCAGATCTTCAGTATTGATCACTAAAAATCTGAAAACACAAGGCTGTTTTCATGGAATGTTTCTCTTTTGTCAATTCTATTTACTGGTCTACCTGTCCTGATGGGGACCTGCAGGGTTATGTTGCAAGTAGTTTTTTGTCCTGAGCTACATTGAGCCTCAGGACTGCTTTGAAAAAGATAGGGAACAGTTATTGGAAATTTGCACTCTTTCAAGGAGTTTTAATAAAATATCATAAAAAAAAAAAAACACAGAAACACCAGACACTACATGAGTGCAGTAATATGGTTTCTCTCCATCTGTGATCCAGTATTGCTTAAAGCATGCATAAACCCTAACAATGAACTTCATGTATAAGCTCTATTTTGGTCAGAAATTGTTTTGCTAGAATTGTTTAATAAGTGCAAAAAAAAAATACCTGTTGATTTTGACAAAATTCTTGGGAGCTGATAACTTGTCGTGTAGATGAAGAGGGGGAAATGAGAAAAGGTTGTGTTCTTTTTAATGCATCAGAAATTAAGTGGGTGGGGGCCGACAACACATGCTTTGTAATTTAGAGCCAAAAATACACTGTATTGTCATGTAATGGTGGAAAGTAGACGCACACTATATTTCCGGTATATCAAGTTATTTTTCTGTAATAGCACCACATTTAAAGGATAAGTTCACCTTTAGTAACATGTTACACCCATATTCACGGTGTAACATGTAACTAAAGCACCTGCTGGCACCCTGACCTGATCCCCATTCTGACAGTGGGCGGGGATCCTCCTCTTCCTGCACTCGCTGTCACAACTCAAATACAGTGCGCGGGGCTCTGCCCAAGTGGACGCATCATTAATTCACAGTTTCCAGTGAATTAATAGGCTAAAAGTACCATCTTCCATTGTGGCAGACGGAATATTGTTCTCAATGAACTGCGAGGGCACTAGTGAGCGCTCTCGTACTTCAATGATCTTCCTGAACTTCAGGAGGTACGAGCAGACAGTTGTACTGACAGTCTGCAGGAGCCTGACACTGCACCAGTCATCTGCTGATCACGGGTGTGTTGCTTTAAATGCAGAAAAAAAACCCCTACAATAATGCTTGCAAAAAATGTGCATTTATTATTTTTTCTTTAAAAGGTGAACTTTAAAGGAATACAATATGCGGAAATGTGCATGTATTGCACAGATGTACTAAATAGGGTTTTTTTTTTTCTTTTTAACTTTGCCTTGATATATGCTTTACATTGCACTTAAATTGTTACTAAACCCATGACTCAGCATTCACTATATCCAATCTTCCACAGTACACAGAACAAGGAAATGCAATTATTTTAGTAAATATAAACTGCTAAATACCTTTTCTCATCAGCAGTATATAACAGTCTTGTGACTCCGATCAGTGCCCAGGCGAGCACTGGACAATCTTGTAGGAGGAGTTTTCATTCTCCTCTGACTGTACTATGAAATGGCATGAGGTGGACTCTGTCCGGACAGCACTGATTGGTCCTGTGCTGATCACATGCACCCTCCCAAAAAAAACCAAAAAAAAAAAAACCTCTATAGCAATACACAACAAACAGAGCATGTGCAGACTTGCCACTGCTGCTTTGTATTATGACAAACGAATTGGGAACAGTAAAAGAAAGGGAGAATCAGAGTCGTGATCAAACAGTTTTTTTATACAATGCAAAGGATTAACCCCTTACATTCCACAGTGAGTATAACAAGCATGCTTTGCTGCATAACAAGACTGATTTTACTGTTGTGGGTTTAGTAACACTTTAATAGACAATGAGCAAGTAATATCTATGAGAAAAATCAGTTTTTTAGGAAATCTGAAATATCCACATATCTCAGTAATTGATA
Organism: Staurois parvus; assembly: GCF_062004578.1. Lineage (NCBI taxonomy): Eukaryota > Metazoa > Chordata > Amphibia > Anura > Ranidae > Staurois > Staurois parvus. The sequence continues at coordinate 2,385,410 of NW_028318510.1, read as the reverse complement.
CCATACCTGAAAAATGATAGGTGGATGCTGAAGAACTCATTTAATAAAAAAGAGCAATTGTAGCAGATAAATTATCATAATCAGAATGACGTTAGCTGCTTTTTTTAAGCCCATGTAGGCCGACTACTCAAGAGCCAGCAAAAGTGAAAAAAAAAAAGGCTATATACTGTGGGGGTGTATATATATATATATATATACATACACACACACACACATACATACACACACACACACACAGTGTATACACAGATTTATATTTTCTATGAGAGCATGCGAGGTCAATGTATTTTACAAATGTTTGTACAGATATCAGTAATGTTTTGTCTGGTTGTTCATATCAATCACTGCAGCAGAAATCAATACATTGGTGAAAAAAACAAAACCTAGGATAGGTACGGCACGTACAGGAGGGCGGATGAGGATAATAAGCTAAAGAAGCATCAAGTGAAAACATGATCTTGAAACAAGGAACACCACCATTTGGAAAAGTATGTTAAAGCATTTATGGTTGACAATGCATTTATCAGACACATCCTCTGAGAAGGTGGAGTTGAATAAATAACAAGCTGGAAAAAAAAAAACCTTGTACTTAACAATAATATATTTTTGGCAGCACACTTTTCATACCGGTTTTCTTTGTTGTTGGACAGCCTCATATATTCATACCAAAAACTGGTTTTGTCCCTATTTAAATTAATACATTTTTGGTAATATAGAGAACTAGTCTAGAATGTCATTTTTACCTAGTATCCCAATGAGTACCTATCTACCATAGCCAGTGTATCTTTGAGACATCATACTGCCCAACTGGGAAGAAGTCAAAGTGCTTATTGTAAATAGGTGTCTTGAAAAGTAGAGATTACAAGGCTACAAACATTTATATATTTTCAAATACTTTACGCTTTAAAACAAGCCCTAGCTTAATTCTGTAGATGTGGACACTGGATCAAGTCATCTTCAAACTTCAGAAGAACAGTAGTGAAGTCTTTTAAAGTGACACTAAACTCTGGTTTAAAAAAGCATATTCTATTTCAGCATGTATTCTTAACTCAAAAAAGTCCCTTTTATTGCTCTCACCCTCCTTCAAATCTCCAATTTTCTTTGTTTTTTTGCTGTCGTGATCCTGAACTTCCTGCTTGAGGGAGTCTATGTTTGTTCTCCATAGTCCCACTGTATGTAGGTACATAGCCACCTTCTCTTGTTCACTCCAGAGATGAACTAGGTTCTATAGACTATGGGATGTGTAGCGTGTATAGAGCAGTGTACATAACCACAACTAACGCACACTGCTTATTTTAGACATATGGAAGTGAAGGGAAAAAGAGAAGTTCAGGAGTTCACAAAAGAAGAAATTATTTCATGAAAAATAGATTAGGCCATTAAGTAGTGGATGTGTATGGATTATTTTTGAAAAATTAGGATATTGTTTAATGTCACTTTAAGATAGGTATCAGCATTCTGCTCTCCATCCTGTTTGTACCTGACCCTGGTTTTATAGGAGACTTTAGGTTGGCAGACTGCCAAGTTACTGCGAGCAAAGGAGAGCAAAACAAGCTACAAGTGGAAAAAAAAAGTAAAAATATTTTGCTATGACAATTACGCCACATGGCTGCAGTTACAGAGGTCTGTGAGGGCCTAACCACAGTTCTACTGTAACCACTTGCCAACCGCGCTATAGCCGAGTGACGGTCATATGACGTCCTCCCAGAATGCACGCACCCGGCGATCTCCGTGATTGCTGTGTCCTACAGACACAGCTGATCAAGTGATGTGGTAAAAGGCCAATCACAGAGGCCTTTTACCATGTGATCAGCTGTGTCCAATGACACAGCAGATCACTGGGTAAATGCAGCTGCCGGTTATCAGCTGCCCTGATCTGTGAGGAAAGTACTGCCGATAACCGGCAATTGTCAGAGGATGGATTGGCACCGATCATCAGGGCACTGCTGATCAGTGCCCAGCAGTGCCACCCACAAGTGCCTAGCAGTGCCACCCACCTGTGCCCATCAGTGCCTAGTAGTGCCACCCACCTGTGCCCAGAAGCGCCACCCACCAATGCAGCCTATCAATGCTGCCCAGCAGTGTTGCCTATCAGTGCCCATCATTGTTGCATATCAGTGTAGCATCATCAGTGCCAGCCTATCAGTGCCGCCTCATCAACGCACATCAGTGAAGGAGAAAAATTACCGGTTTGCAAAATTTTATAATAGAAACAAAGAAAAACTTTTTTTTTGAATTTTTTGCACTTTTTTGTTTATAGCGCAAAAAATAAAAACACACAGCGGCGAGTAAATACCACCAAAAGAAAGCTCTATTTGTGTGAAAAAAATGATAAAAATTTCATATGGATACAGTGTTGCGGAACCGCGCAATTGTCATTCAAATTGCGACAGTGCTGAAAGCTGAAAATTGGCCTGGGCAGGAAGGGGATATAAGTGCCTAGCAGGCAAGTGGTTAAAGAGGTAGGTAGTAAACACCGCTTGGACACTTGTACCCACAGGTAAATTTATAATAAAGCTTACCTGTAAGCACAAGGAATATCTCCTAAACGTGCATCACACAAAAGTTTCTAAATAAAGGGCCAGTTTACTGTTCTTCAGACTTTAGAGGGGCCAGACTATAACTGGTATTAGGGGGAGGAACAGTGCCCCATCATTGGTATCAGTGGAAGGAATAGTGCCCCATCATTGGCATCCATGGAAGGAATAGTGCCCCATCATTAGTGTCAGTGAGAGGAATAGTGCCCCAAGGGCCAGATAAAGGCAAGGAAAGGGATGCATCTGGCCTCTGAAAGGGACAAAAGACTGGGTGAAGATGGAAACCCTGTCGGTGGTGACAGTGCACCACTGGAGGGCTTTGTTTTAAAGTAAGTCTTTCATAGTTTTTCAGCATTTGATGCATACTAGCACATTATGTTTTTAACTTCTTAACTTGCAGAGATATGTTTATTTTTATTTTAATAGAAGAGTTTACTGCTGCACACGAACAAACAAGTTTCTTCTTAAAAGTGATGGTTTGTGGGTAAATGGCACTTTTATATGCCAGTAAACAAATGCCATACCCTGTGGGGTTTTCATGTCATTGCACTGTCCAAGTAAGGAAGTCAAACAGCATTCCATGAGTAGATGTCTCCAAAAGAACTCTAAATTATAGACATGAGTCAATAATGTTAACAGCTTTAAGCCTTGCAAACTGTAAAAGGATGCTTGATGCCAAAAAGACCAAGAAGTACTCACAGTTCTAGGAGAATGTCTTGCAAAAGGTGGAACTCAGATCCTTATGAAAACAAATCTGGATGATGGTCTGCATGATTTATCTAGAAATGGTGGTACAAGAAGCCAGCTTACCCTTACCTAGGCAATCTGGGATTGCAAAAGGAATTCTGAAAGTAGCAGTGGCTGAGAGATAAACTGTTATAGCCCATAACACAGCAAGCCAATGTAGAGAAATTTTCTTTTGAGGAGCTGCAGCCAGACAGAGGGAAAGGAGAACAATATCCTTGTTGAGGTGACAAGCAAAGTTACCTTACACAAGAAGGAAGTACAGGGCCACAATACCACCTTGTTCCTATGCAAAACAAGAAGGGCTCTTTCCAAAATAAGGCCATAAGTTCAGGCACTCACAGCGATGATGGATAAAAACCCTTGTGGATGAGAGTAGAAATGAGGTTGAAATGAGAAAGAACCATATCTGATCTCACACAGTCAGTGGAATTAATATGGTAGACTCTCTAAATCAAGGAGTCAACAGCAGTGTGCGAAAACAGACAGACAGGGCAGAAACCTGACCCTTGAAAATACTGAGAGGCAAGTGCTGGTCCAGACCCAGTTACAGGAAGGGAAGGTTTTGTCTCACATACAGACCTCTAGGACAGAAGCTGGAGACCAACATCCAGTGAAGTAGCCTTTCTAGAGGTTAGCATCAAAGGAAACAGATTCAGAGCTGTTCCTTCCTACAAAAAAAAAAAAAAAAATAACCATGGACTTCAAACAGCCATGCCGTTAAAGCCAGCGACCATGAGTTTGAAAGGCAAATTGAGAATCCACAACAACCAAAGCCTCTGCACTGACAGGGTGCCCAGGACTCCTCCTCAGTCCAACAGGCTGGCATCCATCATGAGGATCCTCCAAAAAAAAGAAAGGAAAAAAGTCTCCAATTCTAGAGCTAAATTCTTGAGCCACCAAGCCAGGGGCAATTTGGTCTTTGGTGGCAAACAAATTGATCTGTCCAGGAACTCTGACTGGCTTGTAAAAAAACAATACATTGTTGTATTGTAGAGGTCTGGGGTGAAGCTAGGAAAATGGAATTTCCTTGAAGGAAGCTACCATTAGGCCTAGGATTCTTTTGCAAAACTCAGGCAACTCTTGGACTGGAGAGTTTGAATGCAACACGAGAACGTCTGTTTTACCTGTGGTATGAACTCTCTGGCCTGAGCTGTGTCCAGGACTAGAAAATACACCTACTAATTATTCAGGATCCACCAAACAACAGCAATGTATGAACAGTCAAAGCCATGTTGTGTGACAGAGCCCGTACCAACTGTTCCCTCAAAAAGAAGTTATCTGCATATCCCACAAGGGGGACTAAATTTAATTCTGGTGCTAGCACCTTGGTGGACATCTGAGGTTCAGATGTGGGGCTAAAAAGCAGGGCCACAAAATGTCAGTGTAGGGACCCAGCAGCGAAATGCAGGAAATGTAGATGCACTGGAAAGATGGGTATATGTAGGTAAATGTCTTTGATGTTCACAGAGGCTGGCCAGACCCCTAGTGAAAGGACATAACAGATATGAGGGAATTATCATGGAATAAATGGACTCAAGTGAACTTTGAAATCCAGGATGAAGTGAATACCCCCCTGGACATATGAATGGTGAATAGGTTGAAGAAAAACCCTGGAAACTGTCTAACCACAGAACCTGGGGCAAGGACAGCTTGATCTAGAAGTTTTGCTTATCTATGCAGTGGCACAGGATGTTTAGAGGTGAGAAACCAGGAAGGAGAAGGGATTAAATTTTCAGTTTGAAGACCTGGGATACCACCTCCTACATCCAAATTCCAGAGATGCAAGTTGGCCATGTGTCAACAAAGGTTAGAAAACATCCTCCCATTTTGGAGAAATGTTTGTCTGATCCCTATTTTACTTGATTTGTTTAATGAAGCTGTTTAGGAAAGAGCTGAAAAGACAGTCCCCCACAAAGGACAGGCAAAACAAAGCCTTGTTATGTTATTCTTAGCATTTAGGTCAGAATGCCCTGCAAAACAGAACAGCAGAAAAGGTTATTCAAGACAAACTGGCTTATCATCTAGCGCAACATAAAACGCTGGATCAGCCGGGTGACACAATTAACAGTTGAGCGCAAACACAAGCAACCATTAGATCCTTGCTTTGTGATGTAGAGCAGTCAACTAAAGGTTCAGAAGAAGAGGAAAACAGTGAAATAGATTTGTTTTAAAGTGGAATCATAAACATCATAACACATCAGAAATAATCAGTTACCTACTGTACTTGGAAAACACAGCTGCTGTCTGAAGTTCATAGAATGAGATCACTCCACTAATAAAGGGAGCGACCCTGCGTTCGACAACAAATCCTCTACAGGATGTCCGAGAAAATCAGAATAATAGGCATCACTGCATCCAAATGGGAAAGGTGGTAGAAGGCGTTTTAAGCCTTTTTGTAAAGCAACAAGTTGTGTGAGCATAGTCAAAAGCGCTTACAAAAAACAGAAGAAAATAATTATTATTATACAGTATTTATATAGCGCCAACAGTTCGCTCAGCGCTGTACATTACAATGGGAGACAATACATGAGACAGTACAATAACAATACAATGAGATACACGAGGGGTTCCAGGGCCCTGCTCCTTGCAGCTTACAATCTAGGAGGGAGGGGATACTGGTACGGGAGGAAAAGCTGTGGGGGGTGGAGTGGTAGGAAGAGTGGAGGAGATCGGCAGTTAGCAGAGGGTGGGGTAGGCTTCCCTGAAGAGGTGGGTTTTTAGGGTGCACCTAAAGGAGAGGAGAGTGGGTGATAGTCTGGTGGATTGGGGTAGGGAGTTCCAGAGGATGGGTGATGCCCTGGAGAAGTCCTGGAGGCGGGCATGGGAGGAGGAGATCAGGGAACTAGAGAGAAGGAGGTCTTGTGAAGAGCGGAAAGTGCGTTTTGGGTGGTATTTGGATATTAGGTCGGTGATGTAGTTTGGGGCAGAATTATGGACAGCTTTGTACGTCAGTGTTAGCAGTTTGAATTTGATCCGTTGGGCAATTGGAAGCAAGTGGAGGGATTGGCAGAGGGGGGTGGCGGAAATGGAGCGGTTGGTAAGGTGGATGAGTCTGGCCGCCATATTCAGGATCGACTGAAGTGGGGATAGCCTGTTGTGAGGCAGGCCAGTGAGGAGGGAGTTGCAGTAATCGAGTCGTGATATGATGAGGGAGTGGATGAGCTGCTTAGTAGTTTCTGGGGTAAGGAATGGGCATATTTTGGCGATGTTGCGGAGGTGGAGTCTGCATGATTTTGTTAGCGATTGGACTTGGGGCTGGAAGGATAGATCGGAGTCAAGAATGACACCAAGTACTCTGGCTTGCGGGTTGGGCTTGATGGTAGCATGGTTGGACGTGATGGAGAAGTCAGTGGGGGGGGGGGGGAAGACTAGGAGCTCGGTTTTGGAGAGGTTCAGTTTAAGGAAGTGGAGCGACATCCAATCTGATATGTCGTTCAGTAGGCTGGTGATTCGGGCGGAGACTGAAGGGGTGAGGCGAGGGGTCGAGAGATAGATTTGCGTGTCGTCGGCATAGAGGTGGTAGTTGAAGCCATGAGAGTGTATCAGTTGGCCAAGGGAGGAGGTGTAGATGGAGAAGAGAAGGGGCCCGAGGACAGAGCCTTAAGGGACCCCAACAGAGAGGGGGAGTGGGTGGGAGGTGGTAGTGTTATAGGTAACGCTGAAGGAGCGTTGTGATGGGTAGGATGAGAGCCAGGAGAGAGCGGAGTCTCTGAGGCCAAGGGAGTGTAGTTTCTTGAGGAGGAGGGGGTGGTCGACTGTGTCGAACGCCGCGGAGAGGTCGAGGAGTAGAAGCACTGAGTAGTGGCCATTAGCTTTGGCGGTTAGCAGGTCGTTTGTGAGTTTGAGTAAGGCGGTTTCGGTGGAGTGTAGGGGACGGAAGCCGGACTGTAGGGGGTCGAGGAGGTTGTTGTCGTTGAGGTGGGAGCTTAGGCGAGTATAGACTAAGCGCTCAAGGAATTTGGATGTAAATGGCCACAGGGAGATGGGTCTAAGGTTGTTCAGGTCGGTGGGGTCCAGGGAGGGCTTTGTAAGTATGGTAGTGATGTGTGCGTGCTTCAGAGGGGAGGGGAATGCACCAGAAGAGAGGGAGAGATTAAAGATGTGAGTGATGGAGCACAGGATGGAGGAGGAGGGAGATCGTAGGAGTTGTAAGAGGACAGGGTCGAGGGGGCAGGTGGTGAGGCGGGCTTCAGAGAAGAACTTGATGACCTCCTCAGTGGTGGTGGGGTCGAAGGAGTGGAGTGTTGAGGAGGCTACTGTGTGAGGGATGTTCGATGGGGTTAGATGGATGTTAGATGGGGTGGAGGTCTGAACAGTGGTGAGGCCAAGGGGGAGGGGTGTTGAGGGGGTTGCTGTGTGAGAGGAGGTAGGTGGGGTGGAGGTCTGAGCAGCAGCGATGTCCCTGCGAATAGTGTCAATCTTATTTTTGAAGTGATTGGCAATCTTGAGGGCAGTGAGTAAGGTACTGGGTGGAGGTGGGGGCGAAGAGAGTTGAAAGTGGAGAAGAGCCGGCGAGGATTGGAGGAGAGGGTATTGATGAGGGTCAGAAAGTAGGCTTGTTTGGCAGCGTGGAGGGAAGAGGTGTAGGTGTGGAAGGCAGATTTGCAGCGGGTGACCGCTAGTTGGGATCTGGTTGTGCGCCATAGTCGCTCCAGCGCACGACTGCATCATTTGAGAGTTTTGGTATGATCAGTCTGCCAGGGCTGGAGCGGGCGGGGTCTGATGCTTTGTGTGGTTAAAGGCGCTAGCGAGTCTAGAGCTGATGACAGCGAGTTGTTATAGGCAGTTGTGGCCAGGTCGGGGCAGGACAGGGGAAGGATGCTGTCGTAAAGTTGATCAGCTGCGGAGTGGAAGAGGGCAGGGTTCAGGTTGCGGAGGTTCCGGCTGGTAATAGTTTGACATTTGGGGGGGTAGGCATTTGAGGACGAGGAGACAGAGAAGGTGATGAGGTTGTGGTCAGAGAGAGGGAAGGGGGTGTTTGTGAGGTTGTGGGGGGCGCAGAGATGGGAGAAGAGGAGGTCCAGGATGTTCCCGTCGGAGTGGGTGGTGGATTGTATGCACTAAGTGAGTGCAAAAGAGGAGGTTAAGTGGAGGAATTGAGATGTAGCCGGGATGTTGACAGGGATGTTGAAGTCTCCAAGGATGATGAAGAAACACCTTCATCAAAAGAAAACAAAGCAGTGAAAAAAAGAGAAAAATCCCAAACACAGCATTAGTCTCAGAAAGAGTCTACAGAGATGGAATCAGGTGTAAACTGTGTCAAGCTCTGGACCAATAACTCCATACAGAATCCCCAGACAAACTGGCCTGACTTAATTAGCATACTGTACGAACTAGAACACTCCTAGATTGTTAGCTCCAAGGAGCAGGGACCTCCTAACCCTCTTGTATTGAACTGTATTGTCTCCCGTTATATTGTAAAGCGCTGAGCAAACTGTTGTTGCTATATATATCCTGTAGTATAATAATAATAATAAAAAAAGGGTAGTCATTGCATACTGCAGGACTGCTACAGAAACACCAGTGTAGATAGTGAAGTGGGAACCTACACTGCTAGGCTAAAACAAAAGCTGCTCAGCATTTCCATATCCGCTCTGAAACCATTATTACCTGTAGATGGCTGTGTTGTAAGTGCTAAAGTATTTATTTTGAGAGTCATAAAGCATTGTCTGACTGTAACACCTCAGTTGTACACTAACATGGTCTTTGTAAAGATAAGACTTTACAGGGTCATAAACCATTTCCTGATTTTGCACAATGGAAACAACTATACCTCCTGCAAACCTCCTTCCATCAGCAAGGGCAATGAAGATGAAACGTGGCTGGGTCTTCCAACATGACAATGATCCCAAACATACCGCACGGGCAACGAAGGAGTGGCTTCGTAAGAAGCATTTCAAGGTCCTGGAGAAGGCCGCTTCTCGGCCTTTTGGCTAAGATCAAGTGTAGTATCTGTTCTTATCAGTGTCCAGTGGGGGTGCTACCGACCATTCTAGTTTACGGGGATGGTTGTTGTACAGTACCCTCACTGGTATGATGGGGGTCCGGAAGGCTAGTACCGGAGGGACAGAAACCAGGGAGCGCCATGATTCGTTCTGGGGCCTTGGGAGTAATTCCTCTGGGGAGACCGGAAAGACCCAGTTCCTCCTGGTTTGAGCATGCTACCTTGGTCTGGCCTGGGGCTGAGGAGGCAAAAAGTCCGCAAACTCAGTGCCCCCTGAGGAGACGCGCTCAGGGGTGTCACTAGTAACACTTGGGTGTGGGACCCCACGGTGTGAAGATGACACATGGCCACTGTTTTTACACTCTTTTTTGCACAGCGCCCTAAGGACCAGGTCTTTTGGCTAAGTCCAGGGCAATTTTTGCTACGGGCCTCAGGGCCTGGTCTGTGCACTATTAGGCACGGTACCACTTTTTTATTTTTATTCTATTTATTTATTCACTCCCACGTTTTGTCACTTTTTGCTTTCTTATGTGTGTGTTTTTCACGGATGGAGGGTGTGGGTCCTCGGGCCTTACCTGAAGTCTAGGGGGAGGATGTGTGGCCATACGGTTCCTTCCTCCCCTGATCCCTAGGGGGTTTTCTCTTCGGGAGAACCCCCTTGCCTAGTACTGGATGTCCGGCTTCGGCTGGGCATAAGGAACGGTGGTCCACCAGGCCTTTTGGCCAGGAGGACCAAATGGGAACCTTGTCCCTGTCAGGAGCTTCGTGCCCCGGGGGATCGGGTGAACGGTCCAGCCCTTTCGGGGGTAGGACAAACACACCCCTAAGTGCACGTTTTTCGTGTGTGTGTTTCTGCACTTGCACTTTTTTGCGGACACTTACGGGTTTTTTCGTTACAGTCTCACGTTTGCGGACTTAAAAAAAAAAAAAAAAAAAAAAAAAATTTCAAGGTCCTGGAGTGGCCTAGCCAGTCTCCAGATCTCAACCCCACAGAAAACCTTTGGAGGGAGTTGAAAGTCCGTGTTGCCCAGTGACAGCCCCAAAACATCACTGCTCTAGAGGAGATCTGCATGGAGGAATGGGCCAACATACCAGCAACAGTGTGTGCCAACCTTGTGAAGATTACAGGAAATGTTTGACCTCTGTCATTGCCAACAAAGGATATATAACAAAGTATTGAGATGAACTTTTGATATTGACCAAATACTTATTTTCCACCATAATTTGCAAATAAATTCTTTCCAAATCAGCCAATGTGATTGTCTGGATTTTTTTTCTCATTTTGTCTCTCATAGTTGAGGTCTACCTATGATGCCAATTACAGGCCTCTCTCATCTTTTTAAGTGGGAGAACTTGCACAATTGGTGGCTGACTAAATACTTTTTTGCCCCACTGTATATTCATGGAAAGAAGTTTTGATGCACACAACTGTTCGTTTACAAAAGGGCTTTAAAGAATAAGTTAATTTAAAAAAAGAAAAAAAAAAGTGCACTTTTTTTTGTAGGTAAAAAAATGTGCATTTATTATTTTTTTTCTTAGGAGCCTGTAAATCATTGCACCCATGGTCAGCAGATTGCGGGTGCAATGTCAGGCTCTTGAAGACTATCAGTACACTGTCTGCCCATACCTCCAATATGAGCAGGCAGTTACTGCAGTCCAGGAAGCTTAATGGACTGTGCGAGCACTCACCAGTACATTGAGAACTACAAGCCGTTAGCCACATTAGGCTGATGGTACTTGTAGGCTTTTATTCACAGAAAACTGTGGGAGGGCTGGCAGAGAGCTGCAGTTGCTAGAGCATGTTAAAAATGGGTGGAACATGTAACATGTTCCAAAAGGTGAACTTATCCTTTAAGTGCCTCATTGTTTCTGCAGAGAGTCTTTCAGGACAGACATATTGCATGTGAAGAATGTTCGAAGACAGTTGATGCATTTTCTGAAAAAGACAGATGTACCCATGCTCTAATGTAGTGCCCAGCTAGGCAAAGATGGATAAGGCAGAGACCAAAGAGAAAGTAAGTGGCTGCATTCTGGACAACAATTATATACAGTAGAGTTTAAAAAAAAAAACCGAATGAACCGTTCTATTAAAGGTTTATTAATAATTAAGGTTGAACAATAAGCAACAGTGGAGTGTTAAGAAAATAAAAACCAACACCATTGTGGTAAGGGGCAATGACCCCTGATATTAAAGATGAATTCCATGTATGGATATTTTCTACATATGCTGCAGTTATTGTGGTCCAGCTTGGAACAATTATTTACATACTGTGGCTAGCCGATGTCCCTGGAAGTTGGAAAACAGTGATGTAGATACCATTATTCCAGTGATCTCCACTTGCTTCAAGGTCCCGTGTTGAGCGTGAGTGTGATCCAGAGAATGCTATGCGTTCCCATAAAGAATACAAAGCATTCCCTAATTGGATGAGGTGGTTAGGAGAGGCAGTGCCATCATGCTGTCAACTTCATCCAATCAGAGAAAGCTTTTCAGTCATTCAAAAAATGCAAAGCATTCCCTAAATTGCGCCTCTGCCGCATTGGCGACCTCCTGTGTTCAGTAAGCAGAACTGCTCAGCGCAGGAGCAGAAAGCAAGTGGTGAACACCAAAATAGAGGTGTAAACTAGTGATTTCCAGCTTCCAGGGGCATCAGCCAGGTATGGTATACAGTGGGGAAAATAATTATTTGATCCCCTGCAGATTTTGTAAGTTTGCCCCCTTACAAAGAAATAAAGGGTCTATAATTTTTATCATAGGTGTATTTTAAATGATAGAGCCAAAATATCAACCAAAAATCCAGAAAAAACACATGATACAAATGTAGTAAATTGAGTTGCAGTTCAGTGAGTAAAATAAGTATTTGATCTCCAAACAAAAATGACTTAGTGCTTAGTACTTCAATGAGTAAAAAAGTATTTTATCCCCAAACAAAAAATGACTTGGTGGAGAAACCCTTGGTAGCAAGTACAGAGGTAAGACGTTTCTTGTAGTTACCAGGTTTGCACACATCTCAGGAGGGATTTTGGTCCACTCTTCTTTACAGATCTTCTTTAAATCCTTAAGGTTTCTTGGCTGTCGCTTCACAACTCGAAGTTTCAGCTCCCTCCATAAATTTTCTATAGCATTAAGGTCTGGAGACTGGGCCAGTCCATGACCTTATTTTGCTTCTTCCTGAGCCACTCCTTTGTTGCCTTGGCAGTATGTTTTGAGTCATTGTCATGCTGGAAGACCCATCCATAAACCATCATCAGTCTTCTGGCTGAGGGAAGGTGGTTTTCAAGGTTGCCCCTCAATGCAGAAAAGTCAGCCTGTATCTTTAACAGAGAAAAAGCCCCAAAGCATAATGTTTCCACCTCTGCGCTTAACTGTAGGGATGGTGTTCTTAGGGTCATAGTCAGCATTCTTCTTCCTCTAAATATTGCGAGTCGAGTTAATGTCAAAGAGCTCAATTCTGGTTTCATCTGACCACAGCACTTTCTCTCAATCCTGCTCTGAACCATTCAGATGTTCATTGGTAAACCGCCTGAACCTTCGATATATGGTGGTGTTTTGTGTTACCAAAGGTTTGTTTGGTGACTGTGGTCCCAACTGCCTTGAGATCATTTACAAGCTCCTCCCGTGTAGTTCTGGGCTGATCCCTCACTTTTCTCATGATAATCCTTACCCCATGAGGCGAAATCTTGCTCCTTACCTTACCCCATGAGGGCGATTGATAGTTCTTTTGTATTTCTTCCATCTGCGAATAATCGCTCCAACAGTTGTCTCCTTGTCCCTAAGCTTCTTGCTGATGGTCTTGTAGCCCATTTCAGCCTTGTGCAGGTCTACAATCTTGTCACTTGACAGCTCTTTGGTCTTGCCCATGATGGTGAGGTTTGAGTGGAAGAAAGATTCTGTGGACAGGTATCTTTATACAAATAATGAGTTTTTGTTAGAAGCACCTTCTTAAATTGACAGGACTAATCTATCTGTGCACCACATGAGCACATAGCCAATCTGTGAGAGCCAGAATTATTGTTGGTTCGTAGGGGATCAAATACTTATTTTACTAAGTGAACTGCAACTCAATTTATAACATTTGCATCATGTGTTTGTTCAGGATTTTTGATTGATATTATGTCTCTATCATGCTACAAAATTCCTATTGCCTCACAGCTTATAATAATTAAAATGAACATACATTTAATGAACTGATTCAAACAGAATCAAAGCTCTATTTCAAATCTAAACTTTTCATCTCCACTGTTCTAAATCTGTTACATCTAATAACTATATGTAGTAGGTGTCCTTTTGATAGCTGGCACACTAAAAAGCTACAGTGGAAGGTCATTTGCCCTATATAACAGGAGGATGTGCAGAGAAAGCCAGCCAATCGGCAGTTCTGCTGATTGTAAGTGAGAGAGATAGAGTAGAGAGTAAGAGTGCTGCTGCAGCTATTTTTATTAGGGAGCAGTTTCTCAGAGGGCCCTTGGAGCGAATGATCTGTTTTATTTTATATGCCAGCAAAAAAGAGAGCTGATTAATTTTAACCGCATGCCGCCCAGCCACTGTACATATACGGCGGCAGGGTGGCACTCACAGGCAAAACCACGTTTTAAGACGTGTGTTTTGTAAACAAATAGGGTGCGTGCGCGAGGCGCGCCACCACCCTATCTGTCCTGCGGATCACTGCCACAGATGTCAGTCGCCGGGTCACAGCCGCTCGTTAGCGGCTATGTTCCAGTGATCGGCGGCAAACAATGACAGACAGCACAGCTGCAGTAGCTGTGCTGTCTGTCACTTCCCTGTCAGCTCGAGGATGAGCTGATCGAGAAAGAACAGTTTCTCTTTCTCGATCAGCCTTGTCCTGTCCAGTACACACCCCGCCCCCTAGTAAAACACTCCCCTTACTCCTATAACCCTTCCCTGCAAAATAAAGTTAACCCCTTCCTCCCCATTGCCATTAGTACAGTGTCAGTTTTTTTTTTTTTGCACTGATCACTGTATTAGTATTTTTGGGGATGTCAGTGACCCCAAGTCAGTACCCCCCAATGTCAGAATGTCCGCCGCAGTCCCTCCATAAGTCGCTGGTCGCTGCCATAATTCGCTGATCGCCGCCATTATTAGTATAAAAAAACCCCCTAAAAATCCCAGTATCTTTCCCACCATTTGTAAACGCTATAACTTTCACGTAAACCAATTAATTTACACTTATAGGGTTTTTTTTTTAGCAAAGACATGTCGCAGAATGCATTTTGGCAGAAATTTATGACTAAATTTGATTTTTGCATTTTTTTTACTGGACATATTTTATAGCAAAAAGTCCAAAATATTGTTTTTTTTCCTCAAAATTGTCAGTCTTTTTTTTTATAGCGCAAAAAATAAAACCGCACAGGCGATCAAATACCACCAAAAGAAAGCTCAATTTGTGGGGAAAAAAAGGATGTAAATTTCATTTATGTACCGTATTGCATGACCGCGCAATTGTCCGTTAAACTAGCGCAGCGATGTATAGCAGAAAAATGGCGTAAATTGCAGTATTTATACCATAGTTTGTAAACGCTATAACTTCCACACAAAGCAATCAATATACACTCATTGGGAATTTTTTACCAAAAACATGTAGCAGAATACATTTTGGCCTAAATTTATAACCAACTTTGAGTTTACTATATATTTTTTATAGCTGAAAGTAAAAAATATTGTTTTTCTTCAAAATTTTTGGCCTTTTTATGTTTATAGCGTGAAAAATAAAAAGTGCACAGACGATCAAATACCACCGAAAGAAAGCTCTATTTGTGTGAAAAAAAGGACGTAAATTTCGTTTGGGTGCAGCATTGCATGACTGCGCAATTATGAGTTGAATTAGTGCAGCGCCGAGTAGCAAAAAGAGGCCTGGTCATTAAGGGGGGTAAATCCTCTGGAGCTCAAGTGGTTAAAGAAGTATAGCCAAAGCTATTTTTACTACAGTACATGTCCCTGTGCATCATAGATAGGAGTGCAGTTTGTTCTATATTCCTGTGACCTGTTTTCACCTGACAGTGGACAGCTGACATCGCTCTTATGGTCGGTATCCACTCAGAAGACTGGACCGGCACCTGGCTCAGCGATCAGCCAAGAGCCAAAGCCAATCCCTCTCTCCCCCTGCACGGCCCAGTGCACCAATGAGTTCTGGAGGGGCAGAGCAAAGAGCCAAAGACTGGCAGTCACAACTCTCTGCTCAGGGCAAAGGGGGAGAACTGAGCGATTAGTGGTGTTTGATCACTCAGCTCTCACTGCAGAGCCGGCAGAGGATTATTGCTGCATCCCCCTAGGTGATTATAATGTTTTGTTTTTTGTTTTTTATTTAACCCATACTTCTTTTAAAGTGCAAACACTTACCGTATTTTTCGCTCCATAAGACGCACCCTAGGTTTTAGAGGCAGAAAACAGGAAAAAAAAAATTCTGAACTAATGGACTGCAGACATAGTAGAGGAGATGACCAGAGACTGCGGACACAGTACAGGGGATGACCAGAGACTGCGGACAGTACAGGAGATGATCAGAGACTGCGGACAGCACAGGGATGACCAGAGACTGCGGACAGTACAGGAGATGATCAGAGACTGCGGACAGCACAGGGATGACCAGAGACTGCGGACAGCACAGGGATGACCAGAGACTGCGGACAGCACAGGGATGACCAGAGACTGCGGACAGCACAGGGATGACCAGAGACTGCGGACAGCACAGGGATGACCAGAGACTGCGGACAGCACAGGGATGACCAGAGACTGCGGACAATACAGGAGATGACTGCTGACCTTTGGGGAGGGGGAGCAGGTACCTGAATTTGACAGGTACCCGCTCTTACTTCCGCAGAGTTTTTTTTTTATCTTACCTGTTCCTCTACCCAGCCGCGCGCTGTCTTCCCGGCTTCTGTAGTGTGGGCGCTCGTCGGACAGCCGGATGCCCAGTGCGCATGTGCGAGAAGCGCTGCGCTTTGTGATTGGTCCGGCGGCTTCTGGGATCTGTCATGTGTCCCAGGTACCGCCTTACCATTCACAAAGAGCACTGCTTCTTGCGCATGCGTACTTGGGACCCGGCTGTCACACACACTACAGAAGCCGGGAAGACAGCGCGCCGCTGGATAGAGGGACAGGTAAGGTCCCACTGCAGAGCTGAGTGGCTGGTCCGGTATTCTGACACGTGGAAATACCAGACCGGCCGCTCTATATTCGCTCCATAAGACGCACTGACATTTTCCCCCCTTTTTTGGGGGAAAAAAAGTGCGTCTTATGGAGCGAAAGATACGGTACCTTATTGTTTAAGCTTTTAATATGGTGTTAGGAGATGCAATGAAAAAAATGTAAAAAAAAATACCTTCTATTTCATCCTTTGCTCTTTGAGCTTCCTTTGCATCGTCTTCTTTTTTCCTTTTGGCTGCATTTAGCTCCCGTTGCAGCTGACGTGCTTCTTTTCGTAGTTCTTCACTGAAAGAAAAAACAATTTAAAAAAATCATACACAACAAATAACTCAAAAAGGATAGAACAAAACATGGATTGGTGACTGACAAGAATAGACAGCCAAGAAAATAGATATTTTCTATTTTTTTTTTAATACACTTATAGTACATGAGATACTTGTTTGTATGACAGAGCCAGCATATGCCCAACTACTGCTGTGCACATCCATTTATGTCTGTTGGCAGATGAACACAGCGCCTGTGCATCCGAGGTGGGAAAAATACACCTGAATTTATGTTATACAGGCTCAGATGCCCACGTGCAAGAAGCCTTAAAGTACACTTATCATGTAGGTTGCCATAGGTGAGTTTTCCTTTTGAAATTTTTGATTACCCGGCTTTCAAGTTGATGATTTGGCATCATGTTTTTCTGGGTCACTAGCATCTCACATTTTTTGTTACATTTATTTCAAACATACTTGTTCCAGGTCTGTATTGCAACCAGGCACAGAGAGTGTTTTAAAGCACCTCTCTGTACTGAGAGCCTATTCCAGGCTTTCAGCAGCAATATTTAACGAGATATTAGAAATGTGTATCCTCATTCATGCTGGAACACTCTCAAGCTCAATAAACAACCCCCTAAGTTGGCCCAAAGAACAGGAAATATGGCTTTACTTTGGCTATGTACAATTACAATACAAGTATTTTTGCCCAGAGAAACTGAACCGCAGTTAAGAACTCGTCAGCTGCTATAGCAATGGCGGATGAGTTCCTATATATAAAAGGGGAACTTCACCAGCCTACTCAAAAACAAACTCTGCCATCAAGTACCTGTCCTTATAGGTTATAATAAAAACACATACCTACTTATATATGTATACAGCACGGTCTTTCCTTCAGCCAAAACGTCCACAGTATTTCTTTACTTTACCTTGGATTGAAAAGCCTTCTGTCACTGCCTACCTCCCTAATATTCAGGAAGTGACAGCTACCTCCTTAAACCAAGAATGCAGTGCTGGAGGTGAGAAATCCAAAGTGGCAAAGATGACAAGAAGTTATTTTAAAAAACCCCATAAAATAAATTATATGTGATTATGACATCTGAGGTGGTAAAGGCTAAGAATTGGGAAAGTTGAGAAAGAGAGTGAAGGTTTGCTTTAAAGGACAAGTTCGCCTGTGGGAACAGGTTACATGTTCCACCCCGTTTCCTTTGCGGATGTTGGCTTGCAGTGATCAATTAACTACCATGGTGCTGTGGAGCACTGTGGAAGTTCATTCAGTCTTCCTGTCAGTGTAAAACTGTGTGCTCCCCTGCGGTACGGGTTTACGAATGCGCATAGAGCAGTGCAAATGACCACTACTGATGTGCATTGCTCGTTTCAAACAATCGGAAGTGAGGGGTAAAAATTAGAAGTCTGGGACTTCACGGAGGACATTACAAGGAGGCAAAAAAAAAAACCACAGTAAGAAACAATTTCATGAAAAAAAGATGATGGAGCCATTAAGTATTGGACATGTATGAATTAGTTTTAAAGAATAAGGATACCGTTTAGTGTCACTTTAAAAATACATATATGACATATGTGACATATATATAAACAAAATACATTTTGCTCCTAGCTCCTATGGTTTTTGGTTACATGGACCAAAGCTAGAAAGTAAAGAATTTCTGTCTTATAGAGAACATTTATAAATAATTGTGCCTAAGCAGTATCCTAACATATTTCACCTTTGTCTTGAATTCCTCCTGTGCCTTGTACCTGTGCCTTGACCCTCGTAGCTGTATATCAGCAGTGTGAGATCTAAGGCATTGCTTTCTCTTGACTGCAATTGTCATCTAATTTGATTAAGCAAAGCCCTGCCACTACCAAGATGTCTGCCTCCACACAGAAACTGTGCACAATAAGGCATGATAAGTCAGTAATGGGGAAAGAACTGCTACAGGGAGCCTACTGGCAATATTGGAGAATAGCTATTTGTCCTCTGCTTGCCTTTTTTTTTTAGGAAAAGCTTCATTATTAAGACTGCATTCCCTTAAAGAATTCCAGGCATGGTACCGTATATTTTAAAATAGTTACATTGATCCAGCTTGGACCAATGTAACTATGTTTATACTATACCTGGCCGATGCCCCTGGAAGCTGGAGATCACCGAAGTATACTACTCCAGTGATATCCACTTGCTTCTGACTCCTATGACGAGTGGCTGGCCTAGTGCATTGTGAACACAGGAGATTGGCCACTCAGCACGGGTGCCAGTCAGAGAAAGCTTTGCAGGAACTCACGGCGCATGCGCAAATGTGCCCGAAGGCTCTGTTGGGATCTGAGCACTGTGGCACATCTGTTCATGTGACACGGGTGGTGAAAAAGCCTTGCCTAGGTGAGAAAAGCAGAAATTGTTGAGAAAAGCACAAATAAAATTTTCAGAAAAAAAGTATCCATTACTGGGGAGGGAGGGGACAGGACAACTTAACAACTTCACAGTTAGGGTGAAGGTCTACTTTAGGGCCAGTTCACACTACATGTGTTTCAGTTGCTTTTTTCTGCATCCAAAATGCACAGAAAGCAGGTGATATGGTTGTCAATGTCATAGTTCACATCAGTGCTTGCAGTTCCAGTGCGTTCTGGATGCAGAAAAAAGAAAAAAAAAAAGTAGAGCAGGCTGCATTTTTCCTGCACAGAACTGTACTGGAACGCAGCAAACGCGTCAAAAACACACCGGAATGCACTGGAAAACACATTTCCCTATTTGAATTGAAGAAAAAAAGAACTGGAAAGCATCAAAAATGCATTGAAAATGCACCAGAACACGTAAAAAAATGTACATGCAGAAACGCATCCGGAACGCATCTGGACTGCGTTTCTATGGTGTGAACCGACCCTTAAACCTGAATTGCACAAAAAACGCACAAGCTGAAATATTCACAGGATCAGTATGACAAAAAGCTTTGTTATTGCCATTATTTTTATTTCTCACTATGCGCATGCTACTTTTGCTCTTTGGGTATAAATAATGCAAAACCAAACATTTATCAGGATATCTACTAGGTGAGCTTCCAAGAAAGGCTTAAAAATCCTATGCAATTTCTAAGAACTGTTAAAATAAGAAAAGCTTTGGAACCAAAATATCTAAATATTGTAATTTGCTACTGTTATTACCATTTCAGAGAAGCTAAACAGAAGAAACAAAGGCTTGTTTAACGATTGCTGTAAAACTAAAATGAAAACATCCAGCAGCTGTCACAGGGCACAAAGTGTGCACTGAAAACAGTGGTTTCATTTAATGAATAGGAAACTCCCAGCACCTCTTGATATATCCCAGTTCTGTGTAGACAAAGTCAAGAGGCATAATCTTTTTCATAAAGAAGAATCCAAAATCTGTACTTTCCAATAAAACCAAGCAAATCAGCGAGAAAGAACCCTTTAATCCTTGATGTGAGTTATTACTTCTTCAAACATTTTTATGACATGTCAGGCGTCTTGGTAGTTGATGTATGGTGCACATACATACTTATTATGGGGCACATTTATAAAACAAGTAGGATGAAAAACAGCAGTTTTTGTGGATTGTGCTTATTATTTAATTTGTGTATATACCCCAAACTTTTTTTTTTTAACTTTGGATAGAATGGGAAAAAGTAAAGATGGCCATAAACCAGCAGAATTTCTTTTGTAGGGACACTCTGAAAAAAAATGTTCACCAGGTCATTTGATCATGCCATCACTGAGTCAATGAATCTTCTATGAAAGCCCTTAAAATGTCATCCAGATCTACTACTTGAATGGAATTCCAGATGCATTTGTTCCATTTTTTGCCTAGAACAAGTGCATTACAATATGTACAATTTTTTTTTTATGAAAACCAGAATCACAGTTAAAAATTTGTTAGAATGACAATTGTCAATTTGCACCCACCAACCATTTAGAAAATGGAACAACTATTCCAAACATTTACATACCAAATTCTATTAGTGAATGGTCAGCTTTAGAAACACCATCAAGTTTTACTTCTATCTGAGGCCTCACTAAAGAGATTTCTTCAAATTTTTTTGTTCTGAGGATAATGTTTTAGGAGACAGGAAGTCAAAGAAAAGCGGCAACAGGGAAACCCACAACAGTAAAAATCTGATAAATGGTCTAGCATTCCACAATTTAACAAAAAATATTTGTCTATGTTGCTGTTCAAGTGGAGCTCCACCAAAATGGGGAAGTTACACTTTAAGACCTCGTCCCCCACTCCCCATTAAGGATTGGCACCTTTGCGGAGGGGGCACCTGATTTTGACAGTTACCCTCTTCCACTTCTGCTGCGATCGCTTAGGTGATCGGAAGAGGAAGTTCTCCACCTCCCGCAGTCTTCTCTGAGACATGACAGGTAAGCTGTCACAGCCAGGTGCCCACACTTAAGAAACTGGCATCGGGGACACAGGACAGCCGGTGAACCTGGCTGCAGTGAGGACACCGCTGGATCCTAGGACAGGTGAGTGGCTGTTTTTTTAAAAGTTAGCAGCTACAGTTTTTGTAACTGCTGACTTATTTTTTTCCACCAGAGAATGGAGTTCCATTTTAAAAGAGACTTACCTTCACTTTCTGTCTTGTGGGCAACATGTTTTACTAGACAGAAAGTGAATCTTTCCCCATTCCTCTGAGCCAAGTCTGCTTGCCATTATTTAAACTAGATTATGCATGCCGGTCAGTGTAAACGTGTTAACAATATTCAAATAAAAGGCCAACATACAGTATACACAAGGAAACTAGAGATCATTCAGCCTAACATCAATAGTATGTAAACTATTATAGGGAATGATGAGGGACCATATTCAAAAATTTGCCAATGAAAATAGTATCATTAGTAGTAATCAACTTGTATTTGTGAAAGAGTGTTCTTGACAGACCAACTTTTTAACATTCTATTAGGAGGTAAGCTTTAGTTTGCAGGAAAACCTTTGAACGTAGTGTATCTAGATTTTGAAGACATTTGATACAGTATGCCACAAATGCTTAATTAACAATTCAAGGTCTTTTGGCATTGTTGATATTCTTTGTACTTGGATAGAACGCTGGTTACAGAAGTGCATCTAGAAAGCAGTGATTAATGGCATATTTTCTGAGTGGTCTAGAGTTGTAAGCGTGTGCCCCAGGGCTCTGTCCTTGCACCAGTTCTGTTTAACCTGCTCATAAACGATATATAGTGGTTGAATTGAAGTTCAATTTCACAGTTTGCTGATGATACAAAGCTAACCATAGCTATAAGTTCCCAACGGGATTTAGCATTTTAACAAGAAGACCTAGTTAAAATATAATGGGGTAGGCAGTTATATGGCAGATGAGTTTTAATACTGAAAAACATAAAGTAAAACACTTGAGAGATAAAAATATGCAAGAAAGTTACTTGCTGGGGGAGTACCTCTGTGAGAATTGAGGCATGAAAAGGATCTGGGGGTCTTAGTAGATGACAGACTCAACAATAGATTGCAATGCCAAGCTGCAACAAGCAGACTATTATCATACATTAAAAAGGTTATTTACTCAAGAGATAAAACTATAATTCTATGACTTTATCAAACTTTTTTGGTTAGGCCACATCTTGGCTATGCAGTCTGGTTTTGGTTACCATGACAATGCTGCTGTCCAAAGGTATCTCTGTTACTCTTTCATCTGGAGTGTCAGCTCCATAAATACAAAAGAGGTGTTTTACTGGCCAGATCACCAGGTGAAAAAAAGAGGGTAAAAAAAGCCTAAAAAATAAAACTAATCCTATGCCGGCACTCAATACAAGGCCAACTTTTATGCAGATGATGCTCTTTTGGTTTTAACCAATCCTCTCATCACTCTCCCCAATCTCCAGGTCATATTGGACCATTTTTCGACAATATCTGGCCTTCGCATCAAATTGTCTAAAACTACGGCATTGAATATTACGCTCCCCGCCGACCTGGTTGAACGGTTGCAGACACAATTTCCCTACTGTTGGGCATCCCATTCCCTGACCTATCTTGGAGTTACACTTACTTCCTCCTACTCTGCCTAATTATTACCCCTTATTGCACTCTTTTACTTCCCTGTTTCATTCTTGGCAGTTTCCTTCTTCATCATGGATTGGCTGGATACATGCTGTGAAGGTGACTATCTTGCTGAAGATCCTGTACTTTTTTTGCACTCTCCCTATTCAGGTCCCTGCATCTTTTCTTTGTGTACTGCAAATCCGGATTCTCCATTTTATTTGGGCTCATAAACGTCCCAGGGTGCCTAGAGCCACTCTGTATACTCATAGATTACAGAGAGGTTTGGGAGTTCCACATGTTTCTAGATACTACTTGGCGGCTGAGATTTCCCAGTTGTCTATGCTTCATGCCACGACAGATATCCCGTTATGGGTACTCTCTTGGAATTACCCAACTGTGCTCCCCTTTCCTTAACTACATTGCTTTGGCTCCCGCCTAAGTTGCGCCCTCTGGATTTGAGCCCTATCATGCTTCACAGTCTACGATCCTGGGATTCTGTTAAATATTCGGGTAATTTGATATCATCATTTCTACCTCTTTTGCTGATTACGCATAATCCTTTATTTTCACCAGGCCTAGAACATCCCCCTTCTTTCTCTTGGTGGACCTCCCATGGCTTTGTTATTGTACATGATTTTCTGAGCGTTCGTACATTTCCATCATGGGAGTCTCTTTGAGAATAAAGGGGGATCCTACCCCGGGAATATTATCGGTATTTGCAATTGTGCCACTGGGTCCTATCCCTCCGTCGTACCTCTACATATCCTTACCGCAAAACACCCTTTTCTGTCATCATTCCCCAGGGTCCCCTGGTCTCATTTCTGTAATTTATGCCTCCCTTAACAGTAGGTCCTCCTCACCACCCATGTCTTAGGTCTCTCAATGGGAGCGAGATCTGGGTGTCTCGACTGCGGTGGAGGATTGGCGTAGGGCCTGGGGGATGGTGGTGAAATGATCATTCAGTACAGTCACTCTTGAGGCAGCCTACAAAGTTCACCTGCGGTGGTACTGAGTCCCGGCTCGGACTGCTCACTTTAATCCGACTGCCGGAGATAGGTGTTTCCGGAATTGTGGTCTACACAGGGACGTCTTGCACATTTGGTGGTTGTGCCCGCGATTGATAGGCTTCTGGTCTAGGGTTTTTGGTTTGCTGCAAACGCTATTTCATATTATGGTCCATAGGAATGCAAGGGTGGCCCTCCTGCATTGCCCAATTTTGGGTCTGTCTAAGTCTCAGCAGAAATTGGCATCTTACCTATTTATTTGGCCAAACGTGCTATAGCTCAAGCTTGGAGAACCCCTTTGGTTGTCTTCCAGGGGGTGAAGACTCAGATGAATGCTATGCTGATCAATGAACAGATGTCTAGCATTCTTAATGATTTTCATCCGAGATTCCTTAAGGTTTGGGAACCTTAAATATGTTATTCCTTGCCATCCCTACCTCCTACTAGTTATGGCCTCTTATAGTTGTTGCCTGTGCTAGCCCTGGATCCGTGATTCTTCTTCTTTCCTTTCCTCCATGTTTTCTTTCTGATTCTTTTTTTTTCTCTATGTGTTTACATTTTATTTTTCCTTCCTTCTAACCTTTTTTTTTTTTATTTTCTTTCCTCTATTTTCCGTTAATATGATGGATTGCTGCTGCTATTATTTGGTTCGGCTTTTTGCCGTCCCTCCTTGATGTCATTGGACATTCCGTTATTTGGCTAATACAAGTCAGCAGAATGTATCTGTTTATGTGTTATTGTTCTGCTCTGCCCCTGTGTGGGCGTATCTTGAGCTTGTTGTATTCTTAAAACAAAACTTTCTTAATAAAAATATTGAAACAGAAAAAATAAAACTAATGCAGCCACCACATCTAGTGATTGTCAAGCTGCAGTAGATCACACTTTTGGTTTTGAGTTTAAAGAATAAGGTCATCTTTTGGACAAAAATAATAAATGCACAATTTTTGCAGGTAAAAAAAAATGTGCATTTATTATTTTTGTCCAAAGGAGCCTGAAAAGCATTGCACCAGCAATCAGTAGATCGTTGATGCCATGCAAGTCTTCTGCAGACGAGTCAGAATACCTGGTTGCCATACAGGGATGTACGACCAAGCAGATATTCTGACAGGTAGCCTCAATGATATACCATGGCGCTCCACAGCGTCGTGGTAGTTCATTGAAAACTACAAGCCCAAAGCCGCTAAGGCTGTCGGGACCTGCAGTTCGTTCATTCAGGGAAGTCCATGAATGAATGACATGGCCGTATGGGCAAAGTCCCACACAGCCGCTCTGTTTTCAAATCTGACAGATAGTACGGGGAGGCTTCTACCCATACTGTCGGGGGGGGGGGGGGGCGGCGGGCGCGCTGTGGCTATGGGACCATGTTACATGTTCCACCCTAAAAACGGGTGGAACATATAACATGTTTCCAAAGGTGAACTTATCCTTTAATATCACTTTAAAGTGGTTGTAAAGATTCAAGGTTTTCTATCTTGATGCATTCTATGCATGAAGGTAAAAAAAACCCTTCTGTGTAAAAAAAACCATCCCGATCCAGCGATGTGCATGAGAGCAACAGCTCTCCTGGCACGCATCCTCCCCATTGGCTCCTGCAACTTTCAATCACACTCAGTGAGCCAAAAAGGAGAGAGTTGGGGCGGGACTGAGCCGTGCTCCACGTGTGAATGGAAACACAGAGCAGTGGCCTAGGAACGAGCCTGCTCCGATGCCCCCATAGCAAGACATGTTTGTTATTTGAAAAAAAAAAAAAAAAATCTGCTGTTAATATCACTTTAACCCTTTCGCTGCCTGGCCCTGCACTCTACTTTTAAACTCAGGTGGCCAGACCATTTTTGCATATTTTACATTGCTTTTTTATATTTCCCTTACAGCTTTCAGAGTTTGTAAAAAACTACCCAAACCATACATTTTCTGAAAGCTCATGAAAAGTAGAATAAAAAAAAAGGTGCTACTGATTTTTAGGGCCCTAGGATACTTGCTCAAATGTTTATCAAAACAATATTTTCGTTAAAAATACACTAAAATCATTATTAGCAGATACAAACACAGCACATTTTACAAAAATCCCACTAAGTTCATACTAAATATAAAAGCTTAACCTGTATTGAGTAAATAAAGAACAAATATTAGCAAATTTTAAATTGTGCTTATTTGCGAACCGAGGGGCGGAGTTACAGCTGCAGCCTGCAAGAACCCTTTCAAGGCTGTGCAATTGACGGCGGGGGGAGGGCGGTAATTGTACAGCCACGGTGATCAGTGCTGATGGGGGGGGGCACAGGAGTAATCGGCCGGTGCTGGGGGGGGAGGAAATCAGTGCGAGAGGGTGCAGGGGTCACAGTGGCGGACTGTAATTAATGGCAGGAGAGGCAGAGGAGGGAAGCCGATATTTGCAGAGTCACAGGGGATCGGTGGTGGCGGGCAGGGGGAGTAATCGGCTGGTGCTGTGGGAGGGGAGAATCATTGCGTGGGGCATAGGAAGGGTGCGGGGGTCACAGCGGCAGACTCTGCAAGTACCGGCGGGAGAGGCAGAGGAGGAAAAACGGTAACTGCAGAGCCACAGGGGATCAGTGCTGGCAGAGAGGGGGGGGAGGGGGGACAAGGGGAGTAATCGGCCTGTGCTGGGGGGGGCGCTGCAAGGGTGCGAGGGTCACAGCGGCAGACTCTTCAATTACTGGTGGGAGAGGCAGAGAAGGGAGGCCGGTAATTGCAGAGCCACAGGGGATTCGTGCTGGAGAGGGGGCAACCAGCCCATGCTGGGCGGAGGGCTGCAGGAAGGGGGCTGGATCACAGCGGAAGGGAGGCTCTGCAATTATAGGTGGGAGAGGCAGAGGAGGGAAGCTGGTATTTGCAGAGGGTGAGAGACAGAAAACAAGGAAGTGTCACATTTTAGGTTAATAGCTCTGATCAGCCACTTGTTAGCCACTAATCAAAGTTCTGATATAAGCTCATGGTTAGTTCAGGGACAATGAGCTTATAGCAGAAGGAGGAAATCAGGTCCTTATGGTATACAGACCTGGCCAGCTGGAAGCAGTGCTGTAGGTCCATACAACATACAGACCTGCCAGCGAAGGGGTTAAGGCAGAAAATAGTTTGGTCTACAGTGAGAACAGCCTCAACAAGATATTGCTGAGCAGAATGTTTGGAGTTGAAAAGGGCATAAATTAAGGTATCTGCACATGTGTTGGGATAAAAGCATAACGTTTTAATTCAACATGAATATAGGTTTTAATTATTTAATTTAATTATTAATTCACAGGGTTCACAATATTTCACACTATGAGACTCAGCACTGCCTATTACTCCTATCTATACTTATATCGTATATAACAATATAAGGAGTGCTGCTCTGTCTCCTGATTGGGTTTTGCTGTGAGTGCATTTTTTTTTTCATTTATTTAAATGTTTCATACAAGATTAGGACACAGAAAATCAGGAAAAACACACAAAGCACACCAAGCAAGCATATACATGGCCCCTGTATTTATAGAATACTTGCTTATCTCGGAGTTCAGCTTTAAACTGAGAATATGATTAGCACTTTTGGACAACAAAGACAATTTTTTTTATTTTTAAATTTGTTCATGAATTTTGAAGACCAGCTTTGTTTTTAATAGAACAAACATGCAAAATTGAAGAATAGGTACAGTATCTCAGTGTATACAGCATATTGGACAGCAGTGAAGGAAGTACAATCTTTTCACATCAAAGATTCGGACATTCAAGAAGACAGCAGGTCTGCAAGGCTAGTAAAAAATATGCCAAGAAATAGTCAACGAATTGCCCTGGCATGCTTATCTTTACTGCAGAATTTAAACCCCCTAAATGCCTCTTACTGCTAAGTCACTAAAACAGTATCCTTGCTGTCAGCCCCCTGTGCTGGACCGTGCTTGGTCACATAGCACAGGTAAGCTGCTGTGTCTGGGCTGATTTCCCAGAACACTAGAGGCATCCCGCACAGAAACAATAGAGCTTTGTCACTCACCCTCTGCTAGTCAGCACATTTTTCTCATTCACTGTAGTCTGTTTATAGAAATGTTTCAGGCTGCACTGAGCTTCAACTAAATCAGCTGCATTTAACAATTGTTAAAGTATTACAGCAATGCTGATTGTGTTTCATATCACCACACACTCAGGAATGTGCCAACCATACGATTATCAATACAACATGTTGCATTTTATGCAGGACAGTTCAGCTGGAGGGTCAACAGTGGAAAAAAGTGCTGGTCACTTGTAAATGAGCTCAAGTATCAGTTATGTAATTTTCCAATATACACTATATTGCCAAAAGTACTGGGACACTCCTCCAAATCATTGGATTCAGGTATTCCAATCACCTCCATGGCCACAGGTGTATAAAACCAAGCACCTAGGCATGCAGACTGCTTCTACAAACATTTGTGAAAGAATGGGTCGCTCTCAGGAGCTCAGTGAATTCAAGAGTGGTACCATGATAAGTTTCCACCTGTGCAATGAGTCCATCCGTGACATTTCCTTGCTACTAAATATTCCACGGTCAACTGTTAGTGGTATTGTACTAAAGTGGAAGTAACTGGGAACAACAGCAACTCAGCCACAAAGTGGTAGGCCATGTAAAATGACAGAGCGGGGTCAGCGCACTTCAGCTAAGTGTGCAGAAGTCGCCAACTGTCTGCAGAGTCAATAGCTAAAGACCTCCAAACTTTGTGTGGCCTTCAGATTAGCACAACAAGACTGCATAGAAAGCTTTACAGAATGGGTTTCCATGGCTGAGCAGCTGCATCCAAGCCTTACATCACCAAGTGCAAAGCTAAGCGTCGGATGCAGTGGTGTAAAGCACACTGCCACTGGAGTCTACAGCAGTGGAGACGTGTTCTCTGGAGTGATGAATCACACTTCTGTCTGGCAATCCAATGGACGTATCGGGGTTTGGCGGTTGCCAGGAGAGCGGTACTTGCCTGACTGCATTGTACCAAGTGTAAAGTTTGGTGGAGGGGGGATTATGGTGTGGGGTTATTTTTCAGGGGTTGGGCTTGGCCCCTTAGTTCCAGTGAAGGGAACTCTTAAGGTGTCAGCATACCAAGACATGTTGGACAATTTCAAGCTACCAACTGTGTGGGAACAGCTTGGGGATGGCCCCTTCCTGTTCCAACATGACTGAGCACCAGTGCACAAAGCAAGGTCCATAAAGACATGGATGAGTGAGTTTGGGATGGAGGAACTTGACTGGCCTGCACAGAGTTCTGACTTCAACCCAAATGAACACCTTTGGGATGAATTAGTCGGAGACTGCGAGCCAGGCCTTCTCGTCCAACTCCAGTGCCTGACCTCACAAATGCACTTCTGGAAGAATGGTCAAACATTCCCATAGACACACTCCTAAACCTTGTGGACGGCCTTCCCAGAAGAGTTGAAGCTGTAAAAACTGCAAAAGTGTAGACCAACTCAATATTTCCATTAAAATTCATGTGTGTGTAAAGGCAGACGTCCTAATACTTTTGGCAATATAGTGTACTTTAATTGCAAACAATTTTTATTGATGTGGTATTAAAACCAAAAGTGTAATATTTTTCAACTTAGCCATAATTAGATTTGGTGGCTGCATTAGTTTTCTATTTTTGGGTGTTTTTCTTGTGTTCACCTGATGATCTGGACAGCAACACACCTTCTGTATTAGAGTGCCTACTCTTTGGATGAAAAGACACCTTGAGACAGCAGCATTGTCAGTCTGGGGTGAGGGGAGTGATAGAAGGACTAGCAGATTTAGACACACTAATAAATTGAAGCCAAAATCCAGATAACACTTTTTAAGCTGTTACAGCAACAGCTTTGTTCCTTTTTTTTTTTTTTACATTTTACATAAATGAATACACGCTGATCATTGTAAGCACCCCTGTCAGTGTTAACTGGTTTGTCTCAACCCTCTAACTGCTATATCTGCAGTACAGCTTGTTTTTTTGAAAAACAACAGACTTACTGGCTGGATCACCAAATGAAAATACAAAAGAAAGCCTAAAGAAGAAAACTAATACAGCCATCACATGTAAGAACTGGTGAGCTGCAATGTAATAAATGCTTGCTTCGGGGTTTAATACCGCTTTAAACAATACACAGAGAATTCTTTCATTCAGCCTGTAGCCCGAATGAAAGAAATTTAACAGATTCCTCCATCTATGGTACCAATGGGAATGGGCGATTCACCCCTGCTGGGCCACAGTATTCAGAATACTCAGATAGTGCATGTATCTGATTGAAAGCAGGTACTGATTGGCCAACAATTTTCTAACAGACTCCTTCAGGAAAAGACTTGCTGAACTGAGCAGGGCATTACACGGCTCGAAATTTAAGATGACCCAGCAGAAATCAGGCAAAATGTGAGCAGTGTATGGCCATCTTTACTCTTGGCTGAGCTGCAAATTGGTGACTAAGGTGGTTCTTCAGAGATGTTTGAAAGGTAAAGTGCACACCATATTCACACTCCCCTAAGGGGTAAGACCAACTACCTCTATGCAAAATGATTCATCTGAAAATTGTGTTTGTCTTGAAGATGAAATATATATTAACCTTTTCCCGTCCGGCCCATGCCGATAAACGGCCAGATGGGAGCGCTGCCGATGCGGGTGGATGTTTCTAAACACAGATCGCTGTACGGGACCTCTGTGTGAGGTCCCGATTCATGTGATCACTGATTGGCCAATCAGTGATCACATGAATAGTAGTAAACAAGATGTCACTTCCTGACATCATTGCTTATCATATGTGAAATCTGTGAATGATCACAGAGGTCACATGGTGCAAGGCTATTCACAACAGCCTTGTACCATGTGACAAGTTGTGACCAATCACAGCTCACACAGTATTTCTCAATGGCTGCAGGAATGCAGTCAGAGAGGAGAAATTATTGCTTTTACAGCCTTTATGGGTGTAAAAGCAATCAGTGTAAAAAAAGAAAAAATAAATCGTCTTCACCCCCCTACAAGTAGTACAGTGTCACTATGGTGACACTGTACTGCTAGGGTAACAGTATGTTACCTTTTGAAAAATTATAATTTTTGGTTATAAACAAATTTTGTTTATTTTTATTTTTAATAAAAAGATAGAGGAATACATTTTGGCCAAGATTTATGAAGAAAGATTTTTATTTGCAAAATTTTTATAAGAAACACTTTTTTTTCAAAATTTTTGGACTTTTTCATTTATATATAAAAAAAAAAAAAGTCCCAGTGGTGCATAAATACCACCAAAATAAAGTTTTATCGGTCTCAAAAAAATGCATATGGGTACAGTGTTGCATGACCGCGCAATTGTCATTCAAAGTGTGGTAGCACTGAAAGCTGAAAATTGGCCTGGAATGGAAGGGTTGAAAGTGTCTGGACTTGTAGTGGTTAAAAACTTCATAACCTACATCTAAGTGATTGTCTACGTCAGTAATAAAAGTTCATTCCTGAGCAATGCTGGGTTAGGATTTTGTCCTGCATGGTCACTTGCCAATCATCTGTTTAGGGTCCTTATCAGTACTGCAAAATGCACTGGAGGCTCACGGACCCATTTGCTGCTATCATACCTCTCTGGTGAAGAGCTAAAAATGCAAACCGCATCGATAAACGTTTATGATACAGTATATCATACTCATCAACTGGAATATTGCAAGAAATGACTTTACTGCCAGGTTGTAAATGCCGCTGTTTCAGAACATTTTTGTTGTTAAACATAGTAACAATAAACTGATAAATGCCTAAAGTTTTTTAAAAGGCAAAGCATGCTCTTCCCTTTTGAGTTATTACGGGAATAAGATGTGGATGTGAACAGACATTTGAGAAATTTGACTATGTATAGTTTGTGCATTCAAACATGATCAACAATCTCAACATCCCAGTGGGCAAGTTCAAGCCTATACATGGAACATAAACACCCACATAACACTGGTAACAAGCTGAATGGTGGCAAAAAGTTAGCTGTATAAATACAACTTGACAAAATGAAGGTCCCAGGCCTGTTTTAACCTGCACTTTAGTGTATACCCCCTTTGTGCAATGAGCAAATACCTTAAATGCAACTGTGTAACAAAACATTTGACATCTAATATGCAGCAGCACGGTCTAACCAAGTGCCAGTACATCTGCAAGGCTAGTTACCTTTAAAGTGGCTGTAAAGCCAAAATCTTCCCTTGGAAGATTTTCCCTCACCTCTTGCTCTAGTGCAGTTTCTAAACAAAGGGCAACTTTACTACCCAACAGACTCTAGGAGGACCGAACTATGGCCAGTAAGAGTAGAAACAGCCTTAGTATCAGTAAGAATAGACAATATCTCAGGCTTGGTGGCCAGTGGGAGGAATGGTGCCCCTTCATTGGTGTCAGTGGAAGATTCAGTGCCCCATTATTGGTGTCAGTGGGAGGATGAGTGCTCCATTGTTGGTGTCAGTGGGAGGATCAGTGCCCCATTGTTGGTGTCAGTGGGAGGATCAGTGCCCCATTGTTGGTGTCAGTGGGACAATGGTCACCAGGACAAATAGAGTGGGTTAATATACCATGGGAGATACATCCGAAGTCTCTGGCTATCACCTGTAGTACATCCGCAGTCTCTGGCTATCGCCTGTAGTACATCCGCAGTATCAGATCAGATGGGACTGGAGAAGGAGGACATGGGATGGGAGAGATGGGACTGGAGAAGGAGGAGGACATGGGATGGGGGAGATAGGACTGAAAAAGGAGGATATGGGACGGGGAAGATGGGGCTGGAGGAGGAGGAGGACATGGGATTGAGGAGATGTTTACATGCTAATATTGTTAAACTTGTTGTTAATATTTATTTTAGTAACTTTATTCTGTCATTTCATGAGATCACTTATGAGGGCTTGTTTAGGGACAGAATTAGGGGTGGGGCAGGGTAGGGGTTGGGTGGGACAACTGGTGGTGAGTAACTCTTAAGGCCTGGCTAGTAGCTCAGGACTTGAAATTTTGACCCCTGCTTTATGATATAAAAATTCAACATGTAGTCAAAGAATTGGCATCTAGGTTTCAACCATTATACAAACACTCCAAAAAGAGTCAAAGGAAAAGATAAAACTGGGTACTGTGCCAAACACTAGTAGATTTTTGAACAAATGTTCATACAAACATTTGTATGAAAATTCTTATCAGTACATTGGATGACATGACAAAAGTGAACATTTAAAAACAAAATTCAGTATGCAGCCAGCTTGAATTTTGCTTTTGGCCTGTAAAGATAAAGGATACCTAGAGCCTATATACAGTACCTTCCAACACCTGTAAAAAAAATGAAAACATCTGAGCAATGTGTGAGCTGAAGAAAAACAAAAACAATCTCTTACATCAGGGATCTCCAAACTTTCTAATCAAATGGCCAGTTTACTGACCTTCAGGCTTTGGGAGGTCCTAACTGTGGCCGGCGTAAGTAAAAAAATGCCTTGGCTGTTTGATCCCAGGTTCCATTCCCTCATTCCCTGATAGGCACATGACAACCAGGCACACAGTAGTTCTCAGTCCCTCAACGCAGAAAAAAGGCCATGCAGGTCTTTTTGCAGTTTATTTGCTGGTTTAACTTGGTGAGGTGTGAGTGAGCTTTCGGATACTCCAAAACTAGCAGAAATGCAATAGAGGACACTTGTAACTAATCCGCTTTTTCAGGGTGCAACCACCTTCTTCAATTCAGAATTTAGGAGAACTACAACGCAGGGGACTCCATGGCAGAGGTATAACCACGTCAAAGAAACTGTAGTGAGCTATCCCAAAGGTGACAAGGACAGTCTCTAGGATCTTTGAGGCTAGAATTCACTGCGCTCTGGGTACTGTAATACTTCCTGTAGTAACAGACAGGATCTGTACTGGATGCCTCTTGTCTGGATCTTCTGCAACACTTCCCATACAGCTTCAGGTGCTCTGGACAAGTTTCCCTGAGCTCTAGCTGGAGCTGGGACCCCATAAGGGTTTCTTCTGCCCTGTAGCTGACAGCCCAGGAGGGCCCTCAGGCTGGGTCTTCTTCCCACCATGAACAAGAGACTGTTGTTTTAAGGCCCCAGATTATTCATACCCCTCCCAGCCCCCCTGCTAGTCACTCTCCAGGGATCCCCTGAGGCTGTATGAATATTCAGACCAGGGTCTGTCTCACCCACCTACTATATTCCAATACAGGGGAATACAGGGATAAGTAGTTTAAACTGCACCAGCAGAACCCAGAATAGCCAGAAGCAACTAAGTACTGCTCCCCTGCTACAGGAAAGCCAAAAACAAAATTTACCTCAACAATAACAATCTAAATCAGGGGAATTCAAAACAACCCTAACTGCACTCTTCTGTCGGTAGTTCCCTAAAAGTGGAAAAAGAGGCTAACTCTAACTATTCTTACACCTGTAGTAAACTCAAAACCAAAAATTTTATATACTGCAGCTTAGCAATCATTAGCTATGTTGGTGGTATTTGTTTTTTTTAAGGTGTTTTCCCCCTTTCTTTTCACCTGCTGATCTGGCCAGTAATACACCTCCAGTATTAAGAGTATCTCCAATCTGGATAAAGAAGCACAGGGGGCACATTTGGACAGTAGCATTGTCAGTCTGTGGGGAGGGGAATGTTAGATGTACTAGCAGATTTAGATACACTAAAAAACTAAAGCCATACTTCAGCTAATACTTTATAAGCATTACAGAAAACAGTTTTTTTCATTTTGAGATAAAGGTTTTACATATAAATGTTTGCTTTTGGGTTTAATACTGCATTAAAAATATTCCCTCCCCGTCTTCCTACCTATTCTGCATACCCTGTATAAAAACCATCTGTGTACTTACCTGGTGGAACAGAGTTGTGACGTCACCCATAGCTCAGCCTTGGTCGCCATTCCTTCCTCTCCCCAGCAGTAGCTGCTCACTGATGCAGGGGAGCCAGAGCTCCTGCTGATGATATGACTGGACTAAATTTTTTTTATTTCTTTGTTGCAATGCAAGGAAAAATATTAAGGATCAGGCAAGGTTACCCAACACATTTTGTTCATGTCAGAAAATTAACCTTGAAACAGATATTTGTAGCAGCTACAAATCTCTCTGCCTATCTTCTCTGGTAATTCATAGCTGGATACAGAGTATGTGATCTAGCTGGCTACAATGCTTCCCAGGCAGCTACAAATAGCTATAGCGTGCCATGATCACTAGCAGCCAAACTGAATAACTTGAGCAGCTACTGAAGCAGGCAATTCCCTAGATAGCAATGAATGTTACATATAATCAATTGCTCAACCATTGAGCTATAAATCGCCAGAAAATTGTGAGACATGGACATTTCAATGATTGCAAATCATTTTTTTTAGCAACAAAAACGCAAGTGCAGTTCTATAGCTTCTACAAATTACTGCTTCAAATTTACCAGTGTGACGACTCTAGGAATGCATGACACGAATGGCTGACATGCATTGCTATACAAACACTGATCATCACTGATTCCAGACCAAAACAAACAAAACCTTTAAGTATATCTAAACCCCCCAAAATGTAATACAATTCAGCTTATCAGCCCTTAGATGTGCTGGTTGCATCAGCTTACTCCACGGATCTTGCCAGTGAGGCAGTAGTTTGGCAACGTTCACTCACCATACTGTATCTATGAAGGAGTATGGTTGTCGCCCTATGCTGCCCTACTGATTTGGACTACAAACCCCTACCCTTCGTCTGCATTATATAAGGGATGATGGGTTTGTAGATCACAGATGATATCTGGTAAAACTAGTATCAGCATTGGAGACTTCAATTCAGTACTAATAAGGTTTCAAAAATACTTAATTTCTTTCAGAATTAACAGATATTTTATGTACTTGTCAAAAATGTTCTTAGCCTGAAATAAGAGTCATCTATGGTCGGTTGAACACACAATATATGACATTTTTGTACTTGGGTTTAAATATACTTTAAAGTGGTTGTAATGCCTAAACATTTGTTTAACGCATTCCCCACATTTAGGTAAGAAATATTTTTTAGTATGTGTATCGTCCCCTCACCTCCTTATACCCAAGTCTGATCTTGATCTAGTGCTGTGCCTGTCTGCAGCGGCTCTCTGCCCTCTCCCCACTCTCACAGGATTGCCCAAGAGCAGCGTGAGACATTGGCTCAGTCAAATCTTGTGATGAGGGGCGGTGCCAAGCCTTGCTGTCTGTGTCTACAAATACATGCAGCGCGGCTCAGGATCGAGCCCGCAAGTGTGCCATAATAGGAAGTGGCTACCTATGCACTGGCACACTGAGAATAGGATGGGACAGGAGAGTCCATGAGAAATCTGAGAAGAGGTGGTTCGGGGTCGCTCTGTGTAACACCATTACACAGAGCAGGTAAGCATGACATTTTTTATTATTAGTTTACTATTTTAAAAGAAAAAAAAATTGACTTTACAAATGCTTTAGGATGTAAGACAACTCATAGATTTCCTGCTTAGTAAATCATGGCAAACTGACATCTGGCACTAGGAGATAGAATCTATTTAGTAAGTGTGTTGGAACACAGGATTGTTTCATTATTTGTTCTATACAATACTATGAATGATTATGATGTAAGAGCCTGCCAAGTGCCCATTGCTGTCACAGTACTTTAATAAAGTCAGTATCAGTATTTTAGAATCAACAAGAGACAAAGCTGGACGTGAATCAACACCAATTTCTCCAGAGAACTGAATCCAAGTTGTATGGGTGAGCTGAAGACAATGAAGTCTATTTTCTGATAACCATGTTATTATTCCAAGTACAATCTGGTACAGGGTGAAGGGGCATCTTTCAATACATTTTTGTGTGTTAACTTCTTGGTGATGACATTGTTGGTTCTACCTGTTTCAAATATGATACACATTTGATGAAAAGTCTTACATTTTTAACGTTAATGTAAATTTAAAGTCATTTTTAATATCTTTAAAATATGATGCTTTTAATAAAACAATAGCGATCCCGCCATAAAGGCCTTGTTTATGTACTTTAATTATAGAGTTAAAAAGCTTTATCCCTGTCCCATTTTTGTGTTCCTGCATCAAGGCTAAGTTGACCTTTAGGAACATGTTAAACCTGCTCCGCCTGCACAGCCAAATTATTAATTGACAAATCTCTGTGAATAAATGAATGAACTACAAGTCCTGTCCACCACTGCAGAAAATGGACTTGTAGTTCTCAATGGGCTTTGAGTGCGGTAATCAGCACACTCAATACCTCCTCCAGCTTTCTAATTGAAAGCCCATAGATAGGTACGGAGCCTGACATTACACCCGCGATTCAGTGATCATGGATGCAATGCTATAAAGGTTCCTGCAAAACAAACAAAGAAAAAAATTATATATATATATATATATATATATATATATACACACACACACACACACACACACATATATATATACATACACACACATACATACACAAAAATTGTTCTTGCAAAAACATGCATTTATTATTTTGTTATGAACCTAGCCTTTATGAACAATAACATTATTTACAACAAGCTTCTCTCTTTCACATATCTAAAAAAAACAAAAAAAATCCAGTCAGTCAATATGCAAGTTGGATTAATATTTCAAAATACTAAGTTGACGTTTTACAAATTAAATCTTCAGGAACCAAAGTTACTGTGTGTAATGTGTGTGCATGACAAGTACCTTTCAACTGTACCACTGCCCTGGAAAAAAACACACATGAACATTTCTGCTTTAATTCCATAAACTCATAAATAGAAATAATATAATAAAATACAGCTAAGAATAGTCTGCACTCTTCCGCAATGGGGACCAAGGGCCATAAAAAAGATTATAGACTCAGTAAAATTTCCCCCACTTTTTACATTATCTTCAAAATGACACATCCATTTATTGCCGAAGCAGACTACTGAGAACTGTACATATCAATGTAATTACAGTATCTTCCATCTTTTTCGGAGACAATTACAAAATTCCAGACCTTTATGCACAAGACAATGCAGCCTGGAACATCTTAGCTTGCTTATAAAAACGTGCTCAAGCATTTCTTGGGTTTATGAAATTCATTTCTTTTTATGTACCACATGTGTAGAAATACCAGGGAAATCTCAGGTCACTTGAGGATAGCAATTCGAAAGGAATGCGTATGTTATCATAGCATTTTGTTGATCCTTTTGTACTTTGAGTAATCCTATTCGGAACGTAGATTTCAGTTCCTAAAAATCTATAATACTAATTGTGTCAATCTATTGTGTTGAAACAAAGTCTACACAGCGCTTTCAAACCCATCTGGATCTTTTCACTCTTTTGTCACATTTGGATATAACTTTTTTGGGGGTTAAGTTCAAGTTTTATTTGTATATGTGTAGTTTGTGCACAAATTGTGTAAGAGGAAGTGGAACCAGGAGGGATTGGTCACAGCTGCTGCAAATGAATGTGCCGAGGATTCAACTTTTTAAAGAGCAGGCTCTCCTGTGTTCTGTAATTCATGAATAAGCACTAGTAGCTGAAACGCGTTGCTTATTTCTTTGCTTCTACGGTGTCTACTGTTGCTGTATATGGAGTTTTAAAGATTAGCAATAAAATGGATAACGTTTTCAAGTGTGCATCCCTTTAGATCCTATTACATTTGTTCCACTCGATTTTTTGTACTTTTGAGTAATCCTATTCAGAATGTGGATTTCAGTTCCTGAAAATCTATAATAATAATTGTGTCAATCTATTGTGTTGAAAGTCTACACAGCTCTTTCAAACCCATCAGCTCCATCAACTGGTATAGGAGAAAATGTTACTAAATGCATGCCAAATGTAAGACTCATCCCAGTTGATGTAAGGAAAGTGGCAGCTATGACTTAAATACTGGATAATTGGTCAATGTGGTGGCCAAAGGAAACCAATAAATGGGTCACAGCATATGAGAACAAGCTTGCTTATGGGTCAAAAATTTACACCTTATCCATCAAAACACTTGTGGAGGGAAAAAAAAAAAAAAATTATATATATATATATATAAAATATATACTGTTTCTCATTTGTCCCATCTTTCACCGGTGGTGCCTAGGTGAGTGTGACACTGTTATCCTCTCACTGAAATCCTAAGGAGTAATAGGTAACACATATCTCACAAGAAGATGATCCTGCTGCAGCGTCGTCTCGTGATATTTGAAGAAGTCAGCTTTCCCTGGAATCTCTTCAGAAGGAAGGTGATGTCACCTCAAAAAGTAGGGGAAGGTAATTCTATTATCCAACTTTTTCTCCCCAAAGATGTTTTTTTAAGTTTAAAAAGGGGGCAACACTAAAAAGGTAAACCTTGCATGGAGTGCAATGTACAATTTAAGATATAGGAGAAAAAAGTCTAACAAATAGTATGAATTTTTCCAACTTCTATAGTATAGAGCAGTGGCCTCCAAACTGCAGCCCTTTGCTTACCTTTATCTGGCCCCTGGGGCATCTTTTCCTCCCACTGATACCAGATACTATTTCTCCCACTGACACCAACAATGAAGCATAATTCCTTCTACTGACATCAAGAATGGGGCACGATTATTTCCATTGATGCCAGCAAAGGCACACTATTACTCAAACTGACACCAATGATGGAGCACTATTCCTCCCAGTGACACCAACAATTTTATTCTCAATGACCATAGTTTGGCCCCCTTAAGTCTGAAAGACAGTAAACTGGCCACCTATTTAGAAAGTATGGAGACGCCTGGTATAGATTATAGATATAGTATATAGTTTAGATCTATGTGGTGATGGTAAGGCCTGGGGGTAATAAACAGAAACACTGGGGAAAAAAAAACAAGTTTTTTTTTTAAAGCCGTATTTTGTTTTTTTCCAGAAAAAAAAAAAAGTGTGGAATATGTTCTTTTACAATGAAAAATAATATAAATATGACATGGTATTCAAACTATATAACATAAAGACCTTAATGAAAGATTTTGAGTCTTTATGCAAAGTCTTAAATTATTGCATAGTCTCTCAGCTGAGGTCAAGCAAATCCTGGAATATAATTCAAGTTAACACTTGTTCTCAAACAAGAGAAATATGCATTTTGGCCACTAGGGGACAGGCTTCAGTTTAGTTTGCTTGTGGGCTCCATCTTGTACCTCCTATAGTTGGGTGATTGTTGTTGATCAGTAGATGAAAGTTTCTGTCGTCCTCTGGCCTTAATTGACAGGTAGAAGGGCAAATTTGACTGAAAAATTAGTATATCTTTATAACCTTTAACCTCCCTGGAGGTATACCCGAGTGTAGCTCGGGGTAAAGTTTCAGCACCACAAGCAGTAACCCCGAGCTACACTCGGGAATACCTTGCAGCGTTGCTCCAGGATCTCTTCTGCACTTACCTTGTCCTGAGCTCCCGCGATGTCCCTCCTGCAGTGTCCCCAGCAATGTCCTCCGGCGGATACCGACATCTGTCTTCTGGGTTCCGTTCCCTGCGACGTCCGGACGTCCGGGGACCGGAACCAGCAGGAAATTTAAAAATGTGAAAAAGTGACATTCACTAAATACACTAAAATCACATAAAACATTACTATATCAAACCATTTCACATACATTTTGTCCCTAGTGCTTTGTCCCGTGCCCTGCCTGCATTTTTACTGTTCTTTCTGCCTGGAAACTGAGAAACGTCCATGGCGTCCAAAAAGCGTCCCTTTAGGTCAAAAGCGGTTTTAGCCCAGCTAGAGAATAGCGATAGTAAATTAGAACCACTTGCAGAATTGAGTGATAATGATTCGTGGGGAAATTCGTCATCAGACACTGAAAGCGATTTTGCGACTTTGCTCAGTGATGTGCAAAGTTGGCGCTATATTTCAAATTTCAGTGTTTTTGGTTTGATTATATTATTGATTTAAATTTATTATTATATTATTTTTTAAGATTATTTATTAAATTATAATTTATGATTTCGTGTTCCAAATTTTAACATACCCGGGATGTTTACTAAACTCTTGTTTGGACAGATTTCAGTGAGTAATTCCTAAAAATTACAGGCCTACAATAAAAAAAATACATATTTCCATGCAAAAAAATGTACCACGTTGCAGAATTATTGACATAATCAGACCGCTAGGGAGACTACATTATCCTATTAATGTTCTCCACCAACACAGCATGTTTACCTATAGTCTGCTCAGTACATTGGTTTTTCTTTCCTTCCTGTCAGTAAAATGGTGAGGCCAACATCCAAAGTTTGAGGGGGTGGTTTTTAACATAAAGGGGGTTATCACTAATACTGAGGGTTAGTACTAAAACTGGAGAGCGCAAAATCTGGTACAACTCTGCACAGAAACCAATCAGCTTCCAGGTTTTATTGAAAAAGCTTAATT
The DNA here is from genome assembly GCF_062004578.1 of Staurois parvus. Classification (NCBI taxonomy): domain Eukaryota; kingdom Metazoa; phylum Chordata; class Amphibia; order Anura; family Ranidae; genus Staurois; species Staurois parvus. Next base: position 2,344,495 of record NW_028318510.1, on the reverse strand, counting down.
GAACTAAAGCTGAAGTTAGAAGTCTGACGAGCTACCATGAATAGCTGCACCAGATTCTGAGTGCACCAGTTTTAGTAAATCTACCCCATAGAGTGCTTTTTTTTTTGTTACAAATGGAATAATAATTTTTAAAAAGCAAGCTTAGTTTATTTACTGAATAAGCTGTATTCTTATTTCAAGCTTAATATACTTTTATATACACTGCATTTCATGGTCCTAGTGTAACAAAATTACTTTCAATTTGTAAAACTACTCCACAGTGAATTTATTTTAAAATTTTTCTGAAAATTTCCATTTTTTCTGGGAAAAAAAAGGAGAAAAACTTTTTTTTTCTAATGTCTTCAACAGTTCCAGAAAGTTTACATTATCAGTTTTATGTCAGTTGATCATGTTCCTATTATATGAAGCAATTATGTCTTTCCCATGTAGTGAAGGTTTTTACGTTACACCTTTCCCAAAGTGTGTTGCCAAACTGGGGAATGCATCTGTCAGAAATAATGTATATTTAAACAATAATACACAAAGCACAATATATTATTTTGTATAATTATGGTCATATTCTGCTGCATAACCACTCATTGAGCTTGAGTAGCTGCTGGAACAGCCCCTGAAATACAGTAGTTCTCAGGGTTTTCTTGATAAAACTAAATTACTCAAAATGCCTCTTACATTGGTGGTCAGTGGGAAGAATGCCCTCCTTACAGTGATGGTCAGAATACCAGCCTTAAAGACAGCTAAAAAGACCTGCCAAGTGGCAATGGAAGTGGAACTATGCAGGCACCAACGGATAGAAGGTCAGTAGCCACAGCTTAAGGAACCCCTGGCAACCTCTGCAGGAAGCCCAATTAAGAATGGCTGTTCTAGACAATGTAGGTGCACTTTTTTTCTTAGTTTACCACCCTGGAAATTCTGGTGGAAAAATTAAAGAAACTGTAGGAGCCAGCCATGCTGTACTATTTCTAGACATCACATATTTAGGAATAAGTGTTTTGTCAGATGTTACATTCATAGTTTCGTAGTCTGTGATCCTAGTGATGGGTACATAGAAACGCTGAATTTTGCAGATTATCGCGACTATATACAGCAAAGGAGGGCTTATTCCACAATTTTGGTGGTCTTGTATATCAGGGCTACAAAGAAGGAAGTAGCAAGCAGCAACTTTTCAACCTATCTTGTTCTTCAATCAACTAGGATGGGGCCCTCCCACATGGAAGAAAAATATATTTGAAATATATTTTAAAAATATTCTTCCCAAATATATTGACATATTATTGAAATACTACAATCTTGACCATATTCAGTATATCCCATAAAGTGGATAAAACAACCTCATGTGCAAGAGTGAACTCTGATTAGTGACATAGTATACACACAATAATCTATTTTCATGCGTTTTTTAGAGTCCAATCTTTCAATAATCACACTCCAGTAAACAAAACAACTCGTGCTGATATCCGTGTTAAAACGTGGTTTGATGACTATACAAAAAATCATCCGATCACCGGCTGGATTAGCCTCTCACCTTACAGACTCGACCCTTGCGAGTCACAGCGTTTTTAATAGGATCCTTCTTACAGATCCTCCAGGTTAGTATCACTCCAAACGACAGCTCCCACTATGTGCAGATCTCACTCTGGGGATCAGAACTCCAATACTGGCTCCTTCTCCAGGCAGGGTCACATACTGCGCTAACCACTCACATGTAACATAAAACACAAGCCTTCATTGTGTAATATGTTTATTGCCACAAAAATGGTGTAATAGAATGCGCACTTACATCAATTTGCTGAAAATCAGGGCTCCCACCACATGCTTTTGGATGTCATCTGCATGGGTGTACAAAGTACAAAGAGGTGTACCAAAATGGCCGCCACGCCGGAAGTACGTCACTACGTCGGGCCTACGCGTTGCGTCACAGTACCATGTGACTTCCTCAGGGCTGAATTTTTTTTGTGTTTCTTTGTAAGCATGAGGTTATTTATAGTAGCATGTTTATTCACTTATAATTGAGGGGATTTTATTTGCACATTGATTTATTTGAACATCAAGCGATTAGCGCTACATTTGTTTCACATTTTAAATTTGAGGATCATTGGATACATGATTTAATGTTGGCAGCTTTTTCGCTATTAATATTACCGTTTAAAATCAGTCTGAGCGCAGGAGGTTCACACCACACTTGTATAGCACTGTCAATGTACGCAGTGCTTTACATGTAGATTGTACATTCACATCAGTCCCTAACCCTCAAGGGGCGCACAATCTAAAGTCCCTAAGTTACATTCATACATGCAAGGGCCAATTTAGACAGGATCCAATTAACCTACCAGCATGTCTTTGGAGTGTGGGAGGAAACCGGGAGTACCGGAAGGAAACCCACACAGGCACAGGGAGAACATGCAAACACCAGGCAGGTGGTGCCGTGGTTGGGATTTGACAATGAACCTAGTACTGCCAGGCGGAAGTGCTAACCATTTAGCCACTGTGCTGCCCAAGTACCGAAGAATCGGGTAAGTATAGTCTTTCTGTGCACCCCTAGACAAAAAAAGCAGTCAACCCATACAGTGCGGGCACAGCCCCCCCCCCCCCCCCCGCATGGGAAAAAAAAATTCAGGGAGTTCTACTTTAAAAACTTTCATAACTTAGGTGCAGTGATTATAGGCTAGGATCCACATAGTAGCTCTCATAGCAGAAAGCTGATACACCTTGGCCTGTCTATATTTTAAAATGACAGGTCTAAATTTGAGTGCATACTGTCACTTTAAACTACTTGCAGGTGTCAGAAAGCTTCAGCTTAATTGAAACTTTACAAAAGCCTGTTAGCAGTTTTTTTTTTTTTTTAAAGTGACACCCAGCATTCGCATTCAGGGTCATTCACACTATAGAAAAACAGTCCAGGTGAGTTCCAGATGCATTTGTGCATGCTTGTTTTTGGTGCGTTCCAGTGCATTTTTGACGTGTTCTGGAGCATTTTTTCCCCTCTCTTTTTCTTGAATACAAATAGGAACATGTGCGTTCCAGTGTGATCCAGTGCATTTTTGATGCATTTTACTATGTTCCAGTACAGTTCTGTGCAGGAAAAATGCATCCTGTTCTACATTTTTTTTCTGCAACTGGAACGCACAGGAACTGCAAGCACTGATGTGAACTATGACATTGACAACCATATAACCTACTTTCTGTGCAATTTTGGATGCAGAAAAAAGCAACTGAAACGCATGTAGTGTGAACTGGCCCTTAGATCTGTGTTTAACATGCTCAAGCTGGAGCTGGAAGTTGCTCTTAAAACTTCAGCAAACCTGTCAAACGCTTGCTGAAAGCTTTTTAACCTCCCTGGCAGTCTAACTAATCAATATTTTTGAGTGTCAAAGTGGTACATTGTTTTGCATGGAAATTTGTTGTTTTATATTTTAGGCCTGTAATTCTTAGGAATAACTCACTTAAATCTGTCCAAACAAGAGCCTAGTAAACATCCCGGGTATGATAAAGTTTGAAACACGAAATCATAAATTATAATAAATTATAAAAAATATTATTAATAATAATAAATGTAATTCAATAATGTAATCAAACCAAAAACACTGAAATTTTAAATATAGCGCCAAGTTCGCACATCGCTGAGTTCAGTCACAGAATCGTTTTCAGTGTGTGATGACGAATTTTCCTACAAATCACTACTGCTCAATTCTGCAAGTAATAATTTACTATCGCTTTATTCTAGCTGGTTAAACCACTTTTGATCTAAAAGGGACGCTCTTTGGACGCCATGGACATTTCTCAGTTTCCAGGCAGAAAGAACAGTAAAAACGCAGGCAGGACACAGGACAAAGCACTAGGGACAAAATTTAGGTGAAATGGTTTGATACAGTAATTTAATTCCAACAGATTACAATGTATTGTGTGTATGTCAAATTTTTACTTTTTTGAATCTCTGCCGGTTCTGGTCCCCATACTTCCCAACGCTCACAGTGAATGGAACCCGGATGCCGTCATCGGCTGGCAGACTTGGCCACGGGACAAAGCGGAAGGACCTCGTGGGATCGCAGGGCAAGGTAAGGCTCGAGGGATCCCTGCAGTGTAATCCCGAGTGTTGCTCGGGGTTACCACTTTTGGTACTGAAATGAACTCCGAGTCACACTCGGGATTACCGCCAGGAAGGTTAAAAGCTTGCAATACTCTTTTACAAGTAAACCCCATGCACTGTATACTAGGTCCCTTGATGTCTAATTACCACAATAAGGTTTTTTTTTTCTTCAAAAGCAGGCAATGCAGTTGCTTTACTAAAACCAGAGATTGCAAAATTTGGTGCAGCTCTGCATAAAAACCAATCAGCTCCCAGTTTTTTTTTTTCAAAGCTTATCTGAACAAGCTGAAGTTAGAAGCTGACCGACTACCATGCACAGCTGCACCAGATTTTGCACTCTCCAGTTTTAGTAAATCAACCCCAATGTTCTTTGCCCAGTTTTCACATGTTCTTTTACTATGCTACTTTTTTGGAATTGGTGTTGTAGATGGCTATTACCTCTAGATCAGATATTCTGCTATTAGACGTTGGTATGAAGAAGGTTGTACATGTCGGAATGTTAAACTTTATCTCTCTCTATCTTACACTGGAGATTTCAGCTGCTCATATTCCATGGCCTTTTATAGTTGGCTCTCATCTGATGACAGCATTGTCACTTTTCTTCAGCTGGCACTCTCTCCAAGCCATTAGTCAAACAGTTTTAACAAGAATAGAACAATAGTGACCATTGAAAGTGCTTCTGTTCTGCCAACAGGCAGGAAATGTTATTTCAGCAATCAATGAAGTAAAACAACACCATCACAAGCCCAACAATGCATAGAGAGAAAGAGAGAAGAAATACACTAGAGACACTAGAAGTCAACTAAAGGTAAAAATTGCTAGGCAGTGAAGAAACAGAAAATTCTTAATCCACTTATCAAAACACAAAACAGATATTTAAACTGTATATTAAAAATAGAACAGACAGCTTTGTATTATCACATTATCTTGTTCAATAGACCAAACATAATGATGTTGTCCAACGAGCAGGTTGAGTGCTGGTTCACATATATGTGGATTGGATGCGGCAATCCAAATGACATGTGAAATAACATTGCTTCTATGGTGCCTGTTCACATATATCCGGATTGAAAAAGAGTCCTGTCCTATTTCTGAGCAGTGCAGTTCAGTTCGGTTCAGGTGCGGATTACAGGCTATTGACTTCTATGGGAACTGTTTCTAAACCACATATGTGTGAACAAGATAAAATCCTAACCTAATCCTGTCCTGAACCTGATGTAAACCTGACATGACCCGCTGAGCAACTACTGTGTCAATTCGTTGTGAAACCTGAGCTCCAATCCACACCGTACATGTGTGAATCAGCTCTGTAAGAAGTGAAATAATAAGCTGCATTACTAAACTAAGAAAGAAGTGTATCTTCTGCCTGGTTTTGAGGTGTGGCCAAGATTGCAAATCTCAAATCCCTTGGCAAGTAGAACAGTAAACATACATGTTTGACAAAGTGGAGGATGGAGGAAACCAAATAGCTGCACAGAGCTCTGACCTCAACCATGCTGAACACGTGTGGGGTGCATTAGAGCACCAAAAACAAGTCAGATCTGTTCGTCTGATATTAGTACCTGACTCTACATATGCTTGTTTAGCTGAATGGGCACAAATTTCCACTGAGGCACTCTAAAATCATATTGAATTCAGAGGTGTGGAGACAATTAGAGCTGCATAAAGGGGGCTCAGTAATAATGTCCATGGTTCTGAAATGTTATAGTTGTGATGGTCAGTGGTCCACAAACTTTTTCCCATATAGGGTATGATCATACTTAATATAATTTGGCTTGTTCTCTTTCAACAAGAATACCATGAAGAAACCCTGTAAAGGGTTAGTTCACCTTTACCAATAAACCAGCTGTGCAGCTCTGACTAAAGTTGAATGCCTGTGCTATAGGTGTAGGCCATCTATGTACCTCTTGAAACCTGGATGAAAAACTCCCAGAGATGGCTTCATCCCATCCAACCTTGTTGCTAGGATGTTGTAAACTCTCAAACCCCCTCACATGTGTGTTTCCACTATTTCCTTCGTCACTGAGCTCAGCGTTACAGAGAATGTAGTTTTAAATTGGAGAAAGCAGTATTGGCTGGGAGTGCCTTAGCAACTTCCTAGCAACAAGGCAGGATGGAATGGTGCTGTCTCTGGGAGTTTTTCAGCCAGGTTTTAGGAGGTATGTAAATGGTCTACACTTAAAGCAAGGACATTATTCAACTTTGGTCAAAGTTGCACACTTTGCTTTTACCTACAGATGTTCTTTGCCTGCATAGGTAGTTTTTTGCGAAAGGTGAACTCACCCTCTAAGAAAACAGTAAGGCAATTTAATTCCTGACTAATAATCCTAACTCCCCTTATAAAAAGGCATCATTTTAAGATGAATAAATTATTTATGTCAAACTTACACACATATTTCTTATAAATATTAAGAGAAAAAGCCCCATCAGAATGTGCTATTTGTGCAATTTGATCTGGGAATTTGCCAGTGCTTTTTCAAGCTCACTGTTCAAAATGCAATAAAACATTTGATTTAAAAAATTTCAAAATCAGACCCTGAGCCTGCTAGGAAATGATCCCATGAACCCTGCACTGCTATGTCACAGTGCTAATCAATAAAGCCCCATGCTGGTGCTCTATCTCCTCCCTTTTCCCATTTCTGAATATAGCGTTGGGGAAGCCCACAAAAGAGTTAGAGGCAGCATAGCCATTATTATAATGACGCAAAAAATATATTTATTTGATTTTTGATAAAGTGGGGAAGCCTTAAAACAGCTTTTTGTGGCTGTGGGCTACACTGAAAAAATGTTTCACTCATTTGCTTGTCAGATAGGAACAGAAGAGAACCCTTCCCAAAGGAACATAAGCTACAAAAAGTACCTGATAGAGGTTCTACTTCATCCCCTTTTTTTTACATTAACTGGCAAGTCATCCATTATTTGCGAAGTATCAATGCAGCCCTAAACACAAGAACATGCTGAAGACTAGAGGCCACTTATAGCAGTGGTCTCCAAACTGCTGCCAGATGTGGCCCATTGCTCATTTTTATCTGGCCCTTGGGGCACGTTTCTCTCACTGATACGAGACACTATTCCTCCTACTGGCACCAACGATGGGGCACTATTTCCCCTGCTGACACCAATGATGGGGCACGATGCCTCCCAATGACACCAACAATGGGGCACTGTTCCTCCCACTGACACCAATGATGGGGCACTGTTCCTCTCACTGACACTAATGATGGGGCACTGTTCCTCTCACTGACACCAATGAAGGGGCACTATTCCTCTCACTGACACCAATGATGGGGCTTTATTCCTCCACTTGACACCATGTCAGGCCCCTCTAATGTCCGAACGATAGAACACTGGCCCTTTGTTTAGAAAGATTGCAGACCCCTGCCCTATAGGTGAGAAAGAAAGAGAGAAGATGAAAGCAGGGCAAGTAATTCTTTTAAGCAAAGATTCAGCAAGGAGGGTGAGTGGTTAGCAGCCTTGACTTGCAGAGTTGGACTTCTACCCTACTTTATCTGCACAGATATTAGATGTTATTCTCATGTGTACATGAACTTGCTTCATATTCTTCAGTGTCCTATCTAAAACAATCTAAAAACATGCTAGGAACTTATTAGGCTTCCATACAATTTGGCCACTCTTTACAGTCAAAATTGTGTTAGTAACATTAGAATGCACTCTATTAGCCTGCTTTCAGGAGCAGGGATAAAACCGGCAGCCAACCTGAATTAGTCGTATCTTCATTATTCCACAGGGTCTTGACTGCCCATAGAAAGACATAGCCATGACATATTAGATGATCTCTTAAAGTGTTACTAAACCCAGGACCCTGCATTCGCTATATCTGGTCTCCCACGGTACACAGAACATGGAAATGCAAGTATTTTAGTAAATATAAACTGCTAAATACCTTTTCTCATCAGCAGTTAGAGCAGTCTTGTGACTTCAATCAGTGTTCAGCAGAGCACTGGTTAAAGCTTGTAGAAGGAGTGTTCTCTAGGAGGATGCAGAACCTCTGTCTGGACAGTGCTGATTGGCCCTGTGCTGATCATATGCCCTCTCCCATGAAATAAAAAAAAACCTCTCCAGCAATACCCACCAAATTGAGCATGTGCAGCATCTCCACACGATACAGTATGTCTTATCAGGAGATAATAGGGGAGCACTGGAAGAAGGGGAGGATCAGGGAAGTCATAATCAAACAGCATTTTTACACAATGCAGTGGATTAAGCCCTTAGGTTCCACAGTGAGTATAACAAGCATGCTTTACTGCATTTATGGACTGATTTTACTATTCTGGGGTTAGTAACACTTTAATGACTAAATCGCTCATAGGCATTGTTCCGATAGGGAGATGCCAACAGAACTCCGATGTAGTGTTGCGCACACCCAGAGTTGTCAGCATAGAAACTATGATTTCAGTCTGTCTCCTTGCAATCAGGTCCACAAAAAAAATGTCTGAAAGAAAGCTTTCACCGGAAAATACACTATATTGCCAAAAGTATTGGGACACCCCTCCAAATCATTGGATTCAGGTGTTCCAATCACCTCCATGGCCACAGGTGTATAAAATCAAGCACCTAGGCATGCAGACTGCTTCTACAAACATTTGTGAAAGAATGGGTCGCTGTCAGGAGTTCACTGAACTCAAGCATGGTACCGTGATAGGTTGCCACCTGTGCAATCAGTCCATCCGTGAAATTTCCTTGCTACTAAATATTCCACGGTCAACTGTTAGTGGTATTATAACAAAGTGGAAGCAACTGGGAACAACAGCAACTCAGCCACAAAGTGGTAGGCCACGTAAAATGACAGAGCGGGGTCAGCGCATACGGAAGTGTACAGTGCAAAGGGTCTTATTTAGAGGTGTTCTCCCATTGAAATTATTTGTTTCACCTAATGTTGTTGAACCACCCAAGAAAATTGTGTTTTTTGAGCAGATGACGGGATTTTATCCTTGTAAGAAGTGTGCTGTTTGTAACACTTTGAGTGGAAGAAAGGCTGTTTCCTTTACTTCCAATCATACTTCTACTAATAGGATATCAATTCCTTCATCTCTTGTTCTTCTAAGAACGTAGTATATCTCATTTGCTGTCCATGTGGTCTCCAACATGTGGGCCACACTGTGCATACAATGCAAACTAGAATTAAAGAACATATAGCCAATATATGTAAAGGTTTCCCGAACAATAGTGTATCTAAGCATTATGCATTGCATCATGGAAAAAACCCTGAAGGTACACTATCTCTGGGCATAGATAGGTTTACCCCAAACTGGCGTGAGAGACACATCAGGAGGGAGATTTCTAAATTAAAGACCCGATGGATTTATACATTAAAAACCTATATCCCGTTTGGTTTAAATATTGAATGGGATGTAAATGCTTTCATTAATAATAGTTGAACGTATTTTAAGGAAGTCATAGAATCATGATTTTATTATTTTTAAATTTTATTATATTTTTTGAGTATTTTTGTTTATTCATTAATTTACATTATATTTTGGCCCATTTTTTGAGGGGTGAAATTAAATTATTTTATGTTATTTGTTGATATTATTTAATGTAATTTGTTTATTTATTTTGTATTATACATATTATATGTGTGTATATTGGTTTCCAACCACAAGATGTCGCTGTGTATTTTATTTATTTTACTTTTCCAACCACCAGATGGCCTATTGAGCCATGGAATACATAGGAATTTGTTTGATATTTTTTACTACCAGGTGGCATATTGGGCCGTAATGTTCATCTGTTTTTTGCCCTTTATTTTAATCTAGGGTGTTGTTTTGACACATGGTTTGCTTATATCCTTCATTTCCGGTCTGTGAAGCGCAAGCTTCATAGGCTGTTATTTTGTCACTTTGACATCTCGTCTGGTTATTCATTCATTATTCCGGTTCGTAGAGCAAAAATGTCATTAGCTCATTTCCGCCCTGTGACTATTTACAGTGCAATGGATGTCTGCCACACCCCTGACGATGTCTGCTTGTGACGAAATGCGTAGGGAGGAGCTACGGCTTGTGGCATCATTGAGTCACGCACCTCGACCATTTCGTTGGTTGGAAACTTTTATGATCTTACATGTGGATTTCATCTCATGTTTGTAAATGTAATACTTTATTAAACTTCGCATTATTTTAAAATACTACACTATGAGGAGCTTTTGTTCTCTTTATATATCCCACTATCCTTGAGGCTTAAAACTGGATCTTTAACATCGAGTCATAGCGGTGGAACTGCCTTTCTGAGGGAGAAAATCAAGGATCCAATATCTCCATTGTATTCCACATTTGCTGTTTTTTACCGCATGATCTGTGGTCATTCGTTCCAGTAAGAGACTGTGAATGGTGTTGGTGGAGGATTCTTTCTCTTGTCTTCCCGCTGGTGGCACATCACTTTTTGAAGATATGGTTTTATTCCAACACTTAATCACATTTATTGTACTTCTTTGAGGACTTTAATTCATTAATTTCCCATCATATTTTGTGCAATTGAAGTGTGAATTAGCACTACATTTTTGTTTTTGTTAGTGCGCAGAAGTCGCCAACTGTCTGCAGAGACAATAGCTAAAGACCTCCAAACTTCATGTGGCCTTCAGATTAGCACAAAAGTGCACAGAGAGCTTCATGGAATGGGTTTCCATGGCCGAGCAGCTGCATCTAAGCCTTACATCACCAAGTGCAATGCAAAGCATCAGATAGAGTGGTGTAAAGCACACCGCCACTGGACTCTAGAGCAGTGGAGACATATTCTCTGTTGTGATGAATCATGCTTCTCTGTCTGGCAATCTGATGGACGTGTCTGAGATTGGCGGTTGCCAGGAGACCGGTACATGCCTGACTGCATTGTACCAAGTGTAAAGTTTGGTGGAGGGGGGATTGTGGTGTGAAATTGTTTTTCAGGGGTTGAGCTTGGCCCCCAAGTTCCAGTGAAGGGAACTTAAGGCATCAGCATACCAAGACATTTTGGAAAATTTCATGCTCCCAACTTTGTGGGAACAGTTTGGAAATGGTCTCTTCCTGTTCCAACATGACAGCACACTAGTGCACAAAGCAAGGTCCATAAAGACATGGAGGAGCCAGTTTGGGGTGGAGGAACTTGACTGGCCTGCACAGAGTCCTGACCTCAACCCAATAGAACACCTTTGGGATGAATTAGAGAGGAGACTGCGAGCCAGGCCTTCTTGTCTGACATCAGTGCCTGACCTCACAAATGCGCTTCTGGAAGAAGGTCAAACATTCCCATAGACACAATCCTAAACCTAGTGGACAGCCTTCGTAGAAGAGTTGAAGCTGTTATAGCTGCAAAGGGTGGGCCAACTCAATATTGAACCCTATGGACTAAGACTGGGATGTCATTAAAGTTCATATGCGTGTAAAGGCAGGCTTCCCAATAATTTTGGCAATATAGTGTATGTGCAAGAAAAATCACTCATGGTTTGCACTTAGTTGGTCAAGGTAAATACCTTAGGCTTTGGTGTGTCAAGTGTTCAGGGGCAGTTACTGAAGACTGAATCTAGTCCAGAACAAAATATTTCTCCTCTGTGAAAGAAATCCTAAAACTGTGAGAGGATACAAAGCCGCAAGGATCCATTTGGACAGCAAAGCTCTTGCAAATATAAAACTGCTGTAGAGGAGCAACTCAGCAGGGTTCTTTCACTTTGAAAGATAAAAACACGAGCCTCAACTTGTACTTGCTGTGCAATGACATAGTTTTGATTATCACTGAGAAACAAGGCCAAGATGAAGGGGACCTTCAATCCCTCTCAATGAGCAAAGAAGGGTTGCAACTTGGGAAAGTTGTCCACTTTGATGGTCAATGTGCTACTGTATTCCCTGCAACTAACATGGTTTTACAACTAAAGACATGGCACAGTACATTATTACCCTGGAAGTTGTCTCAGGACTGTACCATAGTAAAGATACAATATAAGTACGGGAAAGTACAATAATTTATATTCTGACACAGTGCTCATGCATGTAGAATAAACTATAGAAACATAATGCATGTATGTATGCTGCAAATTATTCTGTTTAAATTATGAAGATAGGCCACTTGAGATAAAAGGGACTTCGATCATCAAAATGCAAATACAATGCCTTGCTAAGCTCCAAACACAACTGAAGACTACAAAAAACTGAAAAGTTTTAACCCATCCAGCACTCCAGTCTGCAAGATCTTTTATCCAAGAGCTAGTGTACATACATGGGTGTTTTAGATGGTTTCACCCAAGCTTAAGGAAAAAAACAAAAAACAAAAAAAAACAAAACACAAACTAATCTTAGATTTATCATAACGGATCTCAAGTACCCCTAAAATGACCACTGACAGTCCAAAAAAAGCAAGCAGGGCATGACCTGAGCATTGCTAGTGTGAATCAGCGCTGAGCAAACCTTTTAGCACTATATAAATACTGTATAATAATAATATAATATATTAATTATATTGGGGGGGGGGGATAATAGGGGATTTTAAAGCTGGCCATACACGAGTAGATTTTCAGACAAGAAATGTTGTACGAAAATTCTTTGAACATTCGGTGAATGGACGAATTTCTTTTGCTTTTAAACTTAATGTAATTTCTGAACGATAATCACATATACTGGCCGAAAATTTGTTTGATCGAGAAAAGTTTTTCTTCCCGCCCCTTCGAATTTTTCCGTCGCTGCGGTTGAAAACAAACATTGATTTGACCCCACTAACGATTAGAAAATCAAACAAATATTCTTGAAACTAAAATTCTTCACTGAAAATCTATATGTGTATGGCCAGCTTTAGTGTCAAAGGTAGTCATTATCACAAGCAGAGGTTTTCAATTAACTAAAATTATCTATATATAGTCCAAGAGAAAATATAACACTTCAGTATGCATGTGTTGCATTTTAAAGGCAGTACATTCAGGGATGTGCAATTCATATAGCCCGAAGCCCGGGACATGTAGCTCCAGGCACCAGGCAGGCAGACATGTCCGCTCCCCTCCCCTTCTTGTCCTGACCCGGAAGTTATGTGACGTCACTTCCAGGTCCCTGTTGACAGATTCCTGGCCATTGAGGCCGGGAAAGAATTTATTGCAGTGCGACGTGCACTGCCTTACATTCAGGGGAGACATGCAGGGTCTTTTAGACCCTGGATGTCTCAAAAAAGAGAACCTGTGGAGAACAGGCAGATGATTAAAAGGTTCTTCTCTCCATACAAAAATCATGTTTCATTAAATAGAATCTCTAGTACCAGCATCTATGAATGGAGCAGCTAGGTGAAAAGGATGGGAATTGTCAGGCACTCTTGCTCCCACATTCCTATTAACCCCCGCTGCACAGGAAGATTATTGCAATGGGGATGATGGACAGAGCAGGATTTCACCTAAAAGAAGAGGCATCGGCACAAAGGAGACATCCTACTGACTGTAAGCTATGTACCTTATACTGATTTATTTTGGCTGCACTTAGGCTTTAACTATTAACCACTTTCGTACCGGGCACTTTTACCCCCTCCATGCCCAGGCCAATTTTCAAAGCTCTAACGCTTTGAATGAAAAATGCACGGTCATGCAACACTGTACCCATATGAAATTTTTATCATTTTTTCTACACAAATAAAGCTTTCTTTTGGTGGTATTTAATCGCCACTGGGTGTATTATTTTTTGCACTATAAACAAAAAAAGAGCAAAAAAAAAAAAAGTTTTTCTTTGCTTCTACTTTAAAATTTAGCAAACAGGTCATTTTTTTCCTTCACTGATGTGCATGGATGAGGCAGCACTGAGAGGTAGCAATGATGAGGCGGCACTGGTGGGCATTGATGATGCTGCACTGATATGCAGCAATGATGGGCACTGACTGACAGCACTGGTGGATGGCACTGCGGATCAGTGCAGATGTCCTTTGTGATCATCGACAGTACTTTCCTTACGCTGTGACAGCATGAGGAAAGTGATGCCAATAACTGGCAACTGTATTTACTCGGTGATCTGCTGTGTCATTGGACACAGCTGATCACGTGGTAAAACGCCACTGTGATTGGCCTTTTACCTCATCATGTGATCAGCTGTGTCCGCAGAACTGTCATTCAGCTATAGCGTGGTTGTGAAGTGGTTAAAGTAACCCTAACATTAAACCCTTGGCTTCACCCTAAACATCAACCTAACCTCCTACACTTCACGGAGGGAGGAAAGGAGGCAAATCACATGTATCTGAATACATGGAAGTACTGGGTATTTTACATTATTCTGGTGGGTAAAGGGATTGGCAGGAGTGTAATAAGGAGGTGTAGAAGAGGGGTGGAGGCTGCGATTCTTGACTCTTCTATTGATACTGATTGAGTTGAGGCAGATTACCAGCTCTGATTACACTCAGATATCACTTACTGCATATGTGCTTTAAGTCTGACTCAGAAAGTATTAAAACGTTAAGATCGCCTTTATCAAGGAACCCAAGGTGAACTCACAATTTAAAGTCAAAGACGTTTAGTAACTAGCACTTTCAGAAGCAGAACAACAATGGTAATCTCTATGTTTCTTCCACTATATTTCCTTTAATTGTGAGGTTGATTGCCAAGTATTTGTCCATCTTTCAGTCATCTCCTTCTTCATGGCAATTTGATTTACCTGGACACGTTTGTCTTTATATGAAAATCAAAACACCTTTAGTGAGACCCCAATTTACAGACTGGATGAAGGTTTTGTAATTTTCTTCAACATTTTGCTTGATTACTTCCCTGACATCCTACGTGATAGGTAATGTACAGATTCAATTGTGAGTTATTTTACAAATGTGTGACTATCTCCCTGCAACCACTTTCTACAATCTGATGATAGGATTAAAAAAAGAAAACAGTCTCAACCCCCGTAAAACAAGAATTAGCTTGTGTAAATTTAAAAAGGCACAGTATCCTATAGTTACATGGCCAAAAATACACACTCAGAAATGCTGACCCTAAAGTAATCACTGCATAGTTTGCTTGACCTTGTCATCACATCCAGTACAGCCATTAGGATACATTACAAGGACCTAAAGGAATATCCTTTAAAAAAAAGACATCAGTCAATTTTCAACACTTTGGACTACTGAGAAAACCTTGAAATCACAGATAATAAAAACACTGAAATGGTGAATGAGAATGACAAGGTAAAGGTAAGAGGGGCTACAATAATATTTGTTTCCTAGATAAACATTTGAAAGAGATCAGCTCAATCCAAACAGTCTTGTTTCTATATTTGTAATGACCTATGTCCTTGGCAGCAGCCTTTATAAATCTCATTGCTGATTGAAGATACTCTATGCAGTAATGATTGGTAGGCAGAGATCATATGATCCAGGCTGCCTAAGCCGGTAGCTGGATAATGGCAGTTTGCGCTTTTTTATAGAGCAAACTCATGAAGATTGGATTTTAAGGGTATCTTTTCTTTAAAGAGTCAATGAGAGATAAGGAGAGTAAGTTCATCTGCAAGTGTATGATACTTTAGGTGAAACAACCTGTACCGTCCTAAAATAAAGTCTCCAGATTGCCTGCAGATAATATTTACAGGCGTACCTTGGTATACGAACGCCTCGGTTAACGTAATTTTCGGTTTACGAATGAAAATCCATTGAAAATAATGGCTCGGTTTATGTATTTTTTTTCGATTAATTGGTTCTCAATGCATTTACGAATTCATTTTTAATCACATCCCTGTACAGTACTATGCCTTTAAAGTGCACTTTATAAAGCGTTTTGAACAGATAAGACTTTTTTACATTTTTCTGACCTCCGGAACGGATTAATTGGTTTTCATTTCCTTTACAATTTTTTTTTTTTTCATTTCCCTTTATGCCTTTAATGTGCACTTTATAAAGAGTTTTGAACAGATAAAATACTTTTTGTGACTATTTTCTGACCTCCGGAACAGATTAATTGGTTTTCAATGCATTCCTATGGCAAACCACGTTTCGGTCTATGAATTTTTTGCAATACGAAAAGTCCTGCAGAATGAATTAAATTCATAAACCGAGGTACGCCTGTGTTCTAAAAGCTTTATTTTAGAGAAACGTACTTAAAAAAAAGGCTGCACACTTCTGTTCTATTAGTCTTGTCTACACCAAACAGACATTTGTATATATATTTATAAGAAAATTAAATAAAACTTATATTGCTCTAACTGGCTGTTCTGGAATTGTTGTGAAAGTTATCATGCATAAATGATAAGTGAATGGTGACACTTCGCATGCTGCAGTAAATGTATAATATGTAAAGATGCCTGTTTTTTTCCCATGGCTGCTGCTAACTTGGAAGCAGAGTGACCAGATGAAGACAACTAGCGCTGCCTCTTTGCGCATAGCTATTAGCCAGAGCCAGGCACACTCGCCCTCTCCTCCTGGAGCTCCAAGCCAGCGTTGGAGAAGCAGAAAGGGAGGTGGGAATCCTTGACGTTGACAGACACTGCCCTCCAATGTGAGCAAAGACCAAGAGCTGGCTGATCAGTAGTCCCGTGATCACTCAACTCTCGGTCTTAAAGCTGGCGTGGGACAGCTGCCGTGTCACAAGGACACAGACGCATTGTGGCAAATATGAATGTTTAATATTTTATTCACCCAGAGATTCTCCTTGAGGACCGGTTCTCACCATGCCCACACATGAATCACACAGTAACGCACAGAGCGTTCACATGCGGTTCAGTGTGGTGCAATTTCAGCCCATTCATTTTGAATAGGCTAAAATAACACTGCACCAAAGGTAGTGCATGCACTACTTTTTAAAACGCACTGCAACCAGACCACATGCTACAAAAGCACCATACGATCTGGTGTGGACAAATGTAATGCATTTGCAACCTGCGTTTGGGTGCTTTCTACTGACATCTGCTGCAGATCGCAAACAGAGTGTGTCATGCATGTGCGGGCATGGTGTGAACTGGCACTTAGCCTTTTGCCACCCATGTAACTTTAATTGTGTGGCGCCAAAGAGAGGCACTGTAATGCCCGCATGCTGCACATATGAGCCCATGGGTGGCAGAGGTTTCTGTGCTGCTCACTGTGCACTCCCAGCAGCTCCCAATCTCTAGTACTGGTCAAGAAGCTGCAGTACCGGCTCCATATCATGTGACCACTGTAACAGCTAATCACAGTGGTCATGTGAGCAGGCAAACTGGGGCGGGGGAAGGGGTTAAAATGTTTGTTCACATGTCAGGATAAGTACGGCTACTAGCCAATCAGAAAGCATCGCCTGAATTCCAAGTGTTTTATAAATATGCCCCTTAATATTTTTCTGTGCACACGGCTTCTCTCTAGGGCTGCTGCAAGTTACACTGTATCTTTGGCAATTCAGTTTAGGGTGATACCAATGTATATTTCCTTCTGTACATGTGGGGCTTGCACATAGCAAAGTAATGAATCATAAACATGATTTAAAAATGCAAGAAAATAAAAATACTTGCCAAATATATTAAGAGTAGAAAATGTGAAAATGGCTTGGGCTAAGTGTTTTGTGTTCTCATCTCAGCGTTATTACATAATCTATATTATTATTGCATTCCTGGGACTGCTTTGGCTTCTTAAGTGTTTTGTGATGTCATCTTGATATTATTATAATACATATTTATGCTCCTGGTACAGCTTCAGATTCTGAAGTGTTCAGTGATGTCATTGTGTAAAGTCTGATCGCATCATTATACAATGTATAATTATTTTCCTGGGCATAATATAATATATGTTTATGGAAGATGGCTACATTGGCTAACTACATTGTATTCCTATGTTTTGTTAGTGTCGCTTCCTGTTTTCCAGCAACTCTGTAATATGTTCTAGATCAGCAACTAGTTTCAAATGTAAATCAGTGAAATAACATTTTATGACATCACCACTTCACCAGTCATTCTCAGCGTCCACTTGTTCTAAAGTACTGTACATGGAAAAATATTACCTCTTCGGCCTCACCTTTTCCACAAATATTAGATGGACAATTATTAAAGGATAAGTTCACGTTTTGTAACATGTTACACCTGTATTCATTGTGACAATGAGCCAGGGATCCTTTCCTCACACCCGCTGTCACAATTGTCATTCGCAGGGTTTTGTGAATGGGAGATTTTCAAGTAGTTTTCAATGATCTGCCAGGGAGTTGATGAGAGCTCTAGGTAGTTATTTGATGCTTCCTGTCATTGTGTAACTGCTAGCTCGTAAGATACAAGCAGACAGCTTACATTGACAGTCTGCAGGAGCCTCGCAATGCACCAGTGATCTGCTGATTGTGGGTGCAATGCTTTGCATGCGCTTAGTGAAAAAAAATAATAAATGCACATTTTTGACCATCAAAAAGAAGTGCATTTATTTATTTATTTTTACAAAAGGTAAACTTATCCTTTAATGTGTTTTTCTGATCACACAGAAAAATGAGAGTGCCTAAAGAATAAAAAATGTCTTTATTTTGTCTTAAAGCTATACAAAGCCACCAGGAATAATTAGCCAGTAGAGCTAATTGGATATAATTGGAGGCTATCACAGTAGTTAGTAGTTAGACCAGGAGTGGGCAACTATGGCCCTCCAGCTGTTGGTGAACTACAAGTCCCATCATGCCTCTGCCTTTGGGAGTCATGCTTGTAACTGTCAGTTTTGCAATGCCTCATGGGAATTGTAGTTCTACAACAGCTGGAGGGCCACAGTTGCCCACCCTGGGTTAGACAGTTGTTACTGGGACAAGAGTCTCCACTGGAAGATTTCCCCTTTACTCCTGTTCTAAAGACAACTCAAAATGTTAGATTTTTCCCTAACTTTCCATCCTGGTGTCAGAGGTCACCAAGACGAATAAGAGATTGAATCTCGCAATGGGGACACAGACAGCAATACAAATATGACGGGGTTCTAACTCTTCACCAATGTAGCCAAAACCCAAAAAAGTATTGGCTTTAGATACACTTTATAAGAAGAATGGGAAAGCAAAGGGATGGGACTAGGTGCTGCAAAAGCAGGGCAGCAATAAAACAAGTTTGTTGCTTTTTTCCGAATGAGTAAAGTTTAGCTCAACATAGAGTTGGTTCACTTTTCCATTTTCATTGCCCTTAGAGCACAGAAAGGTTTGAGAACAACAAAGAAGTTAATATGACAAACTATTCAATTCACAGGTCTGTGACGCCCAGGTGGGTAAATAGCCTAGGTCCCATAGGAGGACAAATTCAGTTGTGGTAGCACCAAGATTTATATGGTTAGGAGCTCATAAACAATAACGGGTGAAGGGGGCAGACTGCAATTTTAGGTCTAGGCTCTGCTACAACTAATTTTACTTTTGCTCTTATGCAAACCATTTAAGGCTCAAAAAGACATCCACCATAACTCCATTATGGCTTTGGGAAGTATAGAAAATTCTTTACAAAAAAAACAAAATTTCAATAAATCTTGGGCCTCTCCCCTTTTGGTATTGGAGTGTTTTCTCACATTCTACAGCACTTTTATCATGTGATTATGAGACTACTGGTTTACCGAAATTAATAAGTGGCAGGTGTAACCAATTAACAGGAATGATGTAATAGTGTCATACAGTGTTTAATGGCGCTTAACACAAGCCACTTTTCTCTGGCAATTCTTTTCCAGCAGTGAGCTCAGTATGGCTGCTTATCAAAAAGACTTGCTGCAAAACTTCAAACACTCTCTACTGCGGATTTATTCCTCATTAAAAATAATTTTGGTGTAGACATTATTAGCAGTGACAGCAGTATGCTCTGCAGCCTTTAAAGTCAGGGAACTGTCCAGTGGAGAGCGTCGACGCGGACTGGTTACAATTAAGTGGAAATAAAAGTCGGTGTGCAGATTCCACTCTTTAACCTCAAGACATAAAATTTGTTACAAGAAGCAATAAAGGGTTTCCAATTCCTACCATGCAATCCACAATAAAAAGTGGCCAAAATACATCAACTGAAGATGTTACATGAAAGACCTGTAACGATTGTAAATTTATAGAACTGTAAATAGTTTTGTCATTTGAAAAGCTCTAAAACAGAGGTCCACAATTGCCATCCAACTAACCAAAACAATTTGCAGCAAATTTGCCAGGAAAAATAGATCCAAACCACGCAGGCTCTGCAAAGCTGGTAGATGTGTGCTCATATGCCTTTCCCTCCCTTCAAGAACTTCAGCCAATGCTTACCATGTTTCGGTAGCAGATGGCTTTTCATGGGTGTGGTTGCAAGCACAGTCCAACCCCTTCTCCTTTTCCAGCATTTGTGTATTTGTGACCAGCCACAGAGGAGTAGAAAAAAACTGCTGCGCTCCTACCCTCAAAGATTTACAGCTCTTATTACTGCAATAGTGGCTCTACCAAATATCAATGTAAGAATAAATACAAGCATGCCACAAATATATTTTTCTTGCAAAAAAAACACATACAGTTGTGTTCAAAATAATAGCAGTCAGACATCACTAACCTGATCAATCACTGTTTTTGGTAGAAATGATATTTCTACATGGCAAATAATTTACTAGCAGATGTAGTAGAGTAATAGAAATCCAACAGACCCAACAGTCATGACATGCATGCTGCTGATTCTGTGTAATTGAATCGCTAATTGAAAGGGGCATGTTCAAAATAATAGCAGTGTGGAGTTCTATTAGTGAGGTCATTCATTCTTTGAAAAACAGGTGCAATTATTGCCCTTATTTAAGGAAGGAAGGCAGCAAATGTCGTACATGCTGGTTACAGTGCATTTCTCTCTGAAATTCTGAGGAAAATGGGTCAGTCCAGACATTTTTCAGAAGAACAGAGTACCTTAAAAAGTTGATTAGAGAAGGGAACACATATAAAGAAGTGCAGAAAATGATAGGCTGCTCAGCTAAAATGATCGCAAATGCTTTAAAATGGCAACCAAAACCTGAAAGACGTGGAAGAAAGCAAAAACTACCATTCAAATGGATAGAAGAATAGCCAAAATGGCAAGGACTCAGCCAACAATCAGCTCCAGGAAGATCAAAGAAGGTGTAAAGTTACCTGTGAGTACTGTTACAATTAGAAGACGCCTATGTGAAGCCAAGCTATCTGCAGGAAGCCCCCACAAAGTCCCACTGTTGAAAAAAAGACGTGCTGAAGAGGTTACAATTTGCCAAAGAGCACATTGACTGGCCTAAAGAGAAATGGTGCAACATTTTGTGGACTGATGAAAGTAAGATTGTTCTTTTTGCGTCTAGTGGCCGGAGACATTTTGTCAAACGACCCCCAAACACTGAATTCAAGCCACAGTACACTGTGAAGACAGTGAAGCATGGTTACGCAAGCATCATGATATGGGGATGTTTCTCATACTACGGTGTTGGGCCTATTTATCGCATACCAGGGATCATGGATCAGTTTGAATACATCAGAATACTTGAAGAGGTCATGCTGCCTTATGCTGAAGAGGAAATGCCCTTGAAATGGGTGTTCTAACAAGACAACGACCCCAAACACACCAGTAAACGTGCAATATCTTGGTTCCAGACCAACAAGATTGACGTTATGGAGTGGCCAGCCCAATCCCTGGATCTTAATCCAAGAAAAAACTTGTGGGGTGATAACAAAAATGCAGTTTCTGAGGCAAAACCAAGAAATAGAGAAGAACTGTGGAATGTAGTCCAATCATTCTGGGCTGGCATACCTGTTCACAGGTGCCAGAAGTTGGTTGACTCCATGCAACACAGATGTACAGCAGTTCTCAGAAACAGTGCTTATACAATGAAATATTAATTAAGTGATTCAAAGGAAAGCAAAACCTTCAAACATTTTTCAGTTTATATAGTGAATGTTTGAGTTTGTGAAGAAGAATACAAACACTGCTATTTTTTTGAACAGTCTAATATTCACGTTTCTTCAATTTTTTTTTAGAGGAACAACACACATTTGAAATCTCTTTCTTCATGTTTTGATTTGGAATAGAATGTATAGTGTTCCCAATGCATTTGTGTGTATGGAAATGAAAGCTATTAGAAGGATATTGAGCTTTATTCACTTTTTTCAACACACTGCTATTATTTTGAACACAACTGTATCTCACATAATAAAGAACACTGTATAATCGGTTTTTTTTTTGGTTTTTTTTTTGGTTTTTTAATATTGCTGCAGCCACTGAATAATCTGTTTGTTATTCTCTACTTTCTGTGCCTCACCTTTGTAGGACTGGTAGCCATTATGCCATCTCTTTATTTGCGACTACAGGTCTTGTTAACTGCCCCTTTGTAATTCTTTAACATGGGCAGCAAAGTGACTGTGTTGCTGCTCACTAAAATAACCAGACCATTGTTGCTCAGAATTCTGGGATTTTCCTGCCTATCCTTGCCTTTGGAGTTTTGTGTGGAATGTGTAAGATTTGGCTTTTTGTTTCTCCATTTTTTTGTGTCATACCAATACAAACAAAAGAAATAAAACACAAAAATGCCAAAACATTTGTAATTGCAACAATTTCCTGGGCGAAGTGGTGCATTTATTTGACAGAAATGCAGGGCTGCCAACATTATTATTAATATAATATAGGATTTATATAGCGCCAACAGTTTGCGCAGCACTTTACAATATAAGGGAGACAGCACAATTACAATACAGTTCAGTACAGAAGGAATAGGAGGGCCCTGCTCATGGAGCTTACAATCTAAAGGAAGGGGGAGGTGGCACAAAAGGTGATAGCTGCAGGGCATGATCTGATGGAGGTGACTCAAGTACAGTTCTTAGGTGGAGGTGGGGTAGGCTTCCCTGAATAAGTGAGTTTTCAAAGATTGCCTAAAGACAGACAGGGTGAGGGCTGACTGGACATACTGTGGTAGGGAGTTCCAGAGGATGGGAGAGCCTCTGAAGTTGTCCTGGAGGTGAGCATGGGAGGAGGTGATGAGGGAGCTAGAGAGAAAGATGTCTTGGGTGGAGCGGAGCGGGTGATTTGGATGATATCTGTGGATGAGGTTGGTAATGTACCTAGGGGCAATGCTGTGGGTGGTTTTGTATGTCGTGGTTAGTATTTTGAATTTTATACATTGGGTTAGTGGAAGCCAGTGAAGGAATTGGCACAGAGGGCCAGCAGTCACTGATTGGTTGGTTAGGTGTAGCAGCAGCATTCATAATAGTCTGCAGGGGGATAGCCTGTGTCACGGATGATGGCCAGCACCTCAGAGGAGAGAAAGTAGGGTAGCCATGCAGAGAAGTCATCATGAAACCGTGACACTGGGCCGGGAGACCGGTACATGACTGCGATCCTTAGACAGACAGGATAAAAAAGACGAATACAGTGCATTTCAAAAGAGCAGAGGGGTGGAGAGGGAGGTGTAGGAAGAACCTGGAATGTGCTTTTTGGGGAAAGAAGAAGTCCCCATTTTCATCCACTGGGTGAGTGAGTCCAGTGGAGGCCACCATGGGAGAGGGCAGCTGAGGAGATAGAGTCGGATTCCTGGAGCCAGGTTTCAGTAATAGCAAGTGGGTTGAGGGACTGGGAAAGGAAGAGGTCATTGACTGAGGAAAATTTGTTAGAGACTGAGAGGGCATTCCAAAGGGCACATAAGAGGGAGGCGCCGCCACAGGGAAGCAGGGGAATTGAGATAAGAGAGTGAGGGTTGCGGCTGCTGCCAGAGAAGGGAGAGTGCTGGTTCTGTGGGAGGAAGTTTGATGCTGGGCTAGTGCTTGGGGCGATGTCTCTGGAAGTTAGAATTAGTAGGAGGGTGAGGGAGGTTAGGTGGGAGCGGGATTTATATAAGGACAAATGCTGCAATGATTTTGGAGCAGTGACATTATGTGGGATAAGAGAGAGCAGGAGATAATTGCAATGATTTTGAGAGGGCAAAAGTGAGGGTAATATGTACAGGTTGTTTGAGGAGATAGGACATTATAGCAAAAAAGAAAAGTTATTAAGAAAATATTGGAGATTGAGGAGAAATAAAAAAGGAAGACTGAGGGAAAGATGTAAAAGAGGAAAGAGCACTTGTATACTACGTGGGGTGGAGCACTAACATCTGTACTTGCGTCAGGATGGCACTTTGCGCAAGGAATGGGCAAGCCTGTCCCCTCGCCAGCCGTCCCAAGGACTGTACTGAATTTATATTTGGATGGACTGGGGGAGGTTAAGCAATTGTTCAATTAAGAGATAATAAATGACACATGGTGAAAGTTTTCTGACCTTAACAAATTGCAAACAGGATGGACACTAGATAAGGCAAGGCGTTTGATCTCAGCTAAGGCACTATGAGAGTAAGGTAACTTAATATAGACAAGTACAGACAGCAGTTACAATAAGCCTAACAAAGCAGATGATTTCAGTCATGTAAAATAGCTTAGCGTTTGAGAGAAGAATGGAATCAATGGTTACCGAGGGCAGCAGCAGGCAGATGTCAATTGCAGACAGGCAGAGTAGCTTAGCATTTGAGAGAGGAGTGGAATCCGTGGCCAATATTTTTGGCCATGACTGTAGGTGTTGAATATGACGTCCGGCACCACGGTGATCCCTCCTCCCTTATCATGGATTTTAAAAATGTAGATTTTAACTAAAATAAGTGAGGAAAAAAAAAACGCCAGTCTTTGCTGTGATTGGGGATGAGAAATTTAAGGTAAACCATCAGAGCATCCCAGCATTCAGCTTTAAAAAAATACAGAACACAAAATTGTTATTCAGTAAAGTGAAAGAACTGGTCAAGCTCTGAATGCTTTGGCAAGGCACTGTTATCTGCCTCTGGGGACAAACATTTTGATGATATAATTCTTTTCCGTACATTATCTTGAACATAGCAGATATTTGATGGTAAAACCTGATGACAGTTATCATAAAAATAACCGGTAGAATATTTTCTTTTTAGGACACATAAATAGGAAGTGACGAGCATGAAAACCATGTTCCTGCCAACCCTCCCACAAATATAAAAAAAGATGTCAAGGCATTCAAGGTAGCCATTTTACGTGAAAGTGTTTTTTTGTTTTTTTTTAAAGAGGACCCAGCTTTGAAAAAGGCCCTTCTTTTTATGCATTCTTTATTTAAGATTTTTCTATATTTTCTAACACTGGACATACAAATTTTACTTACAACAATTTAAATTACAAAAACCTACAAAATGGAGCCAAACTTTGAAACTAGTTATGTACAAAAGAAACAGATTTCATGGTGTCACAAAGGTTCTTATGGGGCAGAATGACAACTTGAAGAAAAATACCCTTCTTTGAAGTAACCACTTCCCGACCGGCCGTTGCATATAAACGGCCGGACGGTGGCAGTACAGGGTCGGGTGGCCGTTTAGGAACGGCCTCCCCGCACCCTGCTTGTGCGCGCTCCCTGGGAGCGCGCAGCACCGCGATCCGGTGCCCGCTGTGTCCTCCGGACACAGTGAAACACTGATCGTCGGACGGGACCTCTGTACGAGGTCCCGATCATGTGATCACTGATTGGCCAATCAGGGATCACATGCAAAGTAGTAAGCAAGATGTCACTTGTGACATCATTGCTTACTACGTGTGAAATCTGTGAATGATCACAGAGGTCACATGGTACAAGGCTATTCACAACAGCCTTGTACCATGTGACAAGCTGTGACCAATCACAGCTCACTCAGTACTTCACAATGAGTGCAGGAATGCACACAGAGAGAAAGAGAAATGATTGCTTTTACATCCTATATGGGTGTAAAAGCAATCATTGTAAATAAAAAAAATCTTCATCACCCCCCACAAGTAGTACAGTGTCACCATGGTGACACTGTACTGCTAGGGTGACAGTATGTAAAAAAAATAAATAAATAAATAATAATATAAAAAATAAAATAAAAATGTAAAAAAAAATGTTAAAAAATTATAATTTTTGGTTATAAACTAATTTGTTTTTGTTTTTTTTTTACTAAAAACAGAATACATTTTGGCAAAGATTTATGATGAAATATTATTTATTTGCAAACTTTTATAAAAAAAACACTTGTTCAAAATGTTTGGACTTTTCATTTACATAGCAAAAAAAATAAAAATCCCAGTAGTGAATAAATACCACCAAAATAAAGCTTTATCTGTCTCAAAAAAATGGTAAAAAAATTAATTTGGGTACAGTGTTGCATGACTGCGCAATTGTCATTCAAAGTGTGATAGCGCTGAAAGCTGAAAATTGCCCTGGTCAGGAAGGGGGTAAAATTGTCCGGTCTGGAAGTGGTTAAAAAAAAGGGGCCAAAATTAAACTACCAATGAAAATCTGACGTACCGAACACATAGGAGTACGGTAGGTAGCACATCCTAAATTTGCCAGCTGGGTCTAGTTCCTACTGCACATGCAGGCCCACTCAATCCTGTGGTTGGTCCATACTCATGGCAACTTCTAAAAATGTATGGACTGATCAATAAGAATGAATGGGGTGAGTTGTTTGCATGCATAGTAGGAGCTAGACACATTCGGGACTTTTTATCACATTGGCTGTACAACTTTGGACAGGGCCCCACAGTGAATATTTCCAGAGAGGGTACAAATGTAATTATTTTTCAGCCTGGGCTTTAATGAAGAAGGAATTAAAAGATAATGTCGCTACAAGTACAATTGTCCCTAAACTGTTATTTTATCTGACAATATCTGTAAGCACAATACCAGTACATTTATGGTGCATACACATGACTTGTCATGAACAGAACACCATTTTTTCACTTCCTTTCAATTTTGAAAAATATTGACTTGATCAAGTGAGCTGGCTGTCAGCCCACTAACCAAGAGGTCTGAAGAGCCAACAGTGAAAAATGAAGTCCAATAGGAAGACACATACAAAATATTAATCTTTATCAAATCTACTGCGAGTTTTCATATTTTGCCCACATATTTTTTTCCAACTTCCCAATTAAGTCAACTACATTTTCACGGTCATCTAAGCATTCTTTTATTCCAGGTGACTAGACATAAACTTGCAAAAGAAAAGAAAAAAAAATATGAACTTAAAAACACACTGAGTCATGCCAAGTAGCAGCAGGATGAAGTGTACCACTCTAACAATCCTGCCTTTGTACTAGTTCAACACTATACCTTATAATATGCTTTGATGCATGGCCAAGAAAAATCTCAGCTGGGATACAGTTTTGTGACTAAACAATCTGTGATTGTGTTTAATGTACTCAAGCAGGTCTGACTTTAAGACTCTGCTAGTGCCTCACCGAGGTAGAAGGCTTGGACCATTATTTATTTATTAATACATACTAACATTTTTAAGTGGAAGTGGCTAGTTAAATATTATGCAACAACGATGGTTTCCTTCTCTCACTATTTTTTCAGTCACACAAGTAAAATCACAGCTGGGTGGTATGCATTAATACAGCACTAAAGACTTTTCATCAAAGCTTCACATTTTTCACAGATAATGCCTGGGCAATTTTAAACAATTAGTGGAAGAGATGGATTTAAAGCCCAACTCCAGGCAGACATAAAACAACACAAATTCATGTATTAATTAAAGGATAAGTTCACATTTGTAATAAAATTTACTATGTAATAAAGGGGCCCTGGTATTTTATAAAACATTATTCAGTGGAGAAAAAAAAAAAAAAAAAAAAGAACAGAACTTTAACCACTTGAAGACCATTTTCTGGTACATTTTGTTTACAAGTTTAAATCAGTATTTTTTGCTAGAAAATTACTTATAAGCCCCAAACATTATATGAATCAAAAACAAAACAAAACACAATATATAGCCCAAAAAGAATGTTACGGTGAGTAAACAGATACTCAGCATGTCATGCTTTAAAATTGCGTACGCTTGCGGAATGGCAACAAACTACAGTACTTAAAAATTTCCATAGGCGACATTTTAAACATTTTTCACAGGTTACCAATTTAGAGTTACAGAGGTGGTCTAGTGCTAAAATTATTACTCTATAATTCGCGGCGATATCTCACGTGTGCTGCGAACACTGTTTTCATATTATTTATGTATGCTTTCACTTCTGTGCGCAATCACGGAGGGATGAGGGCTGTACATTTTTTTTCTTATTTATTTTATTTTTACACTGTCCCTTTTTTTTTTTAACCACTTTTATTCCTTTTACAAGGAATGTAAACATCCAAATATCTTGTAATAGAAATAAGCATGACAGGTTCTCTTTATGGAGAGATCTTGGGTCGAAAAGACCACAAATCTCTCCTTTATCTTTAAAGGCAAAAAACTTTTTTTTGATCTTTTGCTTTAAAAATAGAAAAAAAAATTGTTTACATCCACCCTGGACTGAAAGTGAAGTCATGATGTCACTCCAGTCCTCCAACACCATAGAGGTGATCCGAGACAATAGAGTCTTTCACGCCTCTGACCAGCTGGCTTCAACATTGGATTGATTCTTAATGCTAAGCCCGAGAACGACCCCTTCAGCTGCTCAACAGCATATTTACTACGAGGCAAACAAGGTGTTTGCCTAGGGTGACAATTTTTAGAGGGTTGTGCCATCCCTGGAAGAAGGCACACAAGGGTCAGGGATGGGGACCTGGTCAGCTCCGCCATGAGATCCAGGGGACGCTGCGTGCTACTGGGGGCTGCGGGAATGGCTGGCTACGTCTGTCATTCTGGAGGTTAAGGTTAATGCACAAATTGAGTGGTCGTGTGTTGGTTGGTGATGGCGAAAAGTGGGAGGATTGCAGTGATAGGCTCTGATGGTGGCGGCGGCATGTGGGAGCAGTGGGTTGGATGGAGGAATATTACGATGATGAACTATGGTGGTGGTGGCAGCAAAGGGGTGGTGCTGGTGGTGTGGGGGAGTGCTCAATTTTAGTGTTGCCTAGGGCAGCACATGAAATAAATACACCACTGTCGCCATTACTGAAAGTGATCCATTGGCTAATGAGCCTCTCAGACCGCTTTTATTAGAAAGCTGGGCAAAAAAAAAAAAAAAAAAGATACCGGGGTTATGGCTGATATTTTCAGCAATAACTGCGGTAAAACACTTGGAAAACACAACGTATATATACGTATTGCGGTCGACAATTCCCTGTAGGTCAAAGATGGCTTTCCGGAGTCCTTGCCATAAAACTTCCATTGAGGAACATCTGCCGTGCCCTGCGTGGAATTTAGGACATAAGAACCGCTGGGCATTGCACCAGCACCAAAGGAATGAGCACTCAGACCAAAAAAAAAACACTTGCACATCCATCCGCAGTCCGCTAGCTCTTCATCTTCTCACTCACATTTAGGGAATGAGCACTTTTCCACAACATACAACCATGTATACACAGAGCTTTCTTCATCCCCTGTCACAGCAGTGGCGGCTACAATGGGGAAGAAAGCTCTCTGTTTGCGCAGTTGTATGTTGGGGAAAAGTGCTCATTCCTTAGATGGTGGTGCCACGCATACCATTTCTTATGTCCCAGATTCTACACAGGATGTGATGATCTCTCTCATTGGACGTTTTCTGACCAGGACTAAGTAAATCCACCCTTGTCCTACAGAAATATCATTACAGTAAACTTGTTTTTCTCCACTGAACAATGTTTTAGAAAATACTGGGGCTCCTTTATTGCATAACAAATGTCAATACAAAGCTGAACTAACCCTTTACGTTTAACTAGCATAGGTACTCAACTTTTACTTGATATCTGCCTCCTGTCAATAATAGTTTGAGAGTTTATGGGCATTTGCTTTTATAAGCATTTTCCCCCAAAACATTCCCCTCTGCTCATTTTTCACTATAATCAATGTACACTTGAAACCGCCGAATGCCTCAAAACGCCACGTTTATATGAGTGTTTATGCACGTCAAGCAGTTTTTCTACCCGAAAGCTCCTCTAAAAATGCGATTCTGATGGGTTTTTATTTTTCTGACTGAAAATGCTTCTCTGCAAATATGATTGTAAACTCCCTAATGTGCAGGGACAAATAGACTAACATAGAGCTGCTTATACAGGCTGAAGAAGAAATGCATTTATAAGCAGCATTATATGCCCAGTGTGCATGAACCCTAAGTGTAATCACAAAACACATTTTACACTGCATCACCAAAGAGAAGATTGTAATAGCAGACCAGAAAGCCTGAGACCCTCTCTCTGTGCATCAGTTTGGATGATATGGTTCCTCCATAATGTAAAGGGTAAATCCAATATGCAGAGATCCCCCCACCATAATGGTTTAAGAAGGTGGCCATGACTGCAATATTGAGAAGACAATTTCAATGTCTGCCATGCAGCTATACATTAGATTTCAGAATTGCTTAAGGTGAATGGGATTAACAACATAACAATATTGAACACTTCTTCATTAGAGGTGCTGGTTTTCTGACATATCTGAAAGTCTCAGTGTTCATTTGATCTCTTCTCTCTATAAAAATTAAATCAGTGGTAACTGCATGTGCTCCTCTTGAGAATGGATGGATTTTTCATCTGCCTATGCTCTTACTGATGGATAAGTGGCAGCCATCCTCAGTTATGGCCAGATATCTCACTTCTTTCTGTACTTGTTACTAAACCCACAACAGTAAAATCAGTCTGTATATGCAGTAAAGCATGCTTGTTATACTCACTGCGGAACCTAAGAGTTCAGTCCTCTGCATGGTTTAAAAATGCTGTTTGATCCCGTCATCTCTGATCCTCCCCTTCTTCCTGTGTCCCCCTCTTATCCCCTGATAAGACATATCGTGTGGAGACACTCTGCACATGCTCAATT
The DNA here is from genome assembly GCF_062004578.1 of Staurois parvus. Lineage (NCBI taxonomy): Eukaryota > Metazoa > Chordata > Amphibia > Anura > Ranidae > Staurois > Staurois parvus. The sequence goes on along the minus strand of NW_028318510.1, from coordinate 2,313,858 downwards.
TAGTGTGTATTGCTAGAGAGGTTTTTATTTTTTCTTAGGAGAGCGCATGTGATCAGCACAGGGCCAATCAGCACTGTCCAGACAGAGGTCAGGGGTTTTGCATCCTCCTAGAGAAAACTACTCCTACAAGTTTTAACCAGTCCATCTGTGCTGAACAGTGATAGAAGTCACAAGACTGCTCTACCTGCTGAGAAAAGGTATTTAGAAGTTTATATTTCCTAAAATAATTGCATTTCCATGTGCTGTGTACTGTGGGAGACCAGATATAGTGAATGCAAGATCCTGGGTTTAGCAACACTTTAAGGGATAAGTTCATCTTTTAGTAAAAAATAATAAATTCACTTTTTTTTGCAGGTAAAAAATATGCATTTATTATTTTTGTCTGTAGGAGCCTGTAAAGCATTGCACTAGTGATCAGCAGATCGCTGGTGCCATGCAGGTCTCCTGCAGATCTGTCAGAATATCTGCTTGCTCGTACAGAATGTACGAACGAGCAACTGGCTGTTCAGCCTACTGACATCAACAATGGGGAAATTTTCCTTCCACTGATACCAATGACAGGACACTATTTCTCCTACTCACCATAGCCCCTTTTTAATTTTCTACTCCTAATGACCACCAAGCCTGCGGCATTATTTACTCTCACTGATGTCAGAACATTTTCTACCCCTACTGGTCACAGTCTGGCCCACCTAACATTTGAAGGACAGTAAACTGGCTCTTTCTTTTGAAACAGTCTGGACCAGGGTTCTCCAAACTTTCTACCATTTGCTTTAAAAACTGAGCCCTGTGAAGCTGTAAAGAAAAGAAACAAGCATATAGTCAAAACACTTGTGACATATATTTCACAGAAACACCCATCACAAAGTAGTAAAGAAAACATTTGATACAGCTCATTATCAATGCACTAAGCATATCCTGATCTGTTGCATGCCTTCAGTCTGTAACATTTGTTTTTTCAATTAGTAAGTTCATCATTTACAGTGAAAAACTCTTTGTATACGGAGTTGTCTTTTTAAGTAAACTATTTCACAATCCTGCTGCCCCTGCCAGCTTCAGCTCTCGCACATGGTAGATGAGCCTTTTAAATGAGCAAAATTTGAAGTAAAGTGAGTGCCAAGCCACGGGTAAGTCATCATAACAACTGTGCTCTCAATTAATCATTAATCCAATATAAACGGTTTTAAAATATAGTGAGCCATATAAAAAGGCTCTGATGGAAGCTGCGATTCCACACAAGAGGAGGTAAACCACCCTTCCATACTACCAGGAAATCTTGAAGAATAGAGATCCTTCTGAAAGTAGGACGCTGTATGCACCTGGTCAATTTCCTTTACGTTTTAATATTTATTTTGGCAAATGTAATTCAAGTTTGAACAAGTCACCAACCTAAACAAGTGCACGTAAAAGCGCAGAAATTTTTTTTTTTTTTTTTTAATTCTTGTGCTTCCTGTCCAGAAATGTTCTATTCACATGCAATGTGCCTCTGAACTTGCTCCAAAAATTGACCACTCCAGAAAATGGAATTTCCTAGCACTGTCCCCTCCCTCCTTGCATTTTATAGCCCCCTCCTTTTCTGGGAGTGTCTAATTACTGTCTGTGCTGGTCAAGCTCCTTCACTCTTCCCCTCCTCCCTTACATAACCTTTTATGTAGCTGCCAGAAGAGGAGTGAAAGGGAATAATATAGTGTCACTTGAACGACATCACATCCAAGATGGCAGTGCCCAGCAGCAGGCTTATGTCTACAATTCTCAAACAATTGTTTTAGGCATCGGTACTCATTGAAACTTCACTGGTTTCTAGACACAGTTATAAGCAGCTTAAAAAGCAGAGTGAGCACTGAACTTACAATATGTTCACCCTAGAGAGCAAATCTTCTTTATGGTGATTACATCTACAAACAAAAGTTGAGAGTTTTAAGCGGGTCTGGACTGAACAGCCTTGGAACAATAAAGTGTTTTTATGCATTAACCACTTCAATACTGGGCACTTTCACCCCCTTCCTGCCCAGAGCAATTTTCAGCTTTCAGTGCTGACGCATTTTGAATGACATTTGCACAGTCATGCAACACTGTACCTATATGAAATTTTTATAATTGGTTTTAGACAGAGCTTTCTTTTGGTGGTATTTGATTACCACTGGGGTTTTTTTCCCTACTAAACTAAAACAAAAAAAAAACAAAAAAATATATTTTGGGAAAAAAGTTTTTCTTAGTTTCTGTTATAAAATTTTGCAAATAAGTAATTTTTCTTTTTTTTTCCAGTGCTGACAGGCACTGATAGGCTGCGCTGATAGGCGACACTGATGGGCATGGATAATCAGTGCCCTGAATATAAGTGTAAACATCATTGATCTTAAGATCTCTTCTTTTCTGCTGCTGGCACCACTCTGGAGACTGCTAGCCAGGATAAGAGGTGAAGTGCAGTTGGTACCACTCACCATGAGACAGGAGCCAGCACAACAGAGGCATTGGCATATATGGCTCTTGCTCTCTACTACAGCTCCAACTTTACAAGTAGTCCATGATCTGCCAGTCACCTGGCAGCAATCTACTGGTTGCTGACCCAGGTTTTACAGGTTTTAAAAAAGAAGTCAGTCTATTCAAAATGTATATTTCAGATCTTAGTGGAGATTGGAGAGCAATTCCCCTAATGGTCTCCTAAGTGGCTCAGGCTCTCTGATGGTGAGAGCTCAGCTATTGGGTTTCCAGGTCTAGAAACCTGCAGCTCCATTTAAATGGCCAGGAGGAACAGGAAATAACCCTATTACAGCAGGAGCATGAGAATCTATGGTGGGCAGAAACAGAGCTTAGAACTATGGCAGTGTGAGCTTGAACTGGGCATATGCTCAAAAAGCAAAGATTTCCTATTTTATAGGGAATATATAAAAAGCTTATTTGTGCCTGAACAGTACCCTGAAAAATCTACCATTTGTCTTGAACTCCTTATGATAATAACAGTATACTTCCTGACATGTGACTGTGCATAGGCCCTAGTGGTCTGTAGCCTAATAGCTTTATATCTGAAGCGTGAGATCATTTAAAGGAACTGTGACTCTAACTGCTAGTCCCACAAGAGTACAATTTGGTAATGCCAACACTGTGCTGCTCACTGTTATCCTCACTGGTGAGGAAGCAGTACATGCAGTGCAAGAATCTTCCTCCATCTGCTTTATTAATTACATAAATCTTTGCATCCTTCACCTATCCCGCACCTTTTTTTCATACTGCCCCATCAGTTATCAGATTATTAGACATCAGGGGGCAGTTCTGACACGAAGTAGCAAAGCCTTCTCCTCCAACAATATGTCCACAGTCAGACAGAGACAAAGTGCAAAACAAGCAAAGGGAAGCAAGGAAGCAAGGGAAAAAATTCAGCTGCAGTGAGCCCAGAGGCAAAACAGAAGACTATTCCGTTGTTTTCTGCTTGCCTTTTTAGGCATAACCTCCACAGTACAGGTCATTGTATCCTAAGTGATTTAGGACGCCAGTGGGTGGCTCAGCCATAAAGACTTCAACTATAACCAAAACATTTTAGTTTGTAGGTAGATGCTGCTGAGTTAAATCACTCATTTTGTTCTCCTTTATTCCTCATTAATAACAGAATAAAAAAGTCCACAGCAGAAATGTAAAAATTGCTTGGATCTATAGGGGGTGAAAGGGGGTGAGAACCGAAGTGGTTAAGCCAAACTGAAAAAGTGCCAGGCTCCACCCAACTGCTGCCATGTTATAGAGCAGTGGTTCTCAACCTTCCTAATGCCGTGACCCTTTAATACAGTTCCTCATGTTGTGGTGACCCCCAACCATAAAATTATTTACCCAGTAATTATAATTCATGAGTGTCGTTTTACCTCCAATACTGCTGCTTTCAACACAGTAGCTGCTTTTAATAGAGTAGCTGCTTTCAACACAGTAGCTGCTCTTTACACATCAGAAATATGTGTTTTCTGATGGTCTTAGGGGACCCCTGTGAAAGGGTCGTTCGACCCCCAAAGGGGTCGCGACCCACAGGTTGAGAACCACTGTTATAGAGGGTCTCGCTCTCTCTTACAGTGCTCAATTCTCCACTTATATTACAGAAAACTGCAAAAATAATGAAACTCTGCATAAAAGGTGGAAGAAAGGGGAGGGAGGTTGATGAGAGAGTGATAAACAGAATTTCTAATGGTGAGTTCTTGTGTGGTCATTAATTTTATTTAATTGATTAGGGTCAAAAATATTACTATTTGTGCCCCACTTTATTTGCACAAATTTCTACAAGATGGCATTTCTTTACTAATCAGTAATAATCTAATGAAAGGCTTCCTTTTGAAGTATAACATCTGATGTAACAGAATAGAGGCAGATATTCTAGCATAAAATAAAGGTATTAGCTAGCTAGTGACATGGTTGGGAAAGTAAGCCTTTTGTGGCTCATTAAATAGCCATGTCTTTAGGTGGCAGTCATTGACAGCCCGATTAGTGACTGAATGACATATTGGTCCATAATAAGTGTCCAATCACGACAGGTAAGGTGGGACTGCGTTGGGCAGCTATCCCAGTGCAATCCCACCACACCTCCACCAAAAGACAAGGCAAAATGCGTTGCCGTGGTGTTTGGGCAGTATATACGGAGAAAAAGTAATGCATTCAGTACTTTTTCCAGAGAAGTGTGGGTCATCGCACAATGGCTAATAGAAATCTATGAACCGTCACTGTGTAACATTTCAATAAAAGGTTGTTAAAGAAAAAAAACAAAAACAAACAAACAACAAATGGTGTGATGTGCCAGTATCTGTGCAGACTACACCGCACATCAATCACTGCATTGCCATGCAGAGGCTGGTGTGAACGAGTCCTTAGTGCACAAAATTGCCTCCAATTATCATCAAAGCACCACAGTATAGGGAGGATTTAAGCTTCAAATCAAACATTACAACACAGCAAAGATAAATACAAAGAAAAAAATGAAATAACTCCAGCCATTTATTTATACACAAGAGCTAAGAACTAAGAGACTTTTACATCAGAGCAGCTGTCCAGTCATTGGAAGCCTCTGCAAGCAGGGTTATTTTACTACTGAAAATGGTAAAAAAAAGGAATTCTGCGGCACAGACACAACAAAACTTAATGAACAGATTAATCTAGTTAGCCGATTTTTTCCCTCCTCTCTCAAACACTTCTTGTCAGAACGAGTGCAGCAGTTCTTAATTATCCATATGTCGCAGTGTTTCCTTTCAACAAATGGAATGGTTCTTGTATGGCCTTAATCCTGCTATTTGCAGACAGTAGGCCTGTTAGGGAAGAGTGTATGGGGTGAACTGGGCGGCAGTCCAAGTCTGGAGCAATATGCCATGTGTGCAGTACGCACTATGTCTGACTTCTGACGGGGAGCTGGTTCTTCTCACAGGCAGAAATGATCTTTCAGTTTCTACACTGAATAAAGCAGCAGACTGGAGATTCCACTGTTTGCCACCTTCTGGAAAAACATGTCTGCAGGTTACCATCCAATCTGTAGGGAACGAATGGCCCAAACATTTTTTTTTTAATTGAATTTCAAGTAGAGAATGGCTAAAACCCCTCTTAGTTCTTTTTTGCCATCTGTGTCCCATTGAAGAGATTTCCCTTTACCTCCTGTCCTGTAGACACAACAGAAAGTCAGAGGAAAAGCTCTAATAGACCATTTTCAAAGGAACAAGGGTCCCTACTGAAATATTTCCCCTTCAATCTTATTTTTGTAACAGTTAAAACATTTGATTTTCCTTTGATTTCAGTCCAAGTGACAATGATCACCAAGACAAACAAAACAGTGAATTTCCTTAATGGGGACTAAGATAGTAATAAAAACCCAACAGGGGCTCTTACCCATAAAGGAAGAAAGTTCCGAAAGCCGTACATCACACAAAACCCCTGTGTAAGAAGTAGAAACAGCCTCAGTCTAGACTCCTCCCAGGCCACGTCCTCTGAACTGCCAATAAGGGTGGGGCGAAATGCATCGGGGGATGGCCTAGAGGGAATCTAGGTTGAGGCTGATCCTACTTCTTACACAGGGGTTATGATGTGCGGCTTTCAGGAATTTCTTTCTTCTCTTATTGAGATCTATGGCGCTTAGACAAGCTCTTTCACTGCGTGCACTCCCAGCGGCTGGCAGGCAAGTACCTATCAGAATTTGGAGCAGCACTCTTAGTTCTTGTATGGGTTTACAGGGGTTCTTACCCCTCACCATTCTATCCAAAACTACAAATACACTTTAATGGAAATACTATGTCTGCTTTGGTAGTGAAATGCTTATGTTTAAGTGTCAATCCACTTATAATGGATATGCCAATGTTTAAGAAATGAGCAACCATAGTTTCTTAGAGCTTTTAAGAACTTCAGTGGTAACAGCTCTTCCTACCTACAATATCCATTCATTGGGTTTCACTCTATTTGTTAGGATGTCTAATTGACTTTAAATTCAAGGAAATCTGTCACAGGAAAAACATCAGGGGCTGGCATTGCTGATTTTTCCTTTTGAAATGCTAGCTTCATGGCTAACCCTCTAGCTTCAATATTTTGAGTCACTGACCCAAAAATGTATGCAGATGAGGACTTCTAACTTTTCAATGGCTTCCCTGATCTCCATACTGCTGTTTGGTAAATAGCTGAGAAAGTAGGAAGCTGGCAATGGTCAGGCAAGCTGCATTTTCAGATGAAGGTCAGCAAAGGAAACCCCCATATTTTTATCATAACAGGTTCACTTCGCACAACAGAAGGAAGTGGAACATCTAGAACCCACAGTGCACTGTGGCAATCAGGAATACTGTGGGCTAGCTGTACTGGTCTGATGACACTGACTGGTGTGGGAAATGATACAGGACACTGTGGCTGCATACATTGGCCCTTGTTACTTTGTAATTGGTTTGGCTAACAATTAATAACACTGTGGTGACTGCATTAGTCGGGTGACACTGTGACTGGTTTGGCTAGCAACCAAGAACACTGTGGCTGGCTCTGTGCACTGTAAAAAACGAAAAAAAAGTGCTATTGATTACTGTAGGAAACACTGTTTTTCACCTTGCATCTGTGTGAGTGGTAACATAATGCACCCTTTTTTACATGTTTAATCATTGTGATTGATCAGAGCAGTGATGTTGTACAGAAGTTTCATTGTCTCTCTATAGGTTCACTTTCTAGAATGGCTTTGCAAAAATATGTTATCACAAAAAGATGCTGTCCTCTCCTTGGAATGTCTAGTTGAGCAATGTGTACAGACAAGAGGTTTGGATCACAAAAAAACTGATAAGAAGTTCTAATATAAAAGAACAAAGTGCTACTAAACCCACAACAGTAAAATCAGTCTGTATATGCAGTAAAGCATGCTTGTTATACTCACTGTGGAACCTAAGAGGTTAATCCTCTGCATTGTGTAAAAACACTGATCTTTTCTTCTCTGCCCCTCCTCTTGTTCAAATGCCCATGTTGATGAACCCGTAGCCCCATGCACATGCTCAGTTTAGTGTGTATTGCTAGAGAGGTTTTTTTTCTTGGGAGAGGGCATGTGATATACACAAAGCCAATCAGCGCTGTCCAGTCAGAGGTCAGGGGATTGCCATCCTCCTAGAGAAAATTCCTCCTACAAGCTTTAACCAGTGCTCAGCTGAGGTCACAAGACTGATCTAGCTGCTGATGAGAACATGTTTTTAGCACTTTATATTTACTAAAATAATTGCACTTCCATGTTCTGTTTACTGTGGGAGACCAGATATAGCGAATGCAGGGTATTAGGTTTAGTAACACTTTAATGTACTGTAACTGTTTTGTGTGTTACCTGTCCACATTTTTTAAACGAACGAGTTAATAGGCAAATGTATATATGTGTATTAATGCGTTATTAGACATATAGATTTGTATTAATTGATGAGTTAGATGTATAGATTTGTATAAATGAATTAGATGTATAGATTTGTAAAGTGCTATATGGCAACTGTCCAGGATTGGATTTCAAAGTGGAACTCTACCCAAAAGGGGAAACGCCACTTGTCTGCCTCTCCCCGCCCCCCGCTGCCACATTTGGCACTTTTTGTTTTGGGGGACAGGACGGGGACGGGTACCTGCTCCCACCTCCGGGTCAGATCGCCATGGCCCCCCCCTTCTAACCACCGCAGCCTTCTTGGACAAGTCACAGGACCCAGAAGACTGCGGCCTATTTATAAAGCGCAGCACGAGGAGACCGGCTGTGAAGCCGCAAGGCTTCACTTCCGGTTTCCCTTACTTGAGATGATGGCACCAGCACCCAAAGCCGAAGGAAGAATTGGCACAGGTGAGGACATTGCTGGATCTCCAGGACAGGTAAATGCTCTTATATTAAAAGTCAGCAGCTACAGTATTTGTAGCTACTGACTTTAAATTTTTTGGGAGGGAGCCCAGAGCTCCGCTTTAAAGCCTTCCATATTTGATGAAGGCATCATGCCTTTGGAAAAGTCTGAGGGCCACTACATGCATGTTAATCACTTTACTTTATAATCTTTATTTTTACTTTGAAACTATTCTCTTCTTAATAGACTTTCATTACTGTTCACTGGGAACAGAGCTTATTGATTTATCTCATCAGTTAGTGGAGAACTGTGGACCATATATGGCTGCTTCCTTGGCTCATAAGCCACTGGACCTGGAAGATTAGGTGTGACACACAATGGCAGCAGGTAGGGCTTTGCTCACCCATCTCTCCTTTAATGCTGATTGGCTGGGCTTGTAAAGGGAAGGTATTCTGACAATGATGCCAAGGTCCCTTTAAATTCACTTTAAATGTTCCTCTTAATTTTCATTAACCTTGTTTAACGTGCTTGCTAAGAGTGAAGTGAGGTCAGTCCTCACCACTTGTAGTTGTCTGTGACAAGCAGTAACGTAACCTGAGGCTGTGTTTTGGCAAGAGGTTCCAGGCTTCTGGGATGCTGTGAACACTATAGCCACAGATTACACTAACTTCTTTTCCCTTGTTTATGCCTTCAGGTACACTCTAGGGGATATTTACTAAAACTGGTGTGTGCAAAATCTGGTGTACCTCTGCATAGAAACCATCGGCTTCCAGGTTTTATTGCCAAGGCTTAATTAAACCAGCTGAAGTTAGAAGCTGTTTGGCTACCATGCACAGCAGCACCACATTCTGAGTGCACCAGTTTTAGCAAGTCACCCTGTCAGTGTCTGTTTAGCCCATTACCCAAGGTGGTAGGTAGTGACAAGATCTACATTACTCTGGAAAACGATAGGCCTGTCTTGCCAGCAGCTAATTAACTGCTACTAGTTATGCTACGTAGTGCACTCCTGAACCCTGCACCCTGTGAATGGGAAACTACAAGTACTGACGGCCTTGAAACTGTCAGCTTGTAGTTCTCAATGAACTACCATGGCGCTGTTGAGCGCTCTGGTAGCTCATTGTCTCTGTCCATGTGTATCTGCCTGCCCTTACAAAGTATGAGCACACAGATACACTGACAGGTCTGCAGGAGTCCAACATGACAACCGTGATCTGCTGAGAGCACAGTGCAATGTTTTAAAGGCTCCAAGTAAAATAAAAAAAAAAAAAAATTAAAATTTTTTACCTGCAAAACATTTGCATTTATTTATTTATTTTTAAAAGTTGAACTTATCCTTTAATAAATCAAGCGATCAATGAAACCTTTGATGCAGATGCAAAACCTTCTTTGGAGCTTGCATAGACATGTAGCTTAACTTTGCAGAATAGAGCAGCAGATGATTATTTGTTGGCTGAGCTATGAGGTGCATATGTGCCTTGCTTGGTGATGATTTCTGTACTTCTCAGTTAAATAAGGTGGTTTCTTGTTTGGATATGTAATACCAATTGTTGCTTCTATATCCTGCGTTTTCTATTAGTACGTATATTTGTCATCAGTGTACTTCAAAAAGCTCAAAAAAAGACAAGTCAAGACTGTAACCCTAGCTTTTCTGTCACTTAAATGAAGATTGGGACTTAGAGTGGAAGTGTAAAGAGTGTTTATAAACTAAACCAAAGGAGTGAACTGATCGAGAACAATGTTTACGATACGTGTTACTAACTGTTAAATTATAATATTAGGTGCCTACATACATGCCAATAATAGTTTCTTTATAGAATAACAGGTTCGCTCGCTAGAATGATTTTGCAGACAGGGGTTACTAGAACAAGTGATTGTTCTTACTTTGGACTGTGTAAAGTTGTTAGTCTTTGCATTCTGCAGCAAGAGTCTGGATAATGTTAAAGCTGATAAGGTGTTCCAAAATAACAGAAATTAATGTCTCTTGCAATTGTTTTATGTGTTGCTAGTTCTATTTCTTAAGTGAATGAGTTAAAGCCTGATTAAACCCAAAACCAAAAATGTAATATGCTGCAGTTTACCAATCATCAGATGTGGTGGTTTCATTAGTTTTCTTTTTTAGGCTTTCTTTCCCTCCATTTGCACCTGGTGATCTGGCCAGTAACACTCCTCCTGTATAGAGTACCTCCACTCTGGATGGAGCAGAGGGGACACCTTTGGATGGCAGCATTGTCAGGCTAAGGGGGGGGGGGTTAGATGTACTAGAAAATTTACAGTAGATACGTTACCAAATTGAAGCCAGACAAACTAACACTTTACAAGTAGTTACAGCAACATTTCATTTTTTCCTTTTAGGATAAAGGTTTTACATAAGTAAATAACTATAAGCTAGTTTGCATGGAGCCCTAGCATCTCTGTCAGTGTTGAATGGTTTGTCTCTAACTGATGCATTTACCGGAGAGCTTGTTCTTTTGAAAAGCATTGGACTTGCTAGCCAGATCACCAGGTGCAAACAGAATAAAGTGTAAAAAAAATAAAACTAATGCAACCATCACATCTAAGAATGTAATAAATGTTTGCTTGGGGGTTTAATGCTGCTTTAATATGCAAAATGTTCATTTAGAAAAGTCCTATATGACAACTGTCCAGGATTGGAGCTTAAAAACCTCCTGAAGATGTCAGGTCCTTGGCAACAATGTTAATATTCCCATAGCATACGTTCCTGGATCAGGCTCAGAAGTAGCGAGTGCTAGAGCAACATCCAGAAGAAAACTAGAATCATCACAGATCAACGTTCATATTTGCCAGCATACCACAGATCATCAATATTGTCCGATAAGCTCTTTTATGGAAGAACAATCACATTACAAATAGAAAGGTGCAAAGTTTTGGAGCCGTGCAGGACCCCTTCATCGGGCATGTGAAGGGGTCCTGTGTGGCTCCGAAACGTTGCACATTTCTCTTTGTGATGTGATCATTCTTCAATTAAAAAGCTTTTTGGATGATATTGATTATCCGTGGTGTGCTGGCAAATATGAACGTAGGTCCTTGGTAATGTCTGAGGATCTCCACAAGTGTGTGAATATTCCTATGTTTTATCTTTATTTTTACTTTGTAACTCTTATCTTGGAAATAAACTTTCAAAACCATTTACCTTGAGCAGAGGATGCTGTATTTTCTTATTACTGCTCATCTATAGCCACTGATGTAAAGAGAGCCAAGACACAAGACTGTCGCAGGAACAGCAAAGTGCCTCTGATGTGTGGGCAATAGATGACAGCCTGGTTGCACCATTTTGGTGTGAGAGATGCAAAAGTTCAGTGACCAATGCGTGAATAATTGGTTCTCGGAGGACATTTTTTCACTGGTTAAGTAATGGCAAATTGTTTATAAGCTGAAAAATGGATATTTGGCTGTACTTTCTGTAAACACTGGCAAAGGCAAGGGTTGCTCTAAATAGTCATGAATGTGTTTTGCAGATTGTATTGGTACCAGTGTAACTGGGCATTACATTCTGTACAGAAGTGGTTAGGAAAACAGAGAACAAATTTCAAAAAGAAAGAATAGCTGCAATGCCAGAAAGCCACTTAGTGATTATAAGGTTAACACAGGTTAGTTTTATGGAATGCCTATCCCATGATGTACAGTCTAGTTGAAGTACAGAACACATTATTTTGTGCCTCCGAATTTTTGAAATTGGATACAATTAGACCACAAGCAGTTATTCTCTTGGTGCTTACCAGTAAAACAGTACAGAGCTACGTTAATAGGAGCAGACATTGATAAAAGATCAGACTGGGTTACCCAGACTGTAAAGGATATGCAGAATTACTGGCTGTGGTGACCTGAGCAGAGCGTGCATCATTATTGTGCCCAGTCGGTATGCAACAGCTCCAGCTTCAATATAAAATAACTGCAATCATTTTACAGGCTCACTTAAGCTTCCAATCACTATCTTGGCATTTCTTTAATCATCTGAATAGATGCATATAAAACTTTGGAGTCAGACAGAGGTTTAAGAAAAAAAAAAAAAAAAAGCCAAAAAAGGAGGAGAACGAGGATATTCATAAAAAAGAATGCAGAATGTTAGACGCTAGACAGGAAGTGTTAAGAGCTGAGACTCCTGGGATTTCTCCTGTCCTATAATTAATCATAAAACAAGCCGCTCTCTGTTAGTGGTAATTAAAACAATGCTGCAATTTAACCTCTCTCCAGAGGTCTACTGGCTGGAGGTGTTCAGCACATTAGAAGCAATGTCACTACAACATCTAAAATCAGAAATATTGCTGCTTCCAGTCTAAATTTGCACAAAGTGCCATGAAAAAGGCAATGTGGAGTGTGGCGTTTTCTAGACAACAGTAAATGTGGTATTTCTTAGCTTGTATTTTACGCTGTCAACGTTTCTGGCATAACTATGGAAAACCAAAGTGCTTCCGTCATTAACATAAAGGATAGACTGTGGATTTAAAGCTGAGGCTGAAACTAACCGGAGCTTCATTATTTCATGGTCACTGTATGCCTCCTAGAGGAGATCTGACACCTGTGACAGTAAAACTCAATAATGTAAAATACACTATCTAAGATTTGGCGGGGGGATTACTAAAACTGGAGCACTCAGAATCTGGTGCAACTAGGCATGGTAGCCAATCAGTTTCTAAATTCAGCTTGTCCAATTAACCACTTGCCTACCAGGCCAATTCTGACATTTCTCTCCTACATGTACAAATTAACATTTGTTTGCTGGAAAATAATTAGAACCTCTGAACGTTTTATCTATATTTTAAGCAGAGGCCTTAGAGAATAAAATGATGGGTGTTTCACACGGTAGTTGCGCAGCGATTTTTCAAACACAAATATTTTGGAAAATAAATACTTATATTGTATTTGTGTTCACTAAAATTCATTAAAGAAATGTTTTGGTAAAATATAAAAGATGTTACGTGCAGTAAACAGATACCAATCATGTCATGCTTTAAAATTGCACACACTCGTGGAAAGGTGATAAACTATGGTACTTTAAAATATCCATAGGAGACACTTTTAAAAGCCTTTACAGGTTATCAGTTTAGAGTTACACATGGATTCTGGTGCTAGAATTATTGCTCTTACTTTGAAGTTCACGCCAATACCTCACATATGTGGTGAAATTGCTGTTTACACATGCGTGCTGGACCAACACGTGCGTTCGCCTTTGTGTATGAGCACGGGAGTTGATTTAAAAATTTTTTTTTTTTGAATTTTAATTTTTTTTTTTACACGGTTTCTTTTTTTTTCATCACTTTTATTGCGGTCACAAGGATTGTAAACATCCCTTGTAACAGCAATTAACAGAGACAGATACTCTTTATTGAGAGATCTGGGGTTCTCCTCTAGCTTCCAATGCAGATGATCAGACAGATAGGTCTGATTGGCTGCTTCACTAGCTGGTAACAAACAGTAAACACAGAGCTGAAACCAGAAGTGATGCAGTCCTCGTTACTTCCGGTTTCTGATATCACAGAGTGGGAGGAACAAAATCAGTTCCTCCCACTGTGTCCAGGGGAGCCGATGTCGAAGGTCGAATCTTTACCAGGCTTCCCAATCACACGAAGTGCAAGGTATTTCTGAAACGGATTGTTGGCTGTGGTGTAGCAAATCCTATGAATTTATTACTGATACTTTCAAATGGCAGGTTTCAATAAGGATGGAACAACATGAAGTTCACAGTGGGCATATCTGAAATACCTCTCTTGTACTGTACATGGGCAAGCAAGAGTAATTATAAGATTACTGACAGAAGGGAATGGTGGATGAATGCTAAAGCCTTTTGCCTTTCCTTGGTGAAAACTGAAATACTTAGCAGATGTGTATGAGCCCTCACCTTGAAAAATTATAAATAGCTTTTTTCTTTTTTTTTTCTTTTTATAAGTGATCATATAATCTCTGTTCTCGGCTGCATAAGGGACTTCGAGAGCTAGGGATGGAGAAACAGCAGGACATTGAACTTCCTAGTGATCAGCTGTGCAGGGGGGGCATGTCAGCACAGGTGTGACCATTGGAGGACAGCAGGCTGAGTTTCCAGCACAGCAAGAAAACTGACCACATTGGGATGGATGTGCTCTCATGCCTAGTTTGGAATAGGAAAGCAGAGGGACTTCCAGGATCACCAGGGATTTCACATAAAGGCAGAACCACAAAGAACAGGTTACTTTTTAACACAAGTACATGGCACAACATGCACATATCAGGAATATGAAATGTTGGGGTATCAAACACTTTACGAAGGGATGCACATATACAACTCACAGCTAAATGTTCAGTCGTGGCTAAAGTGTACCTTAAACCAGGTTCCACCCAGCAGGTCTTAGTGTGTCTTAGTGTGTTTGTATGCGTGTAGCACTCTTTCAAACATATCTTCCATCCCACCTGTTCAGCTTTAGCTGGGTCCACATGGTTGGGCTGCAGTAACTCACATGCTAGCACACGTTTCCACAATAGGAGAAAACATGCATTTTGCACATTGGTGTGATGTCTAAATGACACCCCTATGCACTTTGCTGATGGACGTAACACTGCATGAGGACAAAAAGTACATGCACTTTTTTTGGGGAATTTTGGTGCCTTAGGCAACCCATTCAAATGAACAAGCTGCCTTAGCACAACACACATTACTTTACGGCATAACGCACATCAACAGGTGTGTATCAACACACTGCAACAGTGTGAACCCAACTTCAATAAAGAAGATGATGTATACAGGGCCATGTTTTATGCTACAGCAGTAAAGGCATCAAAATTAAATTCAAGTACTTAAGTAAAAAAAACAAAACAGTTCCTTCAATTTTCGGTCCATTCAGGTTAGTAAATAACCTAATGCCAAGCTAAAAAGAGCTGTCAACACAGTGAATCAAAGTAAGCCTAAAACCTCCTTAGCTATGATGTTGGAGCCATGGGAAGGCAGTACCTCAAATAAAAATGAAAAATTATTGTTTTGATTAAAGAACACTAACAGTACAAATGCATATTTTAAATCTGCAGTGGTAGGTGAGATTCTGCTCTAAACATATTGCTATTCCTACGTTATTCATTTTCCCCCGGAAAGTAAGCATATGTTGTGATCAATCGGCATCAAGCATCTACTCCCATTAGTAAGATGTTGGCCCAGAGATGACAAAATTTCAGTGGTCCAAAGACCTTTTGAGGTCTACGGTACCCACACTAATCAACCTTCTACTGTCACTCACCCTAAGATTTGCCAGAATGTTAAAATGAATAGTCACTGGAGAGGATGAGACTTTCCTCCTCCATGCAGCAAATGGATTACATTTTATCAAGTTGCGTGGCTGCTATCTGTCAGACTAGGTTGTCACCTAAAGCTCTGTTCCCCACTTATGTTTAAGAACCAATCAGAGTTGTTCCAAATCGTGATCCCAATGTCAGCTAACATAGAGCCTTCATCCTGCAGCCTGAAGATGGCAGTGTAACTCTTTTATTGTGATTGTCAGATACAATTACAGTATGCAGGTTTTCTAATGTACACATTTTTTAGCCTTAAAAAAAAAAAAAAAAAAACCACAGTGAACATTGTATCAAATACAACTCTTATATGCTCTTTAAAAAATTATTTAGGTAGGCAAATTAGTTAAGAGTTATAGTCAAATTAAAAAGCGCATATTGATGATCGTAAATTTGACCTGGACATCTAGGTAATAATAAACAATGGACATGAAAGTGTTAATGATAAAATGTACAACATTTTGGGTCAAATTGTACTGTTGTATATTATGGCATGTTTACCACTGAAATATTTTTGTTCTAATTTACATTGTTTGTGTAACTTAAAAAAGATGTATAATTCTAAAGAATTGGGAAGGTTGTTCAGATATTGGGAGAAATATGGTTGTGGTCTTTTCTGCCATCTACTGGTTCATGTGAAAATGACAACAGTAAATTAATATTTGGAAGAAACTTGGCAAAGCAGCAGTGTTTTTTAGAAAGCTTTTAGAAAGCTATTAAAACTGGAGCAATACAGCATACAAATGCTAATATAAGTTATTATGATGTATATAATCAAAGAGGAAAGGGATAGATCATAGTGCACCCCCATAAAATATAACCACTTTATTTAGGTAAAAATGCACTCACAGAAGTATTAAATAGCATGACCATAGCCATTAATCAAAATGGTTCCTCACATCGCTCATGCTGCCGCTTCTGATCTATTCCTTTCCCCTTTGATTGTATAAATCATAACCCCACTGGATATCCTGGAGTCTCTTCCCTTAAAGGGGCAGAGCTAAGGAAATAGCCACTAAATATTGGCAGTGGATCAGCAGAATTTGTCTAGTATCCCTAAGCGTGTATGACCTATTTTATAGGTCAGGGGAGAAGGTGAGTGCATGGTGCACCTACTTGGTGATGGGAAACACTACGATGTAGTTGGCACGGTGGAGTAATGCAAATAATTGTTCGCTACATTTTGGAGCACATATATTCTGTTTTAATAGGAGTGGATATTGGAGCACGGTAAATTTTTTTTTTTTTTTTTTTTTTTTTTTAACGGTGTTGCGCTATGGTATTTTTTTGTTTTATATTGCACGGATTTGGACCTCAAAGGTCCAATGGAGGCAAAGCACGTGGAAGGAATCAGAAATGTGGAGGCACATAATCCTTTAAAAGTGTGTTTGGGCTATTATAATTATTAGGTCAACATTTAAGGTGAACAGGGAGCGGGGCCACAATTCAAGCACGGCGTTGAATATTGCTGGATGATAGCACAACAAATGTTGAATCGGATGTTTATTATCCCACTATTTGGAAGTTTTCTGGACTGTCACTGCATATTTTTTTAAAGTCTATGTTTTCATTATATGAGGAGGTAGTGCATCACATTTTTATTTAATTATTTAATTTGAGTGTGAGTACACTAGATTAGGGAGTACAGCAATCTCCTCCTTCCGGTATTACAATTGTCTCAATTAAGAGCACTAATTACAGGCCATACATGGGTAAAATTCTAAACTAATTTTCTTTAGAAAATCAGAAATTTTGGGCGTTTTGTAATCCGATGGTGCCACCATTGATGTTGAAATTCAACATTCCCATGGCTAGGAATCTTCTTTTCTTTCCAGGTCACAGCTCAAGCTCATTTCTTTTTTGATTATATTTCTAGCATTATTCTCCCATCATTGATTAGATATTAGTTTTATAAAAAATTTTCAACATGCCCAATCACTCAAATTCGATGGCAGCACGAAAATCGGCCAATGCTGCGGCCCACAAATAGTGCGAAATTCAAAAGAAAATTCTTAGTTACGATTTATGAAAGAAAATTTGTTCAGGATTCGACCCACGCATGGCCTGCAAAAGTGTCATTTCTGTCTGTTACTTCTGCTATCAATGTGAATCACTTATGACAAGTTTTCCTGACACCAAGAGGTAACAGGGGAAAAGGTGACAGGGGAGGGAACTCCAGCAGATTGACAGCCTCAGATCTGTTACTGTGAGCTGTATGAAGGGGGGTGTGTCCCTTTCTTCCAATCAGCTCTCCTCACTGAGCTCTGCAGAGTATAATTTCAGATCTACACCCCATTATTTCTGAATTCTCAGACAACCTTTATAAATTCAGTACATCGAATGGATGTAGAGAAGGGAAGACCGCAGATAAACAGATACAAAAAAGGAGAATTTGTTTAATCTCTGTGTATCACCTGCGGTCAGCCACTTCGCTGGGTATATGTAAGGGCTTACAACCACTTTAATTTTAAGGATCTACAATCACAGGGCTTTCTATGGCAGGCAGTAGAATAAGATTTCAGCACACTTCTGTAGTAGTACTGTGGGTAGGATCTTCTGAAAGAATTACTCTAATAAAATGTTGACTACAAGGAAAATTACACACCAGCATGAAAAGCCACAATAGTTAAAAGCATTAGTAAACACAATTCTCTAGCACCTGACACCACTGCATAGAGAAATAAATTTATTTGACAAAAATCCTTTCTGGTAATGACTACCAAAACAAGTGTCACAAGTGCAGCATTTACTGTGATCACGGGAAATCTCCCATGTTTACCTACACCTGTTTCAAGGCATGATCTAAACCAGGGGTAGGCAACCTTGAAGAGGTGGAGATCTACTTGAACAACATGGAGGAAATCAGAAAGGTAACCGGCCTTATTCCTTTTTTTTTTTTTTAAGGACATAACCCAGCAAGGCCCCATTAAAAAGGAAAGTTTAATGGGCAGTTGCAAGTATTGCAGAGTTCAGTAGTATGTAACATACAGAGTAGAGGTCAGCAATATATAATGCAGAGTTCAGAGGTCAGTAGTATGCAATGCACAGTTTATGGGTCAGGTGTAAGTAGCATGTAACTCAGAGATCAGGAGTCAGCAATGCAGAGCACAGGAGTGAGTAGTGCAAAGTTCAGAGGTCAGTAGTATAGTAGTAAGTAACACAGAGGTCAGGACCAGTGGAATGTAACAGTGTGGAGGTCAGTGGTGTTAAGGGGCTATTCACTCTGGAGCAGTGACTGGTGTTTTTCTGTACTGAAAAAACAGCAGTCACCAATAGGCCACACGGGCCAATTTCCCGGAGGTGCAATTCAGTGAGGTGATAAAATGCAGATCTGCTGCATAATATTGCACGTCACTGGTTGCCACCACATGTTATCGCACAGCAAATGCACTGCACTGTGCTGCTGTATGGTGAAGGAAGCGTCACTTTGTACACTTCAAATAAAGTGAAATAAAAAACGCATAACATCACTCCCTGGAACAGGTCACTGTAACCCAAAACAGACTTATGCCCACACACTCAACCACTTTGAGCGTGAATGGGTTCTAAAGACTTGGTTCACACTACTGGCATGAAGGGCAAAGCCCATCCATTTAAAACCCTGCCCTTGAGAAACGAAGGGAAATAAGTCCCCGACCCTTTCGGAAAATCACACTGAATCACATGGTGTTATGGCACCATGCGTTTTGGTGTGTGTGAAAACACACAGTTTACGATGTGTGGGGATGCCATTAATAAATAATGGAACCCTCATGCCTTTGCTAACAAGAAGCTCATTTCTCTGCATGTCAGGAACACATGCGATTGCATGCACTTCTGACATACAGAGATGTCAGCAAACAATAACACACAGCAGAACAATTCCAATTCTCAAGCAGATGCCACAATAATGCAAAATAAATGTTAATGTCTTGGCAGGTACACACAGGCATCTGCATTGTAGACAGAAGCCTTAAAAA
The DNA here is from genome assembly GCF_062004578.1 of Staurois parvus. Classification (NCBI taxonomy): domain Eukaryota; kingdom Metazoa; phylum Chordata; class Amphibia; order Anura; family Ranidae; genus Staurois; species Staurois parvus. Next base: position 2,294,351 of record NW_028318510.1, on the reverse strand, counting down.
AAACCCTGCAGTTACCCGTTTTACAGAACATGAACCACCTCTTTCCCCGAACCCTGGTGTGGCTGCTTTAACACAGACACAGCTCCGGGTTTTGCAGGGCTGGCTGGGCAGGGACTCGCTCTGCTCACTAAGTGGTGCTGAATATACTGCCCGCACCTTTCCTCGTACTTGCCTTGGCTCTATTGTACATTGCCTCTCTGACCTGGGAGGTAGTGGGAGGTCTGGAGCAGCAGCATGGTCACGGTCTACCTGTCAGATGGTCATGATCGACAGGTAAACCGTGATTGACAGATTGCCAGCCCCAGATCTAAATGTACTTTTGAGTCCCCATCTCTTCCAATAGATTTTTTTATGCTCTGTGACATCATCCCCAGGCTTGTAAACTTTTACAAGGGCAGCTTGCCAGGGGAAAGAGATTTCAGGATCCGTAGAGAATCCTGCAGTATGTGTGGGTAGGCTATTGAGAGTCAAGACAGCAGCACTGTATTGCTGGAAAATAAATTATGTGCATGTATACAGTATGACAGCACTGGCACTACTGACGCTTGGTCTTGCTGTGCGTTTCAGTATGAAAAAAACAGCATTTCCCTTACTACAGAAGCTGCTTACTAAGAATGCAAACAAGGAGTTACGGAAGTGAGGAGAGGGGGAGTTGTTCTGTAGTCCAGCTGGGAAGAACTCATCTGGGGCTGATAACTCTGCTTGGAATCTCAGTGCTGCAGAGGCAAAGTTGTCAGGTCAATTGGAAATTTAAGAGCTCACCAAATTTTTGGCAGATCAACAAGTAAATTTCTGTACTTTGTATTTTTTATAGGTAGAACATTTGTGAATTGTGCATGTATTGCAGCAATATATTAGGTTGTTTTTTTTGTTTTTTAATTATTTCCCACACATGGACTTTAATGTCTACAGTAATAGGTGGAGACTATAACAGGTTGGATGACCACTTATCAAATGCACCAGGATGGGGAGTCTAATTCAAAAATAATGTTTTTTTTACCTATACTCGTATTAGCATATTAAATAACAAATGCCAAAAACAGAGTATTAAACAATGATTAAGCAGCAGTATTATTTATATAAATCAACAGGTAAAAAAGGTTCTAAGGCTTTAAAAAATATTTGCACACATAGTGGATATCTCCCTAGAAAATGTTTCCAATGGTTGTAAAAATTAGCCAAACCATTTTCATCTTTCAAATTGTATGTCTGCAGACAAATATCCAATACGTCTATTCCAAGCCAAAACTCTTCTACAGCATATCACAGTATAAATTGTAGTGCAAGCTGTGAAGGGAAACTGACGCACAACAAGGAAAACTGATCACATACTTATTCTGGAGCCTTGATTTAGAAAAGATTGAAGGCACAGGACAGGAAACTTCAGTAGGAGAGGTCTGTTAATGCAGCCCCCTGTACCTCTCAGTGTACAGGGTTCTTTCAGTTGTTTTTAGGTCTTGTCATTCTAAGACCCAGAAACAAAGAACAACCAATACCCCAGTAATCAGCTGAGGAAATTATATTTCAATGTCTTTTGTTCTGGATACAGGATGTCATGACAGAGTATAATGTTATTTGCTTACCTTCGGGTGCTCCTCTTGTCTGGTTGATCCTCAGCTGCTTTCATTAATAACTTATCATTTTTACCCGAATCTTTTTTCAGTTTGTTGGAGATGCGATCTCTCATCTGAAGCTTTTCATCACTATCCATTTCCTCTTCATCTTCCTCGCCTGTGCTCTCCTAGAACACAATGCAAAGCTGAGAAAAGGCTGCATATTATATATAACCCAAGAGCCCTTTACACTGATTAGATTGCGACTAAATTAAAGCATAGGCTCTATCACACAAACACATGAGACCTTTACAGCACTATCCTACACAGGGCCACATCAATACTCTTGTGTTCAATGGCAGGCAAGGGGTTGCAGCCAAAACTAAGGGGTACTCTTAGGTCTAATACACATCAGGTGTTCTGATCCATATGCACCCGAGAAGGGCCATTTTTTACCTATGCAGGATAAGCAGCCCCATGCAGGCAGCCTGATAAAATCAATGAGAGATACAAGGATCAGGATGTAGACAGACTGCATCCCGATTCATGCATTGGACTCACACAGATGTACTTTCCGGGATGTGCATGGAGATGTAGCCATGGAGCTGGATAGCTGTCATTGATTAGAACAGGCTGCCTGTGCAGAACACCTTTGCATTCCACATGGGTAAAAATAGCCCTTTGCATGGGTGTATGGATCAGTATGCATTGAATGATAACTGTTACAATTACTAGCTTACTTATGTTAGCTCTCAAACGAACCATCAAATGGCTAGCATCATCGCTGATCACATGTGTAGCACCATGGCAATTGTATATTAAACAAGGGCTAAAATGGAAGTTTCCTTGGCTGTAAATGATAGAAGGGTTTAGTTCCACTTAAAAGCCCAACTGAACTCTCAGTTTGAATCCGCTAAATGCATTCGGGGTGCATCAAAATAAAAGGTCTTACAGTTATTAAGAAATCAGCCATAGCCTGGGTGCAAAAGCTTGTCTCCAGCCAACATGCTGTAGAGATGGACCACTGACCTCTGTATAGAAGCAGCAGTCTTTCTGAAGAGGTCCAACACAACCCCTCTGCTCTGAATGCCCTATAGCAAAGTAATCCAAAAAAGCTCTTGATCCCTGCTGACTGGACAGCCCCAACTCTGAATTACAGGAGGCGTGTCAAACCTATGAAGAGAGACCACTGCTTCCACACAGTGAATGAGGGTCCTGCTCTGCAGTATGCTAGCAGCAGATAGACTTTTCAATTCAGGATGTGGTTGTTTTCTAAAGGAATTGAATTGTAAGACCTTGCACAGCTTTGGTTTTGAAAGGTACCCATTCCCACTTTGTCGGATCGCCGCGGCGATCCATGAGAAGTCCTCCACCCCCCACGTCACAGGTCCCAGAAGGCTGTGGGACCATTCACAAAGCAATGGGCAGCCAGCTGTGAAGTCACAATGAATCACAGCAGGCTGCCCACAGTAAACATGCCGGCATCCTGAAGACCAGTGAGGAAGTGGTTCAGGTGAGCACGGCACTGGACCCCTGGATAGGTAAGTGTCCTTTTATTAAAAGTCAGCAGCTACAGTATTTGCAGCTAACTTTTTTTTTTTCTCCCCAAACAGGGCAAAGAACTGCTTTAAAGCAGAGTTCCACTCACCCTGTCAAAAAATAGAAGTCAGCAGCTACAAAAAGTGTAGCTGCTGACTTTTAAAAAACAGCCACTTACCTGTCCCTCGGTTCCGTGGTGTGTCCCCCGCAGCTCCTGTATTCCAGGAGGCCAGCATCTTCAGTGTGGGCACTCGGCTGTGATAGCTTGCGGCTTCACAGTCGGGTACCCACTGCACATGTGCGAGTAGTGCTACGCTTTATGAATGGTCTTGTAGTCTTCTGGGACCTGTCACATGTCCCAAAAGACTACAGGGAGGGAGGACACCTTCCGTTTATGATCACCTAGGCGATCGGACCGGAAGTGGGAGTGGGTACCTGTCAAATTCGGGTACCCGCCCCCCAAAGGTGCCAATCCTTAATGGGGAGCAGGGAAGCAGTCCTTAAAGCAGAACGTCCCCTTTTGGGTGGAGCTCCCCTTTAAATTAGCGAAAGTTCTTCCCAAACTGGCTGCAAGGGATCATGAGAAAACTATACAAAACTTAAAATATGAAAATTTTATTTTAAGCAATAATTACAGAAAAATCACAAACTGTATTGTGCCTTCACTGATTTTAGCCAAGCACTGGGTCATTTTAAGAAATAAGAGAACATACTGTAAAAGGAAAAGCGGTCAGGTAATAGGAATGGATGAGAAAAGTACTATTATTATAATATAATTCAATAAATTGAGTAAGATGACCTAGACAATGAAGGAAAGAGAAAATGAGGGACAAATGACTGAGCCTTGCTGTATACCAACCAAGGGAGGATAGGACAAGAATGGGGAGAGAGGCTCCAGTTCAGGTCAAGCAACACAGAAAGGACTGTAGAACCCAACTGGAGCGATGTCAATACTTTCATTTGATAGTATATGTAATATAGATAGCCATATAAATTCCCTGCGTATTTAGATTCAGTCAATGTAGTTAATCTACCAAAGAACCTGTGTAATGCATATGTGTTACTAGAAATGCTGTGAATAACACGCTCAGCATCTCTAGAACTTTAATTTTCTTATTAGCATGTTAAAGCTCCCACTTAGTAAATCAGGATATCATTCAGCATGCTGAACTTCATTACAGAAAACAGGATAACTCAAAGTGCTACACATACACAACTGCAAAAAAACACATTCTGCAAAACTCTCTGGATCTGCCAACTAAACAAGTAACACATTTAACCCCTTCACGCCTAAGGGTAAAACTAATCTAAATGCCTAAGCACAATTTTGCAACTTTGACATGTGTTAGCAAAACTGTACATATCATCACAACTACTTTCTGCAGCCAGGTGGAATATGCCTTGTTTTTTTTCAGGACAAACTGGGCTTTCATTTGGTGGTAAATGGTAATGGATATCTGATTATTTTTTTTATTACCAAAAGAAAAACTGGCCCAAAATAGTAAGAAAAAAACCCTTTTTTTTAATTTAGCTGTATATTTCATGCTACTACCATAACCTACCACCAAAGAACAACCAAAATAATTTCTCCTGCTCCTGATGATCGCAACGATACCACATGTGTGTATGTTAGTTTTTGTTTGCACCCGTAGTACAGCCCAGAAAACATAGTGCGCAAATTTTTTTTATTCTGCCACTAACTGATACTAATTTAAAAATAAAGAAAAAAAAAAACCCCGACCCAAAAAAAAAAAACAAAAAAAAATCAAAAAAACAAAAACAGACCCTGACCTGTGAAGCTGACCTTGACCAAAACACTAACCCTAGCACAAACCTTGATCTAGGTATTTCTATTTATTTTGTTATTTTTATTTATTTATTTATTTATTTTTTACACACACTTTTTTTTTCTCTCTGAAAGTACAGAGAGAGAGATACAATGTATCTCTCTCCTCCATTCAGAAAGAGAAAAAAGAGAAAAACAAGCGGGGCGGGCTTCACAGTGACTGATCACTGTGACAGCCAATCAGAGGCTATCACAGCAATCAGGTGACCCAGAATTGGGAGTTCTGGGTCCCGATCATTAGAATGGGACCCGAATCTCTCATTGACACCTGGGAGCTGGGAGCAAAGACAAATTAGTGGCCCTACGGAAAAAAGCCCAGTTCTGTGAGGCCGTTAATTTGTGTGCTGTCAGCGTCAAGGGGTTAAGTTACATGATGTAAGAAAGCATAACTTTAACAAATCAGTTTGGGACCTTTGGGGTCAGTTTCCCCATAGAAATAGGAAACTTAGCAAGGGTCATTAGAAATAAGGGGGAGCACTGCATGACATGAGTGCACTCATGATTTCTTCATTATAGAATCTGCAGTAACAGTAGATATACAGAGTATCAGACAAAAGCTGAACCATGCTGGTTAAAAAGTAAAAGAGAATCTGAATTAACAAGGTGCATCACTAAAGGCTCATTTTCACTTATGATAGCCCTCTGAAGAGCAATTTGCATTATTCCCATGCAGTTCAGTTTTGCAGCCCATTCATTTGAATAGGCTGCAAAATGCACTGGAATGCCGAAAAAGGTGTGCAAGCACTACTTTTTCCGAATGTACTGCCATGCGATTTGGTGCCCACAAACGCAGAGCATTTGCAAGATGTGTTTGGGGTGCCATTAACAATTGGCACCCTCATGCTCTTGAAGAGGGGATTTTTTTTGCCATTCCGCAGTGCAAAGCATCGAAGCTAGAGCATGTGTGTACCCACGCACTGCTGCTTGTACTGCACTTTGGGGGGGGGGGGGGTCAACTGCCTGTTTTTGCCACCTCCCCAAGTGCAAGCGTAAACTAGACCTATGAATGCTGATCTAATATTATCCAAACCAATGTTAAAGCCACAGACTGTCACAAACTTGTATGTAGGTTTCAAGTGAGCACTTAAAGCACACTACAAAGTAATGAAGATATGAAATAACACATTTTAAGAAGGGAGTAAATTAAAAATACTGTATATACTGTACACTACAGACTAATGATAGATAAATTAAACTACTGATTGATACAAAACTAAATAAAAAAAGCTTTATTCTTACCTCATCACTTTCACTGTCAGATGTTTTTGAAGTTGTAGCACTGTAAAACAAAAATTCTTTATAAACTCCTTTCAGTTTGAGACAAACACAAAATAATTGTGCCATCTAGCAGACCAAAAACTTAAATCCAAAAGCAAACATTTATTATATTGCTTAACAATTTTTAGATGTGATGGCTGCATTCGTTTTCCTTTTAGGTCTCTTATTTTCACCAGGTGATCTTGCCAGCGTGCCTGTTGTTTTTCAACAGAAAAAGCTCTACTGCAAATGTATCAGTTAAGAATGTTGAGCTAAACCGTTTACCACTGACAGGGGTGCTTCCAATGATAACCTTTTATGTAAAACTTTTATCCCAAAAGAAAAAAAGTTTCTTTTGTTTTGACACCATAGCCAAGACAAAGACAAAAACAGGATCCATGTAAGCACACAGAGTACCTGTATGGGTACACGAGTACTTTACACAATTCAGTATATCATCTTCCTATGGCAGGACTCTAACTTCAGATACTGAAAACCATCTTTCCTAATAACTAAACAAAGTTTCCACTGGAAAACTAAACTAGTCTCCAACCATTATTCTTAAAAAAGAAGTATAGGATTTTGTTCCCTCAATTATACTTACCTAGGTGGATGCAGCATCGGTCCAATGCTGCATTTGTACCGTCCCCAGCTCTAAGTGTGAGAATTCAGTGATCACATGACCAATGATCACTGGGTTTTCACAGCCGCTCTGAGCAGAGAGCAGTGACTGTCAGTCACTGCTGTCTGTTCTGCCCCCCTGCGCTCACTGAAGTGCAGAGTTGTGGAGGGGGAGGATGCAGCTTGCTCAGGATCTCAGCGGCTTGCTGAGAGGCTGCACCAGGTGCCGCTCCAGACTCTGGAGTGGATCCTGACATTAAAGTCAAGATCTTTCCCCAGCCTGGACTGGCTGAGTGACTTCAACTCGCTGTCAGCTGAAAACGGGTCACAGGAGTGCAGAACGACCTGCACTCCTGTGATGCACAGGAGAAGTACAGCCAAAAGAAAGCACCTCTAGATACAAGAGTCAGGGAGAAATGGCAGAATCAGCTGACACCAAGGGGTTTATTTACTAAAGCTGGAGAGTACAAAATCAAACTCCCTTCTGCATAGAAACCAATCAGCTTCTAACCTCAGCTTGTTCAATGAAGCTTTGGCAATGAAACCTGGAAGCTGATTGGTTTCTATGCAGAAGGGAGTCTGATTTTGGACTCTCCAACTTTAGTAAATAAACCTCCAAATCTCTAAATTTGAGCAGTCAGAATTTGAATCCACTTACATGACTTCAATAATAACCTCAAAAGACCAGGGAAATCAGCTGAAATGTTTCTACCAGGTCCTATATACTGTACCTGAATTAATCTACATAAACAGGACTTCAAACCTTTACTGGAAGATGTGGAGAACGATTTTATATATGCTTTTTGAAATTAAAATTCTTACAACAATTCTGGTCAAAGGTGAACACCTTTATTAAAAAGGAACTTCACTTCCAATGTGATAATTTGTTTGTAAGTTTTCTCTTACATTTTATCCTAAAACTCATATACTCACCTGCCTGGAGAATCGAATATTGTCCTGTTATGATCTGCCAATCAGATGCCATATTGCCGGGTCCCACGCCGACAGCTTCTTCTCTGATGTTATTGAGCTGGTACTCTCTTTCAGGTTAAGGCATCCAGTTCCCCGATGATACATGTCAGCTATTATATACTTTGGAGGACGGTGCAATGCAATAAAGTTTCTATTTTGAGTCTACCGCTTTAACAAAACGTTTCGTCTCCTTGATATCTTTAACACAAAGAAATGCCTTCTTGGCGTCCAAGGTGACCTACAGACCCCAGCTCACATCAAATGCTTCCTATGTATACTGTATCATTATGCTAGATGACACTCCTGGAATAAAAAATAATCTCCCCAATACTGTCAGAATGGAAACAGCTTAAAAATAGTGCCCGATAATATACAAAAGACATAAGAACTCAGAAGTACACTTTATCTCTTTGAAAAAAAAATATGGGGTCCCTGGCTTCACTCAACCTTCACTGTTCTTGCCTTTGACTACTAGGGATGAAGGTTCCTCCATAAAATCACTCCTTACCAGGATTACTATTTGCTGTACAAGCTAAACTCAACTTGTATTACTATTTAATTCCATGGGATGTATTTACTGATGACTGAAGGCAACTATGTTGTTTTATAAGAGCCATGTTATCATTCTGTACTTTATGAACAATTCAATAAAAACAACTTTAAGAAAAAAAAAAAAAAAAGGTCTCTACTGGGAAAAGGATATTGTATTCTTACCTTTCAACTGCTGGAACAGAACTTAGTCGTGGGTCATCTTTTAGGAGATCATGGCTACTTTTACTTTTTCCCTTCATGGTCTGCAAAATAAATGTATATGCATGGCCATTCATGCTTAATTGTGACCTACTAAGCATCTGCATAGACTATAGCTCTCATTTAAAGAGTTCAGTTAGCTACTGGCTTTCTTAAATATTTAATTCCATTCATGGAAGAGATTCCCTATTTGAATATCCTTGCATGACGTCTCCCAAAACTGTAGCTTATGTGAATTTACGATTGCAACATTTTATGTGAACTTGGTGACCCAACGTAATTTGTTGCGTCCACTATAGTTCCTATAATGTAATATTAATGAGAAGTGTCATGACCACTAATATTAAATAAAAAAACATCAAACTACATGGGGAGGACAGCAGAAAAATTCAGTTTTCTATGATACCTGCTTATAGCAGCATATTACTTACTAGTTTCACCTGAGCTAGGATTTTGAATTTTCACCCACATGACCACCTGATCTGGATTGCTGTATTATAAAGAAACAACATAATTCTGTGCAGCATAGGACAGGAGATGAGGAACAAAGACACAGTGATTCAAGAAAGGAGGGGAGGGGGGCAAAGATGCAATGATAAAGCACAGCTACAGTGACAAGAGGGAGGGGAGAAGAGAGACACAATGATACAGGATGGGGAGGGAGGACAGAGATGCAGTGATACAGAGATGCAGGGATACAGAGATGCAGGGATACAGAGATGCAGTGATACAGAGATGCAGGGATACAGAGATGCAGGGATACAGGACAGGTGAGGGTCAAAGAGAGACATGGGAGAAGGGAACAGATATGCAGTGACACAAGGCAGGGGAAGGGGGGACAAAGTGACAGAAAAGAGCAGAGGAAGGGAACAGAGATGAGATGCAGTGATACAGGACAGAGGACGGGACACAGATGCACTGATACAAGGCAGGGGAGGGGGAACAGTAATGCAATACAGGGCAGAACAGGGGGAGCGTAAAAAACAAACAAACAAAAAAACAGTAATACAGGACGAGTGTGAGAAGAAATCACAAAAAAATAGCCTTAAAATGTGCTGAAGGGGAAATGAACAAAGCCAGCCATACATGAAACTCACCCACACAAAGCCTGGCCAGGTCAGCATGGACCAGACGAATCCTTGTATGGTCTGACTGGTTGTTCACAAGTTGATCAATCGACTTGTGTACAACCAGCCTGTCAGGTTTTTCCTGAATGTTTAGTGCCACTGGCTAGAGCCACTATTACTAATCATTGTGTTCTGCCATCAGGGAAGGCTCCCCAACCAGCAGAAAACAATAGTGCTGCAAGAAGGATTCCCCTCTGGTGGAAGGAAAGAAAATTGCATAATCTGGCCTGCCTAAGGGCTCATGTACACGGGGTGTTGGAAAAACTTTTCTGAACGCTGGAAACTAACTGCTAGAAATTGTAGGTTAGAAAAGTCAGTTTAGCCGTGTTTACTACTGCGTTTAGCCGCGTTTATGTGCATTTGCGTTTAGAAGCATTTTTAAAAGATAACCTCAGGAGACCCTCCCAAATGCCCAGAATGTAAATAATTAACTATTTCAGACATATTGTGAGAAACAGAGAGAGCAGAAGCAGAGAGAGCACTACTTTCTGATGGGTGTTGCAACTGTAGTAACAGTGGCTGCTGAAACATGCTCGGCACTGTGGGAGGAGCTACATAGTGCTGTAATGTCTGTAATGCCTCCGGATGCATTCTGGAGCGCACACAACACTCCTTGTGCTTTTTTGCTGTGCTTTAATGTGTTCCAGTACAGTTCTGTGCAGAAATAATGTAGCACGTTCTACTATTTTTTCCTGCAAGCGAAACTTGGAACTGACTGCGCTTGTGTACTAGGTCCATTTGAATACATGTAAAACTCTGTGCACGCATTTTTGATGAAGAAAAAGGCACTGGACAGCATCTGGAAATGGACCAGCCCAAAAACGTGTCTAAACGGAAACGCGCATAAACGCGTCTACAAGCGTTTGGCGTTGGAAACGCCGGTAAACTCTACTCCTGAATTTGATTTTTGTGGTTTTAAAAAATGCCTGTAACCTCAACCGCCTGTAAACGACTATGTGTACAAAGACACATAGGAAAAAACATAAAGGAGAGTTCAGGGTCTGCTGAAAAAAACTGCACAGCTGCTCCTAAACTTCAGTTTAGAACCTGCAGTGTACATGAGCCTAAAAGTATCGGATTTGTTGATGTCATTCTGTAGGCGAGTAGGGAGTGAAATCCAAGCTTCATAAGGTAGGAGAGGATCGGTTAGTGTGTTCTAGGACCAGAGCTATTCATTCTCTCTGACTGCATTTTACTTCCCCTGTGCCTAAGAAATTAGTGACTTCTGGAAAAGTAAGTATTATGGATTACCTCACTGACTCTGCTCACCACCTCTTCTTCTTCCTCAGCTTCTTCTCCAAAAGAGAGTAATTTAAAATTCCTGCACAAAAAAGACAAACAAGGAATTCACTAAACTGCTTTTAAGATCACACACTACACAATGTTATATTTTGTAGTCTTAGATGTACGTGACTCTGCAAATCAAGGATTCTCAACTTCACCCATGAACAATTTTCTGTAGTCTAAATAGGTGTATCCATGAATTCAAATGGCTCCTTTTGTATCACAGGAACATAGCTGATTGGACTAAATTATGCAAACGCTAGGGTGGCCTTTGTAAAGGTTTTCATTTATCTAGGGCAAGATATATCTAGCAGGAATTAGGCTGCCCATACACTGATTTTTTTTTTGTTAGGCTGTTTGCTGAATGAAATAAATTAACAGATGCCTCCATCCATGCTAACAGTGTAAATGGCCAAATTCCCCTTGCCAAATCGTAGCTTCTACAAACATCTTCAGTATCAATGAATGTTAGAAAGATACCTTGGTCTTACCATGGAATGAGTAGATGTTTATTGTTCAAGAAGAGGATGAGAGGTGCGAAAGTTGTGGAACCATATAGTTCTACATAATCCCACCCATACTGTCAAGAAGTCTGTATAGGTGTTAATTCCATGGTGACTGGATTAAGGTATTTGTAATATCCATGTGGATATAAAGGCTGGGGTATCTTCCTGAGACCCAATGAAACTGAAGAATCAACATCACAGAATAAGTCCATTAGCATGACTAATTACTATTAGCTATAAGTGAGGACTTTCTTATTGTTTTGTCATCTCTAGTAAGAATGTGTTCGAGGGTAGCATTAGAGTATAACTAATCTGGACATACAGTTTAAAAATCTTGGCACAGTTTCACTTTCTATAAAATTTCCATTTTAATGAGATAGCATGTTGTGAACACTCAGTAGTTATGTCTACTCGCATGATCTTTTATGCAGACAACATGAAATATATCAGCTGTAGCAGCCAACGTCTGTAAGGCAGTTTTAGATACAGGCTGCATCGGTGAAGGTCTGTATCAAGCCACATTCTGGGCTAATATTTTTTTTACCCATCCTGCCAGGCTTTCCCCCCCCCCTTACCTTGCAAAGCCAGCAATACTCACCCAAATCCCCCATTTAGTATGGGTCATCAGTTCCATTGCAGGAACCTCTAATCCAACAATGCAAAGGAGTCAAAGACCACTGGTTCCCTGGCATACCCCTGTGACAACTTCAGTCATCTTCTCTTTCCTGAGAGGATCCCACTGCCAACCATCCAATAGGAAATGTCCATGTCAATTAGGCAGTAGTGGTGACACCCAAAGTAGAACCCCAAGCAGGAGGTTACCAGAAGCGGAGAATGGCTGATATGCCAATGGCCATATCTTAAAGTGGTTGTAAACCCTTACGTATACTCAGTGAAGTGACTGGGCTTAGGCACAGAGATGAAACAAATCTTTCCACATAAGTTGTACGTGTCTATCTGCAGTTCTCTTCTCTACATCCATTCGAAGTCCAGAATTTATAAAACTTGTCACCACGCACCCACTGGAACCAGAAATACATTGCCGCATTTCGCCCTCCTCCAGGGCGTTATCCAGGGAGGGTGAAACGCATCAACGTATTTCTGGTTCCGGTGGGTGCGTGGTGACATCACTTCCAGTGAGTGGAACACACGCTGGTTTGCGGGAGAGGGATTTCCTGCTATTTGGAAGGGATTTCTATCCATGTTTGCCAGTCCACTTCTACAAATGAAAAGCCTTATAATATGAGCCTTAGTGCCTATTATGAAAGCCTGAGTATATTTTTAAACATGTGAGTGCATATAAGGCAGCCTTTTTTAAAAAATTAAAGATTTTTTACAATATTGCACTATTTGTTGTTTTTTGTTTTGTTTTCCATTGTCAGCCAATCGCGGGAGCCGTTTCTGGAGGATATTGAGTACAGAGTTATCTGGGAGGACATGCCCAGTCACTTTAAGCTTGTTTGACTCTTTTGCCATATCAGCAAAGAGTCCACTCCATCTGGTGAGTGGGGATGCAGCATTAATTACGGATGGTGTGAGCACATTTGTTTGAAGAATTTTGGAGCACGGTTTCTTTTGGGATTGAGCACAATTCATGTATTTTTGAAAAAAAATGTTTTGTGTGGACTTTATATTTTTTTTACTTTTATTTATAGTATTTTAATTTTATATATCATTTATTTGCGCTGTGGAGTGTTTATAATTTTACAAGGTTTTATCTAGTTCAGTGCCAGGGTAAGTCAAGGTCAAGGTCAGGTCAAAGATCAAGGTCAAAAGGTCAAAGGTCAGGATTTTTTTTTTTTTTTTTAAAAATTGGTTTCAGTGTGTTTTAGGTAAAAACAATAACAAAATGCACACTATTGTTTCTGGGCTGTACTACGGGTACAAACAACAAATAACATACACATATATGGTATTGCTGCAATCGTCAAGAGCTGGAGAATTTATTTTGGGTTGTTCTGTGGTGGTAGGTTATGGAAGTAACAAAAAACTCACAGCTAAATAAAAAATAATTTTCTACTACTATTTTGGGACAGTTTTCCTATGACAATAAAAAAAAAAAGGGGGTGATTTCTATTACCATTTTACCACCAAATGAAAGCCCAGTTTGTCCTGAAAAAACAAGGTATAATTCACCTGGATGTACAAAGTAGTTGTGGTGATATGTACGGTTTTACTAACACGTCAACGTTGCAAAATTGTGCTTAGGCATTTAGATTTGTTTTACCCTTAGACGTGAAGGGGTTAACCTAGAGAAAATTGAAGGAATGTTCTGAAAAGAGAATTTTTCAAACTGATATATAGCCAGCTTTAATCACATTATATGAATGTCTGTGTTAGGCACATCTAGTTTACAACTAATAAAACAGCCAGGGTAGATTGTAATGGACATGAGATTACTCAACAACCCCACATAGACAGGTAACTTACAATGAACCTTACATTGAACCTAGAGAAACTAATGAGTTTTCTAAAGAACTCACAAAATAGTCCTTTCTTATGGACTACATGAAACTGCAACCATAAAGAAAATTACAACTTCCCCAGCTGACATAAAGACAGCCTTTAAGAAGAATTACAGATCTATTATAATAATTATGAACACTGCCTGCTGTAAACAGCACTTTTTTTTACTTTGTGTTCCTTTAATTATATGCTGCTCATTTCTAGAGTAATTAAATTCTATTTCAGAGAAAGTAAATTCCATACTTTTAATGGGAGATGGTGTCTTGCTGTGACTGCACTGAATGACACTACACAAACCTAAAGTCACTCATAAAACATGAATGCAATTGTTAGCTACCCGTGGGGGACAATGCAGGATATTATGTATTAAAAGGAAGGGAAAGCCGATTATGTTCTGCTACTTAGCTGCGCATAAATGTGTTGCATACAAGGGTCTCCAAAAAAGAGCAGAGATTTCTTGGTAATCACCAATTATATAGCTGTTTTTACATCAACTCCTGACCCTGTGTGCTCCCAGAAAATGACAACTTCCTATCCACAGAATATTTCTCCAGTTAAGGACAGTACAATAAGTTCCGGTACACAAGGAAATGAATAGCATATGCATTGTGTATTCCTAACACATGCTGAACTCTCCTGATGTTGAAAGAGTGTGCTGAACAAGATTTCTACAATGCCTGTGGCAAAAAGAAAAGTTAAAGTTGGTTAGGCCACAAGACAGCTAACTGATCACTACAGCAGAATAAAGCACCATTTTTAAAGCCAAACTCCAGGAAAACAGCTAATTACACATAATACATACAGGGGTTGGGCAAAAGAAAAAAAAAAAGAAAACACTACATGACTGGCAAAGACGACATGCGTTGAAAGCGGAAGTGATGTAACATTCTTTTGCTTCCACTGTGTGATGCAACACCTAGCTAACAGGTGGGAAGACTGAGATTGAGCTCTGCAGCCATTTTTGCAGCAGTTGATTTCTTATTCCTGGTCACAACCCTGCACAATGTCCTTTTGTCTCTTTTGGTCATTTGACCAAGACGTTTTTCCAGGAAATGGAATATGCCATCATAACCTTTGATACTGTACCTTTCGACACAGCAAATAAATTGGCAACTTCAGTCACAGAGGCACCAGCTAAGCGGCACCAACAATTTGTCCTCTTTGAAGCTCACTGAGCTCAGATATGACTCCGTATTACTAGCAGAGCAAGCAGTGAAAGACAGAAGTGAGGCTTCCCACCAGTTTACTAAGTGTCTCATCACACAGCGGAAGCAAGAGAATGGAATATGCCATCATAACCTTTGATACTGTACCTCTTGACATGGCAAATAAATTGGCAACTTCAGTCACAGAGGCGATAGCTAAGCAGCACCAACAATTTGTCCTCTTTGAAGCTCAGTGAGCTCAGATATGACTCCGTATTACTAGCAGAGCAAGCAGTGAATGACAGAAGTGAGGCTTCCCACCAGGTAACCAGGTGTCTCATCACACAGCGGAAGCAAAAGAATGTTACATCACTTCCGCTTTCAACAGGAAACTTGTCATCACTTTCACACCTGCAAATCATGTAGTTTTTCCATTTTTTTCTCTAAACCCTATATATGAACTATATGTCCGACCAGGCCAATTGTTGCGTTATGGCGCTGCATTACTTTAACTGACAATTGCGTGGTCATGCAACGCTGCACCCAAATTAAATTTATATCCTTTTTTCCCCACAAATTGAGCTTTCTTTTGGTGGTATTTGTCACACAGAACAGCTCTGTTTAGCAGGACAGAAGACTTGATTTTTCTCATCTGTGGTTAAAGTAGACCTAAAGTACTAATTTTCAAAAACTGTGAGCAAGCAGCCGGGCAAAAGAAGCCAAAAGAAGACAGGCAAAAGAAGCCAGTACCAGAAAGGGACGTCAGGCCATTGAAAGAAAGTAAAGTTTAGTTCTGCTTTCAGTGACACTTACAGGTCTTGTCTCTGCTACAGCCTGTGATGAAGAAGCACCATACTGATTAGCTCTTCTCTTTGTTACTCTTCTCTCTCTCTCTCCACCAATTAAAATCTTCCTTGTTAACACATGAGCACAACTAGCCGACTCCTTGTGTTGCTTCTCCCTTTCCCAGTCTGAGCTCTGCTACATAGGGGATTGCAAGAAGCTGACACCAGTGTATAACGTATACAGAGCTTAATTAATGTGTGTTTTTATAGATCTAGGTGGAGTTTTACTTTTATATTGTACACATATTTCTGTCACCCGATTTTACAGAGCCTTTTGAGGGCAGATAGATATGCAGGTGAAAATCATACCACCCATAGACACCAGCAGGGTCTAGTGGCACTGCTACAAACACCAATGATTGTCTAGCCACTTGCTCTCTTGAGGATTTACCCCCCTTCCCGACCAAGCCATTTTTTTGCATTACGGCGCTGCATTACTTTAACTGACAATTGCACAGTCATGCAACACTGCACCCAAATGAAATTTACGTCCTTTTATTTTCCCCACAAATTGCGCTTTCTTTCGCAGGTATTTGATTGCCTGTGCATTTTTTATTTTTTACACTATTAAAAAAAAAGACAGACAATTTTGAGGGAAAAAAATAATATTTTTGATTTTTTGCTATTAAACATGTCCAGTAAAAAAAATTTAAAAAGACCAAATTTTGTCATAAATGTAGGCCAAAATGTATTCTGCTACATGTCTTTGCTAAAAAAAATTCCAATACGTGTAAATTAATTGGTTTATGTGAAAGTTATAGAGTTTACAAAAGGGGGTGAAACTCAAAAAATTTGAATATAGTGCAAAAGTTCATTTATTTCAGAAATGCAACTTAAAAGGTGAAACTAATATATGAGATAGACATGCAAAGCCAGATAGTTCAAGACGTGATTTGTCATAATTGTGATGATTATGGCTTACAGCTCATGAAAACCCCAAATCCACAATCTCAGAAAATTTGAATATTACATGCAATCAATAAAACAAGGATTGTACATAGAAAAATATCGGACCTCTGAAACGTATAAGCATGCATATGTACTCATACTTGGTTTGGGCCCCTTTTGCAGCAATTACTGCCTCAATGCGGCGTGGCATGGAAGCTATCAGCCTGTGGCACTGCTGAGGTGTTATGGAAGACCAGGATGCTTCAATAGCGGCCTTCAGCTCTTCTGCATTGTTCGGTCTCATGTCTCTCATCTTTCTCTTGGCAATGCCCCATAGATTCTCTACGGGGTTCAGGTCATGCGAGTTTGCTGGCCAATCAAGCACAGTAATCCCACGGTCATTGAACCAGGTTTTGGTGCTTTTGGCAGTGTGGGCAGGTGCCAAGTCCTGCTGGAAAATGAAGTCAGCATCCTCATAAAGCTCGTCTGCAGAAGGAAGCATGAAGTGCTCCAAAATCTCCTGGTAGACGGCTGCATTGACCCTGGACTTAATGAAGCACAGTGGACCAACACCAGCAGATGACATAGCTCCCCAAATCAACACAGACTGTGGAAACTTCACACTGGACTTGAAGCATCTTGCAGTGTGTGCCTCTCCATTCTTCCTCCATAATCTGGGTCCTTGGTTTCCAAATGAGAAGCAAAAGTTGCTCTCATCAGAAAAGAGGACTTTGGACCACTGAGCAACAGACCAGGTCTGTTTTTCTTTAGCCCAGGTAAGACGCTTCTGACGTTGTTTGTTGTTCAGGAGCTGCTTGACAAGAGGAATATGACATTTGAAGCCCATGTTCAGGATCCGTGTGGTGGCTCTTGATGCACTGACTCCAGCCTCAGTCCACTCCTTGTGAAAGTCCCCAACACTTTTGAATGGCCTTTTCCTGACAATCCTCTCCAGGCTGCGGTCATCCCTGCTGCTTGTGCACCTTTTTCTTCCACACTTATCCCTTCCACATAACTTTCTATTAATGTGCTTTGATACAGCACTTTGGGAACATCCAACTTCTTTTGCAATTACCTTTTGAGGCTTTCCCTCCTTATGGAGGGTGTCAATGATGGTTTTCTGCATAACTGTCAGGTCAGCAGTCTTTCCCATGATTGTGATTCCTACTGAACCAGACTGAGAGACCATTTAAAGGCTCAGGAACCCTTTGCAGGTGTTATGGGTTAATCAGCTGATTAGAGTGGGACACTTTGAGCCGAGAATATTGCACCTTTTCACAATATTCTAATTTTCTGAGATTGTGGATTTAGGGTTTTCATGAGCTGTAAGCCATAATCATCACAATTATGAAAAATCACGGCTTGAACTATCTTGCTTTGCATGTAATGAGTCTCATATATTAGTTTCACCTTTAAAGTTGCATTACTGAAATAAATTAACTTTTGCACGATATTCAAATTTTTTGAGTTTCACCTGTATACTGGGATTTTTATTTAAAATTTTTACTAGTAACTGTTTTGTTTACAAACAGTTCTGCTCCCCATCGGAGAAGCTCGGCAATCACAGGGCGCAGGCGAGTAAACACCGACCAAGACCTAGTGAATGACAACCGCGGCCGCGAATGGCGGTGTGGGTAGGGCGTGCGCCCCCTACCCGGAAATGCAAAATCACACACACACACACACACACACACACACATATATACACACACACACACACACACACACACACGTGATTTTGCGCACCAGTACCGCCCTGTAGCAGTATTTCTGCTATAGGGCGGTAGGGAAGTGGCTAGGTATAATGTTCAAATTCTTGCGATCAGGGAAGAACAACGGTGCCCGGGACTGGCTCTTTAATCTGATTCCACAGTCTGATTGCACAATCTACTTTAGATCTACAAACTAGTTCAAGGGTCTGCTAACTCGATACAGATTGATCGGATAGATTAGATATGTTACCATATGAAATTTTTTTGGTAAATCTAAACATGATGCTACAATCTGACAATCTAATCTTTGTACAAAGTACACTAACCCTTTTGCCTCGTACACACAATAAAAATATCTGATGAATGATCGTCTGTTTTTTTGCATGCTAGTCTCATATCGAAAAAACAAATAGTTTACCAAAGTTATGAACATTCTCGTAAGACTGAATACAACTTCTGGAAAGATGTAATGTATTGTGTTGTACTGTAATGTATTGTGTTGTACTGTAATGTATTTGTTCGTTTCTGAGCATGCATGGTCTTGGTCACTCAATTTTTTTATAGACAAAATACTGTACTCATTAAACAAAAATCATTCATTCTGTTATTGTACGAGAAAAAATTTTTCTGCTTATCCCTTCTGATAATTTGGCATGAACTGTCGTGATCAAATCTCAAAAGTTGTGTACGAATGATCAGACTATCGGACAATCGCTTTGTAAGCGTTATTTTTAGTACGATTTTCTCATCGTGTGTACTAGGCTATAGGGGGACATCATCAATACAAGAGAAACCTGACAGACGTTCTAAACCTCTCACGCTGTGAACTTGTTTTTTTCTGCTGGCTGTGTTCCCACTGGGGATTTCCTCTCACTTCCTGCTGTTTTAGCAGACACCTGTCAGACAGACAGGAAATGGGGAGATTTTGTCTCACCTGATCTGGAAAATGGACATGAACTTAAGACATTTCAAAATGGGGACACAGACAACTAAAAGCTGATGTTCTATCCCTTACCCCATTCAATACAAAACTAAAAAGAAAGATTTGGTTGGAGTTGGGATTTAACATTTGTACATGCTTAGCTTTAACATGCTTCCACATGTACCTATATTACAAGCATTGCACCCTATAAAAATGTGTATCATTCTACAGAAAGGTGGATTGATTTCCTAAAATGTAAAGAAAGGTAATACAATATGGGGGCACAGTGTACAGCATCTGACACCCACTTGGGAAATTATCTGTATGAAGTTTGTGCATTCTCTCCCTGTTTACAAGTTTCCTTCTACAAGCCAAAAACATATTTTGCAGGTAAACTGGCATTTGAATATGGCAAGTTGCACCCGTAAATACTATCTGAACTGCAAGTGAGGTGGATCTTTCCCAAGTATTAAAGCTAAACTCCAGGCAAACCGCTAAATAAATTAAATAAAAACATTATCGTTGTTTACTTATCAAAGAATTTGTTTTGAAATTTACACAGTTCTGCCACCTAGCACAGCCCTGTCTGCTGGGACAGCATCTTTCATCTCACCCTCCAGCCAGTGGATAATGACAGGAGAAACAGAGACTAATCAGCTAATTTCTCTGTCACTCTGCCCCCTCCTCCTATCAACATATTCCTTGTTAACACATGAGCAGTGCAGCACTGAATGGTTCCTTTCCCAGTCTGACTGCATAACAAAAACATTTAAGTTCCACTTCCAGTGACACCCATTCTGATCTATGAGCCTTTAAAGGCACAGCGACTTTGAAAAAGTCCCTGCATTACTTTGATGTGACTTGAGTGCTAGAGAGTGTAAAGTTGCATCAAAGTCGCATAAAAAAAAAAAAAAAATCACACTCCCAGGTCACACTGGAAGTCGTGCAACTTAGGAGTCGCACAAGTGTGAACGAAGCCTAAAAGCTACATTATTAAATTCAGAGTTGCATTAATTTGTTTCTTTTATATCTGCTTGCCATTTAAATTTCCATTCATTTTATTGGCATATACAAAAGCTTGTCACTAGTGTGGGTAGTAAGCATGGCACTTACTTGGTTCCTTTCACCTTTGCCTGCTTAGACTCTTCCTTCTGTTTTTCTTTTTTCAGCTTCTTTGTTACTCGTGGTACAATGTCATCAAATGGATTAAATAAAACCTACAAAAAAACAAAATCAGGACAGGATATCTTATATTTTAATTAGTTCTAAAAAGTATTAAAAGGAGAGCTATAGTCAAGAAATACCAATAAAAGTACATGACATCAGTTCATGTGAAACTGTGGTTTCTTTTTATTTGATTTTGAACTGTAAAAATATTTCAGATGAAGACTCCTCATAACTGTGTACTTGTTTCTATAAGGTAAGGTGTTCACAGGTGAGTCAAACTTCATTGTGTGAAACAGATAACATGACTACCAGGAAACTGCACTGTGCAAAAGCCAGCCCTCTATTTTCTTTTGAAGGCCAAAAACTTAATGACAATTGTGCATCCAAATTCAAGTTGCACGTGTAAACAAGCTTCTAGGTGACATTTGTATTGCAGTATTCTGTGTCCTGTCTGCAGCTCATCAATAAAATATTAGTATAAATTATTTTTTATATATATATATATATATATATATATATATATATATATATTCTATGGGTTGTGTGTGTGTAATATATATCTGAAGAACCTATTTTTTTTTGGGGGGGGGGGGGAAGCACCCCCTGAAGTTTTTACTTCATGGTCTCTCTATGAAGAACAGTAACATCTTCATCTTAAATGATTAATGCTCAAGAACAAATTAAACATGCATTCAGACAACACACATACAAACCTCACTCGTCTTTATCTTGTGTGGATTAACTGGCCTTTCTTCTTCACCAATTTCTACTTCTGTCAGTCTTAGTAGATTGTATATTGTGTCTCCAGTAACCTGGAAAAAATTAAAATTTGTTTACCTCCTACACTGACAGTGACCACTCTAAAATAGGGAAAAATGGGTAAAGTGTTTGACTGAACAACAGGCTTGATTTCCATTCAAGGAACCAGTCAGCTCTTACCATTCCTGTTCTTCAGTCATACATTTAATATGATTATGCTTATTATTAAACTATTGTAGATAAAAAATATATTTATAATCAAAAATATCTACTGTATAATTTTTTTGTTTTTGTTTTATGAACACAGAAATTAAAAACGGTGTATGTATAAAAAACATAACAGGCTCCTTCAGGACATCAGTCTAACCTTCCCAAATATGGTGTGTTTGTTATTAAGCTCATCAGCACGGCCAAGTGTAAAGAAAAATTGGCTGCCATTGTCATGAGGTCCAGCATTTGCCATGGCAACAAGACCTCTCCGATTAAAGCGCAGACGTGAATGGAATTCATCCTGAAAGTGAAAACAAAAAAAACAAACAAATAAATCCAATTCTGTACGCAATACACAACTATGAGTATTCAACATACTAAGAAACGTATTAGGAATTCATTTATTTGGAGCAAAAGCAAAGCAGATGGAAGCACAGTGCACAAACAAATATGGGTTTTAAGGTCAGAAAAAAAAATAAATCCTTTTAAAGTTAATTTTGTGGAAGGTTTTTTTTTTTCAAAATGATACAAAGGTCATTTCAAGAGGTTATATGGAATAGAAGCTGGGTAGATAAATTAGATAAATTCAAGACTGCAACATTATTCAGATCTTTTCCCCCATTTACAGCACCTCTACAACTCTCCCTCACAAATGAAAGTGTAAGTAACTCCCAACTTCTTATTTGATCCCACTTGGTCTGGCAAATATACCACTAAAAGAGTTTTAAAGTGGTTCTAAAGGTTGAAGATTTTTTACGTTCATGCATTCTCTGCATTAAGGTAAGAAAAGAAAAAACTTCTGAGTGCAGCTCCCTCCCCCTGCCAGTCCCTTTTAACTAACCTAAACCCAATCTTGATCTAGCGCTGTGCACGAGAGCAGTGGCTCTCTCCCACCTCATTGGCTCAGAGACAGCAGTGGGGGCCATTGGTTCATGCTGCTGTCAATTGCAGCCAGTAAGGAGGGAGTGGGGGGCAGGGATGAGCTGCACTCTGTGTGTCTATGGACACACAGAGCAGGTATACATGAGTGGCATCCCTGGCAGGGGAACCGAAAAGAGGAGAATTGGGACTGCTCAGTGCAAAACTATTGCACAGACCAATATGACATGTTGGTTATGAAAAAAAAAAAAAACATAATGGTTTACAATCGCTCTAACATGTGCACTTTAAAAAGGGACATTGTTTATTACTTAAAGTTTATTTTTAAATGCCATACCTACAGTTAAGCAATTATATTTACCTCTTTCACTGCCCATGATGCCAAACACTTTCCTACTGCAAAGTACCCCCTGAAACGGAAACTTCTAGGAGTACGGGTTACCTGTATCCCCCATCTAAATTATGTAAACATATGAAAAAGGTAGACATGACAAAAAACAAATCTGTTTATTATATTCAGTCCTACCCTGAATGGTTTGCCATAGATGGATTCTCCCCCAGTGCCAGTGCCTGTTGGATCTCCACCCTGAACAATGAAGTCAAGTACAACTCTGTGGAAGATTGTATTATCATAATAACCTGGAAGAACATGAAGAATAGAACAGTCAATTGTCAATACACTGATGCAAATATTGTTATTACTACAGATACTTATATAGCACCGTCAATTTACTCGTTTTACATATATTGTAGTACATTCACATCAATCCCTAATGCTCAAGGAGTGTACAATCTAAAGTCCCTAAGTAGTATTCACACATACATACTGTATACTAGGGACAATTCAGACAGGAGCCAATTAACTTAACAGCATGTGTTTGGAGTGAAGGAGGATACCCAGGTACCCGGAGGAAACCCTTGTAGGCACAGGGAGAACATACAAATTCTGTGCAGGTAGTGTCATGGTTGAGATTCGAACCAACGACCCTGGTGCTGCCAAATGGAAATACTAACCACGTAGCTACTGTGCTGCCAGACATAACATTCTGTAGTGACACGGAAGGAAATCTTTATTACAGATGATGCAGAAGTAAGACATTTTTGGGGAGGGGTTGCCATCCAAGAGTTATTTAATTTTCTAGATCATTAATCCACTACTTGAAGTGGATCTTCACTTTTTAGCACAAGTCTGCTCCTTGACACCCCCCCCCCCCCCCCCGCTACACAAATATTCTTTTTTATCCTTGTTTACTTACTTTTTGTTTAATTAAAAAGCTTTTCGGCCTGCCCCCATCATCCCGGATTGCCTAGGTGAATGATGTCAGGGCCCCTGGTGCCTCCTGGGATATGTGATGTGTATTTCACAGGCGACACCGAGAGCACTAGACTCTTTCATTCTCTAAAAGAGGGGGGCGGGCCTAGCAATGTATCATTGGGAGGTTGCACCTGAACCTGGAAGAGACTCCTGAAGCTGTCAAAGGGGAACATGGCAGAGGGGGACCCAAGCAGCAGCTGTAGAGAAGAGGACTTCAGCCGAACAACGATGCATGGGTAAGTATCTGAACTAAGGACAACCCAGCATCAGGTAAACGGGAAAAAATAAACACAAGGGGTGGAGGGTGAAGTTCCTCTTTAAAGTGCTACTAAAGCCATGATTCTACATTCACTATATCTGGTCTCCCACAGTACACAGAACATAGAAATGGAATTTTAGTAACTATAAACTGCTAAATACCTTTTCTGATCAGCAGTTAGAGCAGTCTTGTGACTTCTATCAGTGTCCGACCGAGCACTGGTTAAAGCTTGTAGGAGGAGTTTTCATTATTTTGATTGTCATATGCATAACCCCTGACCCTCTGTCTGGACAGTACCGATTGGCCCTGTGCCGGTTACCTGCACCCTCCCAAAAAACCCCCAACTCTCTAGCAATACGCACCAAACATGTGCAGAGTGCCTCCTAGGGCTCTGTACTATCAGCAGATGGATTGGGGACTGTAGAAGAAGGGGAGGCTTACAGAATACAGGATCAAACAGCCTTTTTACATAATGTGGAGGATTAACCCCTTAGGTTCCACAGTGAATATAAGAAGTATGTTATACTGCATATAAAGACTGATTTTACTTTTGTGTGTTTAGTAACACTTTCATGGCCCTGTAATTATTTTTCATTAAATTGTTTCCTAGTGTGTATTTTTACCTCCTTGTCACGTCTCCCATTAGTGCCCAAACCTCTCTGTTTCACCTCACTTGCATTTGTTTGGAACGACCAGTGCACAATAGATACACAGCAATTGAACCAAGGCTCTAAATCTGTGAAGCCAATGTTCAACTTAGTCTCAATAGTCCTTCTACTAAGAATTCCTACATGAGGATGGATGGGAAAAACTAAAACAAAAAACACATAATACCCAGCGCAAGGGCAGTGTGGATATGAGGAGTGTTGGTGGCAATTTCCTTGTGAATTGAACTACTTGACTGCATTGTGCTATATTGAACTTGAGCCACTACCAAAAACTGCTCATCTGCATGCCTGAGCCATGAGTACACTGTAGTGATGGTAATATATTGTGACATTCTGTAGTGTTGTAAGAAATGTCCAAAATACATTTTATTAAATTAGAATTAGATTAAAGAAAAAAAGTCCACAAAGAACTCCACACTGTAATAACAATGTTTTATGAATGTTAACACGCTTACTATGGTTTCCGCAGTGTGCAACATCTCTATCATGGTGGGACTGTAAATGGAAGACACTCCTGTAAATAACCTGGCCTTGCCACACTCACTGCCCATACCCATACGGTGGTGGGAGTAGGGAGTGTTGGAGGATGAAGATTTCAAGGAAAGCATAAGTCAGCAGCTTGTGTGCTTATCTTTTTATTTTGACTAAACTTGCGCTTTAAAAGGTTTGGCTTTAGATATTCTTTAATTTAATAAAGAATATAAAGCTCCAAGAATCCTTTCTTACTGAAATCTTAACAGGTATGAACAGTGCTTAAAACAAAAGTATGACCAAAGCTTTTTTGGCCATACTTCTCTTCTGGGTCACAGGAGTGCACTTATTTCTCCACTCCTGTGACCAAGATTCAGCCTACATCAGGCTAAAGCCCTCTGTTGGTTGACATCACAGCCAGTCTAGGCTCTGCAAGGATCCCGACTGGCAGCTGGCTCAGCCTTTCCGTGACCCATTGAGAGCCTGAGCCAACCTCTTCCATCCCCTCCACGGCGCCCCAGTGAGCAGACAGTGGTGACTGACAGTCACCACTCTGCTCAGTGAAGAGCAGGAACTGAGCAGTCATGTAATCGGTCAGTTCTCAGTCTTAGAGCTGGTGGGTGGTCAGCTGAAGCATGTATGTTTGTTCTTTTGCTATCCCACATGTCTCCTTTAACAGGCATTTTGAAAGAAACAAAGTGAATCCTGCTGTACTCTTTAAACACTGTGTCAGACTAAATGTATCATGATAAAATACGGTGTAAAAAGAAAACCGCTTTTTACTGTACAGTAAAATGAAAACTACACCCAAAGCTCAAGCATCTCACCATGATAAATCACATTGTAAAATGGGCACAAAAAAACCATGGAGAGCGTCTCATACCTTCTAGACAAAGCTGGATAAAGTTTCGGCAAGCTCTTGGAGTTTCCTTTGACCACAACTCGATATCGATCTCTCCAGCTGTTGTTTTCAGCAAAACCTGAAATATTGTTATTTGTAATTATACCGTCAGCTTTGTATTTTTTTTTAATACAGTGTATAAAAAGAACTAAAAACACTGAATTTACAATAATGTATGTAAATGTGTCCACATATATGCAGCAACACTTGACATTAAAGTAGAACTATTGCCTTTTTTTTCCATTTTGGATAGAGCAAGGGAAGGTTATAACCCCTGTCAGATTTCATTTCACCATCTGTCTCCCATTGAGTAGATTTCCCTTCATTTCCTGTCCCATAGCCATATAGGAAGTGAGAGGAAATCTCTGCAAATGAAGGAAATTCCTTGGGCACCACCAGAACTAGTGTCCCCATTGAAAGATTTCCCCTCTATTACTTTTCTGAGGACAACCAAAACTTTTCTTTATTTCTACTTTCAATGATAATGGTAAACAGAGAGGGTTTAGCAAGGGCACACAAAACAATAAAAACTGACAGGTGTTTTATTTATTATTTCAGATACTTATATAGCGCCACCAATTTGTGCAGCACTTTTTACATATATATATATATATGTATATATATCTAACGATCGGGACCCGGGACTCCCGATTCCGGATCACATGATTGCTGTGATAGCCTCTGACTGGCTGTCACAGTGATCAGTCACTGTACAGCCCGGCCCTTTGCGTTTTTTTTTTTCTCTGTTTATGAATGGAGGAGAGAGATACATTGTATCTCTAACTCCTGGCATACAGGAAAAAAATGTTTGTAAAAAAAAAAAAGATAAATAAATATTAAAAAATAAAATAAAAAAATAAAGAAAAAAGACCTAGATCAAGGTTTGATCTAGTTCAGTTCCAGGGTGTTTGGGTCAAGGTCAAAGGTCAGAATTTAAACAACATTTGGTGTCACTGTGTTTTAGGTAAAAAAAGCAAAACACAATGTGCACTATTGTTTCTGGGCTGTACTACGGGTACAAACAACAAATAACATACACATATATGTATCACTGCGATCGTCAAGAGCTGGAGCATTTATTTTGGGTTGTTCTTTGGTGGCAGGTTATGGTAGTAGCAAGAAACACACAGCTAAATTTAAAAAATTATTTTTTTTTACTATTTTGGGCCAGTTTTCCTTTTATATTAAAAAAAAAATAACAGGAGATATCCATTACCATTTACCACCAAATGAAAGCCCAATTTGTCCTGACAAAAAAACACAGTATAATCCACCTGGATGTACAAAGTAGTTGTGATGATATGTACAGTTTTACTAACACGTCAAAGTTGCAGAATTGTGCTTAGGCATTTAGATTTGTTTTACCCTTAGGCAGGAGGGGGTTAAAAAAACAATCAGTTCTCTACAGTGCCTGTTTGCACAATCAGGTGTGAACAGGCACCATAGAGAACAATTGATTTTCTAAGTTTGAGCTATTTTGGAGCATGGAGCTACAAAATGCTGAAGTGTGAATGCAGCGTAAATCTTTGTTCCGCTAGCTGTCAGCTTCTCATAGCTTGACAGGCTGCTGGCAGAGGGGTTGGATGGGGCACTTGTGCTCTCCACCTGCACTAAATGTCAGGGCCCCAGTATGAAAGGGGGGAATCCCTACCACAGCACTCTATGTAATGAACATTCAAACTGCTGCAAGCATTAGTATGGGCATGTCCTGTCACACCACACTGTATGTGCACATAAACATGAGCATTAAGCCAGCCATAGATGATGCCATTTTCTTTGCTGCAACCACAAGTGGAAGGAAAGAAAACTGCTCAGTTCCCCCATCAACACAGTCAGTGCCATTGGGGAAATCCCTCCCGCAGCACTATTGTGTTCTACCAGTGAGGAACCTTCCCTGCCGGCAGAACACGATTACTGCTGGCGGCTATGTAAACAATCCGACAGGCTGCTTGTACTAAACCTAATTGATGGATCAACTTCAGTACAACCAGCCGGTCCATAGACGAATTGAATCCCAGCCGCTTCTGCTTTATGATCCATCTATGGCTGGTTTTATATGAAATCCTACAGATGGGAAATACAAGTTTCTGAGTTGGAAATTCCATGTGAACGCCCCATGAACTCAAAGAAAACAACTTTCCCTGTATTGGGAGCTCTGACTTTGTAGGGCAGTAGTGATAGCACCAAAAGGGCCACACGTAATATTCATTGAATGTAACACTACAGAGAGCTGCTAGGGACTGCACACATGGAACAGGAGATGGGCAGAGGATGTAGAAATTCTTTAGGAGTTGCTGGAGACTGGAGACATACACCAGGATGTCATAGATTGGAGACACAATACATGAGACTGCTAGAGATCACTGCTATTACAGCAAATCCACATCTGTCCTCCCCAACAGACCACCTAAAGCGGAACTAAACCCTCCTCTCCTTTAAGCCAAGGGAGCTGCCATCTTAGTCTCTGTTTGATCTGCAGGTGCCATGCAGCTGCATATGTGGTCAGTTATGACCCCAGCCAATTGAAGGCTTGATAGCCTAGTTGAGAGCACAAGCAACTGTTACAGTTATCATTCATGGCTTGCCTTGTATGTAACTGTTTTGGGAAACAATCCAATTGTTGGGATTAGTTCCACTTTAAAATTGATTTGTGCCTGATATTTCTCTCTGCAGGATCCATTATAAATGATGAGAGGAAAATAACCAGAGCAGAAAGAAGAGATGGACGGCACAGAAAAAAGGGAATGTGAAAGACAAAGAGCCAAACCATTTCACTGCTAGAACCGAGTCTAAAAGATATCGCTCCTTCACTGACTTCAGTAAGTACCTGGGGCCCGAAGGCCACACAATATGTTCTAAAGAGCCACAGGTTGGACACCAAGGTCAGAAGGAGTTCACATGACCTCTCCCAGTGGCTGTCCTCTCACATTCCTCCCTTTAATGGTCTCTCCCAGTGGCATTCCCCCTCGCTACCCCACTCTCCGCAGTGGTCTCGCTCAGTGATCCCTCTCACTCTCCTCCCTACAAAGGATTTTCCCAGGAGATTCTGCCTGCAACCCCTCTCCGCAGTGGTTTCTCCCAGTGGTACCCATCGCACCCCCTCCCTGTAATGAGTGGTGTCTCCCAGGGGTACCCCCCTCATGCAGTATTTTTTCCCAGTGGTCTCCCTCGCATCCCCTTCCTGCAGTGGTCTCTCCCAGTGGTTCCCCCTCACACCCACCGTCTGTGGCGGCTATCTTCCAGAGATCCCCATCCCCACAGAGGGTTCTCCCAAAGGTCCCCCTTGCACCTCCCTCTCTGCAGTGGTCTCTCTCGAAGGTCCTCCTTGCACCTCCTCTCCACAATGGTATCTCCCAGAGGTCCCCCTTGCACCGCCTTCTGCGCAGTGGCTTCTACCAGAGTTCTTCTTGTACCCCCCCCCCCGTCCCTGTGGTCCTTCTCACTTCCCTTCATGCAGTGTTCTTTCCCAGTGGTCTTCCTTACACACTCCTTCCTGCAGTGGTCTCTCCCAGTGTTTCCCCTTAGACAGTGGCTTCTTCCAGAGATCCCCCTTGTGCCCCCTTTACACAGTGGCTTCTCCCAAGGGTCCCTCTTGCACTCCCCCCCCCCCACAGTGGTTTCTCCCTGCAGTGGCTTCTCCCAGAGGTCCCCCTCCCCCCCTCTCTCTGCAGTGGTCTTTATTGGAGGTCTTCCTTGCACCCCCATCTCCACAATGGTATCTCCCAGATGTCCCCCTTGCACCCCCCTCAATACAGTGGCTTCTACCAGAGGTCTTCTTGCGCCCCTCTCCCTGTGGTCCCTCTCACTCCCCTCCCCGCAGTGGTTTCTCAACGTGGTCCCCCTTGCACCGCCTCCCTGCAGTGAGTGGTCTCTCCCAGGGGTACCCCCCTCATGCAGTGTTTTTTCCTGGTGGTCTCTCTCCTTCCTGCAGTGGTCTCTCCTAGTATTTCCCCTTGCATCCCTCTACTCTGCAATAGTCTGACCCAGTGGTTCACCCTCACATCCTCTTTCACAGTGGCTTCTTCCAGGGGTCCTCCCTGCAGTGTTTTCTCCCAGTGGTCCCACCCCCAGGTGTAACCCCCTCATGCAGTGTTTTTTTTCCAGTGGTCACCCGTGCACCTCCCTTTCTGCAGTGATCTCATGATCTCACCCAGTGTTCCCCCCTTGCATCCCTCCTCTCTGCAATGGTTACCCTCACACACATCTTCTGCAGTGGATTCTTCCAGAGGTCCCCCTTGCACCCCTCTCCCACAGTAGCTTCTTCCAGATGTCCCACTTGCACCTCCCCCAACAGTGGTCTCTCTGAGGTCCTCCTTGCACCCCCCCCCCCTCCCTCAGTGGCTTCTAATAGAGATCCCCCTTGCGACCCCCTCCCTGCAGTGGCTTCCATAAGGGGTTGCCCTTTCACCCCCCCCCCCCCCTCCACAGTGGTCTCTTTTAGAGGTCCCCCTTGCAACTACCCCCCACAGGCTTCTCCTGGAGGTCCCCCTTGCAACCCCTTCTCCTCAGTGGTCTCTCCCAGAGGTCCCCCTTACAAACCCTCTCTGCAGTGGTCTCTTCCAGAAGTCCCCCTTAAACTCCCCCTCCCCACAATGGATTCTCCCAGAGGTCCCTCCTTGCGCCCCCCCCTCTTCTCAGTGGTCTCTCCTAGAGGTCCCCCTCTCCCCAGTGGCTTCTCCCAGAGGTCCCCCTTGCACCCCCTCTTCTCAGTGGTCTCACCTAGAGGTCCCCCTCTCCCCAGTGGCTTCTCCCAGAGGTCCCCCTTGCACCCCCTCTTCTCAGTGGTCTCACCTAGAGGTCCCCCTCTTCACAGTGGCTTCTCCCATAGGCCCCCTTTTACCCTATCCACAGTGGCTTCTCCCAGAGGTCCCCCCTTGCACCCCTCTCTCTGTAGTGGTTTGTGCCAGAGGTCCCCCTTGCACCCAGCTTTCATTCATCCAGGGGTCCCCCTCGCACCTTGCCGTTCGTAGGCGGCTCCTGGATGTAGATATTACTCATTTCTATGAGTTCCTTGAAAACAAACTACCGCGTTCAGCCTGACAGTCCGGACTGAACCACTCAGCAGCCACAGGGGTGGAGACAGACTGATCTAAACTACCATACGCGGGGAATTAGAAAACGTTCCACCAAAATGAAATTGAAATGTGTATGTGTAGGCCGCTCCCAGTCAGACAGGCCAACATTATTTTCGAAAAATAAAACACGTGTTAGTTGTGAACGATTCTTTTGGTGCGCTCCACTGTGCAGCGAGTAAAGGACGCCGCCGGAAACGATGCAGGAAAGTTTAGTTCCGTGTCGGTAATTTAGAAGTTAGCGAGAATTTTCTGATGAGAGGGGAGTGAGGGCGGGGAGGACTATGGCGCTGCCAGGTGAGTGGTGACTGGGAGAGGTGCTCGGTCTAGGGGGACACACATGGAGTTGTGCCATGTCCTGCAGGTACAGAGCGGGGCTCCGCAGGGCTCGGCTGAGGTGTGTCTGTATCCCTGGGGGTGGGATATCCACTATTGTTGTGTGATGGAGGGGGAGGGGCACCTTTGCTGAAAGTTTACCTCATTCTAGGCCCCATTCACACTTTGCGGAGCAGGAATGTGCTTTCCTCGCCTGTGGGGGGGGGGTTGTGCGCATAGGACAGGGACTTCAATGGACAGCCACAATGGACGTCACAGAAGAGCCAAAGAAGCTCCAGAACCTCTTTGAGAGTGGAGAGCGGTGCGTACTGCCAGCACGCGTTTGTCGTACGACAGTATGGGGCCACTGACCACACATGGGGGCCACTGACCACACATGGGGGCCACTGACCACACATGGGGCTAATTAACCACCTGCCTACCAGGCACTTCTACCCCCTTCCTGCCTAGGCCAATTTTCAGCGTTGTTGCACTTTGACAATTGTGCGGTCATGCAGCACTGTACCCATTTTTATCCTTTTTTCTTCACGCACATAGAGCTTTCTTCTGTTGGTATTTAGTCGCCACTGGGGGCTTTATTTTTTGCATTATAAACAAAAAAAGCAAAATATTTGAAAAAAAAGGTTTTTCTTTCTATTATAAAATTTTGCAAACTGGTAATTTTTCTCCTTTACTGATGGGCATTGATGAGGCTGCACTGAGGGGTGGCACTGGTAGGCATTGATGGGGAGGCACTGATGATGCTGCACTGAGGAGCAGCACTGATGGGGTGGCACTGATGAGGCGGCACTGGTGGGCATTGATGAGGAAGCACTAATGATGCTGAATTGATATGCAGTAATGATGGGCACTGACAGGCAGGACTAATGGGCACTGATAGGTGGCACTGATAGGCAGCACTGGTGGGGATTGATGAGGCTGCACTGAGGGGTGGTACTGGTGAGCATTGATGAGGAGGCACTGATGGTGCTGCACTGATGGGATGGCACTGGTGGGCATTGATGAGGAGGCACTGATGATGCTGCATTGATATGCAGCAATGATGGGCACTGACAGATGGCACTGATAGGCGGCACTGATAGGCAGCACTGGTGGGAGTTGATAAGGCACTGATGGGCGCTACTGCTGGGCACTTTTGGGGCGCCGAGGCTTTGGTGGAACCCTCCCTTACTCACGTGTTCAAGCTCCAAATCCTCAGTTTGTGGCTGAGCTCCTGATATTTGCTGCTGATTGGTATGGATGAATCGTGGCTGCTGGCTTCCCCAAATCGTTTGAAGGGAGAACTGCATGGCTGGGACA
Organism: Staurois parvus; assembly: GCF_062004578.1. Taxonomy (NCBI): domain Eukaryota; kingdom Metazoa; phylum Chordata; class Amphibia; order Anura; family Ranidae; genus Staurois; species Staurois parvus. The sequence continues at coordinate 2,261,582 of NW_028318510.1, read as the reverse complement.
GGCTCATACTCCACCCTTCAGGAGATCAGTGAGGCTGGAGCAGAGACATCTGGAGTGCCTGACTACTTTCAGATGGGGTTGGGGGCACATGTCTGCTTAGCCAGGTGAACTATGGTGTGTAGATCAGGGCAGAATGCAGCCTGCTATACCGCAGGTCCCCCCGAATGGGCAGCAATCTGATGGGTTTGTGAGTATATCCTGATGTCAGCATCCACAGACAACAGGGAGGTAGTGCAAACGGGGGGGGGATTGGAGCAGGTGGTGGACCTGAATCTTCCCAGGAGTATTAGGCTACGTTCACACTAGCGTTGTGTGCAGGCGGCAGAGAGGCGTTTGGGAAGTGTTTTTACCGCTTCCCAAACGCCTCTGCCAATTCTGCACATTACAGCACATAATGCTGTTCTAACGGGAGCGTTTGCGTCGTGGCAAAACGGACGCCTCTGGTCGAGTCTGGAGGCGTTGAAGCCTCCTATCCTTGTCTATGGTGCAGAATGTGCCCCCAGTGGTGCTGTCAGTCTAATGACACAGCAGATCACAAAGGAAATACAGTTGCCGGTTATTGGCAGCACTTTCCTCATGTTGTTACAGCGTGAGGAAAGTACTGCCGATAACCAGCAAATGTCACAAAGGACATCTGCACAGATCATAAGTGCTGCCCAGCAGTGCCATCCATCAGTGCAGGCCAGCATTTGCACCCATCGGTGCCTGTCAGTGCTGCCTATCACTGCCACTTGTCGGTGCCCATCAGTGCCGCCTGCCAGTGCCCATCATCGCTACATATCAGTGCAGCATCATCAGTGCTGCCTATCCGTGCAGCCTCATCAACGCACATCAGTGAAGGAGAAAAATTACCTCTTTGCAAAATTTTGTAATAGAAACAAAGAAAAACTTCTTTTTTTTTTTCTTTTCTATAAAAATAAAAACCCAGCGGTGATTAAATACCACCAAAGGAAAGCTCTATTTGTGGGACAAAAAATGGTAAATCACATCTAATTAATGTGAATGTCAGTGTCTTAATATGTGAAATTTGCTGCAGTACGATTTCTAAAGTAGTTCTTGCATTACTTTTTCTGCATTTTTGCCTTAATTTCACATACATAGAATATAATGGAAATTGAACTGCAAATTGCAAGAAATCGTTGAAAATCTTCATAAGCAGCAATAAAGTCTTCAGAAATCGCACACAAATTGCGTAATTTTAAATTGCAGAGGTGTGACCGGTGACTTAATCAGAACTTTCTGTACTTGAATTTGGGCAATAACCCATCCCTAGACTAAACTAGAAACTTACAATGTGGATCCTGCAACATTTATCAGGCTCCTGGGCTAAACCTTCATGCAAAAGTTGCATTGATTTCAATGGGAAGAGGCATTTTTGGGGCTTTTTTTAACTCCCCAAACATGCCCCAAAAAATGCTGCAAGCAGGAGTTTTTACACCGCACTGCAAGTGCAACACCTCAGTGTGAAAACATACATAGATATACATTCATACACAGCGAAGCAGTGTTCTTTAGATTTTCAGGTACTTCTTTTAATGCAAAAAGCTTGAAAAACTCCTCCGTGTGAAAGCTGCCTTATAACTAGATTTGGACTTAAGATCTTATGAGCTTGGGAGGCTTTGTCTGTCTCCCACCTTAGTGTGGGCTATGTAGCGCAATCTAGGTGTACTGCAGTCAGGGGCGGACTGGCAACTCATGGGGCCCCCGGGCAATAGGGGATCATGGGGCCCCTGTGTCCTTGCCCAAACTCAAAAAAGCCTATGAAAAAGGTACCAGGGGCATCTCATGGGGCCCCCTACTGATGAGTTTCCAAATGGTCAGTCCGCCCCTGACTGCAGTGTATTGGGGTAATCAGTGTGTCGTGTGTGTGTGTGTATAATATATTACACCTGGCTACCTCTGATCTGGCAAAATCAAATAGAAGGGGGATCTCTTCCCCACCTTATGGCCGGATCGGATCAGAGGGCAGTCGGATGTAAATGAACAGCTGGTCTGTTTACATCTGACTGCCCATAATGCAGAGTGGGCTGTGTCTGCAAAAGTGGAGCGGACACTGACGGGTGTGGAAGTTTAAAAAAAAAATACTTGTCCAAGGGACTAAATCGAGGTCCCAATCAACCTGGCCCTCTTAACAATCTACTTGACCAAATCCGTATTTAAATCTGAGGTGCTTTTAGTAATGTCTGTGGAATTTAAAAACAAAAGGGGCTTTATGGTGACTTAAACTTTTAATGTTTTTAACATTGCAATGTTTATCTCCTTCTCACCTCCCTGCCTGTCTCCAGCACCGCATCCAGGAACTAGCAGGGAGGGGAGAGGCCTTGCAGTGTAATGAGCACTGATTGGGTGCTCATCAGGAAAGGGGGCGTGTCGGGTTCTTTCAGCAGAACACTCAGCAGAAGCGCATCTGCTCAGCAAGTAAGGCCCTAAGGTGCCAGCCCCAATGAGGAAAAAAAAACTGTTCCTTGAGGTTACCCTCGTACTTAGCTACTCAGTACTAGTGCCTGCTAAGCAGCCAAAGCAAGCTCCAGTGTCTGCTCTATTAGGCCCTGCTCACACTGGGATGTTTTGGGATTCTGCCAGCAATTGCAAAACGCAGGATCAGTTGTCATTATTTTCATTGGCACCTAAAATGCGGTTCGGATTTGTCGTGGATTTGACCGCATAGCAGCACTAGGGTCATTGGTTCAAATCCCTACCTGCGTGGAGTTTTCTCTGTGCTTGCGTGGGTTTCCTCTGGGTACTTTGGTTTCCTCCCACACTCCAAAGACATGCTGGTAGGTTAATTGAATCCTGTCTAAATTGGCCCTAATATGTGTATGTACGTATGTGAGTTGGGGACCTTAGATTGTAAGCTCCTTGATGTGAATTTACAATATATATATATATATATATGTAAAGCAATGCGTAAATAGACGGTGCTATATAAATACCTGTAATAAATAAATAAGTGGGAGGTTATTTTGCACTGAAGTCAGTGGGAAGACGATTTTGCATTGAAGTCAATGGGAATGCCTTCACTTCAGTGCAGAATCATGTCCCTTTGACTTCAGTGCAGAATCATGTCCCTTTGACTTCAGTGCAGAATCATGTCCCTTTGACTTCAGTGCAGTATCGCGTCCCATTGACTTCAGTGAGACTGCTTGCCCACAGTAGGACTAAGGAAAAAAAACAAACCCACCTGCTCAGAGCCTGGAACTGCATGCCTCAGGCATCAGGTGATATAAATCGTAAAATAGACCCGGCCCATGTTAAAGGGGACTATCGAGCAAGTATTTTGCACAGACAGGTTGTAATGTGTGTGGCAAGATTTAGCCTAAAAATTGGATGGCCACAGCAGATTATTTTTTCCTCCCTTTTTTTTTTTTTTTTTTTTTTATATCTTTTATTAGGTTTTTTTTTTTAAATACAAAAAAAAGGTACATCAAAGTTGGGAAAAAGAATACACATACAATAACAAGCTTCTCCCGTACAGCCCAAATAACTCATATCATATTTTCCCTTCCCCCCTCATCCCACCCTCACCCCCTCCACATTCCCTAAAACTCTAAAACCGTACCACTTTCCTGGTTTCTAACCTTCGTCATTATTAGTCTATATCTGTGTTCTCTTCCTCCTGTCCCTTCTTCTCTGTGGGCACTCCTACAAGCTCCCCTCAATACTCATTTACTTAAATTCCAAGTAGATCCACATATCTTTTAGTTGTTTTAAAGGCCAACCACTGACTCCATGGTTTCCTAATTCTTTCCATTTTATCCTCTTCAATATGACACAGCTCCTCCTTTCTCAAAACATTATTATCCACTCTATTAACCCAATCATTCTTACTTTTAGGATCATGGACAAGCCAAAATTTAGGGATTTAGCCCTTAGCCGCACCAGCTAGATGGTAAGCTACCATATTCTTGTGTAACTTGGTCCCCTTTACTTTTGTACCATGTCTTGTAAACACTCCAATATATGCTCACAATGTCTTCCTTTGTACACTAATGGAGTTATTTTCCCTGAAAAGTCATCAAGAAGTCACAAAGCAATTTAGTAGGGTTAATTATGAAAAAGAAAGTGTTATTTTGAAAGGACAAACTGTATTGGAAATTGATATTCCTATTCTTTTTGGCCCCTCAGAACACTGTATTCCTGCGACATCAGCCAACAAGTTTTTCATTTTCTTTTGCATATCATGTCTTAGGAACACATTTATTTTTACAATTACACACTTACACAAGGGAACAATGGGTATATTCTTCTATGCTTATTAGTCACCTCCTGATTTATTACCTCCTAATTCATAAATATTCAGCATGAAAATGAAAAACCATATTTGAAATAATAAATATTTAATAGCCAACACATATCTTTGCAAAAGAAATCACAGGCTTAGAGCAGACCATATCAATCATGTGCGTTTAGATAGCTATTAAAAATTAATTTTAATCATCCTCATTCTTTTTCATTCAGTGCATTTGTATTTACTTATTATTATGCAGTAAGGGTAAACCTGTTGGTAGTTCAATTGAATGACTACTAATGACTAGAATTGACAAAGAGGGGTTGTGGCTACCTCCTTTCATTAGAAATAGGATTTTCCTATTTACTTTTAAGCAAGAAAACTACATATACATACATCTGTATTTTTTTGAGAGCAAAAACTAACATGGAAGGGGTCTTTTAAATTTATCTTTAGGATGCAAAAAAACAGCTTGGACAGAGCCTTTAAATGGTTGTAAAGGCTCCAGGTTTTTCACCCTAATGCATATTTTATGCATGAAGGTATAAAACCTTCTGTGTGCAGCTCCCCCCCGGCCTCCATAATACCTACCTGAGCCCATCATGATCCAGCAATGTGCATGAGACCCTCCCAGGTCTCTCTCTTCTCATTGGCTGAGACAGCTGCTGTCAATCACAGTCAGTGGGCCAATAAGGAGAGAGAGGGGGCAGGGCCAAGCCACAGCTCTGTGGGTGGATAGACACTTAGAGCAGAAGCCCAGGAGCAAGCCTGCTTGGGTGCCCCCATAGCAAGCAGCCTACTCTGGAGGTACTTGGCAGGAGGGAGGGGCCAAGAGCTTCGGCAGGGGACCTGAGGAGAAGAGGAGGATTGGGGTTGCTCTGTGCAAAACAGAGTAGGTAAGTGTGATGTGTTTGTTATTAAAAAAAAAACAAAACAAATATACCTTTAATATCACTTTAAAACCCAGTGTAATTTTATAGCACATTCAATGGAATGTGCATTGTTTCTTTATATATGTTATTCACCTATCATGGTCAAGATGAAAACATATTTTTTTCATTGCAATAAAAAAAAAAAAAAAAAAAGCAGTTAACAGCCCATCTGTGGCAATGACATTGATGTTTGTTTGTCACATATACAGTATATTACCAGTAACACTGTTAGAACGTGTGGTGGAGGAGCTACAACATGCAGCAGCTATTTATCAGATATTGGGGGCCGTAGCTTATGAAAAGAGTAAATATTTTGCCCACTGTAAAGGTAACCCTAAAGCTGTCCCTTTTACAGGGTTATTCTTGACAAACTCTACTAGTTAAAGGATAAGTTTACCTTTTGGACAAAAATAATAAAACGTAAATTTTTTTTGCTGGTAAATAAATATGCATTTATTATTTTTGTCCAAAGGAGCCTGGAAAGCATTGCACCAGTGATCCGTAGATCGCTGATGCCATGGAGGTCTCCTGCAGACCTGTCAGGATATCTGCTTGCTGTACGGGATGTACGGTCAAACAGATATTCTGACAGGAAGCTGCAATGAACTACCACTGCTCTCCACAGCAAATGAGTGATGCGGCCGTGTTGGCCACGCTGTTTTCAAATCTGACAGATGGTACAGGGAAACTTCTCCCCTTACTATCTGTCCGGGGAGGGGGGGGGGTGCGGTTATGGGAACATGTTAAATGTTCCACCCTAAAAACAGGTGGATCATGTTCCAAAGGTAAACTCCTTTAAGAACAAGGTTGCTTTAACTTTACTATCTGTCTTGCCTTCATTTATCAGCAGAAGTTGCCTAACAAGATGCCCAAAAGGTGCTTAAAGAGGAACTACATAATACATAATACATCTGAGCAGCACAAACTAAAAACACTATTTAATTTGTTTTTATTATTCAAAGCAAACTCATCCATCCATCCATGTCTCCATGCTTTATTTTCCTGAGAAATCACTTTGAAAAACACCTCCTAGCATTCCTGATTGAGGCCATCTTAAATAAGGGCGGTTGATACCTGTAGCATTTACGGCCTGGAATCCATCTGCCGTTTGCTCAGGCATGTAGGCAGGAGGCTGTGCTTGGCTGTGAATATATCTCCTTCCCTCCTGAAGACTCCTTGGATGTATGACCTCATTAGTCTAGACCTGGAAACCAGGAACTAAGGAAATGTAAAAGAAAAAAGTTTAAAACAAGTAAATATGATAGACTTGACTATCTTTTTTTCTAATGCTAACCGCAAGGCTTTTTTTTCAGTGGGAACATGGGGGAACGCAGTTCTGACACCTCAAGCAGTGAATGTTGTATGGAAGGGCAAGGGGTACTGAGGTGTGCTGCAGTATCTATTGATGCTGGCTGATAGGGAATCTATTGTCGCTGGAATAGATGTATTTTTGCAGGAGGCTGGTCTGTTGCCTCTGTGGAGGTCTATTGTTGCTTTTAGGGGATCTATTGTAGCTGGGGTTGGGTCTTATGTTGCTGGGGGTCAGTTGTTGCTGGGGGTCAGTTGTTGCTGGGAGAGATCTACTGTTGAACGAGAGGTCTATTGTTGCTGCCTGCTGAAGGGTCGATTGATACTAGCTGCAGGGAGATCTGTTGTTGCTTCCTGGGGTCTATTGTTGCTGAGGGGTATTTTGTTGATGATGGTCCATTGTTGCTGGGGGATATGTTGTTGCTAAGGGGGATCTATTGCTGCTGGGGGGTCTATTGTTACTAGGTGCAGGGGATCTTATTTTCTGCTTTTCTTAACAAATGCTATACAAATTACTGATATGAATGTTCAGTATACAGTATCTCACAGAAGTGAGTACACCCCTCACATTTTTGTAAATATTTTATTCTATCTTTTCATGTGACAACACTGAAGAAATGACACTTTCCTACAATGTAAAGTAGTGAGTGTACAGCTTGTATAACAGTGTAAATTTGCTGTCCCCTCAAAATAACTCAACACACAGCCATTAATGTCTAAACCGCTGGCAATAAAAGTGAATCCACCCCTAAGTGAAAATGTCCAAATTGGGCCCAAAGTGTCAATATTTTGTGTGACCACCATTATTTTCCAGCACTGCCTTAACCCCCTTGAGCATGGAGTTCACCAGAGCTTCACAGGTTGCAACTGGAGTCCTCTTCCACTCCTCCATGACAACATCACGGAGCTGGTGGATGTTAGAGACCTTGCGCTCCTCCACCTTCCGTTTGAGGATGCCCCACATATCCTCAATAGGGTTTAGGTCTGGAGTCATGCTTGGCCAGTCCATCATCTTTACCCTCAGCTTCTTTAGCAAGGCAGTGGTCATCTTGGAGGTGTGTTTGGGGTCGTTATCATGTTGGAATACTGCCTTGTAGCCCAGTCTCTGAAGGGAGGGGATCATGCTCTGCTTCAGTATGTCACAGTACATGTTGCCATTCATGGTTCCCTCAATGAACTGTAGCTCCCCAGTGCCAGCAGCACTCATGCAGCCTTAGACTATGACACTCCCACCACCATGCTTGACTGTAGGCAAGACACACTTGTCTGTACTCCTCACCTGGTTGCCGCCACACATGATTGACACCATCTGAACCAAATCAGTTTATCTTGGTCTCATTAGACCACAGGACATGGTTCCAGTAATCCATGTCCTTAGTCTGCTTGTCTTCAGCAAACTATTTGCGGGCTTTCTTGTGCATCATCTTTAGAAGAGGCTTCCTTCTGGGGCAACAGCCATGCAGACCAATTTGATGCAGTGTGCGGTGTATGGTCTGAACACTGACAACCTCTGCAGAAATGCTGGCAGCACTCTTGCGTCTATTTCCCAAAGATAACCTCTGGATATGACGCTGAGCACTTGCACTTAACTTCTATGGTTGACCATGGCGAGGCCTGTTCTGAGTGGAACCTGTCCTGTTAAACCACTATATGGTCTTGGTTACCGTGCTGCAGCTCAGTTTCAGGGTCTTGGCAATCTTTTTATAGCCTAAGCCATCTTTATGTAGAGCAAATTTTTTTATTTTCAGATCCTTACAGAGTTCTTTGCCATGAGGTGCTATGTTGAACTTCCAGTGACCAGTATAAGAGAGTGAGAGCGATAACCCCAAATTTAACACACCTGCTCCTCAGTCACACCTGAAACCTTGTAAAACTAACGAGTCACATGGCACCGGGGAGAGAAAATGGCTAATTGGGCCCAATTTGGACAGTTTCACTTAGGGGTGTACCACTTTTGTTGCCAGCGGTTTAGACATTAATGGCTGTGTGTTGAGTTGATTTGAGGGGACAGCAAATTTACATGTTATACCAGCTGTACACTCACTACGTCACATTGTAGCAAAGTGTCATTTCTTCAGTGTTGTCACATGAAAAGATAGAATAAAATATTTACAAAAATGTGAGGGGTGGACTCACTTCTGTGAGATACTGTATATGTAAAGCGCTGCGTAAATTGATGGTGCTATATAAGTACGTGAAATAAATTACTTGGCACCACAAAATTATACTTGGTTCTGTATTCTCTAAAAGGGGCGTTACTGGGAGGGTGGTAGGGGTGGAACCAAAGAACTGTTCTCGGAGGTGGGTGGGGGGGAGAAGACAAAGGGTGCCTCTGAAAGGAGGAGTTCCTGCACCTATTTGCTGAGATTAAAATCCGTGGCTAACCGCATAAGGATTAAAAATAGTCAAGGTTGATTGAGAGAGTGAAGTTCCTCTTTAAAGGGTCATGACTCTATTGTGGTCTCACACACCAGTTTTGGTGAAAGCCATTTAACCTATCAGTTAAAATTGTGGAAATAAGCTGTATCCTTGGGTAGAGATCCACACAGACCTGAAGACAAGTCATTTACAGAATCACAGACTCAGAATTGGTTGTTTTCAGAACACAAAGTTATGCAGGCCATAGATGGGTCGAAAATCGGCCGATTTTTCGACCGAAAATAAAATCGGCCGATTTTCGGATCGTTAGTGGGCGATTTGGTCGGCCGTTTTTCGGTACTTTGGCCGTTTTTTTTTTCGGTAAAGTTGGAAAAAAATCGGCCGATTTTGCCGATCGGCCGATTTTCGCGGCAATTAGTGGGCAAATCGGCCGATTTTTTACCGATAAAAAATCTGCGCATGAGCAGTGACCTGCAAGAGGAAGACAAAAAGAGGAAGAGGATGAAGAAGAGGATGAAGAAGAGGATGAGGATGAAGAAGAGGATGAGGATGAAGAAGAGGATGAGGATGAAGAAGAGGATGAGGATGAAGAAGAAGAGGGTGAGGATGAAGAAGAAGAGGGTGAGGATGAAGAAGAAGAGGGTGAGGATGATGAGGATGAGGAAGAAGAGGATGAGGAAGAAGAGGATGAGGAAGAAGAGGATGAGGATGAGGAAGAAGAGGATGAGGAAGAAGAGGATGAGGAAGAAGAGGATGAGGAAGAAGAGGATGAGGAAGAAGAGGATGAGGAAGAAGAAGAAGAAGAAGAAGAGGATGAGGATGAAGAAGAAGAAGAAGTAGGATGAAAATAAGAAGAATTCCAGTAAAAAGTGTCTGCAGAGAGCTCCGCTATTTCTGACAGTTCTCTGACAGTTCTTTGACATTTACAGCGGTTGCAACAATGTATCTATTTGTTTCCGAATAAAAACATCTGTATCCTAAATGGAAACAAATAGATACAATGTTTCAACCGCTGTAAATGTGAAGGAACTATCAGAGAACTGTCAGAAATAGCGGAGCTCTCTGCAGGGACACTTTTTGCCAGCTGTAGAAGGGATGAAAATCGGCCGATTTTTTTTTTTTTTTTTTTTTTTTTTTTTTTTTTTTTTTTTTTTTTTACCATTGATGGTAACGTCGGCCGCTTGAACGACCGAATTTTCGTTTTTTAAAAGAGAAATCTGCCGTTTTTCTCCCCATCTATGGCCTGCATTACTGGCAACTTTAGGCATTGCTTGACCTAATCAAACTATGCTGAAAATTTAAAAAAGAGTCCCAGGTATGTAGTCTTTTTAGCCCTGTCCATGCCATAGAAGCGCAGTCCGGTTGTGTTCTGTATGCTCGTTTTTTACATGCTCCAGTGTGTTTTTTTTAATGCGTTCTGTTTCTTTTTGTTCCTCTACCCTTTTTTTTTTCAACTTAAATAAGGCCATGTGCATTCTGGTGTGTCTTTGGAGTATACCAGTATGTTTTTGATGCATTTTACTGCGTTCCAGTACAGATCAGTGCAGAAGAAAATGCAGCATGTTCTACTTTTTTTTCTGGAACTGACTGCACTGGTGTGAACTATGCCTTTGAAAACCATGTAACCTACTATCAATGCGTTTTTGATGCAGATTAAAATGCACTGGACTGCATGTGGTGTGAACTGGCCCTTTATGTCCATGCTTGGCGTTCAGGCTAGTCTGAAGACCACCTGTAAAATTGATTAAAATCTTTGGACCAATCGCACATGCAGCCATTACCTTCCCCACCTGATCCATTATACAATGATTTAAGTAGCAGAAGACCACTTGGAGTAGACCTGGTCATTACTGTGGAAACGATTTCCATTTTGAAGTGTTCCATCTTTTGTCACAACCTATATTACAGTCAATTTCTGTTTAGAGGGGCATTAGGATATTATATTTGTTGTTCCATTTCTTTTATTTTCTTTTTTTTTTTTTGCTGTAAAACCATTTATACTTGTTTTTATCAAAATAAACCAGCACAAAAAAATTAATAAAAAAAAAAAACCTGAAAAGCTATTTGATAAATAACAGTATATGATGGTCGCTAATGGGCTTTTCTGAGAATCTGATGGGAATTAGTTCAATTTATGGTTCAACTGGAATCTGGAGTGGCGATAGAAAAATTCATTTTGAAAACCTTTTATACCATGTCATTCTCATTTCCTTCCATTGCTCGATGGAGACGATTCGAAGATAAGTCAGGTCAAGATATTATTCGTTGTGGCATAATAACAAGCAGGATGCAGCCTCTTTAAAATCAATAGCATCAAACATAATTAAGGGAAAAGAAATAGATTTTTTAGATAAACTGCACTTTTTTTTTTTCTTTTTTAAAGTTGCAATTTTACTTAGAATTACTGAGCAGTTTAACCACTTCAGTACAGGGCACTTTTACCCCCTTCGTGCCCAGGCCAATTTTCAGCTTTGTTGCACTTTGAGGCTAGGTTCACACTAATGCAGTGCAGTACATCGCATGTGATTCGCACAGGAACCGCACATTATGTATGGCTCAAATCGCACCGGCCACCAAAAAGATGCAGGACCCTTTTTTGGGTTCGCACTAGAATTGGATCGCATGGGTATTCACACCTATGCGATGCGATTCTGCACATCGCACCGTGTTTTGCAGACCGATTTCGGGGTGTTAACTTAACATGCACACCCGCATCGGTTCGCATGAATGAGGTGCGATTGTGGTGCGGAATTCGCACAGAAATCGCTGCGAATTCCACACCGCATCAGTGTAAACCCAGCCTTAATGACAATTGTGTGGTCATGCAACCCTGTACCCATAAAAAAGTTTTTTTATTTTTCACGCAAATAGAGCTCCAGTTTGATGGTGTTTAATTACCACTGAGTCTTTGGGGTTTTTTTGCTAAATAGACAAAAAAAACTGTAAAAAATAACAAAACTTTTTTCATTTCTGTTACAAAATTTTGCAAATAAATTTAGGTCAAAATGTATTCTGCTACATTGCTTTGGTGAAAATAACCCAAATCAGTTTATATTATTTCGTCTGTAGGAAAGAGTCCACAAACTATGGGATATATTTGAAAATTGATCAGTACAGAAGTACTGATGGCCAATCTAATTTCTTGAGGCTTGAAAATGCCAGTATAGTACAAATACCCCCCAAATGACCCATTTCTGGAAAACACAGTCCAAGGTATTTAGTAGGAGGCATGGCGAGTTTTTTGAAGTTGTAATTTTTTATCACAATTTTTTGGAATATAAAGAAATTAAAAAAAAATTTACAATTTTTTTTTTTTTTTTTTACATGTTGTCACCAGTCCAGTACAATGTTATCGTATCACTGGTGTGGCGGTGATCATGGGCATTGATTGGTGACAGTATGTAAAATAAACAAAAATAATTAAATTATTTTTTTTTCAATTTATTCGATTATTTTTTTCTTAGTTAAATTTTTTTTAGCACACTGTGACCATAGTAACATTCTTTTTCCACAAATTATGATTGCTAATACCAATGTATTTCATTGATATTAGCAAACATTTTTACTGAATGAAACTGATTCATTCAGTCTTTTGTTGTGATTAGCTGTGATTGGGCAAAGCTCATCACATGGTACATATGGGCTGTGATTGACCCTGTCTGTACCTTGTGACCGCTGTGACCAATCACAGCTAACACAATTGTATACAAGGATGGCATGAAAGCAAACCATCCATTGTATACAATTCTCATGTGGTCTGCTGTGATTGATCAGCAGCACCTTCTGACAGGATGTCATATGACGCCCACTCAGGAGGAGTGTCCCACCCGGCTGTTAGTCTGCAGTAGGCCAGGTGGGAAGGTGTTAATACCATTGTTAGACTAATGCCTTTCCAAGGGAAAATCACTGCTTTTTATTTAACCTTTTATATGCGTTATTTTATGTGTGGTTACTTGCAACATTTAAGGCTAAGTAACTTTTTATAACAGCTAAAAGTCTCTAATTAGTCTTTTTGTTGCTAGGAAAAAATGAATTGCAGCCAAAGAGAAGTTTTTGTTAACATTGATCCTAGTAATTTGTGATGGAGTTTGTGGTTAGCTTCAAAATAGCATCAATAGCTGCTAGTGGTGCACCGAAATGAAAATGAATGGATCAAAACCGAAAATTCAGGATGCGTTTAGCCAAAAACTGAAACTGCAATGGACAGTTTAAAAAAAAAATTAATTTTTTTATATAACTGTATTATATTCGACTTTTTCATTAATATAATGAATTTTAATGAATATGAATTTATTTTCAGCACCTTTTCGGCCAATAGGCTGTTTTCACACTGAGCAGTTTTTTTCAGCGCTTTTGCATTAAAAAAAGAGACACAAGAAAAGCTGAAGAAAAATGCACCCCTTTAAATTCAATGTATGTCATCACATTGGTCCGTTGCGCTTCACTTTTATGTGTGTTAAAAAATCCTGCTTGCCACATTTTTGATGCATATTTGGTGAGTTACAACAAAAAACGCACCAAAAATGCACCTACCCATTTAGGCCTGGTTCACACCAATGCGCTTTTTTAGGGCTTTTTGCAGAAACTTTCAAAATTCCATTTAGCATGGTTTCCTATTGGACACATTCACATCTATGATTTTTTGAGCTGCTGTGTTTTTGGAAAGGGTCAGGGACTTTTTTTTAAACACAAAATGTTGCATTTTGGTTCAATAGATTTCAAAGGAGGCACTGCAGAAAACACATATAGTGCGTTTTTGACACATTTTCATGCGTTATGTGCAAAACGCATAAAAAAACACATAAAATATTTGCGTTCAAAAGCATGCATGTAAAAACGCAAAACACACTGCAAAACAAACAGAATGTAAACTGCATTAGTGTACACCAGACCTGCAATGCATGAAATTGCAGCAAAACGCTTGTGTTGTGTTTTTGATGCATTTTGCGTTTTTAATTTGCCCATCAACTAGTTGGTTAAAAAAAAAACAAATATGTCAAAAATGCGCATGCAAAAACACAAAACACACTGCAAAATGGACAAAATGCATTGGTGTGAACCAGGCCTGAAATGCATTGAAAACACATCAAAAAAGCACACTTGTTAAATTTTTTATGCATTTTGCTTTTTTAATCTGATCTGTCCAGCAACAAGTTGGTCCCCAAAAAAAGGAAAAAACGTATAAAAATTGTGGGTGTGCAAAAATGTGCATGCAAAATTGATAAAACGCAACCTGCACTGGTGTGAACCAAGTCTTAACTGCATTGAAAACACAGCAAAAACACATATAAAATGCACGTGTTGTGTTTTTGATGTATTTTGCGGTTTTAATCTGCCCAGCAACAAGTTTGCAAAAAAAAATTCAAAAACGCATAAAAAAAAGTGCGTACAAAAACATGCATGCAAAATGGACAAAACGCGAACTGCATTGGTGTGAACCAGGCCTGAAGTGCATTGAAAACATAAAAAAAGCACGTGTTGTGATTTTAACGTGTTTTGCATTTTTAATTTGCCCAGCAACAAGTTGACCAAAAATAAATTAAAAAACCCACAAAATGCATTAAAAAATGGCTCAAAAACACAATTCAAAACGGACGAAACACAAACTGCATTGGTGTGAACCATGCCTGAAATGCATTGAAAACCCATCAAAAACACACACGTGTTGTGTTTTGATGTGTTTTTTTAGTCATAAGACATATGATGACCTATGAAAAAAGCGCCCTAAATGTGGTAAAAATCACGTAAAATTGTGCGTTTTCGGCGGCCATTATCAGCACCTTTTTGTCCTATCAGCAAAATGCCAGTAACACTATTTTCCGCTGATATATTTCGGTGCATCCCTAATAGCTACTCATCTAGTTGTCTGGTGGAGGTACTAATAAGCAGACCATGTATAGCAGCAACTACGTTTCTACCTGCTAATCATCACAATAATCAGAGCGCTTTGCCTCTGTTACGTGTCTCAGCGTATGGCCTGAAAGTAGACCACACACTTTTAAATACAAAATGTTATAATTCAGTCATGTCCATAAATCACTGCAATGTGTGTGTCCATACGTATTTTCGGATGAAAACTGTACTGATTAAACAAAAGTTGTACGATCTGGCATTGTACGAAAAACAATTTCATGCTTTTCCCTTCGAATAATTTTGGACAAAAGCTGTGTAGTAACGATCAGATTATCGTATGATTGCTTCGAAAGCAGTATTTTTCATACAATTTTCTGATCGTGTGTACTAGGATTTAATTAGATCACTGTTAGCTGTTGGCTGTACTGTTTATCGTTTGCATTATTTAGGATAAAGCTCTTACCTAATCAGTGTGGGATATTTTTCCCAAAGTGAAATATTTGTTTTATTGTTCATGTGAGGACTGCCCTATTTCTGAAGTGTATATAAAAAGCAGTAATTCTGTTCAGTAAAGTAGTTCCAATTGGACCTGGCCTAGTGCCGTCTAGTTCTTTGTTGCAATGCCCAGCTATAACACCTTGATACTGTGTCCCAGTGGCGAGGAAGCAGTTAGTTGATGGAATCACCCAATTGGGGTGACAGGCATTCCGCCACACTTCTGTGCACTGCTCTGTGCAGTGGTTTTGCACACAGCAGCCCCGATCCTCCCCTTCTCAGGTCACCCGCCGGCGCTCCTGGCCCCTCCCTCCTGTCGGGTGCCCCCATAGGAAGCAGCTTGCTATGGGGGTACCTGAGCAGGCGCCCCCTCTCTTTTCTCATTGGCTCACTGGCTATGAGAGCGAGAGCGAATGGTTCCTGCTGCTCTCTCAGCCAATGAGAAGAGGGAGTCCTGGGATAGCGGAGACTCCAGTGCACATTGCTGGATTGAGAGGCCGCTTAGGTGAGTATTAGGGGGAGCTGGTGGGGATGCTGCATAGGGAAGGTTTTTTTGCCTGCATGCATTCAGTCTTTACAACCATTTTATGAACAAACCTACACAACCTATCTTGTTTGTAACCCGAGGACTGCCTGTAAGCAATTTTCTATTCTGGTCATTTCAGAGCACAGGAAAAAAATGTGAATGAACATTTCTATAAAATAACTGTAGTTTAGATCTAAAAGAGGACTGTGAAAGATGTGCATGCAAAAGACACTGGGAACTCCTCTTGATCATGCAAAAGACACAGGGAACTCCTCTTGATCATGCAAAAGACACAGGGAACTCCTCTTGATCATGCAAAAGACACAGGGAACTCCTCTTGATCATGCAAAAGACACAGGGAACTCCTCTTGATCATGCAAAAGACACAGGGAACTCCTCTTGATCACTCTATTACTGCTTGTACAATAACTGGCTTCTCAGTGTCCAATCACCTGAAGGTGCATGTATCCCATGGTCTAAGAATACAAGTCCTATGTCCTGTATTGTGCTCCAAGATAAGGAATTTTACAGGTAAGTCAAAATTCTACTTTTCTTTTTATTCAAATAGTAAGGCATATTTGTATGTTTTCTCTGCAGGTGTAAACAAGGACAATATCCGAGCTGGATGTAAAAAGTGTGGATATCGTAAGTATGGATTAAAATTAACTTTCATTCCAATTTGCTAAAGAAGATGCAGCACCCCTGACTAATTTGTTTACTTCCTACAATAGCCAGGACTTCAGTGCTCACCTAAAAGTGTGTGCAGTAATTGAACCTTCTGTTGCACCGTGTTAATTTTAAAGTATATGTAATGCCAAAACCTTTTCTTTCCTTTTTTTATTTTGTATAGAGTGGGAAGTGTAAAACCCCTTTCATGTTTTTTTTTTATTGTTGTTTGTGGCCTACTTGGGCATTTACCCCTCTATCCGTCCTGGTAACCATTTCCCCATCAGTGATGTGCAATTCAGAATTTGAGTATGGCCATATTAGGTCAATAATGTCACAAGCATCGCTGCCCGTTTTGTTTGGTACAAACATCATATTCTTTTGCACATAGTATATCCTTTTTCTTGTGTATTGGCAATTTTCTCCCACATTCAATACATACTTTTTCACGTTTTTTAGCTTTTGTGCAATCCACATTTTTGTGGACTTTACCATTAGTTGTACTATTAACTCTTTCTCACCTGCAATCTGTTATTACCATGGACGGGTATCATGCTGAGGATACATTAATAAATCATCTTTCTTTAAGAGGTACCAGCCGACACATCTAATGGTGGCTCTTTTTTTTTTTTCTTTAAATATTTTATTGATTTTTCACGTTATTAAAAATATCCATCGGAAAAAACAAAACACATATAAATATCTATAACATTTCTACATTTCCCCCTCTAAAAACTATTTTCTTTCCCGGCCCTCCCCGCCCTTTCCCAAACCCCACCCCCCTACCTCCCCTCTGCATGCTCTCTCCTACTCTATTCTCTCAAGGCCTGATGACTTTAGCTATCGTCCTAGTTTATACCTTTCTATATTTCTCTTTCAATCCAGATTTTTCCCATCTCATATAATATACCCCCATCCTGTCTTCCTGCATATGGTAAAGTTTTTCCATTCTACCAATCTGGTTTACTCTATTGACCCAGTCTTCCTCCTTCGGCACCTCTGTTTTCTGCCAAAACTTGGGTATCAAACCTTTTGCAGCGTTTAGGTAGTACCATACGCCTGATTCTTTGTATTTGTTTACTGATGTCTCGACATTGTGTAAGAGGCAAATCGTTGGGTCTAATCCTATGTCATTTCCAGTTATTATTTCAATCAATTTAACTATTGTCTTCCATAAAGCTTGAATTTTCGGACATTCCCACCATATGTGAAAAACTGTGCCCATCTTTCCACACCCTCTCCAACACATTTTTGAGTTCTCCCCACTCATCTTGTGCTCAACACTCGGTGTAATGTGCCATCTTGTCAAACACTTATAATTTATCTCTACCTCTCTCATACTAACATTCTCGTGTATCAGTCTAAATATCTTTTTCTGTTTATCCTCATCTAAAACCACTTCCATATCTCTTTCCCATTTTGTTATAAAAATTAACTTTGTGTTTGTGTCTAATTCTGGTGGTGGCTCTTGATCCTGGTAGCCACTGACTACTCCAATCCCCACAATCCACTACCCAAAGTGGTTTACCAGCATGAGCGTTATTACAGATGTGGTTGCAGTCTGAAGGTGGAAGTGGGCATCTGTTGATATTGTTATTGTCAGATTTAATTACAGTATTAGAAAAAATAACTTCTTTAAAGCAGATCTATACTCACCTGTTCTCCATCACTTTGATCCCCCTGGAGCTCCCCGGCGGCTGCTAACATCTTCAGGCCAGCGGCTACTGGGTATTGATTCCCAACCCGAGATGACTTCACTCTCTTGCATATGTGCAGGAGTTCAATCACCTCAGCATTGCTGAAATTCTACACTGAGCTGTGTGTACAAAGCAGATTGGCAGGTAATGGAACTAAAATGCAGAATAGACTTGTTCTATGTCTCTTCTGCATTAAAATCCTACCTGTCCACAAATTTTTATTTTTTCATAAAAGTTGCAATTTAAAAACTGGAAAACATATAACATCAGGCTATATTAAAAAAAACAAACAAAGCAGTGTTTTTTATTCAATAGTCTACCAGTTAAAAGCTTTATATATAGAAGTTATATAGATGTGTATTAGTTATATACAGTTGTGTTCAAAATAATAGCAGTCAGACATCACTAACCTGATCAATCACTGTTTTTGGTAGAAATTATATTTCTACATAGCAAATAATTTACTAGCAGATGTAATAGAGTAATAGAAATCCAACAGACCCAAAAGTCATGACATGCATGCTGCTGATTCTAAATAATAGCAGTGTGGAGTTCTATTAGTGAGGTCATTCATTCTTTGAAAAACAGGTGGCAATTATTGCCCTTATTTAAGGAAGGAAGGCAGCAAATGTTGTACATGCTGGTTACAGTGCATTTCTCTCTGAAATTCTGAGGAAAATGGGTCGTTCCAGACATTGTTCAGAAGAACAGCGTACCTTGATTAAAAAGTTGATTGGAGAGGGGAAAACATATAAAGAAGTGCAGAAAATGATAGGCTGCTCAGCTAAAATGATCGCAAATGCTTTAAAATGGCAACCAAAACCTGAAAGACGTGGAAGAAAGCGAAAAAACTACCATTCGAATGGATAGAAGAATAGCCAAAATGGCAAGGACTCAGCCAACAATCAGCTCCAGGAAGATCAAAGAAGGTCTAAAGTTACCTGTGAGTACTGTTACAATTAGAAGACACTTATGTGAAGCCAAGCTATCTGCAAGAAGCCCCCGCAAAGTCCCACTGTTGAAAAAAAGAAATGTGCTGAAGAGGTTACAATTTGCCAAAGCGCACATTGACTGGCCTAAAGAGAAATGGCGCAACATTTTGTGGACTGATGAAAGTAAGATTGTTCTTTTTGGGTCTAGTGGCCGGAGACAGTTTGTCAGACGACCCCCAAACACTGAATTCAAGCCACAGTACACTGTGAAGACAGTGAAGCATGGTGGTGCAAGCATCATGATATGGGGATGTTTCTCATACTACGGTGTTGGGCCTATTAATCGCATACCAGGGATCATGGATCTGTTTGAATACATCAGAATACTTGAAGAGGTTATGCTGAAGAGGAAATGCCCTTGAAATGGGTGTTCCAACAAGACAACGACCCCAAACACACCAGTAAACGTGCAACATCTTGGTTCCAGACCAACAAGATTGACGTTATGGAGTGGCCAGTCCAATTCTCCGGTTCTTGATCCAATAGAAAACTTGTGGGGTGATATCAAAAATGTAGTTTCTGAGGTAAAACCAAGAAATAGAGAAGAACTGTGGAATGTAGTCCAATCATCCTGGGCTGGAATACCTGCTCACAGGTGCCAGAAGTTGGTTGACTCCATGCAACACAGATGTACAGCAGTTCTCAGAAACAGTGCTTATACAACTAAATATTCATTAAGTGATTCAAAGGAAAGCAAAATCTTCAAACATTTTTCAGTTTATATAGTGAATGTTTGAGTTTGTAAAGAAGAATACAAACACTGCTATTTTTTTGAACAGTCTAATATTCACTTTTCTTCAATTTTTTTTAGAGGAACAACACAAATTTGATATATTTTTCTTCATGTTTTGATTTGGAATAGAATGTGTAGTGTTCCCAATGCATTTGTGTGGATGGAAATAAAAGCTATTAGAAGGATTTTGAGCTTTATTCACTTTTTTCAACACACTGATATTTATTGTCACAGTAACCAATGCATACTGCCACTGCTAAGTAGGGTATCTAGACTTCAATGACCTCTGGCCATGAAAGAGGTAACAGCAGACATTAGGGCTCCTGTATTGCCACAAAAGCAATAATCTTGCATGCAGCATCTTGCTGTTTGTACGTTACACGCAAGGTATGTCACCACTTCTCATACTACATTGCTATGTGTTAGGGCTTGCTCACACCAGCTGCACACTAAAATGAGCTGTTTTACCATTGAGGCTTTTGTTTGTTATGTACAGACTGTGAGGGATGGTGCCTTGCATTGTTACTTTTTTTTTCTACTTTATTCCTCATGCATGACACACATTTTTTATTCTATGCACCGCAACAGAGCTGTGATGCAGTGACATGAGGTAGGGTTTAGTGGGTTGCGGAACAATGCAGCATATCTGTATTTTCACACAGTGCACTGCTACCCACCTCATGCCATCGTTGTAGTGTGAACATGGGTGCCTAGATAACATTTGAGATCATCCTGCATTGATATGTGCAAACACAAGTCATTGAACGTCGTATGAACAAGCTCTCAGTGTCTTCATTTTTCATAGATTCCATATTTAATGTCTTTCATTGTGTTATTTGGTCAAAAAGAACAGTCCAGGGTCAATATATGGTGGGTACGCAAACTCCACCTTGTGACAATGCCTACTAAGTATCTCTGGAAAACAACAATACACATTCTCTTCTGGGTAAATCTCCCATATCACTGCCACAATATGGAAACATGCTTCTGTAAATGTATGTATGTGTATATCTGTGTATATTTCTTGCATGCTAATAGTAGAAATGAACAAAATAAATGGAAAATATTGCTAAATAAGTGTCTCTAAATATACAAGGACAAATATACTTGGAATGCCTCTGTGTGAACTTCTTTCCTTGCAGAATCCATGAAACTCTGCTCTTCATGGTAAGCTATAGGGAAGCCTCTAGCAGCATACTTGAATGTTTGTAGTTGACAGCAAAGGGTCAGGTAGTGATATTTGATGCCCTTGAGTGTTGGCATCATACTTGTGCTGTCCCTTGTACAGTGACTTGAAAAGGTATTCATACTCCTTGAAATTTTCCACATTTTGTCTTGTTACAACCAAAAATGTAAATGTGAAAATAATATGTGGGGTCTTGCGAGCTGCTATGGTGCCAAAAATGGTGTTTTGACAAATATAAAGGGTGCAGTGAAATTATATTGATTGAATTAAGTAATAGCAGCAGATCGCCTATACGTCACACGTACCGATACTAATGAGTCATATTAAGTCAATAAATATAATAGTGTCACGCTCCACTGACAAATTAAGTGTATGATATACAATTACAAACTAACTTTGCCAAAAACAATATCAATATTGCAAAATTAAGTGTCCAAAAACAATATCATTAATCCAAAATTAAGTGTCCATATTTGATCTGTGATTTCACACTCTTTCCAGTGATGTGACCAAAAATGACGTGCTCATTTCACCACTATTGCATATTTGTAACAACCATGCGTGCACCTCCACCAGCTCTGCTCTCACCTGGTAGTTATGACCAAACCGTTAAGAGAGGTCATAAATAGCTTGTGTCCTTTTTGTTTGGACTTAGACTGGATGGGATTATTAACCTTTAGAGTTAGGGATCCCCTCACTTCCTTAAAGCAGAGATCCACCCAAAAGGGGAAGTTCCATTTAAGGACTGCTCCCCATTAAGGATTGGCACCTTTGCAGGGGGGGCAGGGGGGGTGCGGGTACCTGAATTTGACAGGTACCCGCACCCACTTCCAGTCCGATCGCCTCGGCAACTGGAAGCGGAAGGTGTCCTCCCTCCCTCCCTGTAGTCTTTTAGGACATGTGATAGGTCCCAGAAGACTACAGGACCATTCATGAAGCGCATCGCTACTCGCGCACGCACAGTGGGTACCCGGCTGTGAAGTCGCAAGCTGTCACAGCTGGGTGCCCACAGTGAAGATGCCAGCCTCCTGGAATACAAGATGGCCGGTGAAACGGGCTGCGGGGGACACACCGAGGGACAGATAAATGGCTGTTTTTAAAAGTCAGCAGCTACAGGTTTTTGTAGCTGCTGACTTTTACTTTTTGACAGGGTGAGTGAAACTCCGCTTTAGGACTCTTCTTTCATTGGTATATATGCCATAAAGAGTAATGAAAACATAGTGCCTTATCTTCTTTTAATACATTTATTAAACACAAGTTATTGCACTCACATGTAACTGCTGATAAAATCACTTTAAAAACTGATCCACGGTGTTTGCTAGCATTCATGATGAAGCCACGTGAACCGGTGGCACAACGCGTAGGGGAGGGGCTCTGACGTCACGATGCTCAAGGAGACAGGCAGTCGCACAGCAAGTATACTGAATTGAATGCTAGCAAACACCGTGGATTGGTTTTTTAAAGTGATTTTTATCAACATTTAAATGTGAGTGCAATACCTTGTGTTTCATAAATATACTAAAAGAAGATAAGGCACTATCTTCTCATTACTCTTTATGGCATATATACCAATGGAGGAAGAGTCTTAAGGAAGTGAGGGGATCCCTAACTCTAAAGGTTAATAATCCCATCCAGTCTAAGTCCTAACAAAAGGGACACAAGCTATTTATGACCTCACTTAACGGTTTTGTCATAACTACCAGGTGAGAGCAGAGCTGGTGGAGGTGCACGCATGGTTGTTACAAATACGCAATAGTGGTGAAATGAGCGCAAGTCATTTTTTGTCCACATCGCTGGAAAGAGTGTGAAATCACAGATCAAATATGGGCACTTAATTTTGGATTATTGATATTGTTTTTGGCAAAGTTCTTTTTGTAATTTGTATCTTATACACTTAATTAATTTGTGAGTGTAGCTTGGCACTATTATATTTATTTTGACAAAAATGTGAATGCATTTTATTGGAATTTTATGTGATAGACCAACACAAAGTGGCACATAATTGTGTAGTGGAAGGAAAATGATAAATGGTTTTCAACATTTTTTACAAATATCTGAAAAGTGTGGCATGCATTTGTATTCAGCCCCCCTGAGTCAATACTTTGTAGAACCACCTTTCACTGCAATTACAGCTGCAAGTTTTTGGAGGTATGTCCCTACCAGCTTTGAACATCTAGAGAATGAAATATTTGCCCATTCTTCATTGCAAAATAGCTCAAGCTCTGTCAGATAGGATGGAGAGCGTCTGTGAACAGCAATTTTCAAGTCTTGCCACAGATTCTCAATTGGATTTAGGTCTGGACTTTGACTGGGCCATTGTAACACACGAATATGCTTTGATCTAAACCATTCCTTGTAGCTCTGGCTGTATGTTTAGGGTCGTTGTCCTGCAGGAAGGTGAACCTCTGCCACAGTACCAAGTCTTTTGCTGACTCTAACAGGTTTTCTTCTAAGATTGCCCTGTATTTGGCTCCATCTATCTTACCATTAAATCTGACCAGCTTCCCTGTCCCTGCTGAAGAAAAGCATCCCCACAACATGATGCTGCTACCACCATGTTTCATGGTGGGGATGGTGTGTTCAGGGTAATGTGCAATGTTAGTTTTCCGCCACACATAGTATTTTGCTTTTAGACCAAAAAGTTCAATTTTGGTCTCATCTGACCAGAGCACCTTCTTCCACATGTTTGCTGTGTACCCCACATGGCTTCTCGCAAACTGCAAATGGGACTTATTATGGCTTTCTTTCAACAATGACTTTCTTCTTGCCACTCTTTCACAAAGGCCAGATTTGTGGAGTGCACGACTAATAGTTTTCCTGTGGACAGATTCTCCCACCTGAGCTGTGGATCTCTGTAGCTCCTGCAGAGTTACCATGGGGCTCTTGGCTGCTTCTCTGACTAATACTCTCCTTGCCTGGCCTGTCAGTTTAGGTGGACGGCCATGTCTTGGTAGGTTTGCAGTTGTACCATACTCTTTTCATTTTCGGATGATGAATTGAACAGTGCTCCGTCAGATGTTCAAAGCTTGGGATATTTTTTTATAACCTAACACTGCTTTAAACTTCTCCACAACTTTATCCCTGACCTGTCTGGTGTGTTCCTTGGCCTTCATGATGCTGTTTGTTCACTAATGTTCTTTAAAAAACCTCTGAGGGCTTCACAAAACAGCTGTATTTATACTGAGATTAAATTACACACAGGGGAACTCTCTTTACTAATTAGGTGACTTCTGAAAGCAGTTGGTTCCACTAGATTTTAGTTAGGGGTATCAGAGTAAATGGGGCTGAATACAAATGCACGCCACACTTTTCAGATATTTATTTGTTAAAAAAATTTGAAAACCATTTTATCACTTTCTTTCCACTTCACAATTATGTGCCACTTTGTGTTGGTCTATCACATCTCAACCTTTTTTCAGTCAAGGCACCCTTTAACGTTATGGACAGTCCCGAGGTACCCTTTAAAACTATGGACAGCCTTGAGGCACCCCATTCTAAAATGTGAAAAACTATTCCAAATAGATTTATATAATGCAGCAACATCCACACATGTAGGACACCCAACATTAGAGGTAATACACTTTTGCACACTGGTACTGAGTAGTATTCCAGTGTTTCTCTTCTCATCAGTTTTTCTCCCTCACTGAGCTAATGGGACCCCCAGCACTGACTTTGAGGGGTAGGGGAGAGTCAAACTAGGATGCTGTGCAGGCAGCTGATATCCTCCTTATCAACCGATGATGTCATTGGTTGTCAGGATGCCAGCGGTTAGAAATCGTAATGGTTCACAATGAAAACCTGTGGCATTGTGTTACTAAAAGGCAGACTTATTCCACCCTCTGGATTGTATACAAGTTTTGGGCAATTTTTAGCCATTTTGCCAAGGCACCCCTGAAGAAACATGAAGTCACCCCAGGGAGCTGGCACCCTGGTTGAGAGAGGCAGGTCTACCACATAAAATCCCTATAAAACACATTTACATTTTTGGTTGAAACATGGCAAAATGTAGAAAATTTCAAGGGGTATGAATACTTTTTCAAGGCATTGTGGGAAGGTGGATCACAAGAAAATGCACATTATTTTAATAATAATCGTTTGGTGGGTAGGAACTCTGAGTTATTTTGATTATAATTATGGAAATTCTGACTTTATGTACCAATTTTAATAGTTTGAACCACAGGCAAGTATGTTACATAATATTATATGTGTTCCTTCCTTTCAGCTGGCCACCTTACATTTGAGTGTAGAAACTTCCTTAGAGTGGACCCACAGCGAGATATTGTGTTAGATGTGAGCAGCACAAGCAGTGAGGACTCTGATGAGGAGGACGAGATTCCAGCCCAGCCAGCACTTTCTGCAGATAAGAAAAGTAAGATCCTACATATTTATTTATTACAGGTACTTATATAGCGCTGTCAATTTACGCAGCGTTTTACATATACAGTATATTGTACATTCACATCAGTCCCTAACCCTCAAGGTCCCTAACTCACATTCATACATATACATATTAGGGCCAATTTAGACAGGAGCCAATTCACCTACCAGCATGTCTGAAGTGTGGGAGGAAACCGGACTACCCGGAGGAAACCCACGCAGGCACAAGGAGAACATGCAAACTCCAGGCAGGTGGTGCCGTGGTTGGGATTGGAACCAACAACCCTAGTACTGCCAGGCAGAAGTGCTAACTATTTAGCCACTGTGCTGCCAACATATGTAAACGGCTGCAAAGTTCTCCCTTCTGGTCTGTTTTCAGGTGTGATATCTGAGACCATCTCCACATGCAACCAGTTTAGTCGTTTCCATGAAATCTCTATATATCCCACTAGAGACTTTAAGAAATACTTTCCTGTGGATTCAGGACATGATACAATGTGGAGCATGAGACATACTGCTCAAAATAGAAAAATGTTTTTTGACCTAAGATGAGCTTAATTTTTTTTGTCTTTTGTTAAAATTAAAGAGCATTTTTCAGGGTGCAATTCATTTTTTGTTATGTTACCACTTCAGAACTAGCCTGTAATACCCCTTCATTACCAGGCCATTTTCAGTTTTCAGTGCTGTAATGTGTGACCTATATACAAAGCCCTTCACTCGAAACACTACGCAGCCTCCCAATGCAGTCCAAAGCACAGAACGGGTGCCAGCATTCAAACAAGCTCATCCAGAAGGTGGAAGCACTGCATGCCAGAACCCAGCCACTATACAGAGAGGTGCAAATACGGCTTCAGCCTAAACTCCTCATGAATACACCCCTCCTGACGTATTTCTCCCTGGCCATGGGGCTTAATCATAGAGAACTGTATAGCGATTGGGTTCCGGTGTGCGGCGCTTCCACCATCTGCCTTTAGTGCGGTAATGGTTTGATTGACAATTACTATGCAAGCAACACTGTTCCCAATTACTATGCTTGCAACACTGTTCCCAATTACTATGCTTGCAACACTGTTCCCAATTACTATGCTAGCAACACTGTTCCCAAATGAAGTTTGTGTTTTATTTAAGACAGGTAGCAGTTTTGGTGGTATTTACAGCTGTAATAACTACAATGTAAACAGTGGTATGTGGTTGCTGTGATTAGTTGTCATGATGATCACATTCTACAGAGGTGCTTGGATCAGCTTGGTACATTATGTCTAAAGATGGTTCAGTTCACAGCCACTGAATGAGTAGAATGGTCACCCAAGGACTGTTTCTGCAGTGGCATTAATAAACAGCAGTGGGTAAACGGTCCACCAATCCATGTAGAGAAGGTCCATTCGCTGTGCCATTAATCCAGTAATGTTTGATTTTGAAAGGGATTTTATACGCATGCAGTTTTTACTTTTACCTGTAGGCTATTTTAATAAATCTTATAAGAGCCCTTTAAATGTATCTAAGAAAAGTATAACTGTGGAGAGACAGAACAATGATCTCACAATCTCCACCTAGTTCAACCATAGAATGCCTTGCGTTCAGTGAGGAAAAATGCAAGGCGTTCTGTGATTGGTGTCTGTTCCAAGCAGGGTAGCTGCTTGGCATGGGACATGGAAGAATGTGTTGATGACTGTAGTGTTAGTGAACTACAGCGATTATCCACTTCAACAGCAGTCCCACAGGTATAGAATATACACACTTTCATTGGTCAAAACTAGACTAATGTAACTATGCAAGAAAATGAATACCTGAAGTTCAGCTTTAAGGGTCTGTGTTGTCAAGATTACAAAACCTGCTTAAAGCAGGTCAAATGCAAGTCAAAAGATGGTCAACTGTAGGCCAGGTGTGCTTATCAATGAATTCTGAAAGGTCTCAAAAGCATCTAAAACTGATGCCATCAACACAAGCACAAAGCCATTTGACACAGACTGTAAAGCATCTTTTGATCCCACAGCATATCTGAGTATCATTACTTACAATGCACTCTGCCAGATAGGTATAGCTAATTAAGTGGTCACTGAGTGAATTATTAAAAGATGCTGTTTAGGCTTCTAAAATCATGAAAGGGCAGCTGGCAGACATTAAATATGATTTGCTGATGTTAATTGTAGCGAAGTGACAGCTGCTTCATTGTTTTGTTCCCATTCTGCAAACTTTTGTCCTCATGTGAGAGGACAAGATGTACGGGTGCTATCAGGAGTGCCACTTACTGAACTGTAATTTAGGTGTTTAATTGTTCTCAGCCGCATTATGCTAAACGCAGAGAGAATAATTATTTTTGAAAGCTTTTGTAAAGAGGTTTCGAGTTTTAAATTCAAGCTGCTGTGTTGTTCCTAAGGAATATCAAGGTGACGTTAGTGCTGCATAACTTTTCCTTTCAGTGTAGTTATTGCTTCTAGGTTGTTTTTGTTTAGTTTGTGTCTAAACTTAGTCTTTCTTGCAAATAATTGCTGAATGGTATTATGTATCTGTCTGTATGGACATGCTTAATTTCTTTATTTTGGCAACATTTTAAGTAAATTTATTGATATGAAGTATGGTCCCCAGAAGTTCTTGCCACAATTTGTACTTGACAAACTTCTCATTTTTTTGGTCTCCTCCAGAGATGACAGGACTGCACTCTTACTGCTCCAGCACATCCATAGCCATCTTCCTGAATTCTTCCTCTGGAGTTACACTATCTAACCCCAACGTCACACATTATACAGAGCTTGGGAGTGGACCCAGAATGTACATAATGTTCTACCAAAAACTCTGCCTACTAGTCATTTTTTGTACTGTTTTGATTTAAACATTATGATTGACATCACATAATGTAGTTTCCATAAACTTGGTGGTTATAATCATAGGTGGAAATCTACTAGGAGAATGCAGAGTAGACTTTAGTCCAGGAATGTTTATAAAAGATCAGTTCATTTCTTTAAAAGGAAACTAATGGTTTTGGGTTTATATTGTCATTTATCTAACAAATATTTACTAATAATAAGGGACACCCAGAATACTAAGGGCTCATTTACACCAGGTGCATTGAGATTGCATTCGGCATCCTAGCGTGCCGCTGTCCCTATGCATAAAACAAGGTAAATGCCTTGTTTCCTATTAGGTCAGTTCACTCCATTTCATTTCAGTAGTGTATGCTGAAAAACAGAGAATTGAATGTGTGTTGTTTTTCTTTTGTTTTTTATCTTGCTGCAGCTGATAGAACTTTATGAACTATCACTTTGTGACATTTCATTCAAGTTGGAGAAAAAATGTTGCTGTGTAATGCACTGTTTCCAGCACGGTACCACAACCTTCTTACCATTTTAACACAGCTGCTAAAAGGAGCCCTTAGGCTCCATGTACACGGGAAGTTTGGCAAACCCTTCTGAATGATGGAAACTGACTGCTGGTAAACGTTAAAAAAAGTCTGTTTTGCGTTTGCATACCGCGTTTATGAGCGTTTGCGTGTAGAAGCGTTTTTTAAAGATAACCTCAGGAGACCTTCCCAAATGCCCAGAATGCTCTGAAAAACAATAAAAAAATTAACTATTACAGACATTTTGAGAGAAATAGAGAATAGAGAGAGCAGAAGCAGAGAGAGCAGTATGTGTTGAGATGACCTGTCTGTTCTGGTTGTATTCACTATGGATCCCATCATGCGCACAATGCAGCACGTTCCACCATTTTTTCCGTCACGTGAAATCTGGCACTGACTGCGCTGGTGTACCGGGTCCATTTGAATACATGAAAAACACTTTGCGTGCATTTCTGATGATGAAAAAAGGCTCTGTACAGCCTCTGGACATGGAACAGTTAAACGCTTATAAACGCAAACGCTTATAAACGCAGTTAGCCGCGTTTACAAGTATTTGGCGTTTGAAACGCTGATATAATCTACTCCTGAATGCAAGTTTGGTGCGTTCAAAAAAAACGACTGTAAACCCAACTGCCTGTAAACCACTGTAAACGACATAGTGTACATGGTCACATAGGAAAACATTAGGGAGATTTCAGAGACTGCTAAAAAAAAAACCCGCTGAAAAGCTCCTGAACGTCAGTTTATCAGCTGCAGTGTACATGAGCCCTTAGGGTTTACCAAACAGAAAGTGGTAAAATCCTTAAGGGATAAGTTCATCTTTTTTAAAAAAAAAAGCAGATAAAAAAATTGTGCATTTATTATTTTTTTTATTAGGAGCCTGTAAAGCATTACAGGGCTCCTGCAGACTGTCAGTGTAAGCTGCCTATCCGTACTTTGTATGGACAGGCAGTTACACAATGACAGGAACCATCAAAGAACTACCTAGAGTGCTCACTAGCGCTCTGGTAGTTCATTGAAAACTACAAGCTGTCAGCCACAAAGGCTGATGTTAGTTGTAGTTTTTCCATTCATAGAACTCTGAATGAATGACGTGACTGGGCAGGCGGAGCTCCACACAGCCGTGTTCTTTTTAAAAAAAAAAAAAATTGTAACGGCGAGTTTTGGGAGAAGATCCCCGGCTCGCTGTCACTAGAGTCATCAGATTGGGGAGAGGCTGCAGCAGTGGGATCACCCTCCCTTCTGTTCATTTCTTACTCTACATTGCTTGCTAAAAATCTTGAGCTCTCACACAGTGAGGTAGGATTACAGGGGTATGCCTGAGGGGGAGGGCATCCAAAAGCTTTATCAATGTCCAATTACCTGAAGGTAGCAATCTATATCCCGGTCTGTGGGGTTTATTTTTGTGCAACATATGGTGGTATCATCTAAAAACGTTTATCTATAGCTATGAGAGTAATGGGTATACCAGAATGACAAGTAGTACAGCATCGATGCACACTCATTCATCCTTGCTAGAGGTGCTGAACCGTGCATAGTTGTTCATAGTGTTCCTCCTAGAACGTTCTGCCACAACAACCCTGGTTGCAAGGAATGTCCTGCCTGGCAGGGAACATAAATAGCAAAGGTGTAAATAGTACTTAACCTCCCTGGTGGTATTCCCGAGTGTAGCTCGGGGTAAAGTTTCAGTACCACAAGTGGTAACCCCGAGCTACACTCGGGAATACCCTGCAGCGTTGCTCTGGGATCCCTTCTGCACTTAGCTTCGCTCCTGCGATGTCCCCCCTGCAGCGTCCCTGGCCATCTCCTCCAGCTGATGCCGGTATCCATCTTCCGGGTTCCATTCCCTGCGAGTGTCAGAACGTATGGGGACGTAACCGGCGGGAAATTTTAAAAAGTGATATTCACTCAATACACTAAAATCACATAGTAAAACATTACTGTATCAAACCATTTCACATACATTTTGTCCTGTGCCCTGCCTGCATTTTTACTGTTCTTTCTGCCTGGAAACTGAGAAAAGTCCATGGCATCCAAAAAGCGTCCCTTTAGGTCAAAAGCGGTTTTAGAACAGCGATATTAAATTAAAACGTATGCAATATATGGGGAAAAGAACGAGCGCTGGATCTGACAGATTCAAGCCGCTAGCATAAAGGTAAACCTCGTATACCCTCTTCATCAAAAGTCAAATACAGCAAAAAGTTGCAGCGCTTGAGTATATAATACAGGGAATTAACATATATATATATAGCAGAATTAAAAGGAAAAAGGCATTCATTTTATGACATGCACCAGATCCAACATTCATAAATTAATGTAAACAATGGTCAGGTAAGTAATGAAGATTCATCCAACTAATCAAAGTGCCTATAGTGATAGGGATGTTAAAGTCATAAGTTTTGGGGTGTATCCAAGCAAATCCGTGACTTCCGTGCTAGGAGAATAGCTGTAAAATGCACTAACCAGATAGCGCAAGTAAATGCGCATTGGAGTATAATGACCCACTCCTGGTCACAGCCAAATGGTCCTCAGCGTAAAGCCCTCAGGAACACCAGTGCACCACTCTTGCCGTCTCCTACCACCAGGGGGAGTGCGCCTCTTTACAGTAACACGAAATAGCCTTATATCCTCTATCGCCAGGATTGGTGTGCTTTCATATCAGGAGATCATCTCAGGGACTCGGTCAATAAGACCCAAAAGAAAGAAATCTTGATAGTGTAGTATTTTTATTCAAAAGGTAAAAGTAAGTAGCACACTTACATGGTAATGTCCAAAAAAGCTGATTCACAGAATCCAAAAAGATGGCCGACAGTCAGATGCATGAACCAAGTGGATAATCAGTGGTATGAGAGGCGTCCTTATCCCTAACGCGTTTCGTGGCAATGGCACATTATCAAAGGGATAATGTGCCATTGCCACGAAACGCGTTAGAGATAAGGACACCTCTCATACCACTGATTATCCACTTGGTTCATGCATCTGACTGTCGGCCATCTTTTTGGATTCTGTGAATCAGCTTTTTTGGACATTACCATGTAAGTGTGCTACTTACTTTTACCTTTTGAATAAAAATACTACACTATCAAGATTTCTTTCTTTTGGGTCTTATTGACCGAGTCCCTGAGATGATCTCCTGATATGAAAGCACACCAATCCTGGCGATAGAGGATATAAGGCTATTTCGTGTTACTGTAAAGAGGCGCACTCCCCCTGGTGGTAGGAGACGGCAAGAGTGGTGCACTGGTGTTCCTGAGGGCTTTACGCTGAGGACCATTTGGCTGTGACCAGGAGTGGGTCATTATACTCCCAATGCGCATTTACTTGCGCTATCTGGTTAGTGCATTTTACAGCTATTCTCCTAGCACGGAAGTCACGGATTTGCTTGGATACACCCCAAAACTTATGACTTTAACATCCCTATCACTATAGGCACTTTGATTAGTTGGATGAATCTTCATTACTTACCTGACCATTGTTTACATTAATTTATGAATGTTGGATCTGGTGCATGTCATAAAATGAATGCCTTTTTCCTTTTAATTCTGCTATATATATGTTAATTCCCTGTATTATATACTCAAGCGCTGCAACTTTTTGCTGTATTTGACCCTAAATTAAAACCACTTGCAGAATTGAGTGATAATGATTCGTGGGGAAATTCGTCATCAGACACTGAAAACAATTTTGTGACTTTGCTCAGTGATGTGCGAGCTTGGCGTTATTTCAAATGTCAGTGTTTTTGATTACATTATTGAATTAAATTTATTATTATATTATTTTTTATGATTATTAAATTATAATTTATGATTTCATGTTTAAAATTTTATCATATCCGGGATGTTTACTAGACTCTTGTTCGGACAGATTTCAGTGAGTTATTCCTAAAAATGACAGATCTACAATAAAAAAACAACATATGTCCATGCAAAATATGTACCGCTTTGAGCACAGAAATATAGACATAATCATACTGCTAGGGAGGCTACAATTAATACATTTCTAAGACTGTTGCCAAATGTCAGTGGCCTGTGGGAGGGTGTTGCACTGGCATGTATTCTCTTTAGTGTGGAGCATTCGAAAATGTTATGAGACAGAGGTATACTCCGTAGTATACTAATGTTGTAGACATTATTGCAGGATCTAGGAATGTTTTAATCCAAGATTTCTGAAATTTCAAAAGCAGCCATTAGGATAGGTTAATGGTTTGTCAAGAATAAAGCAAGTACATGTGTATTTTCAAGGGAAGGCAGAGTTAAAAAGCAAATACTGGTATCTCCTCTGAAGATAGTTAGTTAGTGAAGTGAACTTTCTTTAATCTTGGTAAAAATGTAGATCCAAAGAATGGTTAAGTGGAGAAATAAAAGCACATTTAATGGGTGCTGTTATTATTTTGTTGTAAACTTTGTAAAACAATTTAAATCTCATCTTCGGTAAAGAACAAAAGGTTCAGCTGTATAAAACTTTTATAAGAATAGTTATTACATATAGAACTGAATGTGGACCCTGTCACAAGAAGGAAATGGTTATATTGAGACATAGTAATATGCTCGGCTCATCTAAAGCGCTGATCATATAAAACAGATAATTCAAGACACAAGATGTGTTTTACAAATGTGTTTTAGTATTTGTTTGCTTCGAGACTCCAAAGCAAGCAATGCACCATTTAACCCTTCCACTGCTGGGTCCCTACTTTGTACAGACCTGACAGCAGGGTTTTTACACACAATCCAGTGGCTGCAGTCTGTCAGGTGGAAGCATGCAGGCAGCTGCGGAGATGCCCATTTGTTTCCATACACACCTGGTGACTGCGCCGCTGTTACACACAAGCACACCCCCCCCCTCCCCACTCCTGATACGAACGTAAATGCACGTGTCGGCTCCAGGTACATAAAAACTTTGATTGCGATAGACATGTTACATATCGCCGTGTACTCCGGAGTGAGAATTCTAGCGCAAGATCTCCTTCGTAATGCTAAACTGATGACCTATAGGGGGCCTTTGAAGTGTCGCCTATAGAAAATATAGGATACTAAAGTTTGGCGCCATTTCACGGGCGCACACAAATGTAAGGTTTGACATAGTGGGTATCTACTTACTTCGTGCAACCTCATCTTTTATATATCTGGTCTCTGGGTAATTTTATTGCATTTGTTTGCCCTAAAAATCCCTTTTTTTTTAACTGAAAATTTGCATTTCCTAGACATTTTTGGTAAATTGTGTGACAAAAATTGGAACTACCACTATTTTATTCTCTAGGGTGTCTGATTTCAGAAAACAATGTTTGGGGGTTTTGCGTAATCTTCAGGCCTAACATGATTTTTTTAAACGTGTGCAAAAAAAAATGTAAAAACAGCTCTGGCAACAACAGGGTTAAAGCCAGGAGGAGGAGGAGAGCGCAGTCCTTGAATTTTCCCTTTCCGGTCCCAAATGCACCAACATATAGAGAAAATTTCATGCCACATGCTCTACATTCATCTGGTCCATTTCCCCATACAGACATGTCGCATGCAAAGAGTCATTTTTCCTTCAATTTGCTTAGGACCTTGAAATTGGTGATCCTAAGACTCTGGAAATCGACAAACACACCTGATGTGAGAATACAGTTTTGCTGCATAGATTATGTAGCAGAAATGGAGGATTTGATCCACACAAATATGACAATATAACACCGTAAATTTGTACATGGTCTGACTGTAGGTTGTTTACATATTCTGACACATACAAACACACTGTGCCCAGTCCCCCCCAACCCATAAATGCCCCCATAAATGGAGATTTAGGCTTGTTAGCCCTCTTCTTCTTCTTCTTTTTTTTTTTCCCCTAACTCCTCAATCCAAAAGCTGTATCCTCCTTTTGCTGCAATACCCCACACCACCCCATCCCACACCTACACACACACATACACACACACACACACACTTAAAGCAATCAAACTCCTAATCATCATGCCTATACGCACTCCCTGACAAAGAACAACTTCTACCGTCCTTCAAAAACATGCTTACTGCAGTCAAACACGTTTAATGCCTACTGGAGCCATTCTGCAGTGATTTATTTCCATATATATATATATATATATATATATATATATATATATATATATATGGGAATAAATCACTGCAGAATGGCTCCAGTAGGCATTAAATGTGTTTGACTGCAGTAAGCATGTTTTTGAAGGACGGTGGATATATATAAATTTATGTGTGTGTCTATACAGTGTGTGTATATCTATGTGTGTGTATAACACACACACACACACACTGCTCAGCAGAAATGGGTACACCCCAATAGATTTGTCATAAGACCTTTCCTTTCGAAATCAACATTTTCTATGGGACACTATACTACAAAATACTCCCACAAATGCAAGCCATTGATTGCAAACAAGATTTGTTAGTTTGCACACACGAAAAAATATTTTTCCTAACAAATTCATTCAAGGCCATCTTATAAAAATGAATACACCCCAAAGAAAGTCTTAGGAGCAAAGCTAAATTTTAGACAACAAAATCCTAATTAACAAGAATTTAACTACAGGTGAGTCTAATTATTCATTAAACAGGTGTCCAGCAGACAGTTGATTATAAAGGGGCATTACTTAACAAAGAAAACCCCTTCCCATTTCATACTGTCAGCAATGGCACCACATGGAAGAGAAATAGCACAAGGCCTGAGAAAGAAAATAATTTCTTTACATAAGAAAGTGAAGGCTACAAGAAGATCAGCAAAGCTTTAATAATAAGTCAGAATACTGTTGCAAAAGTGATACAAAGATGGAACTGCAACCATCTCACAGACATCCAAACCATCCAGGGAAGTTAATACCTGGACAGGAGCATCTTCTGATGAGAAGGATTGACGAAATTCGCCATGCAAGTTCACTGCAGTTAGCTAAAGAAGTAGAAAGCCAAGCTGGGGTGATTGTCTCCTGTGACACAATACGGCTGACACTGCAGAGGAATGGCATGTATGCTGGATGTCGTCCACGAAGGAAGTCTCTCCTAAAGCCCATGCACAAAAAACCCGCCCTGAATTTGCCAGGGCCCTTGCTGAAAAAGAATACTACTGGGACTCTGTACTCTGGAGTGATGAGGCCAAGATAAATGTTTTTGGAACTGATGGCTTCAATGGTATGGCATCGCAAAGGTGAGGAGTACAAAGAAAAATGCATGGTGCTTACAGTGAAACATGGTGGTGGCAGTGTTCTTCTGTGGGGCTGCATGAGTGCTGCTGGTGTTGGGAAGCTGCATTTCGTTGATGGTGTTATGAATTCACAGATGTACTGCTCTATATTGAAAAAGAAGATGCTACCATCACTCCGTGCCCACGGTCGTCATGCACTTTTCCAACATAATGATCCAAAATACACATCTAAGGCCACTATTGCTTGAAGAAGAACAGGGTGAAAAAAATTCAGTGGCCAAGTATGTCTCCTGATCTGAACCCAATCGAACACGTATGGAGAGTTCTGAAAAGACAAGTTGAGCATCACTCTCCATCCAGCATCCAGGCTCTAAAAGAAGTTGTGCTTGAAGAATGGAAAGAGATCGATGTTGCAATATGTCGCCAACTTGTTCATTCCATGCCTAGAAGACTTGGTGCTGTCCTTACAAATCATGGAGGGCAAACAAAATACTAGATGTAGTAGTTTTTGTTGTGGGGTGTATTCATTTTTACATCAACTAATTTGAGTAAAACTGAAGATTTTGTAATCCAAATTATAATATTAACCTTACTTTCATGTAATGAGTTCTATAAAACTCAGTTTTGTCTAAATTTTGAAAATTGTTTATTGAGATATTGATGAAAATCTTACTTTTCAAAAGGGGTTTACTCATTTATGCTGAGCACTGTACATACATACATACATACATACATACAGCCACAGGGATGCTTGTCGTGTAGTCCTGTACAGCTGATTGCTACATATGATTGGCTGCAAATACAATACATTATTATTATTATTATACAGTATTTATATAGCGCCAACGGTTTGCTCAGCCCTTTACATTATAGTGGGAGACAATACAGTAACAATATAGTTCAATACAAGAGGGAATTGAGGGCCCTGCTCCTTGGAGCTTACAATCTAGGAGAGAGGGGTGAGTGGTACATTAGGTAAAACTGTGGGGGATGGAGTGGTTGGAAGCGTAGAGGATTCCAGTATTAGCAGAGGGTGGGATAGGCTTCCCTGTAGAGATAGGTTTTTAATGATCGCCTAAAGGTAAGTAGAGTAGGTGATAGTCTGATAGATTGGGGTATGGAGTTCCAGAGGATGGGTGACGCCCTGGAGAAGTCTTGGAGACAAGCATGGGAGGAGGAGATAAGGGAGCTAGAGAGTAGGAGGTCTTGCGAGGAGCGGAGTGTACGGTTTGGGTGATATTTAGAGAGAAGATCGGATATGTAAATTAAGGCATGGTTGTGGAGGTGAAGTCTACATGATTTTGTCAGCGATTGGATCTGGGGCTTGAAACCAACTTGTTATGTATATTTTGTGCCACCTCTCTAAAATAGAAAATAGTGTACACTTGCAAGTCTGTGTTCACTTCTGCCTTAACTGTATTTTATTATCCAAACGCTGTCTTGCAGATTCTATTTCCATTTACTTTCTTAGGGTTGATGGGATGTGAGATACCAACACATAAACTATCTCCTGCACTTGAAAATGGTTCTTAGATGTTGCAAGCTCTTATCTCTGCATTCCCATCCTGGCTTGTACAGACTGTCATGCTTTGCAGCCCTCTGGAGACCAGGGTTATCTAAACAAACTGCAACCATAAAGTGCACAGAGGGTACACTAGCCTGGTGCATTATCTTCAGATAACTTTTATTAATAAAATCATCAGGGCTCTGAGGAAGATGGCTTGATCCTCGAAACATGTTAGCCTGTCGGACCTATATTGTTTCTATGTGGGATGTGATGTACCAAGGGTCTGAAGCTCCACCCATTCAGACAAGCTTTTAGTTATGTTGGTTTGTGAGTATATCACCTATTATTGGATTTTATGAATAAAAGATATCTGAAGATAATGCACTAGGCAGGTGCACCCTCTGTTTGCTTTATGGTTGGTGGGATGAAGTTGCTGTTACCATTAGAGGGAACTGATGTAAATATTTCTTCACAGGGTTCTCTACTACTATCACTACTTTCATTCTATGCTAGGGACCAGGCATCTGATAGGGCAGTTCTATTCCCACCCAGTCCTCCCTCTCTCCTGCGGTTTTATCAGACTTTTTCATTGTTTGCAATTCAGTGACATAAAAAAATAAAAATAATTTCAAAATATTATGCAAATTTGAGATTTGTTTTGTACAGGCAACACAGACAAATCAGCTCAATGTTAGCTATAGGGAGCAGCCAATTGAAATTCCATTTTTGGATGAACTGAAGTTTAAAACTTAGTCTGTACAATATCATAGGAACACAATTATTTTAGGGAGGCGTATGTCTTTATTACTACTTTTGATAATTTATAGCATAGCTGAGGCTGGCCACAAATGGGCTGTGGGGATACAACACTAGACCAATATCACTTTCAAGCCCCATGGTGGTCCCCAGGGCTGCAATATACCAGACTAGGACCTCTCCAAGCAGTATGAATAGGTCTACTATACTTAGCCTGCTTAGTCCTATGTTCAAAAATATTTAATTTTTTTCCTCTAAAATGTAACAGTTTATATGCAATGTATTTCAAAAACTAATAATGATCTCATTATGAGGATTTACAGTTTTCTTAAATGTTTCCTTAAATGGCAACCTATTAATTACACTTGGCTCACACTTGTAGCTAGCACATTAGACGATTTATTTATAAATGCTAATTTCCTTTTAACAGCTGCCTCATTTTTCTAATTACCTTTGATAAAACTCATGTAATAAAACAGCTTTATTAATTCTGTAACTCCTGAGACATTCATTGTATAAATTAGTATCCTGGTGTGAATTATATTTCTGCTATGCTTGAGTTTGTATTGCAGTCCCAGCAGTTGAACAAATTAAATAAAAGATTACATTTATTTTTAAATACAGGTATTTGTATTCCTAATGTTTCATCAAGACTGTGTTGATTGGCAGTATGTCTCGAGAATTTGTTGAAAGTATTATTATTATTTTTTTCCTTAAGACATTCAAAATCAAAATGTTCCCTGAGTTAAAAAAAAAAATATTTGTTGGTATTCATTTTGTCCTTCTCTGCCAGGCTTCTTACTTGGGGTGAGACCCACCTAAAAGCCAGGTAGCCAACATGCCTATAAATGCTGCTGCTGCCTGGTTTTCAGCTTCTTAATAAAGCTTCTTTCACCCACTTTGCTTTTGAGAACCTCACATATGAAGATTACGCAACACTACATGCTAGCCAGTTGCAATTTCTTGAGAATTCATCACCGCAGGGCACCCTAAGCATAACTTCTGTTAACATTGAGCCTAAAATCTATTTTAGGTTGTCTGTCTGTAATTAAAGCTGAACTAGCACCTCCTATACTTTTCAGCCAAGAAATTGGCCATCTTAGCCTCTAAGGTGCACGTCTCAAGATCTGCAGGTGTCATGGTGCTGCACATGTGATCAGTTATGATGCCAGCCATTTCATTGGTTGACAGTTTGTTCGAAAGAAAAAGCAGCTGTGATAGTTTTCATTCATGGCATGACTTGAATGTAACTATTTTGGGAACCTGTTAAATTGATGAGTTTAGTTCTGCTTTAATGAAGTAAATCATGTTGTTTTTCTCAAAAAAAGATGATACAAAAATTTGGAATTGGAATGAATTGACAAACATTGTAAATATTCCTGCAAACATTTTGTAGAATGTTTTCCTGTTGTGGGTATTTGTGGTGAGATTGGGTTGGGAATGTTCTTCTGTTTGTAAGCCTAGCCATGACCTTAGCCAGCAGTCCCTGATTGAATTAGCCTGACTGCTGAATTGCAGGATGGGCTTAGCTAAATAAGGGGACAGGGACAGAACAACATGGACAGAAACTGTGACTAGAATCTAAGTTGCTCTCAGGACACAGAATTCATTTCAAATATTAACGCTGTTACTTGTAGGCACTGCAAATGTCACACTTTAGCATTTTTGATGCCTTAGAAACATTATAAATCGGGTCCAGTTAACGTTAATGGCTTATACACTCCGGTATCTGTTGAATCTTTATGTTTTATTTCCTGCAAGTTGGTAAAAGCACTTGTATTTTGTAGTGGAGTTTTCATATTTTGCATAGGAAAGGGCAAAGAGAATCTGTCAGATGCAGGAAAATAAGGCAGGGAGATCCTAAATTAAATTGTTACTAAACACACAACAGTAAAATCAGTCTGTATATGCAGTAAAGCATGCTTGTTATACTCACTTTGGAACCTAAGGCTGTTTGATCCTGACTTCTCTGATCCTCCCCTTCTTCCAGTGTCCCATTCTTATCTCCTGATAAGACCTATCGCGTGGAGTCACTCTGCATATGCTCATATTTTCTTTGGGAGAGTGCATGTGATCAGCACAGGGTCAATCAACACTGTCCAGACAGACGTCAGGGGTCCTGCATCCTCCTAGAGCAAAATGAAAACTTCTCCTACAAGCTTTAACATGTGCTCGGCTGGACACTGATGGAAGTCACAAGACTGCTCTAACTGCTGATCGGAAAAGGTAGCAGTTTACAGTGCCTTGAAAAAGAATTTATACACCTCGACATTTTCCACATTTTGTCATGTTACAACCAAAAACATAAATGTATTTTATTGGGATTTTATTCTGATAGACCAACACAAAGCGGCACATAATTGTGAAGTGGAGGGAACATTATAAATGTTTTTCAAAAGTAAATATCTGAAAAGTGTGTTCATTTGTATTTGGCCTCCCTGAGTCAATACTTTGTAGAACCACCTTTCGCTGCAATTACAGCTGCAAGTCTTTTTTGGGACGTCTCTACCAGCTTTGCACATCTAGAGAGTGAACTTTTTGCCCATTCTTCTTTGCAAAATAGCTTAAGCT
Organism: Staurois parvus; assembly: GCF_062004578.1. Lineage (NCBI taxonomy): Eukaryota > Metazoa > Chordata > Amphibia > Anura > Ranidae > Staurois > Staurois parvus. The sequence continues at coordinate 2,220,896 of NW_028318510.1, read as the reverse complement.
CTGTGAGATTGGATGGAGAGCATCTGTGAACAGCAATTTTCAAGTCTTGCCACAGATTCTCAATTGGATTTAGGTCTGGACTTTGACTGGGCCATTCTAACACATGAATATGATTTGATCTAAAACATTCGATTGTAGCTCTGGCTGTATGTTTAGGGTCGTTGTCCTGCTGGAAGGTGAACCTCCACTCCAGTCTCAAGTCTTTTGCAGATTTTACCAGGTTTTCTCCTAAGAAAAATCCTGTATTTGGCTCCATCCATCCTCCCATCAACTCTGACCAGCTTCCCAGTCCCTGCTGAAGAAAAGCATCCCCACAACATGATGTTGCCACCACCATGTTTCACAGTGGGGATGGTGTGTTCAGGATGATGTGCAATGTTATTTTTCCGACACACATAGTGTTTTGCTTTTAAGCCAAAAAGTTCAATTCTGGTCTCATCTGACCAGAGCGCCTTCATCCACATGTTTGCTGTGTCCCCCACATGGCTTCTCACAAACTGCAAACAATACTTCTTATGGCTTTCTTTTAACAATGGCTTTCTTCTTGCCACTCTTCCATAAAGGTCAGATTTGTAGAGTACACGACTTAAAGTTGTCCCGTGGACAGATTCTTCCACCTGAGCTGTGGATCTCTGCAGCTCCTCCAGAGTTACAATGGGCCTCTTGGCTGCTTCTCTGATTAATGCTCTCCTTGCCCGGCCTGTCAGTTTAGGTGGACGGCCATGTCTTGGTTGGTTTGCGGTTGTGCCATACTCTTTCCATTTTCGGATGATAGATTGAATAGTGCTCATGAGATGATATTTTTTTATAACCAAACTGTTGCTTTAAACTTCTCTACAACTTTATCCCTGACCTGTGCAGTGTGTTTCTCGGCCTTCATGATAATGTTTGTTCGCTAATGTTCTTTAACAAACCTCCCTTATTTCTTCACAGAACAACTGTATTTAAATTACACACAGGTGGACTCTATTTACTAATTAGGTGACTTCTGAAAGCAATTGGCTCCACTAGATTTTAGCTAGAGGTGTCAGACTAAAGGTGGCTGAATACAAATGCAGGCCACACTTTTCAGATATTTATTTGAAAAAAAGTTGAAAACCATTCAGCAATTTCCTTCCACTTCGCAATTTTGCTCCACTTTGTGTTGGTCTATCATAAAGTCCCAATAAAATCCATTTATGTTTTTGGTTGTAACATGACAAAATGTGGAAAATTTCAAGGGGTATGAATACTTTTTCAAGGCACTGTATATTTACCAACATAATTGCATTTCCATGTTGTGTATACTGTGGGAGACCAGATATAGTGAATGCAGGGTCCTGGGTTTAGTAACACTTTAATGCAGATATATCAGGATATTGCCCATGTAGGTAAAATCATAAAGAACTGCATCACACGCAACAAAATCTTAACAAAAAAGTACAAATCCTGGATGCTTTTAAGTATGCCCATGCGGTGAGTTCTCCCTTGCAGTGCATAGGTGAATGCTTGATTGTCTGGTTACATACACCTTACAAATGGTAAAGAATTTTGCGCTACTATGTTCCAATCAAAGTGATAATATCAGGGAAGAAGATTGCTGAACTCACTACTCTGGTGTACTCACACTCAAAATTAAATAAATCAAACAAATGTGGTGCGCTATCCCCTCATAAGTAAAACCATAAATTATGAGAACATAAAGTACCAGTCCAAACAGAATTATGATAATGAACATCCAATTCAGTATACTGTATATTTTGTTAACAACCAACAATAACACTGTGCTTGAATTGTGGTCCAACTCCCTGCTCACCTTGACCATTGACCTATAAGTTATAACAGGCCAAAAACACTTTATAAGAAAAATCTGTCTCCAAATTTCTGATCAATGACGTGTTCCTTCCACATATTATGCCTTTTTTAACTCCAGATCCGTGCAAAATAAAACAAAAACGTACTATAGTGCAACACCCTTTTGTATAACCAAAAATGTAAAATTAAATGTGCTACAATATCCACTCACATTAAACAAATTATATGTTACTCTGAATTAAGGCGAACAATAATATGGTGTTATAACACAGGATATAAGGCAGGCGCAGATAATATGGTAGCTGCTAGCACAAAAGGCAAGGTAACAAACCCACAGTAATCAATTCAAATGTAAGTGCAGCGCTAAAGCATAAGTGACAAATGCAATCGTAGAGTGCATAGGTGGTGGATTCCCACGTTGGATCATGAGCACTCTCGAGTGTAGCAATCTTGCGCTCAGAGATGGACGCAGTGCCACCATTTTGTCAGGCACATCCATTTTGATAAGAGCATACATTTCTCCCTCAATCTTTTATTCTCCTTCCCCTTCCCTTCCTGAGAGGCACAGTGACAGATGTGTGTGTGTGTTAAAAAAGTCACTGGCAGGTAGAGCAGCAGGGGGCCCAGAGCTACAAAGCCCGCCCATAGAGACAGAGCCTCTCAGAGACAGGCTGTCCAAGAGCCTGTGTAAACTCGCACCTCCAAACAGAGATAAGGTAGTTTTTCCCTGGACTTGAAAGAGATTGTAACCTCATAAAACCTAGCGGCTAGGTGACAGAATTAACTGAACATTCCTCAAGTCAGTTGTCCCCTATGTTTCATATCATGGATTATGAAGCTGTTGGTTTTAATGCAGAGTCCACCCGACGATCCCTCCCTCAACAGGGTATTGGCCAGTTACTCAGAGCCACCCCCCCTGCTGGGGGACTTTAAAACGCAGACTAGCAGGCCTAGAAAGTTAAGTTGAAGACATCCCCTATCTTTCCATCATAACATAGGGAGATCAAAGACCCTTTCGCTCTGCAACTTGGATCTGCTTACATCAAAGGCTTAAATTGCAAGTAACTTAACCCTTTAACTTCTCCCTGTTATCTCTTTGCTGTGCCTGACGCCGCGATCGTGACGTATTGGTGGTCGCGGTCATGAGATTGTTGCATGTTGGTGGCAGCGATCATGCGATGCCACCAATATGTCACGATTGCATGATCGCCGCCACCAACATGCGACAATCTCACGACCGCGACCACCAATATGTCACAATCGCGGTGTCAGACCCCAGACCTTCTCACCAAACTCGTGACCGAAGGTTAACCGAACATTTGTCCTTTAAAGTAGAACTATAGGATCCAGACCGCGATGTGACGTGCATAACAATGCCACACTCAGCTGCGCCCTGCACAACGATTGTCCAGCTAATGGAACGCAATCGATGCACCGGCAGCCTGAATGCGCTTGTTACTGGGTGGCACCACATTTGTTTCATTTAGTACATACACTTACCTACTTCTTCCTCACTCCTGCAGGCTTCCTCTTGTTTGTGATGCAGGTTCCTTGAAACCACCTTTACTGCGCTGCCCCAGAAAGTCACAGTTTTCTGAAATCACCATGCACAATGCAGGGCCAGTAGTCCTGAACTGTACAGGAGAATGGCAAGAGTCCACTTAAATCTAAGAATGTTGGACAGCAGAGAAGGTGCTTATTCCTGCCCTAAGCCCCCCATCCCCAGCCAAAAAAGCATTTATTTGCAGTAGCTTTAAAATCTACACTAAACATAAATAAAATACCTGTTTGTCGGCCCTGAGCAGAAAATTTATTTTTCAAATGCCTGTTTATTGTTCTTTCAAGTTTTTTTTCCTGACGACTTTTCTGAAAAAAAACTTTTTTTTCAGTTGACATACTCCTAACTGAGAATATGTTTTGAAACCCTACATTTTAAAGATTGCCAAGACTGGCACATATGCAGTATGATTGATACTAATTGTAACTTTTGTGGGAACAAGTAATTACTGTGGACGGTTATAGTACTAAACCCCTTTATGACATACACCTACAGCATTAAAGGTTATGAGACATACAAGATGAATGATTGAACTGTCTTAAAACTTATGTTTCTGCTTTCCTACAGACATGGCTAAAGACCAATTTTTTTTTCTCCAGTATTTAAGTGGATTGAAGATTAAATTTAAAGGTTAACCGAACATTTGTCCTTTAAAGTAGAACTATAGGAAAAACTTTTTTCTTTTTTCATTTTGGATAACGTAAGGGAGGTTTATAACCCCTGTCAGATTTTGTTTTTTTTTTTTTGCCATCTGTCTCTCATTGCAGAGATTTTCCTTCACTTCCTGCCCCATAGCCAAATGGGAAGTGAGAGGAAATTCCTGCGAATTAAGGAAATTTCTTGGGGACCCCCAGGTGTCCTCAGTGGAAGATTTCCCCTCTCTTACTTTTTTGGGACAACCCAAAATTTGGAATTTTCTTTTACTTTCAATGATAATGGTAAACAGGACATACAGTGAGGGTGAATCCCCCTAACGTAGGCACAAATGACAATAATAACCTTCCAGGTGTTCTAATCCTTCTCTACTCTATAACTAAAGGCAAAACTTTTTTTTTTAATAGTTTTGGATATTTTAAGTTATCTTTTAGGTACCCCACCCTCCTGAGTGCCATCTGCTGTACTATGTATAAGATAGATCTTTTCCTACTGAAATCAACACTACTTTCTCACATATTGACAGGCCATTTTGTTGAGCAAATTTCTCATTTACAGTACACTTAAATGTCAGACCATGGTCCAACTAAATGTCCTATTTATGTAAACTGTTCCGAGAACATGGCTCAGTGGCATTTTATGCCTGGATAATCCTTCAGTAATGCATCAATGTAAAAAAAAGGGATCTTAAACTACAGGCATAATAATTTAGATTCAGCCTTACTAAACATAATCTCTAAAACCTGTAAGGTACATATGAAAAAAAAAATGAATATGCAGAGGTTGGCTCCAGGGAAAACCACATGTCAAAACCAGTAGACTCAGAGATGTAGGCAGCTGAATGCTTATATCAGGCTCCACCTTTGTAGGAAACTTCAGACTAACTTTCACCCTTTCCTGACTTCCAAGATTGTCTGTTCATTAGTGATTTTCATCACTTTAAACTAGAAATAGGAAACCGCAGGAGGCGTGGGTGGGATCCTTTGTTTTTTGTGGGCAAAAATTGAGACTTACAAATAACTTTAGTTGTCTACTGTATATATCTGAATCTGCTGACTGTTTTTCTCTGATTGTGACTTAGCTTATTTTAATATCATACACTCAGTTTATGTTTCCCAGGTTTGGGACGGGTTTTCTTTTAGGTCTCTTTTGGATGGGCGGTCAGGGGGTGGTATAAACAGGTGGCTGAGCCGCTTGTCAAATTTGTACATTGAGTTCAATTGAGGTGCACTTCAACAGTGCGGTAGTGTGGCAATATAGGATTAAATCAGGCAGTGAGCTTGTGATATAACGCCTCCTCACCACCTTTCAAATGCCTTCTGAAAAGCTGAATGTTCGCTCTTTAGAGGATACCACACTCCACCACAAGTGTGAAAGAGCCCTAACAGCACCTTTCTTGGTACCTTTTATGAACACTGTACATATGGTAAACAATAATGGTAGGCAAAATGTACACTGTGTATATACTGTGTATTCCCTTTTTTACTTTTTTCAATTTTGTTATGTTGCAGCCTGAAACTGAAATATCACATACGTATTCAGACCCCTTGCAACATTTTTCTTGATAATTGCTGAGATGTTTCTACACCTTGATTGGAGTCCACTTTTGGTAAATTACATTGATTGATTGGACATGATTTGTAAAGGCACACACCTCTCTAATAAAGGCCTCACAGCTAACAATGCATACTGTATCAGAAAAAAAATGAGGTCAAAGGAATTGACTGCAGGGCTCAGGGACAGGATTATTGCAAGGCACATATCTGGGGAAGGCTGCAAAGAGTTTGTGGAGAGCTGCAGTGATAGTTGTCCTTCTGGAACTTTGCCCCATCTCCACACAAGATCTCTGGAGCACAGCTAGAGTGACCATCAGGTTCTTGGTCACCTCTATAAGGCCCTTCTTCCCCGATTGCTCAGTTTGGCCAGGTGACCAGGTCTTGAAAGAGACCTGGTTGTGCCAAATGTTTTCCACTTGATAATTGTGCCATATAGCAAAAAATGGCCTAGCCAGGAATGGGGTAAATCTTCTGGAGCTCAAGTGGTTAATAAATTCACAGACATTTCTACAATTCTGTTTTCGCTTTGTCATTATGGAGCACTGAGTGTTGATTAATGAGAAAAAAAATTAATTTGTACTAATCCAGGATCAGGTTCAACATTACAAAATTGAAACAAGTGAAGGGGGTCTGAATACTTTCTGAATGCACTGTATATACTGATTGTGTATGTTATAGCAACTTGATTGCCCTGACTTATGCCAGCTATATGGAAAATATGAATTAACCCTGGTAAATTGCACACAATGCAGATTTTGATTTGACAACAATAATAACCTTCTGTCAGGAATGGACTCGCCAATAGTGGTGGGACTCACCTGCCTTGTGGGCTGCAGTACCAGGACTGGCCAGCTGGTGCTCTCAGCAACCAGAGGCTCACTCCTGCAGTCAGCCAAAACACCTGAGGCTGATTACGGGAGGTGCATATAAGGAATGGCCAGACTTGCAATCAGGGCCTTGGTGTATGTTTTCCCAAGAGCCCCTGTACCTGCATCCTGTCGGCTTCCTGTCTGATCCTGCTTTATCCCTGACTCTGATTGAACGCCGCCTGTCCTGACCTCTGCTATTCCTGACCACTCTCCAGTCTGCTCCTTTGGTACCTTGCCCACCCGTATGCTACCTACCCGGCCTGCCCGACTACGCTTAGTATTGTTCTTTTGTTATCTGTTGGGGGTTTTGGTTTGGTTCGTTTGCACTGTGTTTGTTTAGTCTTGCACTGCATTTATGTATTGTTAGTCTTAAATAAATTATATTGTTGATACTATATCTGAAGCCTGTGTTTTCCTGTGTCAGTCCACACACCTCTGGTCATACCCGTATCCCTGACACCTTCTGGTATGACCAGAACTCTTCCTCCTTTCTACTTGTTCTCTCCCTGACTAGCCCTATAGTTTCCCAAATTAAAAGATAACTTAAAGGATAATTTCACCTTATTCAGGATGTAACATGTTGCATAAAAAAGACCCCCAGTTCCTCCCCTACTCCCCAGTTTTGACAGCTAGCAAGGGATCTTCTCCCTCCTGCTAGCTGTCACAATTTTTGAAAAAACAGTATTCTGTGAATGGAAAACTATAAGTCCCAACACCTTTTGCGGCTGTCGGCTTGTAGTTCTCACTGAACTATGATGGTACTGTTGAGCACTGTGGTTATTCATTGATTTTTTTTTTTTTTCTGTCGGAGTGTATCTGCTTACCTGTAGGAAGTACGAGCACATAGATACACTGACAGGTCTGCCGGAGTCCTGCATGGCAGCAATCTGCCATTGCAAAACCATTTCACAGAGCATGTAAGCACCAAAAATAAGGTAAAACAATGTGCATTATTTTTGGTTGCACGAGCCTGTAAAGCCTGGCACCCGCGATCAGCAGGTCCCCCACTTTGACAGCTAGCTCCACCCCTGTCCCACTGTTTTTGCGTACAAAGGCAAACACACACATCTGTCCCAAGTGCATATGTAAACGGTGATCGCACCACACATGTGAGCTTTTGCCGCGAATGTCAGAGTGAGAGAAATAATAAAGGCTTTTAAAGCATCGCCTACAGAGATTTTTAAATACCGTAGTTTGGCTCAATTCTAGGAGTGTGCACTCTTTTAAAGCGTGACATATTGGGTATCTGTTTACTCGGTGTAACACCATCTTTTATATTTTAGCAGGAAATTTGTATTGTATTGTGTTTGTGTCCATTAAGAATCATTAAAGTGTATATTTAAAAAAATATGGTTTGAAAAACCGTTGTGCAAATACCGTGTGACATAAAAATTTGCAAAACCCACCTTTTTATTCTCTAGGGCTTCTGCTTAAAAATATATATAATGTTTTGGGATTCTAAGTCATTTTCTAGCAAAAATACAGATTGAATGTCAACCCATATATGCAGATTGGATGCGGTTTGAACTGATTCCAATCCACATGACATGTGAAATACCATTGTATTCTATGGTGCCTGTTCACATATGTCCGGTGCGTGGCCAGTGCGGATTCAGCGCCGTTTTAAAAAGAGTCCTGTCCGAGTTCTGAGTAGTGGATTCAGGTTCAGGTACGGATTACAGGCTATTTATTGACTTCTATGGGATCTTTTCCTAGACTGCATATGTGTGTGAACAAAATAAGATATATGTGGCCGTGCAGGGCACGAGAGTCTATTCATTTGAATGGACTCCCGTGACACACAGGGAAGAAGTCCCTGCACTTCTTCCGAAAACGCAGTTCGCACAGGAACCTTGGTTCCCAGTACGGTTGCGTTTTCCAGTACGGGCGGCGTGCCATTAGAAATAATGGCACCCGCCTGTGGGTCTGCATTTCTTTGTGCTGGTGGTGCAGCTGCACGGATTTTCATGCGGATCCGCAGCGGCACCTGTCACGATCGCGGCATCAGACCCCAGACCTTCTCACCAAACTCGTGACTGAAGGACTAGCCAATCTAAAACCGCGATGTGATGTGCGTAACAATGCCACACCCAGCTGCACCCTGCACAACGATTTTCCAGGTAACGGACCACAATCGATGTACCGGCAGCCTGGGCGATTGTTACTGCGTCGGGTTAATTACGCAATTAACACTTCAGACTGCCACCACCTCCCATTTGTACAGAGAAAGAGGAAACTCGGCATTATCAGCTATTACACTATAATGATTGAAATAGTCGTCTGTATAAAACGGTCCGCAGGCCGGTTATACAGAGGTTTAAACAAGCGGTAGCGTTCTCTTTAGAGGCAGGGATTCGTAAATTGCAATACAGAGCTATAGAAAAAGTTCAACACTTTCAGAAAGAAAGATTTATTACTAAAAGGTCAAATGAACGCAATAAAATATTTACAGAAAAAATATGTAACTTATAAATATATATATATATATCAAAATATACAAAGAACCATAGCACAGCAAGGAGATATCAGAGAGAGGTGAAAGGGTTAAAGTACTTGCCAAAGTCCTGGGTTAGCAGATCCAAGTTTTAGAGCAGAAGGGTGCTTTGATCTCCCTATGTTACGATGGAAAAAATGGGAGAATTCTTCAACTTCTAATCTTAGGCCTTACAGCCCAATTTGTAGTTCCCAGCAGGGGGTGTTGCTGAAGTCAAAGGACCAATACCCCGTTTGGGAGGGAAGGTCTGGGCGTAGGCCTAAACTAGAGCCAAAATCTTTCATAACTCATATTTTGGCCCATAACTTCCCATCTGCACAAGTGACATTCCACCCACGGGTAGATTATTATGCAGACAAGTCTGAGGATTGATTAGATATGAATTATGTAATTCTATACTGAATGGTTCGTGAGATCTATTTTTCTGCTTTCCTGTGTATGCTAGACGAGTTACCCATCAAACTGTTCGGCTCCTCCTAGCCAATCTAACGGTATGTCTGATTTTTATGTACGTTTCGCATATTCCAAGATATGAGACATAGGGGAAAAATGGATTTTAAGGAGTGTTATCTGATTCTGTCACCTACGCTGCATTAGGTTCATTAGGTCAGAATCTCTTTCAACTCCTGAGAAAGAAAGAAAGCTTTTCTTATCTCTTCCAAGGTGGGAAATGGCACAGGTTCTTGGGACAGTGAGGCACCTCGTGGCTCCCTGCTGGGATCTGGCCTGTGACACTTTTAACACACTCACATCTGTCACTGTGCCTCTCAGAGTGAGAGGAGGGGAAGAATGAGGGAATAACATGGCTACTCTTAACAAAATGGCAGACTGCGTGAGTCTCTGGTGCGCACATTTGCGACAGCACCACCTGCACAGATGTGAGCCAGGCCTTAGTAGTTAAAGCACACCTTATTCTGTAAACTAGAGACTGGGTTAAATATGTACCTGGGAAATCAATTTACCAATTGCTTGCTCAGTGTTATATTTTTTTTTTTTTTCAAGTAAATTCTTATGAAAAATTGGTTGCATTTAATACAATACAAACGTTGTTTGTATGACATAACTTTCAACTAAAAAGTTTTTTTTCTTCATCATTTAAGGATAAGCAAGGTATGTTGCTCGTAATCAAAAGGAAGGTTCTTTCACATAAAATCCAGCATAGTTGCTTTTATCTTCAGCTGTTAGTACTTGCGTTTAACACCCCTACAGAGGAGTAGCATTGAATATTCTTTGGAAATGATCTGACATTTTAGACATTTGCCATTTGTATTATTTAAAGTGGATGATTTCAGATCTCTCTCGGCATGGCACCTCTAAATTGTCACAGCTAACAAGCTCACTTGAAATGTAACAGCCCTATTATGTTAATGCTGCAACTAAAAAAAAATCAACTGCTGTATTGGAAATGACAGATTGGCTGTTATGTCTCCTATCTCTGCTGCTGTAATTGTGTAGATTCTAGGACTTCACAGAAAGCATTGATTGTTTCATTCTATTTTAGATGGAATTCACTGACATCCACACTTTCACTTAATGGGAGCGTTCTACACTTGTATTTGAACACTTTCTAGAAATAAATGTACTGTTATGTGTATAAAACGTATATATTAAGAGGTGGGAGTTAAAAAAAAAAAAAAAAAAAAAAAAAAAAAAGTGTGTGTATTCTTAGATATCTTGCCGTACCAAATGTGAATTTCATTGTTTTATGAAGTCTGTGCATTTTTATAACACAGCAACTGAGCTTGTTATAGACTCGCACATTGTGCAGTCTGCATCAAACCTGTTCAGTTACAGCAGATTTAGACTCTAATTGGATGGCATTTATTTTTCTAAAGCATTGTGTATATGCACCTGACTTTTTTTTTTTTTTTTCTTATAAATTACTTTTTTTGTCCTTTTCCATCTTAGTGTTGATCTGCTCTAGCCTTTTTACAATCACTTCCTGGCTACATGCATACGCTCTGGAAATGGATACCGGCATTGCTCAGGGTGGGCTTCCTAATGGTGACACTGTCAGAACATGGTTGCACAATGACCATTAGCATGACCACTTGTCCATCAGAAATGTATGTGACAGCGTGACAACGTAGGAGAACAACTTGTGCAAAGTGTTTTTGCCTTACAATAGCAAATACCGGAACAAGAACCTTCATGCCATCATAAGGTTTTATTTTGGGGAAAGCTGCAGATTCAGAAATGTTGAAAATTACTTTTGAAGTTACATTAACAAGTAAAAGAATACACGAGATTTTAGTAGTTTTGGTTTATATCTATTATGGTAATTAGAGATGAGCGAATTATTCAAAAATTCGGTTCGGCTGATTCGCCGAATTCGCCGAATAAATTCGCTTCGAGCCGAATATATTCGCTGCGAATTTAACTTATAAAAAGGGTGTTTCTAGGCTTCAGAGAGCCTTTATATTAGTGCAGAACACTGTACCTTTAATTTAAATGCCCTTGGAGTCTGCTGGGGAAGAGAAATAATACTGTCAGTCAGTATGACATGCAGATGAGTGCCGTCGATCTTAGAATCACCGCACACTTCACTCATTTGGGCAGTCACGGGGCCAAAACCAGAGTGTGGAGCCACAGTGTGGCGGTGGAGGCAGCAGCAATGGGAGGCCATACAGCACCCTATGACAAAATGGAACCCACCAGCAGTGTGAGGAGACCTGAAAGTGGCACATGGCAGAGTGTGGCGATGGAGACAGCAGCAATGGGAGGCCGTACAGGGACCCATGACACACTCTGGACCTGGCAGCAGCATGAGGAGGCGGTACAGGGGCCCATGACAGATTACGGGCCTGGCAGCAGCATGAGGAGTCGGTACGGGGGCCCATGGCAGATTACGGGCCTGGCAGCAGCATGAGGAGGCGGTACAGGGGCCCATGGCAGAGTGGCGGAGCGTAAGCAGCTAAAATTGAAGGCCATACAGAGGCCTATGTTAAAAAGTCCCCCCAGCAGCAGCGTGGGGAGACGACTATCAAGAGTCCAATGGCAGAGTGGCGGAGCAGAAGCAGCTTCAATTGAAGGCCATACACAGGCCTAGGTTTAAAAGTCCCTCACAGTTAATTCCAATAACGAACTCTACTCCTCCGTGCAATCTACTTACGAGACCCTGGGCAGGTCTGGGTCCAATTTGTGGTAGAGACTGGTTTTGTTCAGCCATGCTTGAGCGAGTAATAACAGGTCTGTGCTGCCCTTTGGTGTCTGGCATAATGCGCACAACACTGAACGTCCCAGCGTTTGTCAACGATTTGCCATTAAGTGATGCAAACCCGCTGAACCACGTTCATGAGGAGCCGGTACAGGGGGCCATGAATCAGTATGGACCTGGCAGCAGCGTGAGCAGACGACAGAGGCACATGGCGCAGGGTGGCGGTGGAGGCAGCATTATTCTGAAGCCATACACAGGCCTAGGTTAAAAAGCGGAAGCCGTCAGCAGCGTGAGCAGACGACAGAGACACATGGCGCAGGGTGGCGGTGGATGCAGCAGTATTCGGAAGCCAAACACAGGCCTCGGTTAAAAAGCGGAAGCCGTCAGCAGCGTGAGCAGACGACAGAGGCACATGGCGCAGGGTGGCGGTGGAGGCAGCAGCAATGGAAGGCCATACAGCACCCTATCACAAAATGGAACCCACCAACAGTGTAAGGAGACCTGAAAGTGGCACATGGCAGAGTCTGGCGATGAAGTCAGCAGCAATGGGAGGCCGTACAGGGACCCATGACACACTCTGGACCTGGCAGCAGCAAGAGGAGGCGGTACAGGGGCCCATGGCAGAGTGGCGAAGCGTAAGCAGCTTAAATTGAAGGCCATACAGAGGCCTATGTTAAAAAGTCCCCCCAGCAGCAGTGTGGGGAGACGACTATCAAGAGTCCAATGGCTGAGTGGCGATCCGGGAAGTCAGCGTTGTGATTGCAGATGCAATGCAGAGATTCTATGAGGTGATGCCGTGGGTGCGAAGAAGATCATATACCGTCGTACTTCCATCCATAAGATGGAACAACCTGCGAACCGGGAGCTTTATTGCCCTGACCCGCTGAGCAGCTTCTGGGATACCCAAGAGTTTGGCTTCTGTGGGGAATATGGTTGAAAACTGAAACTTAAAGGCATGTTGACGGAAGGGCACCAGTGTCAGTGCTCCGGAGGGAATATAGCTTCAAAGCTGACACTTAAAGGTATATCGACGGTCAGAGACCACAGGAAGTGGAGCTTGCGTCTTAAATCGACTGAATGTGGCAGACGTGAAACATCTACAGGCCGTATATGAAACGGGTTGTTCCTCTTTCTGGAATAAGTGTTGGAAATGGCCACTCTTTTTGGTGTGGCATTTTGTCTATTTAATTCCGATAACGGACTCTACTCCTCCGTGCAATCTACTTACGAGACCCTGGGCAGGTCTGGGTCCAATTTGTGGTAGAGACTGGTTTTGTTCAGCCATGCTTGAGCGAGTAATAACAGGTCTGTGCTGCCCTTTGGTGTCTGGCTTAATGCGCACAACACTGAACGTCCCAGCATTTGTCAACGATTTGCCGTTAAGTGATGCAAACCCGCTGAACCACGTTCATGAGGAGCCAGTACAGGGGGCCATGAATCCGTATGGACCTGGCAGCAGTGTGAGGAGACCCGAAAGTGGCACATGGCGCAGGGTGGCGGTGGAGGCAGCAGTATTCGGAAGCCATACACAGGCCTAGGTTTAAAACTGGAACCCAGCAGCGTGAGCAGACGACAAAGACGCACATGGCAGAGGATGGATCTGTCAGCAGTATGAGAAGGCGGTACAGGGGCCCGTGGCACAGTGTGGTGATGGGGGCTACAGCAACTGGATGCCAGAAAGTGGCCGATAGGGCTATATACTGCATGGAATTATAAAGTTGTAAAGACAGCGGCCTATAAGGCTATACACACTATAACAATCATGACTTGATTGACCATTGGCCTATAAGGCTATACACAGCATGAATATCATGACTTATTCTGAGAGTGGTTTGGAAGGCTATATACAAAAAGTAATTCATGAGCTGTCCGGACAGTGGACAATAAGTACATATGATGAGATGGACAACACGTGTCAAATATTTTAAAAAATTGCTATTCCATCGGTCTGGAACTGGTCGACTATAAATAATTAAAAAGTTTAAATTCATGTGACAGTCGTCCAGCGGCGTATAAATAATTTAAAAACACCAATTCATGAGGGGCCCGACCAGCAGAGTATAAGTCATTAAAAAGGTTCAATTCATGTGACGGTCGTCCAGCGAAGTATAAATAATTTAAAAACCCCAATTCATGAGGGGCCCGACCTGCAGAGTATAAGTCATTAAAAATGTGCAAAACATGAGTCGGCCGACCAGCAGCCTCTCAATAAAATATATATACAAATGTACGGATCAGGTGGAGGTCTTCCATTTGTCCCTAATAACATGTTTGGGGCATGATTCATGGCGGATTTAGTCAGTTGTGTCAGGAACTGGTGGTTTGAAATCCAGACTAATCCACGCCTGATTCATTTTCACAAACGTGACTCTCTCCACACTTTGGGTGGACAGTCGTGTCCTCCGGAGTTACAATACCTCCTGCCGCACTAAACACGCGCTCCGATGCCACGCTACTGGCCGGGCATGACAGCCTTTCAAGGGCAAATTCAGCTAGTTGGGGCCAAAGGTCAAGTTTCGTTGCCCAGTAGTCAAGGGGATTGTCTACCTCAGTTGGCAGGGTGCTGTCCAAGTAGGCCCAAGCCTGTTGTTTGAGGTCCTGCTCCAGGTCCACCTGATGCTGCTGCTGCTGCGGCTGGTTAGTAGTTTACTCACTGCGCTGGTGAAGAAAGCTACTCATCATCGACTGCAGACTGAGGCAGCCGCTGCTGGTGGAGCTGCCACTGCTCCTACCACCCCACCCCTCCCCTGCTGCCATGGCAGCGGAACGTGAGCGCACAGGGCCCACAGTGTCTGAGGATGGACGTTGGCGCAGAAAGGCAGAGACCAACTGACTACATAGGTGGTTTTTATAGTACTTTATTTTGGCCTCCCTCTCAGCAGGTGTGAAAAAGGCCACCATTTTTGAACGATAGCGAGGGTCCAACAAGGTGGACAGCCAAAAGTCATCCCTCTGTCTGATGGTTATTATTCGGCTGTCGCTACGCAAGCAACCAAGCATGCTATGGGCCATTTGTGCCAAGGAATGCGAGGGACTCCCTGCCTCCATCTCCACAGCATACTGCCACGGTGCGTCTGGGTCCTCTGTCTCCTCCTCCTCCTCTACCAGATGCTCCTGCTCCTCCACTCCTGTCCGCTGAGTGGAAAAACCACCCATTTCACTCAATAATTCCTGAGCACCAATGTCCTCCTCTACCTCCTCCTCTTCTTCCTGTCCTGCCCCCACAGGGGTCATGTGGCATTGAGATCTGTGCGCCACGTCTACCGCACCCTGACCAGCCATTGTTAACAGCATTTGTTCCAGGACGTGCAACAGAGGAATGACGTCGTTCATCCCATAGTCCTGCCGACTCACGAATAGCGTGGCCTCCTCAAAGGGCCTGAGCAAGAGGCAGGTGTCACGCATGAGCTGCCAATGGCTGACATCGAAGTTACACAGGGGAGTACCTTTATCCGCTTGTAACATCAGGAAATTGGTGATGGCCTTTCGCTGTTCGTAAAGGCGGTCTAACATATGTAGGGTTGAATTCCACCTTGTTGCAACGTCGCAGATCAGGCGATGCTGTGGAATTCCGTTCTGCCGCTGCAGCTCAAGGAGGGTGTGCTTTGCGGTGTAGGAATGGCTGAAATGCATGCAAAGTTTACGTGACATTTTAAGGATGTCTTGCAGTGGGATGGTGGATTTTAGGAACCGCTTGACAACCAGATTGAACACGTGAGCCATGCATGGCGCATGGCACAACCTTCCTTGACGCAGAGCAGACACCATGTTCTTTCCGTTGTCGGTCAACATGGTTGCGATTTTCAGTTTGCGCGGAGACAGCCATCTGTCGATTTCTCTGTTCATTACACTGAGAAGTTCCTCCCCTGTGTGACTACGTTCGCCAAGGCATACCAGGTGCAGCACAGCGTGACACCGTTGCGCCCTGCACATGTGATATGCCGGTCGGGTAATGGGACTTGGCACGGGGGTGGCGGCTGAGGACACGGCGGAAGAAGAGGTGGTAGAGGCGGACATCTTTGCTGGACCAAGGATGTGCAAACGTGGAGGCAAAAGCGGCGTGACCTGTCCAAGTTGCTGGTGCGGCTGTGCCGGCACCACGTTCACCCAGTGGGCCGTAAATGACATGTGCTGTCCCTGACCGTAGTTACAGCTCCACACGTCGGCGCTGCCGTGCACTTTGGCAGAGACCGACATGCTCAAAGACTGGCCCACCATCTCTTCTACATGTGAATGCAGGGCTGGCACTGCCTTTTTGGCGAAGAAATGCCAGCTTGGCACTCTCCACCGCGGCTCAGCACAAGCCATCATTTCTCGGAAAGGTGCTGAGTCCACCACTTGGAAAGGGAGGGACTGCAGCACCAGCAACTTGGACAGGAGGACGTTCAGCTTCTGCACCCTCGGGTGCGTGCTCGCAAACTGTTGTCTCTTGGAAACGGATTCCAAGAAAGACTGCTGACGGAATCCGTGAAGAGGAGTAGCAGGAGAAGGAGCATCTGAACGAGCGGAAGATGCCAACGAGCGACAACTCCCCTCAGCAGAGGTGTTGGAGCCTTGACTGGCTGATAGAGGGCGATTGACGTCGGGTGACGGAGCAAGTAACGGAGCGGGTGATGGAGCGGGGGCTGGGGCAGGCAGAACCGCCATATCTTTATCACGGTTTTCCCAGGCCACCGAATGGCGACGCTGCATATGCTGACGCAACGCTGTAGTCCCAACATTGGCCCCCTGGCCACGCTTGACTTTCTGGCCACATAGTCGACATACGGCTACGTTTACTTCCTCGGGGGGTTGGCGAAAAATTGCCACACCGCCGAGTAGGAAACTTTGCCCCCGCTACTCCTCACTGGCTGACTGCTACTTCCTCCGTGCACACCGGCACCACTACTGGCCGTGGTGGTAGGCTGCAGTGGAGCTGGTGCTCTACTCCGTGGCCGTTTGGCTCCACTGACACTGCTGCGACCCTGCTGCCTCCTGGGCAACCCACCGACTGTTTTGCTCGCTGGCAAGCTGGCACCCTCTTCTCCTGATGATGCGGAAGCAATAGCCTGATGACGACGAGGCTGCCAAGTGCGATCAGCCTCATCATCATCAATTAGGGTCTCCGCGTCACTACTAGCCCCCTCGGCTGCGTGTGGGTCAGGAGACAGACCTGTCTCTAGACCGGCTACCGAGCCACTCTCCTCGCCAGTACTTCTTCGCCTGGCTGCTGAAGAGGCGGATGTCTCCCCCCGTTTCTGACCGCCCTCTGTTAGCTCTTCCTCACTGTACAGTGGGGCTGAGCCCACAGCATGCGATACTTCGCTTGGTGAGGGAACAGCAAAGGACAGGGGCAGGTCGAGGACACGTGATTTCAGTGGGCTTGCTCCCGGGCCATGCCAACTAACGGTTGTGTCTGACGTACCCACGGACCGTTGGCTGTAGGTGTCAGAGGTGACCTGGGAAGAGGAAGACGACCGAGTCAACCAATCGATGACGGCAGGGTTGTCGGTGGAGACACGACCGCTGGATGACACCGGGAGCACTGGCCTCTGGCTGCGACTAGTGCTGCCTTGACCCCTTCCTCTGCTGCCACGTCTGCTCGCTCCTGAAACATTGCCTCCTCTGCCACTCCTCTGCGTGTTGTCTGACATACTCTTTAATTCAATAAGCACCCCAAAAATAAAACCGGATTTAACTCTTTGAACGTACAATAGTGGTTGTGAAGCAGAAAGTCAGTTTATTTAGCACAATCGGTCAATTGCAGCTTGCCGTTGGCTGGAAACTGTACGTTTATGTCACTGGAATGCACTAATCACCCAAAAAATATTACCGCCAGCTGGCGTGTAAATGGATCTAACTCTTTGAACGTACAATAGTGGTTGTGAAGCAGAAAGTCAGTTTATTTAGCACAATCGGTCAATTGCAGCTTGCCGTTGGCTGGAAACTGTACGTTTATGTCACTGGAATGCACTAATCACCCAAAAAATATTACCGCCAGCCGGCGTGTATATGGATTTAACTCTTTGAACGTACAATAGTGGTTGTGAAGCAGAAAGTCAGTTTATTTAGCACAATCGGTCAATTGCAGCTTGCCGTTGGCTGGAAACTGTACGTTTATGTCACTGGAATGCACTAATCACCCAAAAAATATTACCGCCAGCCGGCGTGTATATGGATTTAACTCTTTGAACGTACAATAGTGGTTGTGAAGCAGAAAGTCAGTTTATTTAGCACAATCGGCAAACTGCAGCACCAACTGTGCACGACAGCCACCAAAAAAAAAAAGGGTGTATGTCACTTTAAATTTTCGATTCTTTGATAGCTGTGTCCCTGAGTAACGATTGTGTGTCCCTGAGTAACGATTGTGTGTCCCTGAGTAACGATTGTGTGTCCCTGAGTAACTATTCTGTGTCCCTGAGTAACAATTCTGTGTCCCTGAGTAACGATTCTGTGGCCCTAAAGTCTCTGTGGCCCTAACTCTGTCCCTTAATACACACAGGTCTGTCTCTCTTGAATGACTGGAGGCTAATGGAGAATTCTAAGATGGCCGCAATTTATAGCTCCACCATTACACAGTGCTGGCTGGCTGCTGATTGGCTAATGCGATCACATGTCATGAATGCATTATGGGTCAGCGCGCCTTGTCTGCGCGCCTTCCCAGAGATCCCCGCCCCATCTTCACATGTCGACGCCATTTTTGGGAAAATTCGATTCGTGCATGCGAAGTTTGCTAATCTTCGGATTCGTCGCGAATAGAATTTTTCCAAATCTTCGGAACGAATTCCACTTCGTCATGTTCGATTCGCTCATCTCTAATGGTAATACTGGTAGTGATCATGTGATGTCCTCTAGCTACCTCTTCTCAAGTGGACGCTAGGGGCCTTGCAGCAGTGCGATCTGTGACCCTCTGTGTCTGGAACACAGATTGTACTACCAGGCCGGACCTGGTACCATGTGATCTCTGTGACCAATGACAACAATTACATGTCATTTGTACACCATTTCTTTTATTCATAGCCATTCATTATGTACTATTGTGATCTGTGATTGGTCACAGTGATCACATGATACAGGGCCAATCACAGCAGATTTGTACCATGTAATAGCTGTGGCCAATCATAGCTGGATACAATGACCCATGAATGGATGTCATTCATAAAAATAACTGCAATAAACATAGCATTAAAAAGAATTCTGATCACATTCACAGAGCTATGATCGCACTGTACTGTTCTGGTCACTGTTTGTTTGTAAACAAAAAAGGAAAAAAATGTTATAAGAATAATTGAAATTAATTATTTTTTACGTTAGTGTCCCTGGTCACTGCCACAACAGTCTTATGGTGATGCTGTACTGCCCTGGTGACCGTACGTAAAAATAAATAAAAATTGTGAAAAATTATTTAATTTCCTAATTTTCCCAAAAATTATGACAAAAATTACTACAAAAAACTCACCATGACTCTTATTAAATACCTTGGGATGTGTACTTTACAAAAATGGTTATTTTTTGGGTAGTTGTACTGTCCTGCCACTTTAGGACCTTAAGAAATGAGAAGCCGTCAGTATATACAAATATACATACTGTACCATAGTTTGTAGAGATATCTTTCATGCAGAGTAAATAATATACACAGTTTTGGGTTATTTTCACCAAAATAATGGAGCAGAATACATTTTGGCCTCAGTTTATGAAGAAATAATGCTTATTTCTAAAACTTTATAACAAACTAAGAAAAACTTATTTTGTTATTTTGTTTTTTTAATTTTTTGTATTTCTATGGAAAAAATAAAAATAAAACATTGGTGAAAATATACCACTGAAAGACACCAAAGGCTCAAAAAAAGGATGATAAAAATGTCATTTGGGTACAGTGTTGCAGTAGTATGAGTAATTATCATTCAAAGTATGGCAGCTCTGAAATCTGAAAATTGGCCTAGGAAGGAAGGAGGTGAAAGTGTCCAGTATTGAAGTAGTTAATAAGGGGAAGGGATTGGATGCGACCTGCATCATACTGCAGTACTATGCAGTTTGATGACCACAAACGAGTTGCATTTGTGAGATGTATTTGGTTTGCCATTAACAATTAATTGTAATATGCCTTTACCACACTGCATTCCGGTGTGACCGGCCATTTTTTATAGGTGTTTAAAAAAATATACACACAAGATGACTTTATTATTGTGCAGGATTTATATAAGGCCACCAATGTGAATAGTACTTTATCTATAATCTTGTAAACATTTAAATAAAAAAAATGAATATAACATTTACCAAAACCCATTTTCTATTCCTTTTAACAAGTCAGGAATGTCAGTTCTTTTTTTTTTTTCTTCTTCTTCTTTCTTCACTTGTTCACTTTAAGGGATAAGTGTAGCTAAAAATAATATCTCTGCTATAGATTGAGACACAGGGACTCTCTGGCTTATTCTTCATGTTACGTACCTTGCTTTTGAGCCTGACGGCAGAGGAAGGCCTCTTGTAGAGCTCTGGCTCGAGGGCTACTGAAGGTAGAACAGCAACCACAAGAGCACGGTGGGGTATGAGTGCCTGGTCAGTCCTGTAGTCTGTGCAGGAATTGTTGGCACTTCACTGGCAGATGGGATGGCTGGACCGGCTGGCAGCGGAGCAGGCTGGTAGCAGGCAGACGTCACAGCGGAACAGGCTGGTGGCAGAGCAGACTGGTAGCAGGGTAGTGTAGCACACTGTATGCAGGGTCAGACAGATCGGGTCGCTAACAGATAAGCAGATCAGGCATAAACGACAGGCAGTAGATTGGTCAGGTCAAAAGCCAAGGTCAGTGATGGTGGGAGCAGATCAAGCAGTGACAGAAGGCAGAGGCGGAGTCCAAGAAGCAAGCCGGGGTCAATCACAGGTATCACTCACAGGAATAAGCACAGTAATACAGGAGGGGGAGCTGCAGATCAGACCGCACAGGCTAATAGTGCTGCTGGGTTTAAATAATCTGATTGGCGCCAACATTAGCAACGGGATGCCACGTGTGCACATGTGCGAACGCTAATGCGCACAACTATGCACAGCAGAACGGGCCCTCGCACATCTGTGCCATTGTGCAAGCCCAGAGGCTTTAGGTGCATTATGGCAAGCATTTTTTTACTGACATTGCTCCCTCCCTACGGGCAACCTCTGGATGTCCAGCTGGCTTCCCTTTTCTGGGTGGACACGGAAAAAAGCACAAATAAGTCCTTTAGCATGGACATTCTGTTCGGGCTCCCAGGAGTTTTCTTCAGGACCATACCCTTTCCACTTGATCAGGTACTGCAGCTGGTTCCTTCTTCTCCTGCAATCCACAATAGCTTTCACCTCATATTCTTCATCTCCATTTACAAGCACAGGTTCAGGAGGACCAGACCCCCCTATCAGGAAAGAGATCTCTCACCACAGGCTTTAGGAACAAAACATGAAATACTGGATGGATCTTAAATGATTCTGGTAAAGATAGTTCGTATGATACCTCGTTAAGTTGCCATTTCACTGGGAATGGCCCCAAAAATTTTGGTGCGAGTTTCCTAGAAGGACATGCGAACTTAAGGTTTGCCGTGGATAGCCACACTTGATCACCCACCTGAAGACTCAATTCCCCCCTTCTCTTCCTGTCACATGCCCTCTTATTATCAGCCCGTGCTTTAGCCAACACTTCTTGTAACAATTTATTGTTACGGTTGAGAAAGTCCACCATGCTCTGAATGGCAGGAACTGTTGGTTCTGAATAAAGTCTGCCAGAAAGGAAGGATGAAAGCTTAAGTTGGCAAAGAATAAGGATTGTCCTGTGGCTGAATGTCTGGCATTATTATAAGCAAATTCGGCCAATGGCAATAATGATACCCAGTTGTCCTGGACAAAGGATGTAAAACATCGAAGGTATTGTTCAAGTGTCTGATTAGTCCTTTCTGTTTGCCCGTTTGGGGGTGGTAAGCTGATGACAAGGACAATTCAATATTCAACACTTCACATAATGCCCTCCAAAAGTGAGAAGTGAATTGAACTTTTTGATCAGAGACCATGTTTGCAGGAACCCCATGCAGCCTCACAATTTCCTTAACAAACACCTGGGCCCTTTCCATGGCAGAAGGTGTATTCCTTAGAGGCAAAGAATGGGCTACTTTAGACAATCGGTCTACCACCACAAAAATTGCTGTACATCCTTCAGAAGGTGGAAGTTCTAATATGAAATCCATAGATATCATTTTCCATGGTCTTTCAGGAACTGGCAAGGGTTTGAGTAAACCCCAAGCTCTGCTTCTTGCAGTCTTACTCCGGGTACAGTTAGTACATGAGTTTACGCATTTCTTACAAAATTCCTCCAGAGTTGGCCACCAGAATGTACGTTGTATCAAATCGAGAGTCTTGTGGACATCAAAGTGGCTTGTCAGGGGGTTATCATGAAAAAGCCTCAGAACAGACACTCGGTTACTTTCTGGCAAAAAGATTTTGTCCTTCAACCTCAGCAAACCTTCTTTAAGAACCAGTGTAATAGCAGAAGGGTAGGGGATCCTCACAGAGGCTTGTTTAATCTGTGAAAGAATGTCAGTTTGAATAACAAAAAGTTACCTGCAGGCAGGATGGTGTCTGGTACAGGAGGTTCTCCTGGGTCATCATACATACGAGACAGAGCATCCAGTTTAGTATTCTTTGATCCAGATCGGTAAGTGATATGGAAAGCAAACCTCGAGAAGAACAGTGCCCTTTGAGCTTGTCATGGCTTCAGACGTTTAGCAGATCTTAATACTCGAAGTTCTTATGATCAGTATAGATCAATATAGGGTGTGCCGCTACTTCCAACAGGTACCTCCATTCTTAGAAGGCAGCTTTGATGGCAAGCAGTTCTCTATTTCCCACATCATAGTTTCTCTTTGCTGGAGAAAGTGGAAGGGCGGATGAAACGTTTAAGTTTTCATCAACATACTCTTTTAAAGCTTCCTGCTCCTGTTCTGAAAATGGGAATATTCGCTCCAAAAGGAATCTCTGCTCCCGGGAGCAGTTCAATTGGGCAATCATATGGCCGATGAGGGGATAGGGTATCAGCCCCCCATTTGCTGAAGACACCAAAATATTCATGATAAGGTTTAGGCACTATTTGACAGACTTCAAGATTAGAGTTCATACACAGTAGGGTCACAGCAGAATTGAGTAATTCTGGTAAGCAATGTTCTCAACAATAGGTGGATTGGAAATGGAATCCAATCAATTTGAGGGTTGTGGGCCTGAAGCCAAGGTAGGTAGAAGTGAGAGTGATATGTATAAGCTTTGGGGTGGAGGAGAGGGATAAAGAAATGAGATTTTGAAAACGGAGGATAGTAATATGCAAAGGAGGAGTAGCGGGGGACATATTAGCTGGAATGGGAATCAGACTTGTAGGAGATGTTTCCCAGGGTGTTTGCTTGCAGTTCATCCAGCGTACAGTAGAGTTCTTTGTTGTATCTTCCTGCTGCTTGAGTTATCTTGCTTTAGTTATACTGCTGTGTTCAACTGCTATTTTGCACTCCAGCAGAAAATGCACTCACGCAGGACAATGCCCCGTCTGCGACTGTACCGCCACCCCCGTTTGACCACATAAGCTGGTGTAAATTTTTAAGGAGATGATCAAATGAGCAATTCTCTGCCCCCATTAGGAACTGATAAGGATCACATGAATTTGGAGGGAGGTTGGTCAAAACCAGACCATCAACAGACCCAGGCCTAAATTATTAAAGGTGATTGATTCTCTATTCACAGAAAGACAAAAGGAGGAAGTGAGAATCAATCACCACAAACAGACAAAAAGATATAGGACTAATTATCCTGAGTTTTGCAAAAAGTCAGTGCATAGCAGAGACAGTTTAAGGTGGAGATCACACAGCAGCATTTACCCTATAGTGTATATTGTTATAGTGTCTGGTTCTGTTCCTGTCAACACTGGAGTTTTGGTATTGCCCAAAAAAATCCATAAAAAGTGCATGTACATAACCATAAAGCAATAACAAAATGATCCGATGTCCAGAAACCAATGGCACCTAATTCCAAATAAAGATATGCCAAATATAAACAAGAAAATTTGGCTTATTTTTAAATTGTACCATTTTAAACAGTGGATTATATGTTGACACCATTTAAAAATTCATTTTTCTTGTTAATATTTGGAAAATCATAAAGCAGTTTGACTCTTTAAGGTTATATATATTTATTTATTTCAGGTACTTATATTGCGCCATCAATTTACGCAGCGCTTTCACGTATATATTGTACATTCACATCAGTCCCTAACCCTCGAGGGGCGTACAATCGAAGGTCACTAACTCACATTCATACATACACATACTAGGGACAACTTAGACAGGAGCCAATCAACCTACCAGCATGTCTTGGGCGTGTGGGAGGAAACCGGAGTACCCGGAGGAAACTCACGCAGGCACAGGGAGAACATGCAAACTCCAGGCAGAAGGTGCCGTGGTTTGGATTCAAACCAGCGACCCTAGTACTGCCAGGCGGAAGTGCTAACCATTTAGCCACTGTGCTGCCCATATATATATATGATATTTATAACCCAATAAAATACTGGGGTTAATAGTAGATAAATTTAACACACAAAAGTATGCCATTTTTTACAACAGTGAGAGCTGCTCTTGAAATAAAAGGAAAAGTAGTGTTACTTGGAGTCTTTATTCTCAAGTAAACATCAATGTTTACAGAGCTTGATATCCCATGGGGCTTCAAGTCTCTAAAGAGTATGATCATTGTAATGCTTCATCCATGGGCAGACAAAGAAAGCCTGATTCCTGCTTGGTGATTACAATAATGTGTTATTTATGTCATTGTACACACATCACACAAAGTGTTCTCATTGTGTTTTTCTAAATATTCTTTGCTTACCTACACCATAAAGCTGAAAAATATAATTTCCATATGAAAGCTGCCACATGGGTACCAATTATACAGTCATATCCTATTATCTTAAAATTGTTCTCTGTGTGAACTGGGCTGGTGTTTTAACTGCTACTTGAAGCAAACATTTCCTTTGGTAAACTAGCACAAAGTAGAAGCTGAAATACAATTCAAGTAGTTTTACAGAAAAATGTGTTCAGTGCTGCACCTTGGAACCTCTGGATGCAACACTAAACATTCACTTGAATAAATTTTAAATTTATTTCTGCACTTTTCCTGATTTTACTGAAGCTTATTGTATATGGAGTGTTTTGGTTTGAAATGTAGATTTAAATTTTAATATTGCATTAATGGATATGTTGGATAGTTATCTGTGATGAAATCATTAACATAATTTCAGCGGGGTATAGGGTGTGAGTGTTGTGGGTAGGTGAGATGTAGCTGGGTTGGCCTGGATGACTTTCTGAGTGGGATAGTGCCGAAGCTGAGTGATGAGCCCCATTGTGAGGAAGCCAGAGGGAGTGCATGTGGCTGTTTAAACACTTGAGCTCCGGAAGGTTTTACCCCCTTTATGACCAGGGCATTTTTTTTGCTGTTCAGCACTGTGCTACTTTGTCTGGTAATTGTGCACTCATGCAACACTGTACACAATATCTTTTTTTAACACAAATAGAGCTTTCTTGTGGTGATATTTGATCACCAATAGGTTGTTTAATTTTTTTATTATATAAATGAAAAAAGACCAGCATTTTTTGGGAAAAAAACTATATTTTCTCATTTCGGTTATAAAACATATCCAATAGGAAAAATTAAAAAATCTAACTTCTTCATAAATTTAGGCCAAAATGTATTCTGCTACATGTCTGCACAGTGGCTAAATGGTTAGCATTTCCGCCTGGCAGTACTAGGGTCGCTGGTTCAAATCCCAGCCACGGCACCACCTGCCTGGAGTTTGCATGTTCTCCCTGTGTCTGCGTGGGTTTCCTCCGGGTAATCCGGTTTACTCCCACACTCCAAAGACATGCTGGTAGGTTAATTGGATCCTGTCTAAATTGCCCTAATATATATATGTATGTATGAATGTGAGTTAGGGACCTTTAGATTGTACACCTCTTGAGGGTTGGGGACTGATGTGAATGTACAATATATATGTGTAAAGCGCTGCGTAAATTGACAGTGCTATATAAGTACCTGAAATAAATAAATGTCTGTGGTAAAAAAAAAAAATCCCAACAAGTGTGTATATTAATTGGTTTGAGTGAATATTATAGCATGTACAAACTATGGTATACAGTATATACTGAAATTTACACAGCTATGACACTATACTAGTAATGGCGATTATCAGTGACTTACAGTGGGACAGTGATAGTGTGGCAGGCAATCTAGTGCTAACAGATCCTCACTGGACAGGTACACTAACTAACTGACACTGACATCAATAGTGACACTAATACAGTGATCAGATATACTGTCACTGCACTAATGACACTGGCTAGGAAAGGGTTAACATCAAGGGGCAATCAAAGGGGTTAACTATGGCCCTAACAAGTGTAATATGTACTGCCTTTACTAAGAGATCTGGCTGCAAAGCAGGGAGAAGAAATAGCCAGATCGCTTCTCTGTGAGTCCTGTGTGTTTGTAAACACAAAACTATCAGCAGATCTCAGCCACAAATATTGACAAAATCACACCGTGTCCAACCTCTGTGTGGGTCAGCAGGGGATGCGCATGCCCCAAACCAGACACCTGCTGACAAAATCATGCTGTGTCCAACCTCCCTGTGGGTCAGCAGGGGATGTCAATGCCCCAATCCTGACACCTGCTGACGAATCACGCTGTGTCCAACCTCCGAGTGGGTCAGCAGGGGATGTCAATGCCCCAATCCTGACACCTGCTGACAAAATCACGCCGTGTCCAACCTCTGTGTGGGTCAGCAGGGGATGTGCATGCCCCAAACCTGACACCTGCTGACAAAATCACGCCGTGTGCAACCTCCGTGTGGGTCAGCAGGGGATGTCAATGCCCCAATTCTGACACCTGCTGACAAAATCACGCCGTGTCCAACCTCTGTGTGGGTCAGCAGGCGATGCGCATGCCCCAAACCAGACACCTGCTGACAAAATCACGCTGTGTCCAACCTCCGAGTGGGTCAGCAGGGGATGTCAGTGCCCCAATCCTGACACCTGCTGACAAAATCACGCTGTGTCCAACCTCCGTGTGGGTCAGCAGGGGATGCACATGCCCCAATCCTGACACCTGCTGACAAAATCACGCTGTGTCCAACCTCCATGTGGGTCAGCAGGGGATGCACATGCCCCAAACCTGACACCTGCTGACAAAATCACGCCCTGTCCAACCTCCGAGTGGGTCAGCAGGGGATGTCAATGCCCCAAATCTTGGAAGCAGGCTGGCAACGTTTCTTTATGTTGCTGAGTCTGCAGCTGCCTCCCAGTCATGGTAAATCTACTGTGACCAGATGACAAGTGGTTACTGTGACATTCTTGGTGCATGCTGGAATTTGTAGTAGCTATGCTCATCTACTGCAGCCTTTTCAGCTTACAAGCTGCAAAATCCAACTGCTTCCACAAGGCTGGATGTTGAAATTTAGTTGTGTGCTGTGTTTTCAGCTTTTAAAGGAATCGCAGAGTTACTTGTTGCTGCATTCACTGTTCTGCTAAGGCTTTGTTTTTATTCTAGAAATGACTTAAACTGATCAATTTATTATTTGCCAGCAAAAGAAAAAAGCTGAATGCTTCTTAATTCTGCTAACTGCTGCTAAAGGCTGATAATTGCAGTTTTGTGCCAGCATTTAGAAGCGTTGGCGTTTTATTAGGGGAAAAAACGCTCAAAAAAAGCTGTTGGGAGCCTTTTTAGTAGCGTTTAGAAGCATTCAGCATGTTTTTTCTGCTGGGAAAACGCTCCCAAAAAACAAATTTTCCCTGCTCTTAAATGCTGAAGCTTAAACGCTTCTAGCACAAAATAGTGTACATGGACACATAGGATAACAATATTAGCTTCTAGGAGCTTAAAAAAAATGTTAGTGTGCATGGAGCCAAAAGCTGGCACAAAACCGCTAGCATTTTGTCATCCAGTATTTCTCTGGCATTTTATTTTAGCTTATAGTGTGCATGGAGCAGTGTTGTTACATGGCTACTATCCTGGTTTGGACTACAGACACCCCCCTCCACCACCACCTTCATGACAAAATGGAAAGCGTTTTGCAGCTCCAGGGAGAGAGATGGCATTTCTGGAGTCAATAGGTATTTTCTTTATCCGTAGAAAATGTACTTAGTCTGAAAAGAGAATACATAATGCAGTTACCACTTTTAAATAAGGAATACTCAGTGAATAAATAGTGGACAGCAGGGGCAAATTGTTACTATACAAATGGTAGGCGGACCAAATCATCTCCATGCATATCTTGGCTATCAGACATTTCCTTTGGAGTTGCCTGTTTCTGTCCATTATTTGCATTGTTTTGTAGGATGTGGTTAAAAACAGTGAGGGGTTCACAGGGCACAGCTAAGGCAGTATGCTGACTGTACTGGTGCCTATTAATGCATAGGGACAGTTTTGTGGTTTTTGCTCTAAATACAGGTACAGTATGCTTAAGGTTGAATCCAACAATATTTTTGTTTTTTTGGTGCTTTTTGTGAATATTTTATGGTATATTTCATATAAATGGAGGCATTTCATATTAAACTTTTAGTGCAGAATAAAGGAAGGAAAAAATGTACTGCTGAGATAATACGGTGCTTCAAATGCTTTGTTGTTTATCCATAGCGATTAAATGTTCTGATTTCATATTCCCGATTTTATTATAACAGAGGAGGGAGAAGTGAGTAAGAAGAAGCTGAAGAAAAAAAAGGAGAAAACGAAATCTAAGAAGCCAAAGAAAAGGTAATCTTTTAAAATGATTTCAGAATGTGACTTTGAATGCTCTGTTCTTTATATACTTCTTCATATGAATTGTAACCTTGCAATTTTAATTTCAGTTCTGTTTTTTTTTAACTTTACTTACTGTAGGTCTGCATGGTTTTAGTAAAACCGTTTTCTGTTTGGTGTAATAGCTTTTCAGAGGTTGTGAAAATACTGCTAAAACATCCAGTACTATATGTATAGTTTAGTTTTTTTTCTGATCAGAACCCTGTGTTGGGTAGAAACAAAATAATTTGCATTGAATTAGGTAAGCAGTAATTAACAAGCAATACAGTCAAATAGAAAAGCAAAAAAATGTTTGGTTTTTTCAAGCCGATATTCAGAAAAGATCTTTTTTGGATGAGTACATTGGTTCAGTTTAGCACAATGTAAGTATGCATTAACCCAATGCTCCTCACCCTTTTTTCAGGCAAGGCACCCTTTAAAATTATGGACGATCTCAAGACACTCCTTTCTAAAACTAAACTAATAGTTTTACATATTGCAGCAGTAGCATCCACATACATAAGACACCCAACATTAGAGGGGACTTAGTCTTTCAAAGCAAATACCCTTTTTTTTTTTTTATAAATATTTATTAGATTTCAATCAGATATAATTAACATTTTCTTCATAAGATAATCATTATATTCCTCATGATTTATTTAATTCCCACAACCCGAGTCCCCCCCTAAGCCCCTCCCCACCCACACCTATCCCCGTATCCCCCCTCCCCCCTCCATCCCGCTCTGCCATTTCTTTTCAAGTCCGAAAGAGAGAGAAAGAATAAATAAATATATAGCACTATCCCCCTTTTTTTTTTTTTTTCTAAAACTCATTTCTAAAAAAATCATTGTTCGTCAAGAGGTGTAAATCAACTACATTTCACTTTCTTGTCTAAATACTTCCCATTTTCCCCACTTTTTATGGTACATCTCCATCCCATCTATGTGTGTATAATAAAGTCTTTCCATCTCACATAACTGACTCGTTCTGATCAACCAATCTTCTTCCGTCGGGACCTCCCTTTTTTTCCAAAACTTAGGAATCAAGCTTTTAGCTGCACTCAGAAAGTGCCAAATCCCTGAGTCCTTATATGATCTTACTGTGAGCTCAGAGATATGAAGGAGACATAACTCTGGGTCCAATCTAATATTGATCTTAGTAATTTTCCTCATTAAATGGACGATTTTCCCCCAGAACACCTGTATCTTTGAACATTCCCACCAAATGTGATATAGTGTACCCACTTCTCCACAGCCTCTCCAACATAGTGGAGAGTTCTCCCCGTTCATCTTGTGCTCCACACTCGGTGCAATGTGCCATCTAACTAAACACTTATAATTTAATTCCACTTC
The DNA here is from genome assembly GCF_062004578.1 of Staurois parvus. Taxonomy (NCBI): domain Eukaryota; kingdom Metazoa; phylum Chordata; class Amphibia; order Anura; family Ranidae; genus Staurois; species Staurois parvus. Next base: position 2,190,671 of record NW_028318510.1, on the reverse strand, counting down.
TCTCATACTAATATTTTCGTGAATTAATCTAAGCATTTTCCTCTGTTGCTCCTCACTAATCTCCCTCCCCATATCTTTTCCCCATTTCTCTATATAAATTAATTTTGTGTCAGTGTCTAGTGCCGTTAAGATTCTATATATTTTAGCAACACCATGTCTCCCATCTCCCCTTGTGTCTAATAAACTTTCAAATAGATTCCAATCCTTTTTTGTTCTCACCGGTTTTGGGAGACCCTCAAAAAAGTGTTTTAATTGGTGGTATCGAACCTCGTCCATTCTACTAAAAACCTCTCCCTTTAATTTCTCCATCTCTCTATAAGATCTTAATTCCTCACCCACCATTATATCTCTCAGTTGCGCGTCCTGTTTAGTAATCCAATTCCCCATGATATCTTCCTTCCCCGGTGCAAAGTAATCTGTATTTTTAAGTGGCATTAACTGTGAATTAAAAACCCAGCCCCTTTGTCTGTGTAACATCTGCCAAACTTTTAAAACAATAGAAGTGTATGTACTTGTGTTAACATCTAGTCCGCGATGATGTATAGGTAACCATATAATTCTATTCAGATTGGACCCACTCAGTATATTTTCAATTTTGACCCAACTTTTCCCTGGGTTATGAGTCCAGTCAAAGATTCTCGCGATCAAGGTTGCTTTATAATATCTCTTAAAATCTGGGAGCCCTAAGCCTCCTCTCTCTTTAATTCTAGTCAGTGTTTCATAGCATATCCTCGGTTTTTTTTTCCTCCATATATACCCCAAGAGCATTTTCCTTAGTGTCCTAAAAAAAACCTCTGGAATTTTAATTGGGATCATTTGAAACTTGTATAGGACTTTGGGCAAAATTATCATTTTTATCAGATTTATACGGCCCATCCAAGAAGGATTTCCAGTTCCCAACCTCTTCAATTCCTCTTTTTATCTCATTTAAAAGTGAAATGTAATTAATCTTATACATATTATTAATTGAGGCAGACAATTTTACCCCGAGATACTTTAGTTCTTTCTCTCTCCACACAAAGGGGAATTCTTCTTGTATTTTTTCTTTTTCACTATTTTTAAGATTTATATTTAAAATTTCTAATTTAAATACCCTTTTTTACACACTGGTACTGACTAGTATTCCAGCATTTCTTCTTTCACAGTTTCTCTCCCCCATCCACCTAATGTGACACCAGTGTTGACAGATAGGGGCGGGGAAGTCAAACAAGGCTGCCATGCAAGTGTCAATATCCTCCTTATCAGCCAATGACGTCAGCAGTTGTTAGAACGCTAGCGGCTGGCTAACACAGTGCCCAAGGTCGTACTTTACTCAATAAAAACCTATGGCTTTGCATTACAAAAAAGCAGGCTTGATCCACCCTCTGGCTTGTACACAGTTTTTGGGCAGTTTGTGGCAGTTTTTGCCAAAACACCCTGATTGAAAAAGGCTGCACTAACCACTTGAGCGCCAGAAGATTTTATCCCCTTCATGACCAGGACATTTTCTTCGCATTTCGAGACTGTGCTATTTTAGCTGGCAATTGCACGGTCATGCAACAGTGTGCGCAACTTAAATTTATATAATTTATTCCCCACAAATAGAGCTTTCTTTTGGAGGTATTTGATCACCACTGAGTTTTTTTTTAATTTTTATTATATAAACAAAAAATGACTGAAAATTAAAAAAAAAAAATAACTTTTTGCTATAAAACATATCCAATAAAAAAAAAAATCAAATTGCTTCATAAATTTTGGCCAAAATGTATTCTGCTACGTCTTTGATAAAAAAAAATAAACCCCAATAAGTGTATATTGGTTAATTTACTTGAATCTTATAGCGTCTACAAACATATACTGGAAATTTTATATTTTTTATACTAGTAATGGCAGCGATCAACGACTTATAGCAGGCAATTTGACATTAGCTGACGCTGGCTGGGGGGGTACATTAACTGACACTGACATCAGTAATGGCAGTAATACAGTGGTCAGTGCTAATACTATGCACTGTCACTGTACTTATGACACTGGCGGGGAAGGGTTAACATCTAGGGGCTCTTCAGGGGGAAAAAGCAGCAGGATCACTTCTGTGTGTACAGTGCATAGTGTTGTTGATTTTGCAAGCTGATCAGCAATTCTCAGCCATCAATCATTGGCTGATTGGCTTGTACTGTGCTGAATTACAGCACAGTCAGTACGGCAGGCACACGTGCGGTCCCCACCCGGAAGCACGGATCACATACTAGGTATGTGATCTAACACAGAATGGTGGCCATATCGCAGTATATCAATGTGGGGTTGTCTTAAAGTGGTTAATCATACCTAATTGATTTCATTTCTGGGGACACTGGAAATCACTGTAGTCAGCTCTACAACAATGATGGCCGCAATCTTCATGTCCTGCTCAGGTTCTTTGCGAGAGGGGTTCTCTGATCAGACATTGTAAAGAAGAGAGACAATAACATCAGGATCTCAACATCATTCAGACCAAGCCTGTTTTCCTTGAAAATAAATCAAATTGTTTTATGAATGGCGGTGAAACCAAGCGTGCAACACCCTGTGCTTGCATAGAACGTGAGCAGGACCTGCAAGATCGCAGCTATCACTGTAGTAGCACTGACTACTGCACTGGTTTCCAGATTCCCCAGCAATTTATCAGGTATAAGATATGCATAGTCACATTGTTGCAAACTAGACTTATGTAACTGCAATACAAATCAATCCTGGGGTTAAGCTTTAGGAACTGTTAAAAAAATCACAAAATATAACCAGTTTACAATTTTTTCTACTTAGATCTTGAGACCTATGGAGTCCTGTAGGAATCTCCTCTAGATGTGGGCTCCCACTAAGACTACAACTGTATGAACCTCTCGCGCTGCCTGTGTGTGCACAAAGAGCCACTGTCAATCACCGCTGTGGAGTCCGGTGCTGTGAACGGCTGCTCATACAGTTGAAGTGTCAGCAGTAGCACACCACGGAAGACTCCGTAAGACCCAGCAGCAAACCTAGAATGACAATGCAGGAATGCGTCTGGGGAAAAGTGTAAAAATGGAAGCTCCTTACAGCTTGCAAGTTATCTTATATTTAGCTGATTTAGGAAGAAAAAGAAATTACTTTATTACCACTTAAACCACTTTTCAACTTTTTCTGCTATGACCATTTTTAATTTAAAAATACTTTAACCTTTTCATCATTTTATGCCTGAAGATTAGTAACCCCCCAATCATATATTTTCTGAAAGCACACACACTGGAAAATTAAAATAGTTGTACATCCAAATTTATATGTCATATGATATTTGCGCAATGGTTTATCAAGGGTAAATTCTCAGTAAAAAATACATTAAGTTCATTTTATGGAACACAGATGCAAGGTATTATACAAGTTTTGGTAAAATATAAAAGATGAGGTTGCACTGAGTAAATAGATAGACAGCATGTCAAAGTTAGTCACTTACCCTCCAGAGGATTTACTCCCCTTCCTGATCAGGCCATTTTTTGCGTTACGGCGCTGCGTTGCTTTAACTGACAATTGCGCAGTCATGCAACGCTGCACCCAAAATAAATTTACGTCTTTTTTTATACCATAAATTGAGCTTTCTTTCAGTGGTATTTGATTGCCTGTGCGTTTTTAATTTTTTGTGCTATAAAAAAAAAAAAAGACTGACAATTTTGAGAAAAAAAACCAATATTTTTTACTTTGTTATTAAACGTGTCCAGCAAAAAAAAAATCTAATTTCGTCATAAATTTAGGCCAAAATGTATTCTGCTACATGTCAATCCCAATACGTGTAAATGAATTGGTTTACATGAAAGTTATAGCGCTTATAAATGGCGGTATATATACTTGGATTTTATTTTTTTATTTTTACTAGTAATGGCGGCGATCAGCGACTTACAGCGGGACTGAGGGATTGTGGTTGCATTCTGACACTGGGGGGAACGGACTTGGTGTCACTGACATCCCCAGTAACACCAATACAGTGATCAGTGCTATTAGAAAGCACTGACACTATACTAATGGCACCGGGCAGGAAGGGGTTAACGTAGGGCAATCAAAGGGTTAAATGTGTGCTGTTTTACTAGGGGCTGTGTGTTGGTGCTCAAACATCCCTCTGCATAGCCATTCACTGGGAAAATTAGTGTGATGCTGTTTCTCCTCTCCCAGCTCCTTATTCAGTCGAGAACAGAGGGCAAGTACTTAAGAGAGATTTCTTTCCATGTAAACAGAAATTGGGAACGTAGATGGGATGCTCTGGAGCAAGATTAACCCAATATTAATAAATCTGATTTAGTGCCAATTCATAACAGTGCATTGATCTGTGTTTTAGCGCAGCTGTACAAAGCAGATCAGTAAAAGGACATTGAAAAACAATCATTTCCAATAACCTATTCACACCATAATGCTACGTTGACCTTCGTTGCACTAAAATGCAACATGTATGCATTTTAACGCAACAGATGTAAGCGGATGTCAATGCAATGCATAGGATATCCTTTGAAAATGCAGTACACTTTAACGTGTGCTAAAATGCACGTCAACTGACATTTAAATGTATCTCAATGGATGTCAAAATGAATTGGTCAAAAGCATTGTTCACCTTAAAATTTGAACGATAACTGCAACTTCCTGCAGGAGGGAGGGAAGGTAATATACAGTAGAACATCATCTGCAAATGCCACCAATTTGTGCTCCTTATGTCCCACTTTTATTCCTTTTATGTTTTCATTGAGTTGAACTTTAGCTAATAATGGCTCTAAAGAAATTCTAAACAGTAATGGGGATAAAGAGCACCCTTATTTAGTGCCGTTCCCCAATATAAAGGTGGGCAAAAATAATCCATTGATTTTGACCCTGACAGTTGGATTATCATATAAAGACATTATCCAGGAAAGCATTTTGGGTCCCAGGCCTATATGTTGTAGAATTGTTAACAAGAATGACCAATCTAAATGTTCAAAAGCTTTTTCAGCATCTGTTGATAGTGACAGAAAACCCATGTCATTCATCTTTGCAAAGTAAGATAATAACAGGGTTCTAATAAGAGTTGTCCCTAGTTTCCCTGCCTGGAATAAAACCGACTTGATCTGGATGTATCAAAGTACAGAGTAAGTGTTGGAGACGTTGAGCCAAAATGTTAGCAGAATGTTTATTATCGCCATTTAATAAAGATATTGGTCTATAGTTTTGGCACACAATTGTATCTTTTCCCTCTTTTGTAACAACCACAATATGAGCTGTCAAGGCCTCCTGCCTGAAAGATGCCCCATTAGATTTGGTATTAGCCTGTTTCAAAAACTGAGACAGGATCTGTTGATAGATCTTACAGTCTTACAGTATATTACAGAAAAGCCATCAGGACCAGGACTTTTATCCTGTGGCATAGACTTTAAAGCATTGTGTAATTCCTCCTCTAAACTACCCTCTAGTGAATCCCCTATCTTATCTGAAAGATTTGACTTCGCCAATACATATCTGTACATCTCCTCCCACCTTCTATATGTTTGTGCGCATGATTTAGCCTTATATGATATAATGATTGATAGCAAGCTTCAAATATTGGAGCTATCTCTAGTGAGGAATATTTTATTGACCCTGATTCGTCTTTAATTTTTGGTATTAAGGATCGTGCTTTTTGGTTTTCATAGGCAATGGTTTAAAAGACCCTACAGATCATCACTTTAGTTAGTTAACTGTATATATTGGCTCTGGAATGATTGCTTATACTCCAGCATGTGCGAAAATATGCAACATGTGAAAGAATGACACCAGCATCTGATTGTCTTCTGTTCCAGCCGACCTTGAATGCAGTATCCGTCAACATACACAGCCATTTCTTCAGGAACATGTGTGTTGGGAATAATATGCTAAGATATGTAACGTGTAGCGCAAGTGACTTTTTCAAACATAGGCACCCCCTACAACTGTTGATTCATATGTTCATGTATGGGGGGCAGAGTAGACTTTTCTAAGTGCTTGAATGTAACGTTCTTTTTGACACCTTTTTTTTTCACTAAAACTTTACGTCACGTAGGGGGAAAAACAGTCCTCTATATAATATAAAGTCTTTGTGATAGGTAAGGATGCACCAATACCTGTTTTTGTTACTGGCGAGTACGAGTATGTATACTTGTGCTCAAGCACTTGCCGATAGCAATTACCGATACCTTTTGTGGTGCGATTTGAGCCCACACATAATGACTGGGCTCAAATAACACTGCAAAGAATGGCATGTGATTTGAACAGGAATGTGGTGCAATTCCTGTCCGAATCGCATGCGGTTTCTTGCACCGCTCCTGTGTGAACCCAGGCTGAAGTCACTGACAAGCCTGAGTTCACACAGGAGCGGTGTGATTCTTTGCAGTGCAATTTGAGCCCATTCTTTTTGTATGGGCTCAAATCGCAGTGCAAAGGTATCACTTTTAGGTATCTGAGCATTTGTACGAGTACAAGTACCCGTGCAAATGCTTAGCGTCGGCACCAATATCAGTATAGATATCAGTGCAAACCTAGTGATAGGTTCTCTTTAATGACAAATCAAACTCTAATAACTCCAGCCCCATTGTTGATCATTTATAATCATTTTTACTCCATTTGAGTATAAGCAATCATTGCACAAATTAAAAGCATGCATTTTTAATGTGAAAATGTGGATCTGGCCTAACAGTGACCAGACTTTGTGTCTTATCTCCTATAATCTCCAGTTCAGCACCATCTGAATTTCTATTTTATGTAGTCTGTGAATGAAATGTTATCCAATCTTATTAAGTGGTTTCAAATTTAAAAAAAAAGTTATAATTTGAAAACGTTCGGTATTGGGAAGCTGATCTTCACACATCGGTAATACAGTCTGTTGAGAATCTTATTAAACTACAGTGTTTTGTTATTTTCTGCTCTGTGCCTTTTATTTTCAGCTCTTACTGACTCTCCTTTTTAAAGTAAAAAATATTAGGGCAGTAACAATACATACAGCTTATTGAGTCTATTTTCTATCAATTGACTCTGATTTCTCTGTTTTTAGTTCTCCATTTTGTTGACTTCTTTTTTTTTTTTACAAATTCACCAAAAAAGCAATGGGGTTTAATGTGACTCCATCCTATGGTAATATCTGCATGAATGACTAATCAGTTATATAAAAGTGTTTATCTGCTGGGATTTATACAGTTATAGTATTGTGGGTATACCGTGTTCAGAATAAATGAGTAAACCCCTTTTGAAAAGTAAGATTTTAATTATTATCTCAATGAACAAAATTTTGACAAAACTGAGTTTTATTGAACATTTGTTCAGCTAATTACATGAAAGTAAGGATAATATAACGTAGATTACAAAATCTTCAGTTTTACTCAAATTATTTGATGCAAAAATTAATATACCCCCACAACAAAAACTGCTGCATTAGTATTTTATATGACCTCCATGATTTGTAAGGATAGCACCAAGTCTTCTAGGCATGGAATGAACAAGTTGGCGACATATTGCAACATCTATCTTTATTCATTCTTCAAGAACGACCTCTTTTAGAGCCTGGATGCTGGATGTAGAGTGATGCTCAACGTGTCTCTTCAGAACTCCCTATAGGTGTTCGATTTGGTTCAGATCAGGAGACATACTTGGCCACTGAATTTTTTTCACCCTGTTCTTCAGAAATGCAACAGTGGCCTTAGATGTGTGTTTTGGATCATTGTCTTGTTGAAAAGTGCATGACGACCGTGGGCACAGAGTGTTGGTAGCATCTTCACTTTCAATAGAAAGCAGTACCTCTGTGAATTCATGATACCATCAATGAAATGCAGCTCCCCGACACCAGCAGCACTCATTTTTTCTTTGTACTCCTCACCTTTGCGACACCATACAGTTTTGAAGCCATCGATCCCAAAAAACTTTAGTCCCAGTAGTCTTATTTTTCAGCATGGGCCCTGACAAATGAGCTTTTTGTGCACGGGCTTTAGGAAAGGCTTTTTTTGTGGATGACACCCGTGCATGCCATTTCTCAGCAGTATATGCCTTACTGTGTCATGGGAAACAATCACTCCAGTTTTCTACTTCTACTTCTTGAGCTAACTGCAGTGAACTTGCATGGTGATTTTCTTAATCCCTTTTCATCAGAAGACGCTCCTGTTGAGGTATTAACGTCCATGGATGACCTGGACGTCTCTGTGAGATGGTGGAAGTTCCATCTTGGTTACATGTTTGTATCACTTTGCTACAGTATTCTGACTGATAAATAAAGCTTTGCTGATCTTGTAGCCTTCACCTTTCTTGTGTAAAAAAAAAAATGATTTTCTTTCTCAGGCCTTGTGACATTTCTCTTCCATGTGGTGCCATTGCTGACAGCATGAAATGGGAAGGGGTTTTCTTTAAGTAACACCCTTTTGTAAACTGTATGCTGGACACCTGTTTAATGAATAATTAGACTCACTTGTAGTTGAATTCTTTTTCATTAGGATTTTGTTGTCTAAAATGTAGCTTTGCTCCTAGGAATTTCATTGGGATGTATTCATTTTTGCAACATGGTCTTGAATAAATTTGTTATGAAAAATACTTTTTTGTGTGTGTAAATTGACAAATCTTGTTTGCAATCATTGGTCCGCATTGAGGGGAGTATTTTGTAGTGTAGAAAATGCTGATTCTGAAAGGAGAGTAAAGGTTTCCTGACATATCTGTTGGGGTGTACTCATTTATGCTGAGCACTGTATGTGTATATTTTCAATATGAATACCTTTTTTAATTACATTTATATATTACGTTCCCTTATGTTATATATAACTTATTCTCATTTGAAGCTGATCAATTATAAAAGTTTCCATTCAGGCTCCTTAAAGAGTGAATAAAAAACTTCAATTCACCAGAATATATAGAATAGTTTCTGACTTTGAGGTGTGGGTGTTAATAATCCCCAAGTAGTAGTATTTTAACCATACAATGGAGTATTTCAGTTGGACCTATAATCAATTTAATAGCATCTTTAAAGGTAAATGTATCATCCTAGTCACAATACAAGGAGGGTCAGGCACAATTCATCTTATCTGGTTTATGCATTAAATTGTCTGAGGTCTTCTTTTTGTAGGAGAGACCAAAGAAATGGTCAGAGAGATGATCGGAGTCAAAATTTCAGCAAACGTAGAGTAAGCTGATAGAGGACATGCTGTCCTATTTACAAAAAGCAGGGCATGAAATTGTGCAACTACAACTTCAAAATGACTGCTGAGAATTGCCAGTAAATGCAGAGAGCTGCAGGGGAGAAATAGGGTTAGGGGTCTGTGTCCTTAACTGGTTAAATTAACTCTCAAAAGACATATTTGCATTGTGGAAAAAAACTATAAAATAGACACTATTTTTGAGGCATAGTCACTCAGTTCTAACTATGTTGCTTTGGTCGCAAAACAGAACCAAATATTCATGCTAGAATTTTTGTATGCAGATTACATATTAATAGCTGGGCAGCACAGTGGCTAAATGGTTAGCTCTTCCGCCTGACAGTACTGGGGTCGTTGGTTCGAATCCCAACCACGGCACCACCTGCTTGGAGTTTGCATGTTCTCCCTGTGCCTGCGTGGGTTTCCTCCCGGTACTCCGGTTTCCTCCCACACTCCAAAGACATGCTGGTAGGTTGATTGGCTCCTTTCTAAACTGGCCCTAGTACAGTCAGCTCCATAAATATTGGGACATCGACACAATTATAACATTTTTGGCTCTATACACCACCACAATAGATTTGAAATGAAACGAACAAGATGTGCTTTAACTGCAGACTGTCAGCTTTAATTTGAGGGTATTTACATCCAAATCAGGTGAACGGTGTAGGAATTAAAACAGTTTGCATATGTGCCTCCCACTTGTTAAGGGACCAAAAGTAATGGGACAATTGGCTTCTCAGCTGTTCCATGGCCAGGTGTGTGATATTCCCTCATTATCCCAATTACAATGAGCAGATAAAAGGTCCAAAGTTCTTTTCAAGTGTGCTATTTGCATTTGGAATCTGTTGCTGTCAACTCTCAAGATGAGATTCAAAGAGCTGTCACTATCAGTGAAGCAAGCCATCATTAGGCTGAAAAAACAAAACAAACCCATCAGAGAGAACAACTGTTTGGAACATTCTTAAAAAGAAGGAACGCACCGGTGAGCTCAGCAACACTAAAAGCCCCGGAAGACCACGGAATACAACTGTGGTGGATGACCGAAAAATTATTTCCCTGGTGAAGAAAACACCCTTCACAACAGTTGGCCAGATCAAGAACACTCTCCAGGAGGTAGGTGTATGTGTGTCAAAGTCAACAATCAAGAGAAGACTTCACCAGAGTGAATACAGAGGGTTCACCACAAGATGTAAACCATTGGTGAGCCTCAAAAACAGGAAGGCCAGATTAGAGTTTGCCAAACGACATCTAAAAAAGCCTTCACAGTTCTGGAACAACAACCTATGGACAGATGAGACCAAGATCAACTTGTACCCGAGTGATGGGAAGAGAAGAGTATGGAGAAGGAAAGGAACTGCTCATGATCCTAAGCATACCACCTCATCAGTGAAGCATGGTGGTGGTAGTGTCATGGCGTGGGCATGTATGGCTGCCAATGGAACTGGTTCTCTTGTATTTATTGATGATGTGACTGCTGACAAAAGCAGCAGGATGAATTCTGAAGTGTTTCAGGCAATATTATCTGCTCATATTCAGTCAAATGCTTCAGAACTCATTGGACGCCGCTTCACAGTGCAGATGGATAATGACCCAAAGCATACTGCAAAAGCAACCAAAGAGTTTTTTAAGGGAAAGAAGTGGAATTTTATGCAATTGCCAAGTCAATCACCTGACCTGAATCCGATTGAGCATGCATTTCACTTGCTGAAGACAAAACTGAAGGGAAAATGCCCCAAGAACAAGCAGGAACTGAAGACAGTTGCAGTGGAGGCCTGGCAGAGCATCCCCAGGGATGAAACCCAGCGTCTGGTGATGTCTATGCGTTTCAGACTTCAGGCTGTAATTGACTGCAAAGGATTTGCAACCAAGTATTAAAAAGTGAAAGTTTGATTTATGATTATTATTCTGTCCCATTACTTTTGGTCCCTTAACAAGTGGGAGGCACACATGCAAACTTTTGTAATTCCTACACCGTTCACCTGATTCGGATGTAAATACCCTCAAATTAAAGCTGACAGTCTGCAGTTAAAGCACATCTTACTCGTTTCATTTCAAATCCATTGTGGTGGTGTATAGAGCCAAAAATGTTAGAATTGTGTCGATGTCCCAATATTTATGGACCTGACTGTATGTGTATGAATGTGAGTTAGGGACCTTAGATTGTACGCCCCTTGAGGGTTAGGGACTGATGTGAATGCACAATATATATATATGTAAAGCACCGCGTAAAATTGACGGCGCCATATAAGTACCTGAAATAAATAAATAAATAGCTGCTACTAAGTGTTCTCCTGTGTATCATAAATACTTGTCACAGCTTTCTATTAAAGTAGCATTCTGTATCCATATTTTTTCATCCTTTTATCAGTGCTATTGATCTCCTACAGACTCCTTCAGCCTCTTCCTTTCTACATGCACTTCTGTGTCATCTGTGCATCATTGCTCTGAGCCAGCTTCCAGATAGTTAAAACAATGAACCATGCCTGTGCAGTGTGTGTCACCATGGCTGATTGTAGTATTAACCAGAGGTGCATGTGACAGGGTGACACCGGAGCACAGTTGGGAGACAGTAGTCACCTCATAACAGGAAGTGCCTGAACAAGAACTTTCATGGAAGGATTTCCGGGTGTTATTTTAAAATATTGAAAATTATCTTTTGAAATAACATTAAAATTATGAGCTTTTAGTAGCTAGGTATGCATATACTTTATACCTACACTAGTAAATTTATTAACCGCTTCCCATCCGCCGTTTAGCAGTAATACTGCTACATGGCCGCACGGGTGCGCAAAATCATGTATTTATACGTGATTCGCACTCCCGCGGTGATCGCGGGCTGAAGGTGCCGTGATTTGGTCCCCAAGGGATCAGTCATCAGATTTAGGCCAGTGATGTTCGGCCTAAATCGGTTGATCGATCCCTGGCCTATCACAGATATTCCTGTACCTGTGTTTACACATACAGTTGTGACCAAAATTATTCAACCCCCACTGAAATTGAGTGTTTTGGCCAGTTTGACATTGCTTTTGATCATTCAGTCATCTTGCTTACATTTACATTAAAGAGGCACTTGTAGGTCAGACAAATATAACATAACAGTTATAATGAAATAACCACAAATGTCTTTTCTGTGCTCACAGCATTATCAGTTTTATTCAACCCCCAAGTGACATTCAATCTTAGTACTTAGTACAGCATCCTTTTACAGTTATAACAGCTTTTAAACGTGAAGCATAGCTTGACACAAGTGTCTTGCAGCGATCTACGGGTATCTTCGCCCATTCTTCATGGGCAAAGGCCTCCAGTTCAGTCACATTCTTAGGCTTGCGCACTGCAACTGCTTTCTTTAAGTCCCACCAGAGGTTCTCAATCGGATTTAAGTCTGGTGACTGCGATGGCCACTCCAAAATGTTCCAGCCTTTCCTCTGCAACCATGCTCTAGTGGACTTGGAGGTATGCTTGGGATCATTGTCCTGTTGAAAGGTCCAACGTCTCCCAAGCCTCAGGTGTGTGACGGACTGCATCACGTTTCCATCCAATATCTCCTGGTACTGAAGAGAATTCATGGTACCTTGCACACGCTGAAGCTTCCCTGTACCTGCAGAAGCAAAACAGCCCCAAAGCATGATTGACCCTCCACCATGCTTCACAGTAGGCAAGGTGTTCTTTTCATCATAGGCCTTGTTCTTCCTCCTCCAAACATAGCGTTGATCCATGGGCCCAAACAGTTCTAATTTTGTTTCATCAGTCCACAGAACACTATCCCACAACTTTTGTGGTTTGTCCACATGGCTTTTGGCATACTGCAGTCGACTCTTCTTATTCTTTGGAGACAGCAAGGGGGTACGCCTGGGAGTTCTGGCACGGAGGCCTTCATTACGCAGTGTGCGTCTTATTGTCTGGGCTGAAACTTCTGTACCCACATCTGACAAATCTTTTCTCAGTTCCTCAGCAGTCACACGGGGACTTCTCTCCACTCTACGCTTCAGGTAGCGCACAGCAGTCGAAGTCAGCATCTTCTTTCTGCCACGACCAGGTAGCGTTTCAACAGTGCCCTTTGCCTTGAATTTGCGAATGATGCTTCCTAAGGTGTCTCTTGGTATGTTTAACATCTTTGCAATCTTCTTATAGCCATTGCCCTTCCTGTGAAGAGAAATCACCTCTTCTCTTGTCTTCCTGGACCATTCTCTTGCCTTCACCATGTTTGTAACCACACCAGTAAATGTCTAGAAGGAGCTGAGTATCACAGTCATTTTAAAGCTGCCTAATTGGTGCTTATTATGCTTGATTGCTGCTCGGTGACATCCACAGGTGTTTTCAATACCTGATGGAAAGCACCTGTATGAACCTCTGTTCTTCAGAGTGGTAGTCTTTAAGGGGTTGAATAATTGTGGCAATGAAGAAACCACATAAGAACCATTTACTACTGTATTACATAAACAATTGATGTCATTTTAGTTGCATTTGGGTAGTTACAACGTCCTTGTAGGATTTGATTCTGAATACAATTCCAAATGTACACTATAGTCCCTAAACCCCTTTACAGCATTGGGGGTTGAATAATTTTGGTCACAACTGTACACAGGTACAGGAAATGATGAAATCTCTCTCTGGGCACATTCCGCCACAGTGAGTAAAATCAGCACACGCACTTAGAACACTTTTTAGGAAACATTTAACCCCTTGATTGCCCCCCCCCAGTTAACCCCTTTATTGCCCTGTCACCAGTGTCAGTACAGTGTACAGATTTTTTTTTTTACTGCTTACTGTATTAGTGTAACCGGCGACTTCAGATAGAGTTCGTTAGCGCCCCTCCCAGATAGCATCAGATTGCCTGTCATTACACCAGTCATCACATTTAAACCCTTGATTGCCAGGAACACGCTCACATACACAATAAACCCCCATTGCTAGTGTCTGAACGTATCAATATCTTTGATCAGATCAGCACTTTACCAGCGTGCACATTAGTATAGTGTCCCCAAAAACGCAGTATTAGCGGGATCAGCCCCGACACCTGTGTTTAGCCCCTACGCTTACCCCCCTCCTCCCCCAGGAGGTGCAGTGTCAGTAGATCGCTGTCATTTGATATATTGCACACAAAACTGCAGTGTTTGCAGAATTAGGCCTGATCTCTGTTGGCACTTGCAGGTAAATGTTTTTGTAGCGGTTCAAGCAATGCAGATGGCCAGATGCTCTTTTTCCCGTGAGCTGCACAAGGTACCTATAAATTTAGTGGCCAAAATATCCAATGAAAGGTACTCTAGTGAAGAGGCCTACAGGATTCTGAGCATGTCAGATGAGAGAAAAGGGGAAGCCTCACTGACAGAATCTGCCTAAGAATACGAACCTGTAGACAGCAGCAGCACCCTGACAGATAGCTCAGACGATGGAGAAGAGGTCCCTGCTAAAGTCAGGCCTGACTACGTTCCTAGGTTGTTGAGATGTTACAATCGCATGATGATTCTCATATGCAGCAGAGTGCCAGTACTAGTGACGCTCTACCTTTTAGCGAAATGGCAAGCACCAGCAGCCTAGTGCATCCTGGTCTTTTTTATACCAGCACTGCAGTATCACTTGGTGACGTGGTGAGTCCCATAAATGCAGTAGAAGTTGGTGCGGTGGCTACCACAAGTATTGTCCCGCAGTCACCAAGAATTCAAACACAGGCCCATAGAGCCCCTAGTGTGCTTCCAAATCCCGATTGGTGGCCCACATATTCTGCAGCACCCATACTTCCCCCATTCACTGCCCAACCAGAATTCAGATTTTTTTTTTTTTTGGAGCGTTTTTTCTTAACTGAACATCTGTATGCATTGAGTGTGGATCAAAGCAATGTATATGCACAACAATTTATCACCGCTAACCCAAATTCAAACCTTGCCAGTCCATTTGCATGGAAACTCATTGCGGTTTCTGAATTTAAAGTTTTCTTGGGCCTAACCCTCAACATGGACATTACTTAAAAAAAAAAAAAAAAAAGAATTGTGGTCATATTGGTCCACAGACTCGATTCATCATATGCTCATGTTCTCTGCTGCCATGGTCAGGCATAGATATGAGAATATAATGTGTTTTATGCATTTCAAAGACAACACACTTTGTTGTCCTCTGGGTGACCGTGAATTTGACCAGCTCCACAAAATTCAGCCCCTTGTAAATCACCTTAACCAAAAATTTGCAGATGTCTATACTCCCCAGCAAAACATCTGTGTTGATGAGTCCCTCATTATTTTTTCTGGCCGCCTTGCATTCAAACAATTTCTCCCCTGCAAGCGTACCAGATATGGGGTCAAGATGTATAAGACCTGTGAGAGGGCAACAGGCTATACATATAAGTTTCGGATTTATGAGGGAAAAGATAGTCACGTGGAGCCCCCCGGATTCCCAGACTACATGAGGAGCAGTGGCAAGATAGTTTGGGACTTGGTGTAATCCGGTTTCCATATGGGGTACCACTTATACATGGACAATTTTTATTCAAGTGTGCCACTATTTAGACATTTGTACAATCTTGGAATTGGTGCATGTGGCACCGTGCGACCTAATCACCGAGGCTTCCCCCAACGCCTTCTAAATACCCATCTTAGAAAGGGGGAAAAAGCCTGCTTGAGAAATGAGGAATTGCTGACAGTGAAGTGGAAGGACAAATGGGATGTTTTTGTCCTGTCTTCCATTCACGCAGACACGACCATCCAAATTGCCACAGCAGCTGGTGTTGTTGAGAAGCCCCTCTGTGTCCACGACTATAACCTTAACATGCTTTTTTGTCCCCCCTTTCCTGGCCAACCTGGTCTCTGCCTCAAGAACTACTTACGTTGCTACCATACTAGTGAAGTATTAGTTTAGGGTATAGCACGGCACAGTTCGGGGCACATGAAAATAAAAAGTACAAAAAAAATTTTAAAAACCAAAAATAATTGTATTTTTTTTGTCGCCGAGTTACTGTTCTACTGTTACGATTTTACTGTTTTATTGTTAACCATTGCTGTTTTCTTTGCAGGAATGCCATTCAGTTGCAGCACCGACCTAGTTATTCTGACAGCAGCAGGAACTTGCTCTCAGAATATAAATAAGTGTGTGCAGCGCTCTTGGATGAGATTTTTCATCCACAGTTAAAAAAAAAGAGCATATATGCCGAAGCATGGGGGCCTAGGGTGGTCAGTGGGTGGATGGCCCCTATGGTTTCGGCATATATATTTTATAATGTTTTGGCACATATTTGAATTAAAAAGTTGTTTTATTGAATTACTGTTTTATCGGTATTGTTTTATTAACGGTTGCTGTTTTCTTTGCAGGAATGCCATTCAACTGCAGCACCGCCTTGTTTATACAGGGTCTTGGTCTCAGAATATACATAAGTGTGTGCAGCACTGTTGGATGAGATTTTTCATCCACAGTTAAAAAAGAGCATATATGCTGAAGCATGGGGCCTGGGTGGCCAGTGGGTGGATGGCCCCTATGCTTAGGTATATATTTAAATAAAAAACATTTTTGGCAGAGATTTCTTTATCCACATCGACCTATGTGAATAGAGGAATCTGCTAGGTTCTTTTTTTCATGTGTGCCCACCATTAGAAGTGGGTGGATGCAGGGTGGTATATTCTAATGGTGGGCATATCACACTTTTTCTGGCAGAGATTTCTTCTATTTTTTTCATTCACCCACAGGCTGCATAAAACAAAAAAAGAACATAGCATATATGCACAACAAGGACCAGCGATGTACTGGTACATCACTAGACTTTGAGTGGTTATAATTAGATGATGCCTGCCAGCTTCTTGGGCAGTCCCGTGCCATCAGAGGAACCTTAGAATTAGGGATACACCGAAATTCTGGTTGCCGAAACGCTTTGGCCGAAAACACCCCTTTCAACTGTCAGCCAAAATTAAAAATAGCACCGATACAGGTGCCGAAAAAACCCTGCCCCTCAAATCCACCCGCCCCACGCCATCGCACACCCACCGCCGCTTGGTAGTTCAGTCTTACTAGTCTTACCTCAAAAACTTCCGATCCTGGCGTTGGGCATAGAGATGAGAGAAGGAAAGATCTCTATGCCCTAGGAGGACTGGAGCAATGTAACTTCCAGTTCCAGCCATTTTTTTAATTTTATTTTTTAAAGCTCTAGATCAATGCTTTTTTTTTTTATCTAATGCTTTACATTGCAGAGGAGAGATGTGTCTTATTGACCCCATATACTGAGGAACAGAAGTATTTGAACACCCTGCGACTTTGCAAGTTCTCCCACTTAGAAATCATGGAAGGGGTCTGAAATTCACATTTTAGGTGCATTTCCACTCTGGGAGACAGAATTTAAAAAAAAAAGATTCAGGAAATCACATTGTATGATTTTAAAGAATTTATTTGTCTTGCACTGCTGAACATAAGTATTTGAACACCTGAGAAAATCAGTGTTAATATTTTGTACAGAAGCCTTTGTTTGCAATTACAGAGGTCAAACGTTTCCTGTAGTTCTTGACCAGGTTTGCACACACTGCAACAGGGATTTTGGCCCACTCCTCCACACAGATCTCCTCTAGATCTGTCAGGTTTCGGGGCTGTCGCTGAGCAACACGGAGTGTCAGCTCCCTCCAAAGCTGTTCTGTTGGATTTAGGTCTGGAGACTGGCTAGGCCACTCCAGAACCTTGATATGCTTCTTACGGAGCCACTCCTTGGTTATCCTGGCTGTGTGCTTCGGGTCATTGTCATGTTGGAAGACCCAGCCATGACCCACCTTCAATGCCCTGACTAAGGGAAGGAGGTTGTTGCTCAAAATCTCACAATAAATGGCCCCATTTATCCTCTCCTTAATACAGTGCAGTCGTCCTTTCCCCTTCGCAGAAAAGCACCCCCAAAGCATGATGTTACCACCCCCATGCTTCACAGCAGGGATGGTGTTCTTGGAATGCAACTCATCCTTCTTTTTCCTCCAAACACGATGAGTGAAGTTAAGACCAAAAAGTTCTACTTTGGTCTCATCTGACCACATGAGTTTCTCCCATGCCTCCTCTGGATCATCCAGATGGTCATTGGCAAACTTCAGACGGGCCTGAACATGTGATGACTTGAGCAGGGGAACCTTCCGTGCAATGCATGATTTGAAACCATGACAGCGTAGTGTTCTACCGACAGTGACCTTTGAAACTGTGGTCCCAGCTCTCTTCATTTCATTGACCAGCTACTCCCTTGTAGTTCTGGGCTGATTCCTCACCTTTCTTATCAGTGATACCCCACGAGGTGAGATCTTGCATGGAGCCCCAGTCCGAGGGAGACTGACAGTTGTCTTTAGCTTCTTCCATTTTCTAACAATTGCTCCAACAGTTGATCTATTTTCACCAAGCTGCTTGGCAATTGCCCCGTAGCCCTTTCCAGCCTTGTGGAGGTCCACAATTTTGTCTCTGGTGTCTTTTGACAGCTCTTTGGTCTTGCCCATGGTAGTAGTTGGCGTCTGACTGACTGTGGGGTGGACAGGTGTTTTTAAAGAGCTCAGACAGGTGCTAGTAAGTTAGATTAATGAGTGGAGTAGAGGTGGACTTTTTAAAGGCACAGTAACAGGTCTTTGAGAGCCAGAATTCTTGCTGTTTCTTAGGTGTTCAAATACTTATGTTCAGCAGTGCAGGAAAAATAAATTCTTTAAAAATCATACAAGTGATTTCCTGAATTTCCTCTGAGTGGGAATGCACCTACAACGTGAATTTCAGACCCCTCCATGATTTCTAAGTGGGAGAACTTGCAAAATCGCAGGGTGTTCAAATACTTCTGTTCCTCACTGTATCTCTCCATAAGGAGGACCTGTCACTTATTATTTCTATCACAAGGGATGCATGTATTTCTTGTGATAAGAATAAAAGTGATTACAATTTTTTTTCTAAAGGAACAGTGCAGAAATAAAAAAATTAAATACATTTTTTTAAAAAAGTTTAAAGTGCCCCCGTCCCCCCATGCTCGCACATAGTGGTGAACGCATACGTAGGCCATGCCCACATATGTAAATGGTGTTCAAACCACACATGTGAGGTATCGCCACAAACGACAGCGCAATAGCAATAATTCTCGCACTAGAACTCCTCTGTAACTTTACACTGCTAACCTGTAGAAATTTTTAAAGCATCACCCATGGAGATTTTTGAGCACCGCAGTTTCATGCCATTCCACGATCGTGTGCAATTTTAAAACGTGACATGTTGGGTATTTATTTACTCACCGTAACATCCTCTTACATATTTTACAAAACATTTGGGGTGTATATTGTTTTTTTAATCAAAGTGTATTTTTTGGCAAAAAATATATATTCATTTTAAAAACTGCACATTTCGGTTTTCGACCAAGTGCATTTTGAATTTTCGGTTTCGGCACCCGAATGTTCATTTCGGTACACCACTACTTAGAATGCAGCCATTGTTTCTGCCAGCTGACCATAGAGCTGATTGAAGACCAGAATGGTGCCAATCATCTCTATCGTCTAAGAAATTGGAAGCTACAAGGATATAAACAGCACCATTTGTAAATTGGGAAATCATCTGATCACCCCGATCTTGGTGAGATTAGATGATGTAAGGGCAGAGGAGATATCTAGAGTCTAATAGACCCCAGATTTCTCAAAAAAAGAATACCTGTCAATGCCCATTGAAGTCACAGGGGATATTTACATTCTCTGTGATAGCAATAAAAGTGATCAATAAAAAAAATAAAGGGACAGTGTAAAAATAATTAAAAAAAGCAAAATAACTAAAAAAAAAAAAAAGCACCTTCGCCCCTCCCCATCCCCCCCATGCGCCAACATTGACCCAGTGCCGGTATGTAAACAGCGGTTGCACCATGCATGTGATGTATCGCCGAGAATGTCGGATCAATGGCAGTAATTCTAGCACTAGAACTCCCCTGTAAATCTAAAATGGTAGTTTGTAAAGGCTTTTAAAGCATTGCCTATAGATATTAAAAATGTATGCAGTTTGTCGCCACTGCACGGGGCATGCGCAGTTTTAAAACCTGTCATGTATGGTATCTATTTACTCGACATATCATCATCTTTTATATTTTTCCAAATCATTGGCCAATATATTGTCTTTTTGTGCATTAAAAGTAAAAAAGTGTATTTTATTTTTAAAATTTGCATTTGAAAAATAGCTGTGGGAGTACTATGTGACATAAAAAATTTCAACACCAACCATTTTATTCACTAGGGTGTCTGGGTTAAAAAAAATATTTAATGTTTGGGAGTTCAAAGTAATTTCCTAGCAAAAAATACAGATTTTTTTTTTTCATGTTAACATCCCCATACTCGGTAGAAGTAGCAGAATGTATTTTGGGGTATAATTCCACATATACCCATGGCATGCATGAGCAATATATCATTTAAGTGACAACTTTGTGTAAAAGAAAAAAAAATGTTTTTGTCATTTTCCAAAAACTTGTGGAAAAAAAAAAAATCTTCCATGCAATCAACATGCTTCTCAGCAGATAGCTTGGGTGCCTACTTTCCGAAAAGGGGTCATTTGAGGGTGTTTGTA
Source organism: Staurois parvus (assembly GCF_062004578.1). Classification (NCBI taxonomy): domain Eukaryota; kingdom Metazoa; phylum Chordata; class Amphibia; order Anura; family Ranidae; genus Staurois; species Staurois parvus. Next base: position 2,170,038 of record NW_028318510.1, on the reverse strand, counting down.
CTGTCCTGGTATTTTAGCACCTCTAGAAATGTGAAAGGCAGTCAGAAAGTAAAAGCTGCGTAAATTTCAATATCTATACCATAGTTTGTAGATGCTATAACTTTCACATAAACCAATTAATATACAGTTATTGGGATTTTTTTTTTTACCAAAGGCCTGTAGCAAAAAAATTATTGCCTAAATTTATGGCAAAATTTGAGGTTTTGGTATTTTTTTTTATGACAGAAATGAGAAAATATCGTCTTTTTTCGGTCTTTTTTTGTTTATACCGCAAAAAATAAAAAGCGCACAGGTGATCAAATACTGAAAGAAAGCTCTGTTTTTGTGGAAAAAATGACATAAATTTAATTTGGGTACAGCATTGCATGACCGCACAATTGTCAGTTAAACTAGCGCGGGCGCTGTATAGCAAAAAATGGCGTAAATGGCAGTATCTATACCATAGTTTGTAGATGCTATAACTTTCACACAATGCAATCAATATACACTTATTGGGATTTTTTTTTTACCAATGACATGTAGCAGAATACATTTTAGTCTAAATATATGACTAACTTTGAGTTTACTATATATTTTTTATCGTGTTTTTTTTTTTTTTTTTTTAATCAAAATTTTCAGTCTTTTCTTGTTCATAGCGCAAAAAATAAGCGCAGAGGTGATCAAATACCACAGAAAGAAAGCTCTTTATGTGTGGGAAAAAAAGGACATAAATTTTGTTTGGGTACAGCATTGCATGACTGCACAATTACCAGTTGAAATAGTACAGCACCAAATAGCAATAAAAGGCCTGGTCAGTAAGGGGGGTAAATCCCCTGCAGGGCAAGTGGTTAAAGGGTTTATCACTTAAGTGTAATTTTTACTAAATAGTTTATGGGAAAATATGTAATGTCACTTTAATATATGTCATAATATTAGACTCCTTTCCTGCAGATTTACCTTTTATAGCTGATTGAACTAACAACTATGCTCTACACAAAGTGGCACACTATGATAGGTCACTTCTCAATTCCTTGTTGATCAGTACCTTTAGCTGGTATGTTCTCACAGCAAGAACCACTTTCCAGTACTGAACACCTGCAAATAATGATTGGTTTATGGCTGTCCAATTTTCAAGCCTTTGTTGATCAATATATTCCCCTAATGTACTGCCAATCTCTTTCAGGCAAAGCAAGGAGGAGAAAAAACAGCCATACAATAAAAACCATATAGTAAAAACAGCACATATTACACACGTTACACATATGCTTTTGTAGAGAAAAGTAGAAAATATTGTGGTTTCCCCAAATTTTCAGTAATTTTTCATTTATATAATGAAAAATAAAAAACCTAGTGGTGATCAAATACCACCAAGAGAGAGCTCTTTTTGTGTGAAAAAAAATGATATAAATTTCATTTGTATACAGTGTTGCATGTCCATGCAATTGCCTGGTAAAGTAGTGCAGTGCTGAATAGCAAAAAATAGCCTGGTCATGAAGGGGGTAAAACCTTACTGAAGGCAAGTGGTTAAAGTATAAATTTGTCATTACTTAGGATAACTAAGTAACACATATATCCTATTTTTCAGCATAAACAGTGCTTTCTCTTGCCACTATTTCATTGCAAAAATATGTTTTTCTATGTAATTTGTGGACACAGATGGAACAAATACAAACGTATTGGATTTTTTCTACACACCATATTTTTCACTCCATAAGACACACTTTTTTCCCCTCAAAAATGGGGGGAAATGTATGTGCGTCTTATGGAGTGGCTGGCCCGGTATTCCCCTCGTCGCCGCAGTGTTAGAATCCCGGGCCGGCCGCTCGGCTCTTCTGTGCAGCAGAACCTGCTCCTCAGTCAAACCTGTTGCTTGGTCCAGCGGTGTCCTCATCACCTCATCATCTTTAGTGTGGGTACCCGGCTGTGACAGCTTGCGGCTTCACAGCCGGGTGCCCACTGTGCATGCGGGAGAAGCGCTGCGCTTTGGCCCCGTAGTCTTCTGGGACCTTTCACGTGTCCCAGAAGACTGTGGGGAGAGAGGCGATCGCAGCGGAAGTGGGAGTGGATACCTGTTAAATTCGGGTACCTGACACACACACCCCCCCTTCGCTCCCCAAAGGTCTGCAGTCTCTAGTTATCTCCTGTAGTATGTCCGCAGTCTCTGGTCATCTCCTGTACTTTGTCCGCAGTCTGGTCATCTCCTGTACTATGTCCGCAGTCTCTGGTCATCGCCTGTACTGTGTCCGCAGTCTCTGGTCATCGCCTGTACTGTGTCTGCAGTCTCTGGTCATCGCCTGTACTGTGTCTGCTTTCTCTGGTCATCTTTTGTAGTACATTCACAGTATCTGGTCATTTCCTGTACTATGTCTGCAGTCCATTGGTTCAGAATATTTTTTTTCTTGTGTTCCTCCTCTAAAACCTAGGTGCGTCTTATGGAGCAAACAATACAGTACTTACCTGTAAAATCCATTTCTTGGAGTACATCACGGGACACAGAGGTCCCGCCCCTCTTTCTGGAATTTCATTGCTTACTACAAAAACAAGTACTTCCTGCTCTATGTCCCGTGATGTACTCCAAGTAATGGACTTTACAGGTAAGTATGTAGAAAAATCTAATATTTTTGCATTTGTTCCATCTTTGTCTACAAATTGCATACAAAAAAATATTTTTGCAATAAAAAATTGTGCCTAATACTAGTTATTTAAAAACTGGTCCAAATACACAAAAGCATTTTCTTTATCTGTACATCACGGGACACAGAGCAGGCTATTCATGACTATGTGGGTTATGTGCCACGTATAGGTGAATGGACACTGGCCGACCAATGAGAGAGGATGTCCTCCCCTATATAACCCCTCCTACACAGGAAGCACTTTAGTTTTTGTAATAAGCAATGAAATTCTAGAAAGAGGAGAGGGACCTCTGTGTCCCGTGATCCACTCCAAGAAATGGATTTTACAGGTAAGTATGTAGAAAAATCCAGCTTTCTTTATCGTACATAACGGGACACAGAGCAGGCTTTTCATGACTGTGAGACACCCTAAAGCAATAAAGACATTTTGAGGGGAGGGTGACACTGATAGCCACCACCAATAATCCCTCAGGACCTACTCAGCTGTTCGTAATACACTGCAGCCAAAGGCAGAATCCACTATGACTTCGACATCTACCTGGTAGAACCTTGTGAATATATGGACCGAAGACCACGTAGCAGCCCTGCAAACCTGAGAAACAGATGGCGGATAGCCCAAGATGCCCCCACATTCCTGTTAGAGCATGCACTCACCCAAAAGGGTAAATGGCGGATGTAATGAAAAATAGTTGACCTGGATGCCGCTTTCCCTTTCTGGGCCCTTCTGGCAGCACAAACCAGGATTCCTAACCTGTGCCACCAACTCAAGTAAATCCAGGACGCAACATCACCCTATCATGATGCCAGGAATGGCTTGTTACATGAAAGGGCCACCATCTTTGATGCTCTTCCTGCCGAAGTGAAAGTAACCAAAGAAGCCACCTTCCGAAACAAAGGATTAGGTTTCTTTAATTGGTTCCAAAATTGGCCATTGCAAGGTCTGCAAAAGCCACAAGGGCAGCCTGACGTGTTACACCCTGCATAAAGTTCCAATCAAGAAGTGAGAACAACGATCTCTGGGGAAAAAATGGATAGAGCTTAAATCTGACCTTAAACGGTACTCAAGGTAAATTTAATTTCCCCTCCCAATTGGAAAAATGATAAAAACCTTACAATTACCCACTTTCACAGGTGCCACTTCCTGGCCTCCCACCAGGCAAATAAGATTTCCAGGTTCTGTAATGGAAGCGCCCTGATGCCAGCTTTCTAGCACTCATAATGCAGAAAAAAACAGGACCCAAGACCCCCCCCCCCCCCCGAATCTGATCAGAATTGGGCTTAAACAGCCAATCCTAGCAATCGTATACAGGATAAAATATTGGACCCAAGACAAGAGACTGGAGTGTCCCCTGCCAGATACACTATGTCAGTGTGTCAAGCCCTCCTGGGCCAGGCCGGGCTACCACTATTATAAGTGTTACCTATTCTCGGACCTGCACAAAAGACACGGTAATAGTTGAATCAGGAGAAAGCATAGATTATTAGGAACTGGTCCCTAAGGTGTTACCAGTGCATCTATCCTTATTGCCAGTGGGACTTTTGACATGGGAACAACGTATCTAATCTGTTGTAGATCCACATTCAGAGTTCTCCAACACTGCCAGATTACCTAGAATGTCTCAGGATGCAGGGACCATTCTCCCAGTATCAGCCACTGACCTCTAAGGAAAAAAATCCCTACCAGTTTCCTCTACCTGGAATATGTACGAATGACAGAGCACATGCTGTTCTCCCCCAGACAGAATGTGGTTCACATTTTCCTGAACCGCAAGACTGGCTCCGCACTGTTAGTTGATATACACCACTGCCGTGACATTTTCGGAGTGAACCCTGACCACAACCTGTATAACGGGTTTGTCCAATAATCCAGCGCAAGGCGTACTGCCTGAAGTTCCAAACATTGATGGGCAGTGTTCCCTCCTGTGGAGACAAATGTCCCCTGAACCGTAGCCACCTTTAAATCAGCCCCCCAATTAGAGAGATTGGTATCAATAGTTACTATCTTCCATATTACTGAACGGAAAATTACCCCTTCTCCAGATACCAAACAACCATCTATTCGGACTGTTCAATACTCCAGGGACAAAGCCCTCTGGCAATCCAGTGCTTGGACCTTCATGATCCAGACAGATAGACTGTTCCCTCTACAAAATACCTAGAGTGGAACTGCACAAAGGAAACCGCTTCAATGTAGATATTTCCTCATGCAGAGATGTACCGAAGGATACCTATTGCTTCTTACATTTCACTTTAAAGTTGTTCCCCGAGCAAAGGAACATTAAGGTAATATGAGATTGATACCCCCTATGTCCTTAGCAAGCCCAGCACCATGGCTAGGAGCTTTGCAAACACTCCGAGGACTGTGGCCAGCCCAAAGGGCTGTACCCCACAACAATAAGACGGCGATTCTCTATTGCAATCACAGAACCCCTAAAGAGCCTAAAATAATTGGCACAGGAAGATATGTGTCATTAGAACTATGGACTCCTGAAATCTCTCTTGCAGCAAAGCCACAACTGATCGGACCGATCCCATCCGAAACAGGACATCTAGATTTATGTCTAGTATCTTGAGAACTATGATAGACCTCACACCCCTGTTTGGTCTTGGGCCTGCGAACCTGTCGAGTGTCTCAATCAGACTGCCCTAGCATCCTCTGCCCAAGATACTTCTCAAAACAGTCTCAAACTCTGGAGAGGAAAAGCTTAAAACACCTGGTATTCCCAGGCAGTCTCCTCTCCAAGTACTAAGCAGGGCTTGACCCCGATTAGATTTTGAGTTCATTCAAGATCCGGCGCATACAGGGTAATGCAGCCATAGTATTATGCAGCTCCGCCACCAGGAATAGCTGCAATACCAATACAGCGGCCCAGATACCACTGACACCACTTGGTTTATCGTGAAATGCGAACACTGCCAGATTACCTCCCTCTCTGCTGGCTACCTCTTTTGGGACCCTTTACCTAATTATGCAGTCCCGCAGGGATATATGTCCATAGCCATCTTGGTCTCCAGTTATGCGATTGCACAGGCAAGCAAGCATGCAGCTATGCAGGTACATAGGCATGTAAGTATGAAAATTATACCAACACCCAGTTCACACAAGTATGCATGTAAGTATGCAATTTATGCAGTTCATGCAAGTGTAGGTATGCAGTCTGTTAGTATGCATTTAAGTATGTACAGATGCAGCTTAAACATCAGGTACGCATGTACAGATGTAGCTTAAGTATCAGACACGCATGTATGGATGTGGCCCAAGCATCAGGTACACATGCACAGATGCTGCCTAGGCAACAGGTATGCATGCACAGATGCCGCCTAGGCATCAGGTAGACATGCATGGATGCCGCCTAGGCATCAGGTACCCATGCATGGATACCGCCTAAGCATCAGGTACCCACGTACGAATCTGGTCCAAACATCAGGTACGCCTGCAAAAATGCTGCCCATGCATCAAGTGTGCATGTATGAATGCAGCCTATGCATTAAGCACGCACTAATGGATGTACAAATGCAGTTTATTCAATATACAGTTCACAAAGGTGCGCATGCAGTAATTGAAACAATACACGTCTGGAAAGTGGGACAGTTGCAGAATTGTATTACAGGAACTGTGTCAAATTACATGCACTTGGTTCCATGCCAGGCAAACACATATGTATCAGACACAGCCTGAAAGCAACCTCCATTCTGCTTTAGTGCAGCTAAAATGTAAGCTCATGCAGATCACATGCAAGCTATTCTGGAGACTCAACTCCTTTAAGTGCACTAATACTCCTGCAGGGGTTTATCAAAAAACAGTTGTACAAAACTCCCCCAAAGGAAATACTCACATCATCATCCAGCTATAGACTGCTCTGTGTCTCTGCTACCTCTCAGGAGCCTCACAAACCGCCAGCCACTTTGGACTACAAACACAAGCTAAACTGGCCACTCATCTACTTCCTGTCCCCACTACACAAGTGTAGGCTATAGAGAGTAGTCCCATGACCTCTAGTGCCTGGAGGAGAAACTGCAGCCCAAAACTCCTTTAGAGACACACACCGCCTGGCCTGACCAACAGGAAACTGCCCCAAGTGGCCACTGGGAGAATGACCAAACAGTCAGATTTTTCAAAGAAATACAGGAAATGTAATTTACCATTCCCGCCGCAGGACTGTGAATCATAATAGGAGTCCAACCTTCACTCATCACGGCGGTCTTCGCCCTGCAGACCTTCAAGGACTTGGTCCCCATGATGTGGGGCCACTGCCTCGGACCTGTACAGCACCCTGCCGGGCAGCACCTTAGTCAGTATTATACTGCACAGGGTTCCATTAGGCAGGGTCCAGTGCCATAAGACTGCATTACAGGCAAGACCCTGAGGACTCTTCTCCTTATCCAGCGAGGCTTGGGTACCATCCATTTTGGCTAACAGCTTTCCGAATGGATCCGATAAAAGTCCCTGATTCTCCAATGAAACTGTTCTGGGCCTTCAGGTATAAAAAAAGATAAAGGTGGGTATATGAGAGCTAGAAGGAAACAATAATAGTAAAAGCAGCTGGCATAAAAGGTTAACCTCCAACCCTCATAAAAAGTACATAAAAAAAAATGCAGCGCTTTAGAGAAATGTAAAACTAATAAAACAATGGCTAAGAACAGCCGATAAATGAGATAAAATGGGCGCTCAATGGAAAATGCGTCTAAGTATAACGCACACAATGCAGTGGTGACAACCTGCGTATAAATGTAAATATAAACAGCGCAATTTAAAGCGCCTTTGAGTAACATAGACCACTCCTGGTTATCATCATCCTAGGGGTAACCTCGGGGGATCATCTGGCATACGTCTGCACATCAGCTGATCATCCACTGCTACTCTCCAGAATTCCAGGATAACTCCGCTCCAAGTGTGTATGTACCCAAAATAAGCACTACAGGAATCCACCTTAATAGCTCAAAACAAATGAGCCAGAAAGAGAAGTGCTAGTGCAGTATGTTTATTAATTTTTGGCAAAAACAATATTCACAGAAAGCACTTACATCTGGTATACAGGAATGCAGATCAGTAACAAAGATGGCCGCACGAGCCACGAGGGAGGCCGGCGGCCATATTTGTTACTGATCTGCATTCCTGCATCCCTTATTGTAGTGTTACAATATGTATTAGCGGTGCTTTAACGCTCCATTGGTTAGCATGTATCAAATATTTCTAGCTATAACCATATATAGCCTGAGATATTGGTATCTATCATGGCACCTCCGCCCAGACAGCGATCACATTATCCAGTACTACCATAAATCCAACTGTCATATTGCGAATGATATATAATCATATGCAATAAGTCTCAACATTCATAAGCATGTAAAACAATTACATGGGTGTAATTAACATCATTATGCAAATACATTTAAAATTAAATATTTTAATAGGCTATTATTTTAAAATGCATGAGAAAAAGTACTAGAGGGTTTTTAAAAAATGAGAGAAAAAATATATATGAAATAAAATGAAATTAAAATAGAAATAAAAATGAAATTAATATAAATATAAAATAAAAAATGTTAAAAATAATGAAAGTGCTAATAGTACAAATATATTAAATTTAATAAAAACCCCGTTCTGATTAAATATTTAGCAGCACCTTGTTGGTATGAGATGTTGTGTTAAGTATTACTAATAAAACGTGTAAGTTCAAATTCTTTATTGAGACCCAGTGGTACTAAGCATTTCATTTCATGAATCCACCTCGAGTCCTCTAATCTCCTCCAGTGGCTAATGTGCTTCTCTACACTCCAAAATTGTAGCTGACTGGCATCTTTATTATTTTCTATACGGAAGTGCTGTGATAAGTGATGGCGTTTAAATTCGCTAGTTATATTATATACATGTTCCTTTATTCTATCCTTCAGGGCTCTTTTTGTCCTACTTATGTAATTGAGGTTACAGGAGCCCTTCAAGGCATACACCACTCCTTTAGTTTCATATGATATGAATTGTTTTATTTTATATTCCTTCCCTGTAGCAGGATTTTGAAATGAAAATCTCCTGTTTAAATTATTGTTCACTCTACTGCAACTGTAACATCTTCCACAGGCATAGAACCCTGTGCCCTGGAAGAAACTGAGATTGGGTATATTATTGGGGCGTTCAATAATATTTTTAACCAAATTATTCCTCAAATTAGGAGGTTTTTGGATATGAATTTGGGTTGTTGGAGTATAATATTCTTTAAGTGCTTATCTTGTTTTAACACATTCCAATGTCTGCAGATAATGCGCTCTACCGCTTTATACTGTTTATTATATTCCAAGACTACCAGTACATTAATCTCCCCCTTATCAGTAGATTTATTATCTGATAGGGTGTTCCTATTAAGGTTCTTTACTTTTGTTCTTTCTTTCTCAATGTCTTCTAGCTGATAGCCTTTTTGTATAAACTTATTTGCTATAATTTGACTCTGTGTTTCATAATCTTGAGTCTGTGTACAGTTTATTTTGATTTGCATGAATTGCCCCCTGGAGTGTTTGTGAGCTAAGGATTAAAATGACAACTGGTCATAGGGATATAAGCATTTCTATCAGTATTCTTAGGCAGGCCATAGACGGGCCAGTTATCGGCTGAATTGTCGGCTGATAAACAAAAAATCAGTCGGCGCCGTTGCTGATGCTTCCACCATCGTCTATGAAAAACAGGCGTTTTTCGTGGATTTTCCATCATGACCGATAAAAATAAACGAGACGATCCACGAAAAATGGCCGACGGGCGGGCCTCACTAACGGCGTGAATATCGGCTGTTTTTTCCCGTGCGGACGCAAAATGGGCCGATAAATGACCCGTCTATGGCATGCATTAAAGTGGGTTTTTGAGTATATGGCATTCTTATCCTTAGTGAGCTCTAAGTCCAGATAATGTATGTTCTGAGTACTGATTTCCCAACTTAGTTTTATATTCTTATCATTTTTGTTCAGTTATTCCAAAAATTCTTGCAGGGATTGTTTTGCTCCCTGCCACATTATAATGAGATTGTCTATGAACCTCCTATATAGGATGATTTCCTTCTTGGTATTTTCAAAGATAGTCTCCTCTTCCCATTGGGCCATATATAAGTTAGCTATACTGGGAGCAAATTTTGCGCCCTTGGCTACTTCTATTGTTTGCAAAAAGTATTCTCCCTTATACCAGAAATGTTATGTTTGAGGCAAAATGTCAAACATTTAATAATAAACCCTTGGTGCTTGTGTGTTAGTGTGGAATATTTTTTAAAGCCCATTTTGCTGCTTTGATTGCCCCTTCATGATCTAGTTTCCTCTTTGGTTGGTAAAGCCTGTTTTGGGACCTGTAGCCTGGAGATTTCTTAGAGATTTGGGAGGGATGAAATCTCCAATCCTGGGCCCATATTTTGGGAGCAGCCAGCGTGCTGATTGCACAGGTGTGTGCAGGCCTTTTAGGAGGGCTCCACCCCAGCAGTTAGGAGGACTCCACCCAGGCAGACGGGAGGTCTCTGCCGTGGAGTCAGGTGGGCTACACCTAGGAGAGGTGGAAGCCGGACTAGCTGTGTGCTAGTGCCATACTTTGGGAAGAGTCTGCAGGAGGCAGACTTAAAACTGCGTACAAGCCAGGAGGCTGAATACTGTTCATTTGAATTCGTGTGATGGTGGATACCCCTGCGTGGGAAACCTTTATGTTATTGAACTGACATTTAAATAAAAGTGGGCAAACAGGCCCTTAAAAAATAAGCGAGTTGCCGTGTGCTTTGAAGAAGCTCTACCACTTGAAGCGAGGTCCCACAGCTGACACATCAACAGTACTCAAAATGGTATTGCAAGTCGGCTCTATATTCTGAATTAGTTTTATTTTGTGTCTTTAAGATATGCTGGGGTTTTAGCTACTAATGGTTGTAGGAAACAATCCACATATTCTCCCATCCTAGCTGAGGGGGACTCTATGCCATTTATAATGGGTCTTTCAGGGGGTTTTTCACTGTCTATGAAATTTTTTTGTATATAACCGGTATTTTACAAGTAGATGGAATTAAGTATTTTTCTTTTTATTTAATATACCGTTCCTGCTTTCATAATTTTGCCAGTTCTTTTTTATATGATTTTGTGGGATTTCCATTTAGAATAGTGTAGGTGTTGCTATCACTTAGCATCTTATTAATTTCTTGTTCATAATACTCTTTTTGGATAATATAAGTATCCCTCCCCCTTTGTCTGCACGGTGGATAACTATATCCTTCCTTTTTGCTAATGCTTCTATACCTCTCTTAGTCTCTACATTTTTTTATGGATAAACCATCCAGATCCTCTATGAACAACTTCTTGAACATATCTATACATCTGTTGTCTGTCACCACTGGATTAAATGTGGATTTGTTTCTTAATATTCTGTGATGATTTCCCGTTCTATCACCAATGAGAGTGGAGGTTAAAATGGGGTTTTGAGCATAGTATTTTTTAATGTTCAGATTCCTTACTAATTTTTGAATACTAATATACAGTTGTGGTCAAAATAATAGCAGTCAGACATCACTAACCTGATCAATCACTGTTTTTGGTAGAAATGATATTTCTACATGGCAAATAATTTACTAGCAGGTGTAGTAGAGTAATAGAGTAATAGAAATCCGAAAGTCATGACATGCATGCTGCTGATTCTGATTCTGTGTAATTGAATCACTAATTGAAAGGGGCATGTTCAAAATAATAGCAGTGTGGACTTCTATTAGTGAGGTCATTCATTCTTTGAAAAACAGGTGGCAATTATTGCCCTTATTTAAGGAAGGAAGGCAGCAAATGTTGTACATGGTGGTTACAGTGCATTTCTTTCTGAAATTCTGAGGGAAATGGGTTGTTCCAGACATTGTTCAGAAGAACAACGTACCTTGATTAAAAGGTTGATTGGAGAGGGGAAAACATATAAAGAAGTTCAGCAAATGATAGGCTGCAACCAAAACCTGAAAGACGTGGAAGAAAGCAAAAAACTACCATTCGAATGGATAGAAGAATAGCCAAAATGGCAAGGACTCAGCCAACAATCAGCTCCAGGAAGATGAAAGAAGGTCTAAAGTTACCTGTGAGTACTGTTACAATTAGAAGACGCCTATGTGAAGCCAAGCTATCTGCATGAAAGCCCCCGCAAAGTCCCACTGTTGAAAAAAAGACATGTGCTGAAGAGGTTACAATTTGCCAAAGAGCACATTGACTGGCCTAAAGAGAAATGGCGCAACATTTTGTGGACTGATGAAAGTAAGATTGTTCTTTTTGGGTCTAGTGGCCGGAGACAGTTTGTCAGACGACCCCCAAACACTGAATTCAAGCCACAGTACACTGTGAGGACAGTGAAGCATGGTTGCGCAAGCATCATGATATGGGGAGGTTTCTCATACTATGGTGTTGGGCCTATTTATCGCATACCAGGGATTATGGATCAGTTTGAATACATCAGAATACTTGAAGAGGTCATGCTGCCTTATGCTGAAGAGGAAATGCCCTTGAAATGGGTGTTCCAACAAGACAACGACCCCAAACACACCATTAAACGTGCAACATCTTGGTTCCAGACCAACAAGATTGACGTTATGGAGTGGCCAGCCCAATCCTCGGATCTTAATCCAATAGAAAACTTGTGGAGTGACGTCAAAAATGCAGTTTCTGATGCAAAACCAAGAAATAGAGAAGAACTGTGAAATGTAGTCCAATCATCCTGAGCTGGAATACCTGTTCACAGGTGCCAGAAGTTGCTTGACTTCATGCAACACAGATGTACAGCAGTTCTCAGAAACAGTGCTTATACAACTAAATATTCATTAAGTGATTCAAAGGAAAGCAAAATCTTCAAATGTTTTTCAGTTTCTATAGTGAATGTTTGAGTTTGTAAAGAAGAATACAAACACTGCTATTTTTTTGAAAAGTCTAATATTCACTTTTCTTCAATTTTTTTAGAGGAACAACACAAATTTGATATTTTTCTTCATGTTTTGATTTGGAATTTGTGTGTATGGAAATAAAAGCTTTTAGAAGGATTTTGAGCTTTATTCACTTTTTTCAACACACTGCTATTATTTTGAACACAACTGTAAGTCTCAAACTTGTTGAGACTTTTACTTGGAGCAAATTTTAATCCTTTGTCCAAAATCTGTACCTCCTGTAGTGTGACTCAACTAAGGTTGAAGATACCCTCTCCTGTTCCCTTCTTCTTTTTTGTTGTTTTCTTCTTCCTCCCCTACATCCTCTCTTATTGGTCCTTCCCTGTATTCTCCCCTTCCCTGAGGGCAATTCCATCCTAAAAAAGGATTAGGGATGGGAGATCCTGATTCATCAGGTGCTAAGGGTGAGTATCTGTTTTGTAGAGGTATTTGGTACGGCCTGTAAGTGTTTTTTTTTTATTTTTAAATAGAGTCTCTGTGGTTTTGGTTTCTGGTACCCATGTCCTTGGTAGTTGTTGTTATTATAAGGTACATAATTATTTTGATAACCTTGTTGTGTTTTGGGTGGATACCCTTTGTATGAATTCTCTTGTGGGGGTCTTCCTCCATGTGGTGGATAGTGTGGTAGTGTTCTGTATGGAGTATGTGGCGGTTTCCCATAGTTATTAACCTGTTTCATTTTATGTGGTGTATGTGCATCATAATGGGTATTTCTGACTCTGTGTGGGTCTCCTCTGGATGTTTGTTGTTCCGGGGTTTTAACACCCAAACCTTTTTTCTTTTTTGGTGAATTTATGGGTGTATTTCTCTCTAGTGTGGATTCAGCTGAGTGTAATTCATTATTGGCTCATTTCACTTGCCATTTAAATACCTTCTTTTGTTGGTATTCTTGTAATACTCTGAGATATTTTTTCTTTTTATTATTTTTATTTTCTAGATCTTTTTTCTGCATATTTTTACTCCATTCATTAATCTCTCACATTCAGCCTGTTCTTTTAGTGCCACTATTTTGTCTTTATATTCATTAATTAGCATATATATTTTGCACATTTTCCTTTGTTTCTTTTTTATGAGGAAATGTAGACCTCCAAACCCTTTTCATTGAAAAAAATATACCACTCTTGTATATCTTCCTCTTCCAATAATCCATCATTAATGGATACTTCCCATCTCAGTTTTCTGGGAATCATTTTTTTCTTTGATATATTTTTCCATAGTGACCATATCCCACCATATATAAATTTTTTTATTCATAATGTGACCAAGTTTCCTGAATAAACTAGTGATATTAGTATCCTTGTCCTCACCATTAAATATATCCTCTATATTAAATTCCCTTCTATCTAAATAAGAAAATATTTCCATAGCTGCTGCCAACAAGTGTATGAGCAAAGAAAATATAAAAATGAAATAAAAGCTTGTGAGCTGCTATGCCAAATACTTATGCCAATATGTGAATATTTACCCTATGTGAATATTAGCAGATTGCTTGCACCATACACATACTCGTACAAATGTGTTACTAATTTATGAAAAAACTGTGCCGCGCTTCACTTAAAGCTATAAATATATATGCAAATATACAGAAAGTCTTCCAACACAAATATATCCAAGTGTCCGTATCACATCCATGATTCTCTGCAATCAATGTGGTATAACAAATCAAGTGTTCCTCAGTTCATCTCCGATGTTTAATGCCAAACCAACACTTGTGCACCTCCACCAGTTGTACTGTCACCTTATATATATGACCCAACCGTTAAGTAAGGTCATATAGAGTTTGTGTCCCTTTATGGGATTATGTAAAGATGGTTTTAGTATCCAACAGGTCTGGATCCCCATCACTCCTCTAAATTTCGCATAGCAGCTCAAAAGCTTTTATTTCATTTTCCGACACATTAAATTGAAAAAAAATTGCCATGTTTTATAAATAGAAATGTATTTTCAGACACATTAAATTAATTTCTATTTATAAAACATGTGAACTTTACTTTTATTAAATTTTTCACATTTTGAATGTATGACTAAAAATTTAGAAGCAAAACAAATGAAGAAAAAAAAAGTTTAAACATCAATGAAACAAAAGTCTGTTAAAATGAGAAGGGGAGGAAAGAGTTAATTATGGGTAACTAAGGGTTATTAAGGAGTTAATTAGTAACATTTTTTTAAAATTGTGCATTAACATATTGTGTGTTTTGTGGTTTTACATATTAACGTAAATTTTAATATATTTGTAAAAAATAAGCAAGCCACTCTCTATACAAACACTAGTTTTGAATTGAGGGATATTGTCTGTTCATACTTTCAAAGCACCCTCAGTAAAAGTCATATTTAAATTGATGATGCTGATCATCAGTTAAATATTGCCAGCCTTTTGGTTTCAAGAAGCTATGACTGTAACACATGTAGATTCTAAATGCTCTGTTATGATGTATAAATACTCTTTTTGCATTTATCATTTCATTGTAGATCCTATTCATCAAGTGATTCAGAAGACAGTCCCAAAGCAAAGAAGAGTAAAAGTCACAAGCAAGAGAAAAAGCAGAAAAAAGAAAAGCATCATCAAAAGAAAGGCAAAAAAAAAGGGAAACGTGAGCGCCATTCCTCATCTTCTTCAAGCAGTTCAGGTTCCTCCAGCAGTGACTGACTCATGGTTGTTCTGTGCAGCCAGAACATTGTGCACAATTAAAGTCTCTGGGTTCCGTCATTATGGAAAATAGCCAGGACTGCAACAGAGAGCAAATCACTACTGGAGCATAGAATGGATACTGATTCTACAAAGGCAGGCTTACATATGAAATGTTATGAGAAGTGTACCTTGCACACTGTCTATTTTGAGTTACATACAATTAAAAAACAGCAGGCTGCTGATTGGGGTCACATTGTATTGACACAATCGACTTGTCTAATAAGGCGTTGATGATGTGCAAAATACAACAATCTGTGTTACTGAATAAGCTTGATTAGAATAATTTTGTATTTTGTATGTACTACAAATGAATAAAGAAATGGGTCATTTTTATGTAGATGCTTTGTGTATTCTGTCCAGGCTTCTTTTTGTTTATACTATTGTTTGTTCTTGCTACTTTATTTAATTGGTGAAAGGGGTAATAACACACTTGCAAATTTTTGGCACAGGTTGTATTATTTGCTTTCCATTATAAAATTGCTGTTTCTACTTTAAAGTTTTCCTTTGGGGGGGGGCACAATAAGGGGTAAGAGTCAGATCCTATCCACTAATTTGAAATTTGTATGATAGAGGGCTGTGGGTCTTGGCAACTGCCAGTGTGCCCTGTATTTAACCCCTTCGTGGTGGAGGGTAAAACAAATTTTAATACCTGAACACAATTTTACAACTTTGACATGTGTTAGTAAAACTGTATGTATCATTGAAACTACTTTGTATATCCAGCTGAATGTACCCTGTGTTTTTCAGGACAAGCTGTGCTTTCTTTTGGCAGTAAATGTTAAGGGAACAAAGGAAAAAAGGCCAAAATAAATTCCCCTACTTCTGACGATTGCAGTGGTACCACATATATGTGTATGTTTGTACTCATAGTAAGGCCTAGAAACAATGTGCATTTTTCTTTTTCTACCTAAAAACACACTAACACTTACTGACACGTATACTAATTTAAAATATTGGGTTTTTTTTTTTAAATCCTACCCAAAATATACTGACCCTGACCTTAGACCCCAGCCATTAATTTTTACCTTGACCGTGACCTAGATCAAGCCTTGATCTAGCAATTTGTTTATCCACTTGCCCTTTGGACGATTTACCCCCTTAATGACCAGGCCATTTTTTGCTATTTGGCCATGCGCTATTTAAACTGGTAATTGCGTGGCCATGGAACGCTGTACCCAAATGAAATTTATGTCCTTTTTTCACACAAATTGAGGTTTTTTTGGTGGTATTTGATCATTACTGTGTTTGTAATTTTTTGGGATATAAACGAAAAAAGGCCCAAATTTTTTAGAAAAAACTACATTTTACTACTTTCTGTTATAAAGAAAATATCCAATAAACTCAAATTTAGCCATAAATTTAGGCCAAAATGTATTCTGCTACATGTCTTTGGTAAAAAAAAAATCCAAATAAGTGTATATTCACTGCTTTGTGTGAAAGTTATATCATCTACAACCTATGGTATAGATACTGCAATTTATGTAGCTTTTACTTTCTGACTGCCTATCACATTTCTTGAGGTGCTAAAACGCCAAGGTAGTACAAGCACCAACCCAAATGACCCCTTTTGAAAAGTAGACACCTAAGCTATCTGATGAGTGGAATGTTGAGTCCATGGAAGATTTTTTTTTTTTTACACAAAGTTGTCACTTGTAAAAATTATTATTATACAGTATTTATAAAGCGCCAATAGTTCGCTCAGCGCTGTACATTACAAAGGGGGACAGAACGTGACAGAACAATAACAATACAATGCAAAACATGAGGGGATCGAGGGCCTTGCTTTTTCGAGCTTACAATCTAGGAGGGAGGGGATGGTGGCACAGGAGCAGAAAGCTGTGGGGGATGGAGTGGTAGGAAGAGTGGAGGAGGTCGGCAAGTTAGCAGGGGGTGGGGTAGGCTTCCCTGAAGAGGTGGCAGAGGAGAGTAGGTGATAATCTGATGGGTTGGGGCAGGGAGTTCCAGAGGATGTGTGACACCCTGGAGAAGTGCTGGAGGAGGGCATGGGAGGAGGAGACCAGGGAACTAGAGAGAAGGAGGTCTTGTGAGGAGCGGAGTGTGTGTGCTGGGTGGTACTTGGATATTAGGTCGGTGATGTAGTTCGGGGCAGTATGGTGGACAGCTTTGTACGTCAGTGTTAGGATTTTGAATTTGATCCGTTGCGCAAACCAGCCAGTGGAGGGATTGGCAGAGGTGGGTGGCGGAAACGGAGCGGATGGAAAGGTGAATGAGTCTGGCAGCCGTATTCAGGATCGACTGAAGCCAGCTGCGAGGCAGGCCAGTAGGGAGGGAGTTGCAGTAATCGAGTCGTGATATGATGAGGGAGTGGATGAGCTGTTTAGTGGTTTCTGGGGTTAGGAACGTGCGTATTTTGGCGATGTTGTGGAGGTGGAGTCTGCATGAATTTATTAAAGATTGGACTTGGGGCTGGAAGGATAGGTTGGAGTCCAGAATGACACCAAGTACTCTGGCCTGCGGGCGGGTTTGATGGTGGCATTGTTGGACATGATGGAGAAGTCAATGGAGGGTGGGGTCTGGGCTGGGGGGAAGACAAGAAACTCAGTTTTGGAGAGATTCAGTTTAAGGAAGTGGAGCGACATCCAGTCTGATATGTCGCTCAGTAGGTGTGTGATTCGGGCAGAGACTGAGGGGGTGAGGTGGGGGGTTGAGAGATAGATTTGTGTGTTGTCGGCATATAGGTGGTAGTTGAAGCCGTGAGAGTGTATGAGTTGGCCAAGGGAGGAGGTGTAGATGGAGAAGAGAAGGGGCCCGAGGACGGAGCCTTGAGGGACCCCAACAGAGAGGGGCAGTGAGGGGGAGGTGGTAGCATTATAGGTAACGCTGAAAGAGCATTGTGACAGGTAGGATGAGAGCCAGGAGAGAGCAGAATCTCTGAGGCTGAGGGAGTGTAGTTTTTTGAGGAGGAGGGAGTGGTCGACTGTGTTGAAGGCCGCGGAGAGGTCAAGGAGTAGGAGCACTGAATAGTGGCCATTAGCTTTGGCAGTTAGCAGGTCGTTGGAGAGTTTGAGTAAGGCATTTTCGGTGGAGTGTAGGGGACGGAAGCCGGACTGTAGGGGATCGAGGAGGTTGTTGTCGTTGAGGTGAGAGCTTAGGCGGGTGTAGACTAGGTGCTCGAGGAGTTTGGATGTGAATGGGAGCAGGGAGATGGGTCTGGGGTTGTTCGGGTCATTGGGGTCCAGGGAGGGCTTTTTAAGTATGGGGGTGATGTGTGCATGCTTCAGAGGGGAGGGGAAAGTGCCGGAGGAGAGGGAGAGATTAAAGATGTGGGTGAGGGAGCATAGGATGGAGGGGGAGGGAGGTCGTAGGAGTTGTGAGAGGATAGGGTCGAGGGGGCAGGTGGTGAGGCGGGCATTAGAGAGGATCTTGGAGACTTCCTCGATGGTAGTAAGGTCAAAGGTGCAGAGTGTTGGGGGGCTTCAGTATGAGGAATGTAGGGTGGGGTGGAAGTGGGGGTCAGAGCAGTGGTGGGGCCGTGGGAGAGGGGTGATGAGGGGGTAGTTGAGTGAGGGGGAACGGGGTTGGAGGGAGTTTAAGCGGGTTATGTCGAGGGAGAGGGGGAATGAGGGGGTAGCTGTGTGACGGGACGGGTTGAGAGGGAGTGCGAATTGTGTCAATCTTGTTTTTGAAGTGATTGGCAATCTCAAGGGTGGTGAGTGAGGTGCTGGGTGGAGGTGGGGGTAAAGAGAGTAGAGAGTTGAAGGTGGAGAAGAGTTGGCGAGGATTGGAGGAGAGGGCCTTGATGAGGGTCAGGAAGTAGGCTTGTCTGGCTGCGTGGAGGGAGGAGGTGTAGGTGTGGAAGGCAGATTTGTAGCAGGTGAAGGCTTGTTGGAATTTGGTTTTGTGCTATAGTCGCTCCAGGGCACGACTGTCGTTTGAGGGTTTAGGTGTGATCAGTCTACCAGGGCTGGAGCGGTTGGGGTCTGATGTTGCATGTGGTTAAAGGCGCTAGTGAGTCAAGGGCTGTTGACAGCGCGTTGTTATAGGCAGTCATAGCCAAGTCGGGGGACGATGCTGTCAAGGAGTTGATCAGCTGCAGAGTGGAGGGGGGCAGGTTAAGGTTACGGCTGGTAGTAGTGTGACATTTGGAGGGGTAGGCATTGGAGGATGAGGAGATAGAGAAGGTAATCAGGTTGTGGTCAGAGAGAGGGAAGGGGGTGTTATTGAGGTTGTGGGGAGCGCAGCGGTTGGAGAAGACGAGATCAAGGGTGATATATTGCTCACACAAGCCATGGGTATATGTGGAATTACACCCCAAAATACATTCTGCTACTTCTACTGAGTATGGGGATGACACGTGTGAGACTTTTTGGGAGCGTAGCCACATACAGGAGCGTGAAGTTCAATGACCACTTTGAAAGCCTGAAGCTGCGCAATTTCCTCATTTCACTTCCTCACTACCTATCACAGTTTCGGAGGCCCTGAAATGCCAGGATAGCACCAACCCCCCCCCCCCCATATGACTCCTTTTTGGAAAGTAGACACTCCAAGGAATTTAAAAAGAGGCATGGGGAGTATTTTACAGAGCTCATTTTTTCTCCCAAGGTTTTGAAATATAAAAAATTTAAATAAAAAACAAGTTTTTGTTTTCTTTCTTAATTTTCCAAAAACTTCTGGCAACAAACGAGATCTGCGAAATACTCACCATGCTTCTTATCAAATTCCTTGGGGTATCTACTTTCCAAAAAGTGGTCATTTTGTGGAGTAATTCCACATATACCTATGGCATGTGTGAGAAATAAATCATTTAAGTGACAAGTTTAAATAAAAATGTTTTTTGTCATTTTCCAAAAACTTGTGGTAAAAAAATAAATTAATCTATTGACTCAACATACCACAGCAAATATTTTGGAGTGTCTACTTTCCAAAAAGGGGTCATTTTGGGGGGTGGGGGCATTTTATGCCCAGCATTAGAGGTTTATGCCACACATCACTCACTCTTCTAACCACCCGAAGACCAAGCCTTTTCTGACATTTTGTTCACATGAAAAAAATCTGTATTTTTTGCTAGGAAATTACTTGAACCCCCAAACAATATTTTTTTTTTAAAGCAGACACCCTAGTTAATAAAATATTGGGTGCTGCAATTTTTTATGTCACATATTTAAAAAAATACACTTTTTTACTTTTAATGCACAGAATATATTGGCCAATTATTTGGTAAAATATAAAAGATGATGCTATGCCGAGTAAATACATACCAAACATGACATGCTTTAAAACTGCGCATGCCCCGTGCAATGGTGACAAACTGCATACAGTTTTAATATCTATAGCCAACGATTTAAAAGCCTTTACAAGCTACCATTTTAGACTTACAGAGGAGATCTAGTGCTAGAATTACTGCCCTTGATCTGATGTTCGCAGCGATACCTCACATGCATGGTGCAACTGCTGTTTACATACTAGCACGGGGTCAACGCGGGGAGCGAGAGTGCTTTTTTGGGTTTTTAAATTATTTTTTAAAATTATTTTTACACTGTTCCTTTCTTTTTTTTTTTTTTTTTTTTTTTTAATCGCTTTTAATGCTATCACAGGGAATTCAAATATCCCTTATAACTTCAATGGGCATTGTCATATATTCTTTTTTGAGAAATCTGGGGTCTTTTTTTTTTTTTTCTTTATGCAGCCTGTGGGCTGAATGAAAAAAAGAGAATACATTTCTGCCAGAAAAAGTGTGTAGTATGCCCACCATTAAAATATGCCTCCCTGCATGCACCCACTTCTAATGGCGGGCACACATGAAATGTGCCAAAAAATATTATAAAATATATATATATATATATATATATATATATATATATGCCAAAACATAGGGGCCATCCACCCACTGGCCACCCCAGGCCCCCATGCTTCGGCATATATGCTCTTTTTTTTAACTGCGGATGAAAAATCTCATCCAACAGCACTACACACCCCTACTTATGTATATTCTGAGCAGGTCCTGTTGTCAGAATAAACAGTTCGGTGCTGCAGCTGAATGGTGTTCCTGCAAAGCAAACAATGGTTAACAATAAAACAAAGTAACAATAGAACTCAACTCAATAAACACTTTTTTGTTAATTTTTTAATTTTTTTGTAACTTTAATTTATTTTTTTAAACTTTTTTTTGTAACATCCTCTGAATTTCGGGTCTCTCAAAATGTGATGGACAGTTTCCTGACTATCTAACATCTTTTGACTTCCTTTGTGAGAATGGTGAATATGTGCCCTGAACTTTGCCGTGCTGTACCCTATACTAATACTCCACTAGTGTATGGTAGTGACAGAAGCAGTCCTTGAGGCTGAGACCAGGTTGGCCAGGACAGGAGGGACAAAAAATAGGGTTTCGGGCCTTATTCCGTGTCTGCTACAGACACAACATCTTTGGGGTGACCTTTGGGTTGGGGCACCAGAGAGGACATCCAGAAAATGCCTCTCATGCAGCCAGCTAACTGCATCTGGGTTTGAGGATTGGGCCACAGCACCTTCTGGATACAAAAGGGCCATGATGATCTCTTTCTGTAATTTTAGGAAGGATCCACTTCGTCCAGTTCCTTTGTAAATTACAAAAACGTTATATATAGCCAATTGAAATAAATAAATAGACATCTTTTTGTACCAGTGTCGAGCTTTCCAGGAAACTAGGTACGGATTCATCATTTAGTTGTTGAAGTCCAGCCCTCCCATGTTAAGGTTATAGTCGTGCACACAGGAGTTTCTCAACAATGCCAGATACCGTGTTAATTTGGACTGTCGCATCTGCGTGACTAGAAGACAGGACAAAAACATCTCGTTTGTCCTTCCACTTCACTGTGAGCAATTCATCATTCCTCAAGCAGGCTTTTTCCCCCTTTCTAAGTTGGGTATTTACAAGCCATTGGGGGAAGCCCGACGATTAGGTCGCACTGTGCCTCATGAGCCAATTACAACATTGTGCAGATGTCTAAATAGTGGCACACTTGTATAGATATTGTCCATGTATAAGTGGTACCCCTTACAGAAAAAAGATGACACTAAGTCCCAAACTATCTTGCTACTGCTCCCCATATAGCCTGGGCAGTCAGAGGAGGCTCTACTTCGCTGTCTCTTCCCTCATAAACCCTAAATTTGTACGTATAACCTGTGGCCCTCTCACAGAGCTTATACAATTTGACCCCAAATCTGGCACGATTGGTGGGGATGTACTGTTTGAATGCAAGGCGGTCAGTAAAGTGAATGAGGGACTCATCCACGCAGATGTTTTGCTGGGGCGTATACACATCTGCAAATTTCTCAGTGAGGTGGTTTATGAGGGGTCAAATTTTGTAGAGCCTGTCGTGTTCAGGGTCACCCCGAGGATGACAGAGTGTGTTATCACTGAAATACATGAAGAGCATTATCATCTCATATCTATGCCTGGCCATGGCAGCAGAGAACACGGGCATATGATGAATTGGGTCTGTGGACCAATATGACCGCAACTCATTCTTTTTTGTAATGCCCATGTTGAGGGTTAGGCCCAAAAGTTTTAAATTTGGAAACTGTAATAGGTTTCCATGCAAATGGTCTGGCAAGGTTTGAATTTGGGTTTACGGCGATATATTGTTGAGCATATAAACTGCTTTGGCCCACAATCAAATTGTACAAATCTTCTGTGAAAAACAGCTCCATAAAATCAAGGGGAGTTAAATTTGCTGTTTCCACCTAAATTCCGGGTTGGGCAGTGAATGGGGGAAGTACGGGCACTGCAGAATCTGTGGGCTGCCAATCAGGATTTGCAAGCACGTTCAGGGGCTCTACACTAGGAGCTCTACGGGCCTGTGTGCGAATTCTTGGTGGCTGTGGGACACTACTTGTGCTCTCCACCGCACCAGCTTGTACTGCACTTATGGGGCTCGCCATGTCACCAAGTGATACTGCAGTGCTGG
Organism: Staurois parvus; assembly: GCF_062004578.1. NCBI lineage: Eukaryota > Metazoa > Chordata > Amphibia > Anura > Ranidae > Staurois > Staurois parvus. The sequence goes on along the minus strand of NW_028318510.1, from coordinate 2,146,916 downwards.
TTTGAAAAAGACCAGGATATACTAGGCCGCTGATGCTCGCCAGTTAATCAAAAGGTAGTGTGGCACTAGTACTGGCACTCTGCTGCATATAAGACAAGTCATGCGATCCTAGTACTTCAGCTTCATGGGGTCGGGTACGCCTGATCTTTACAGGGACTTCTCCATCGTCCGAGCTACCTATCAGGGTGCCGCTGCTGTCTACAGGTTCATATTCTGAGGCGGATTGTGTCAGTGAGTCTTCCCCTTCTCAGAATTTTGTAGGCCTCTTTACTAGTGTACCTTTGGTTGGACATTTTGGACTCTAAATTTACAGGTATCTAGTGCAACTCACGGGAGAAAGAGCACCTGGCTGTCAAGGACTGCTTGAACCGCTACCAATAAAATTCACCTGCTAATGCTGGCGTAGATCAGGCCTGATTCTGTGAACACTGCCGGTTTGTGACAATGATCAGAAATGATACTGGCACTGCACTTCTTTTTAGGGGTGGGGGGGAGCGTTGGGGCTAAATGCAAGTGCTGGCAGCGAACGAAGATGATCCTGCATTTTTGGGGACACTAATACTAAGGGGCACTGGTATAGTTTTGTTCGTGATCAGTATATTGATCCGTACAAACCCTATACTAGTAATGACAGTGATCAGCAACCTATAACGTGAGTACGATAGTGTGCAGGCAATCTAATGCTAGCTGACCCTGGCTGGGAGGGGCGCTAACTGACCCTGATGCTATCTGATGTCACTAGTGGCAATAATATAGTGATCAGTGAAAAATACGGTACACTGACACTGTACTAATGGCACTGGCAGGGTGGCGGGGGGCAATCAAGGGGTTAAAATGTCTCTAATGTGTGTGGGTGCAGTATACTGCTTTTACTCACGTGTGATGTCTCTATCTCCTCTCTGTGGAACAAAATGGTTCCAGGAAGAGAAGAACCAGCTAAATCCTGTGCTTGTATTTACAAATACAGGCACAGCTCTGCATCTCCATTCGCTGTAGGAGATCGTCAGAGTCCCGTCCAAAATCACTGGCTGAGACCTGCTGGCATACACCTCCTACAACGAATGATAGCGGGGTGCATGCACATGCGCACTCTAAACCCGGAAGAGCACAGCGACATACGGGTACGCCGCTTTGCTTGCAGTTACCGCCCGTCTGCAGTACATTGCAGGCGGGCGGCAAGCGGTTAAACAAACAAATGCACAATTTGTGCGTGACAAACTACAAAGAAATCAAATACCATTGGTCATACACTGACAAAGCAGCATCAAAGAAGACATACGTCACAGTCTAGAAGTATACGGGCAGTATCATTTCCAGGAACAATCATCCGTATTCCTGCCATTGCCTTTCAGTTGGCCTTGCATATAAACTATAAGGCACCTTTCCAATCACAAATGTACATCATATGAACATACGCTATATTGCCAAAAGTATTGGGACTCCCTCATTTACACGCACATGAACTTTAATGGCATCCCAGTTTTAGTCCGAAGGGTTCAATATTGAGTTGGCCCACCTTTTGCAGCTACAACAGCTTCAGCTCTTCTGGGAAGGCTGTCCACATTGTTTAGGAGTGTGTCTATGGAAATGTTTGACCATTCTTCCAAAAGCTCATTTGTGAGGTCAGGCACTGATGTCCGACGAGAAGGCCTGGCTCGCAGTCTTCGTTCTAATTCATCCTAAAGGTGTTCTATTGGGTTGAGGTCAGGACTGTTTGCAGGCAAGTCAAGTTCCTCCACCCCAAACTCGCTCACCCATGTCTTTATGGACCTTGCTGTGTGCACTGGTGTGCAGTCATGTTGGAACAGGAAGGGGCTATCCCTAAACTGTTCCCACAAAGTTTGGAGCATGAAAATGTCCAAAATGTCTTGGTAAGCTGGTGCCTTAAGAGTTCCCTTTAATGGAACTAAGGGGCCAAGTCCAACCCCTGAAAAACAACCCCACACCATAATCCCCCCTCCACCAAACTTTACACTTGGCACAATGCAGTCAGGCAAACGCCAAACCCAGACACATCCATTTGTTTGCCAGACAGAGAAGCGTGATTCGTCATGCCAGAGAACACGTCTTCACTACTCTAGAGTTCAGTGGTTGTGTGCTTTACACCACTGCATCCAACACTTTGCATTGCACTTGGTGATGTAAGGCTTGCATGCAGCTGCTCGGCCATGGAAACCCATTCCATGAAGCTCTTTATGCATTGTTGTGCTAATCTGAAGGCCACAAAAAGTTTGGAGGTATTTAGCTATTGACTCTGCAGAGAGTTGGTGATTTCTACACACTGTGCGCTTCAACATGCGCTGACCCCGCTCTGTCATTTTACGTGGCCTACCACTTCATGGCTGAGTTGCTGTTGTTTCCAGTTGCTTCCACTTTGTTAAAATACCACAAACAGTTGACTGTGGAATATTTAGTAGCAAGGAAATTTCATGGATGGACTTATTGCACAGGTGGCAACCTATCACGGTACCACATTTGAATTCACTGAGCTCCTGAGAGTGACCCATTCTTTCACAAATGTTTGTAGAAGCAGTGTGCATGCCTAGGTGCTTGATTTTATACACCTGTGGCAATGAAGGTGATTGGAACACCTGAATCCAGTGATTTGGAGGGGTGTCCCAATACTTTTGGCAATGTATGTATCTCTGGTTCCTCCTGCTGACCTTTGCATCATTAATCCCTCCTCTGGTGGTCAACAGACAAAACACGTGAGAGCTAGCGGGACCTTCAGAGTGGCATTCCAGTAAGTGTTGGTTTCACTATGGACTTTAGTAGATTGCCCAGGATCGGAGTGGTGTCCAGTGGCACAGACACCAGTACAGGCAATTATTTTAAAACGTATTATAACCCTGGTTCAAATGAATGCGACTTGTCTTGGAACTTGCCACTTCTAAGTCCCATGACAAGTCTCATTCAATATATGTCTATGGCCCCATTCTAATAACTGTGACTCAAGTCTCAGCGACTTTAAGAAAGGTTCCTGCACTACTTTTGTGTGACCTGCATTGAGCTGTATGATTGAAGTTGCCTGACGTGGCAGCAAGTCACAAGCTAGTCGGGCAGTAAGGTTTCACCACTTTAAAGTCACATTAGCGTGAACCAGGGCTTACAGGTGCTGCTTTTAAAGTCTTCACTATGGTGACAGGGTCTCTTAAGATTGTGCTGTTGTATAATAATGCTTTGGAATTAGGGGTTACAGTTGGAGTTTATATATACTCCCCGGCCACTTTATTAGGTACACTTGTTCAATTGCTTGGTAACACAGTTTGCTAATCAGCCAATCACATGGCAGCAACTCAATGCATTTAAGCATGTAGACGTGGTGAAGACAACTTACGGGAGTTCAAACCAAGCATCAGAATGAGGAAGAAAGGGGATTTAAGTGACTTTGAACATGGCATGGTTGTTGGTGCCAGATGGACTGGTCTGAGTATTTCAAAAGCTGCTGATCTACTGGGATTTTAACTCACAACCATCTCTAGGGTTTACAGCGAATGGTCCGAAAAGAGAAAAATGGATGAAAATGCCTTGTTCAAGTCAGAGGTCATAGGAGAATGAGCAGACTGGTTTGAGATGATAGAAAGGCAACAGTAACTTATGTCAATATGGACCAGAATCTCTGAGGAATGTTTCCAACACCTTGTTAAATCTATGCAGTTAAGGCACTTCTGAAGACAAAAGGGGTTCCAACCCGGTGCTAGCAAGGTGCACCTAATAAAATGACCGATGAGTTTTGGATAGAGTAGGGAAGAGTTAAAACCACTCCTAGGTTATTTTTTTTGCCATCGCTGTACCATTGTGGAAATTTCCCTCTAAAGCAGTGAAAAAAAAAAAAAGAGTGGTCTAAATGGCAACTAAGATGAAACTGATGTGGGATCTTTACTGCCAGCTGATCTCTCTCCAAGAATTAAATTAATCTTTTTCCATTTTTGCAGTAAGGATCTATTCTTTTCAGCCTTCTGCTAGGAGTATTTTATTTAGCAAGCTGAATGGGTATGTGTCTGGCAGAGAAATAGTTAAAAAGAATTTCAATGCTATATGTACAATTTGTCCTTGCTGTTAAGTAGAAATGCCGAACCTCCGATGATCTCCTTTGATAAATGCTTTCTTTCACCAGTAAAAATAGCTAGCAAAGATGACAAGCCTAATCTCTTCAGGCTGAACGATCTCATTATTAAGACGATATTTAGCTTTTCAGAAAAATAGGCAGAACCAATACCCTTCCAACCTGAACTGTTCTCTACCACGTCACTCGGTGTAGGTACTGCATGTACTGTCCATTTCTCTTTTTCAATCGAGTTTGCATTCTTACCTCCCCTTCCTACAATTTCTATTGTCATCCCATCATTCACCTTGAACCAGGAAAACACTTCATTTGAGGTCGCTGCTTTAATCACAAAATTTATCAGGGGGCTCATATTGACAAAAATTTTTAACTATTTTTTTTTCTTACAGGAGCTTGAACCACTTGAAGACCAGGCCTATTCTGACACTTTTTGTTTACAAGTAAAATTATCATTATATATATTTTTTAGCAGAGGCCCTAGAGAATAAAATGGTGGTTATTGCAATATTTTATGTCACACAGTATTTGCACAATGGTTTTCAAATGCAATTGAACTGGAAGTAACATCATGATGTCGCTTCCGTTTTCCCAGACCATAGAGAAGGCCAGGAACTTTGCGATCCCTGGCCAGATAATATGGCAGCACTGCTGGATCAGATACTGGGCTGTCCAGTTGCACGGGAGAGCCTGGAGAAGCAATCCAGTGGCTAATTAGCCACTAGGATTGCTTTTAGATGAAAAGGCATTGCCGGTTAAAAAATAAAATAGGGTTACAGCATACAGCTGCAACCGTAACCCTGATAAAACCACTTGAACCCAATCACATACATGTATCAAGTGGTTGATTACAGTTAGTATGGGTATCTTAAATACTGTGTGTTTATATGTGTATGCACTGTGTATATAGTGTGTGTGTTTAGATAGATATATACAATATAACGGAAAATTGTCACCGATACCGTATTTTTCGCCGTATAAGACGCACCTGACCATAAGACACACTTGGTTTTAGAGGCAGAAAACAGGAAAAAAAAAATTCTGAACTAATGGACTGCAGACACAGTACAGGAGATGACCAGAGACTGCGGACAGCACAGGGATGACCAGAGACTGCGGACAGCACAGGGATGACCAGAGACTGCGGACAGCACAGGGATGACCAGAGACTGCGGACAGTACAGATGACTGCTGACCTTTGGGGAGGTGGGGAGGTGGGGAGCGGGTATCTGAATTTGACAGGTACCCGCTCTTACTTTCGCAGAGTTGTTCTTTGATCTTACCTGTTCCTCTATCCAGCCGTGCGCTGTCTTCCCGGCTTCTGTAATGGCACTCGGCATGACAGCCGGGTGCCCAGTGCGCATGAGCGAGAAGCACTTGCACTTTGTGATTGGTCCGGCGGCTTCTGGGATCTGTCATGTGTCCCAGGTACCGCCTTACCATTCACAAAAAGCACCGCTTCTTGCGCATGCGCACTTGGCACCCGGCTGTCATGCACAGCGCCCACACTACAGAAGCCGGGAAGACAGCGCGCCGCTGGATAGAGGAACAGGTAAGGTCCCGCTGCAGAGCTGAGCGGCCGGCCCGGTATTCTGACACGGCCACGGTGGAAATACCGGACCGGCCGCTCCATATTCGCCTTATAAGACGCACTGACATTTCCCCCCCAGTTTTGGGGAAGAAAAAGTGCGTCTTATACGGCGAAAAATACGGTACTTTATTTTCCTTTCCTGGCCGGTCCTCACATCAGCACACCTGGGTTTACTCCTCCTCCAAACACTCAGGATGAAATCCTTGGACCCATCATCAGAGCCTATGCTGGTGCAGTGGGTCCTGGGTTCCTCTTGGTGCACCACAATGCCCGGCCTCATGTGTTGATAGTATGCAGGCAGTTCTTGGAGGATGAAGGAATTGATACCGATGAATGCCCCCCTTGCTCACCTGACCTAAATCCCACCTCTGGGATATCATGTTTCGGTCCATCTGATGCTGCCAGGTTACACCTCACACTGTCCAGGAACTCAGTGATGCCCTGTTCCAGATCTGGGAGGAAATGCCCCAGGACACCATCCGTCAGTTCATTAGCAGCATGCCCTGACGTTGTCAGACATGCATACAAACATGGGGCCATACAAACTACTGAGTACCATTTTGAGTTGCTGCAATGAAATTTCAGCAAAATGGACTAGCCTGTGGCATAATTTTTTCACTTTGATATTTGAGGTGTCTTTGAATTCAGTCCTCTGTAGGTTGTTGATTTTCATTTCCATGAAACGATGGGGCATCATTATGTTCCCAACACATTACCCAGTCCATATCAGTATAGATATCCAGCAGGAGATTTTTCCCCATTAAAATCTGATGTGTTTTCATATATGCATGCTTTCGATTTTCTATTGTGAATAAAACATGTTTTTTTTAGATTTGCCAATCATTCTTTTTTGGAATTGGGGTTGTGTGTATATATGTGTGTGGTGTGTGTGTGTGTGTCAGGGCTCCGGGTATGACCAGAGGTATGTGAACTGACGCAGGGAAACGCAGGCTTCAGATATGTTATAAACAATATAATTTATTAATACTAACAATACATAAATGCAATACGAAAACATAACACAGTGCAAACGAACCAAACCACCCACAAATAACAATACATACAATGCAAGCGAGTCAGGCAGGCCAGGTCAATAACAATCGGGCAGGTAGGAACAGGAGGAGCAGGCAGAGAGTAGTTAGGTCACGAGCCGGGTACAGCAACTAACGGGCAGGTAGGTACAGGGGGTCAGGCAGAGAATGGTCGGGGTCACAAGCCAGGGATCAAACAGGAGAAGTCAGCAGAGGTCCGGATCAGGTGGGGTCGGCAACAAATCAGTCAGACAGGAACAGGAACACAGGTAACAAGATACAGGGGCCCATGGAAAAACACACCAAGGTACAGACTGCAGGTCTGGCCATCCCTTAAATACACTTGCAATCAGCCTCAGGTGTTTTGGCTGACTGCAGGGTTGAGTCTCTGATTGCTGAGAGCACCCGCTGGCCAGCCCTGGTACTGCAGCCCACAAGGCAGGTGAGTCCCACCATTATTGGCAAGTCCATTCCTGACAGTACCCCCCCCCCCTCAAGGAGCGGCCTCAGGACTCTCCAAACAGTCCTAGCTGGGCAAAATGTTCCACCGCCCGGGTCTGGTAACTGGCGGGATATCAAAGACTGGCACATCGGGCTGGACTCCGGGCAGCGGCACATCGGGCTGGACTCCGGGCAGCGGCACATCGGGCTGGACTCCGGGCAGAGGCACAGGGCTCCCAGGAGGAGCGGAAGGCACCGGGCCCCCAGGCGGGGTGGCAGGCGCCGGGCCCCCAGGCGGGGCGGCAGGCGCTGGGCCCCCAGGCGGGGCGGTGGGCACTGGGCCTCCAGGCGGGGTGCCGGGCCCCCAGGCGGAGCGACGGGCACCGGGCCCCGAGGAGGGGCGACGGGCCCCCAGGCGGAGCAACAGGCACCGGGCCCCCAGGTGGAGTGGCGGGCGCCGGGCCCCCAGTTGGAGCGACGGGCATAGGGCCCCCAGGCGGAGCGACAGGCACCGGGCCCCCAGGTGGAGCGACAGGCAGCAGGCCCCCAGGTGGAGCGGCGGGCGCCGGACCCCTAGGAGGGGCGGCGGGCACCGGGCCCCCAGGCGGAGCGGCGGGCACCGGGTCACCAGGCATCAGGTCATTTGGCTCGACAGTGGGCACCGCGTCATCTGGCGAGGCAGTGGGCTTCGAGTCACCAGGCACGACAGTGGGCTCTGAGTCAATTGGCACGACAGCGGGCACCGGGTCATCAGGTACCGGATCGTCTGGCTCGACAGCAGGCACCGGGTCATCTAGCGCTGGATCGTCTGGCTCGACAGCGGGCATCGGGTCACCAGGCATGACAGCGGGCACTGGGTCATCAGGCATTGGATCGTCTGGCTCGACAGCGGGCATCGGGTCACCAGGCATGACAGCGGGCACTGGGTTATCAGACATTGGATTGTCTGGCTCGACAGCGGGCATCGGGTCACCAGGTATGATAGCGGGCACTGGGTCACCAGGCATCAGGTCATTTGGCTCGACAGCGGGCATCGGGTCACCAGGCATGACAGCAGGTACTGGGTCATCAGGTACCGGATCGTCTGGATCGACAGCGGGCACCGGGTCATCAGGCATTGGATCGTCTGGCTCGACAGCGGGCATTGGGTCACCAGGCATGACAGCGGGCACCGGGTCATCAGGTACCGGATCGTCTGGATCGACAGCGGGCACTGGGTCATCTGGCGTTGGATCGTCTGGCTCGACAGCGGGCATCGGGTCACCAGGCATGACAGCGGGCACTGGGTCATCAGGCATTGGATCGTCTGGCTCGACAGCGGGCATCGGGTCACCAGGCATCAGGTCATTTGGCTCGACAGCGGGCACCGCGTCATCTGGCAAGGCAGTGGGCACCGAGTCACCAGGCACGACAGTGGGCTCCGAGTCAACTGGCATGACCGCGGGCACTGGGTCAGACATTGGATCGTCTGGCTCGACAGCGGGCATCGGGTCACCAGGCATCAGGTCATTTGGCTCGACAGTGGGCACCGGGTCATCTGGCGCTGGATCGTCTGGCTCGACAGCGGGCATCGTGTCACCAGGCATGACAGCGGGCACTGGGTCATCATGCATTGGATCGTCTGGCTCGACAGCGGGCATCGGGTCACCAGGCATCAGGTCATTTGGCTCGACAGTGGGCACCGGGTCATCTGGCGCTGGATCGTCTGGCTCGACAGCGGGCATCGGGTCACCAGGCATGACAGCGGGCACTGGGTCATCAGGCATTGGATCGTCTGGCTCGACAGCGGGCATCGGGTCACCAGGTATGACAGCGGGCACCAGGTCATCAGGTACCGGATCGTCTGGCTCGACAGCGGGCACCGGGCCACCAGGCACGACAGCAGGCACTGGGCCATCAGGCATTGGATCGTCTGGCTCGACAGCGGGCATCGGGTCACCAGGCATGACAGCGGGCACCGGGTCATCAGGTACCGGATCTTCTGGATCGACAGCGGGCACCGGGTCATCTGGCGTTGGATTGTCTGGCTCGACAGCGGGCATCGGGTCATCAGGCGTGATAGGATCATCAGGACGGATCAGTTCATCAGGCTGAGTACAGACATCAGGCTGGGTAGAGACATCAGGCTGAAGTGCGGGTGCTGAGGCACCAGGCTGAACCACGGAAGGCAGGTTCTCAGACGGCAGGCTCACCGGTTTGGATACTGGCAGGATGGTACTGGTTGGAAAGAATTTTCACTTTTTTCTGGTTTTAACTACTGGAGCACTGCAAGTAAATGCAGGTCTGCAAACGAATGGAGCAGCTGAGGACAGAGAAGAGCTGGAAGATGGAACAGAGGAGGGAGCAGTTGCTACAGAGGACTTCTTTACAGGGTTAAAGAAAGGATAGGTGCAGCGAGTGGGAGCAGAGGACTGGTATGTGGTAGTTAGAGTATACTGGGCCGTCACTGGGGGTGCTGTCGGGGATGTAGGAAGAGTGCCTTGAACGGAGGAATGACGTTGCAAGCTGACTGAGGCTGGGTGCAACAAGTCTGACCATGTCTGCAGTATGGGTTGAACAAAGCTTGCACAAAGCCTGTCTGGTCAAAGACTGCACTGCGTTTATACAATCCCTTAATACCTGTGATGAACATGCAGCATAATGCTCCAAGAAGCAATCCACATCATCCTCTAATAACCATACCAGGGACTCTACCTGGTCTGCACTAAATGGGGGCAAAAAGTCATTCCTGCTTTCAGGGGTACCAGATGAAGCCAACTCTACACAAACCTGAATCAAAGGTTGCACCTCAGAGAACTCTGTGCCCTGATCTACTAGAACATGAGCGATCCGTATACATTCTAGCAGTTGATCCCGGGTATACTCTCTCAGAGTCTGATAAGCATATTCTCTGTCATCAAAAACCAGCAGCGACAAATACACAACCTCATCAAGATCCATCCTTCCCAACAACAAGCCAAGATGGCTTCCCTGTGCAGCCACCTCTGGTCAGGATTGGCCTTGGTGTAATGTCAGGGCTCCGGGTATGACCAGAGGAATGTGAACTGACGCAGGGAAACGCAGGCTTCAGATATGTTATAAACAATATAATTTATTAACACTAACAATTAGAGATGAGCGAATCGAACATGGCGAAGTGGAATTCGTTTCGAAGATCAGGAAAAATTCGATTCACGCCGAATCCAAAAATTAGCAAATTTCGGATGCACGAATCGAATTTTCCCAAAAATGGCGGCGACATGTGTGGCGACGGAGCGGGGATCTCTGGGAAGGCGCGCAGACAAGGCGCGCTGACCCATAATGCATTCATTCATGACATGTGATCGCATTAGCCAATCAGCAGCCAGCCAGCCAGCACTGTGTAATGGTGGAGCTATAAATTGCGGCCATCTTACAATTCTCCATTAGCCTCCGGTCATTCAAGAGAAACAGACCTCTCTGTATTAGGGACAGAGTTAGGGCAAAAGAGACTTTAGGGACACAGAATCGTTACTCAGGGACACAGAATCGTTACTCAGGGACACAGAATCGTTACTCAGGGACACAGATTCGTTACTCAGGGACAGACACAGAATTGTTACTCAGGGACACAGAATTGTTACTGAGGGACACAGAATCGTTACTCAGGGACACAGAATCGTTACTCAGGGACACAGAATCGTTACTCAGGGACAGACACAGAATTGTTACTCAGGGACACAGAATCGTTACTGAGGGACACAGAATCGTTACTCAGGGACACAGAATCGTTACTCAGGGACACAGAATCGTTACTCAGGGACACAGGATCGTTACTCAGGGACACAGGATCGTTACTCAGGGACACAGAATCGTTACTGAGGGACACAGAATCGTTACTGAGGGACACAGAATTGTTACTCAGGGACACAGAATCGTTACTCAGGGACACAGAATCGTTACTGAGGGACACAGAATCGTTACTCAGGGACACAGAATCGTTACTCAGGGACACAGAATCGTTACTGAGGGACACAGAATCGTTACTCAGGGACAGAATCGTTACTCAGGGACACAGAATTGTTACTCAGGGACACAGAATCGTTACTCAGGGACACAGAATCGTTACTCAGGGACACAGAATCGTTGAATTAAAGAGTATGTCAGACAACACGCAGAGGAGGCAATGTTTCAGGAGCGAGCAGACGTGGCAGCAGAGGAAGGGGTCGAGGCAGCACTAGTCGCAGCCAGAGGCCAGTGCTCCCGGTGTCATCCAGCGGTCGTGTCTCCACCGACAACCCTGCCGTCATCGATTGGTTGGCTCGGTCGTCTTCCTCTTCCCAGGTCACCTCTGACACCTACAGCCAACGGTCGGTGGGTACGTCAGACACAACCGTTAGTTGGCATGGCCCGGGAGCAAGCCCACTGAAATCACGTGTCCTCTACCTGCCCCTGTCCTTTGGTGTTCCCTCACCAAGCGAAGTATCGCATGCTGTGGGCTCAGCCCCACTGTACAGTGAGGAAGAGCTAACAGAGGGCGGTCAGGAACGGGGGGAGACATCCGCCTCTTCAGCAGCCAGGCGAAGAAGTACTGGCGAGGAGAGTGGCTCGGTAGCCGGTCTAGAGACAGGTCTGTCTCCTGACCCACACGCAGCCGAGGGGGCTAGTAGTGAGGCGGAGACCCTAATTGATGATGATGAGGCTGATCGCACTTGGCAGCCTCGTCGTCATCTGCCAGGCCCGTAATCTGCCATGGGCCCCCGTACCGACTCCTCATGCTGCTGCCAGGCCCGTAATCTGTCATGGGCCCCTGTACCGCCTCCTCATGCTGCTGCCAGGTCCAGAGTGTATCATGGGTCCCTGTACGGCCTCCCATTGCTGCTGTCTCCATCGCCACACTCTGCCATGTGCCACTTTCAGGTCTCCTCACACTGCTGGTGGGTTACATTTTGTCATAGGGTGCTGGCAGATTACGGGCCTCCCATTGCTGCTGCCAGGCCCGTAATCTGCCATGGGCCCCCGTACCGACTCCTCATGCTGCTGCCAGGTCCAGAGTGTGTCATGGGTCCCTGTACGGCCTCCCATTGCTGCTGTCTCCATCGCCACACTCTGCCATGTGCCACTTTCAGGTCTCCTCACACTGCTGGTGGGTTCCATTTTGTCATAGGGTGCTGGCAGATTACGGGCCTCCCATTGCTGCTGCCAGGCCCGTAATCTGCCATGGGCCCCCGTACCGACTCCTCATGCTGCTGCCAGGCCCGTAATCTGTCATGGGCCCCTGTACCGCCTCCTCATGCTGCTGCCAGGTCCAGAGTGTGTCATGGGTCCCTGTACGGCCTCCCATTGCTGCTGTCTCCATCGCCACACTCTGCCATTTGCCACTTTCAGGTCTCCTCACACTGCTGGTGGGTTCCATTTTGTCATAGGGTGCTGGCAGATTACGGGCCTCCCATTGCTGCTGCCAGGCCCGTAATCTGCCATGGGCCCCCGTACCGACTCCTCATGCTGCTGCCAGGTCCAGAGTGTGTCATGGGTCCCTGTACGGCCTCCCATTGCTGCTGTCTCCATCGCCACACTCTGCCATGTGCCACTTTCAGGTCTCCTCACACTGCTGGTGGGTTCCATTTTGTCATAGGGTGCTGGCAGATTACGGGCCTCCCATTGCTGCTGCCAGGCCCGTAATCTGCCATGGGCCCCCGTACCGACTCCTCATGCTGCTGCCAGGTCCAGAGTGTGTCATGGGTCCCTGTACGGCCTCCCATTGCTGCTGTCTCCATCGCCACACTCTGCCATGTGCCACTTTCAGGTCTCCTCATACTGCTGGTGGGTTCCATTTTGTCATAGGGTGCTGGCAGATTACGGGCCTCCCATTGCTGCTGCCAGGCCCGTAATCTGCCATGGGCCCCCGTACCGACTCCTCATGCTGCTGCCAGGTCCAGAGTGTGTCATGGGTCCCTGTACAGCCTCCCATTGCTGCTGTCTCCATCGCCACACTCTGCCATGTGCCACTTTCAGGTCTCCTCACACTGCTGGTGGGTTCCATTTTGTCATAGGGTGCTGGCAGATTACGGGCCTCGCATTGCTGCTGCCAGGCCCGTAATCTGCCATGGGCCCCCGTACCGACTCCTCATGCTGCTGCCAGGCCCGTAATCTGTCATGGGCCCCTGTACCGCCTCCTCATGCTGCTACCAGGTCCAGAGTGTGTCATGGGTCCCTGTACGGCCTCCCATTGCTGCTGTCTCCATCGCCACACTCTGCCATGTGCCACTTTCAGGTCTCCTCACACTGCTGGTGGGTTCCATTTTGTCATAGGGTGCTGGCAGATTACGGGCCTCCCATTGCTGCTGCCAGGCCCGTAATCTGCCATGGGCCCCCGTACCAACTCCTCATGCTGCTGCCAGGCCCGTAATCTGTCATGGGCCCCTGTACCGCCTCCTCATGCTGCTGCCAGGTCCAGAGTGTGTCATGGGTCCCTGTACGGCCTCCCATTGCTGCTGTCTTCATCGCCACACTCTGCCATTTGCCACTTTCAGGTCTCCTCACACTGCTGGTGGGTTCCATTTTGTCATAGGGTGCTGGCAGATTACGGGCCTCCCATTGCTGCTGCCAGGCCCGTAATCTGCCATGGGCCCCCGTACCGACTCCTCATGCTGCTGCCAGGCCCGTAATCTGTCATGGGCCCCTGTACCGCCTCCTCATGCTGCTGCCAGGTCCAGAGTGTGTCATGGGTCCCTGTACGGCCTCCCATTGCTGCTGTCTTCATCGCCACACTCTGCCATTTGCCACTTTCAGGTCTCCTCACACTGCTGGTGGGTTCCATTTTGTCATAGGGTGCTGGCAGATTACGGGCCTCCCATTGCTGCTGCCAGGCCCGTAATCTGCCATGGGCCCCCGTACCGACTCCTCATGCTGCTGCCAGGTCCAGAGTGTGTCATGGGTCCCTGTACGGCCTCCCATTGCTGCTGTCTCCATCGCCACACTCTGCCATGTGCCACTTTCAGGTCTCCTCACACTGCTGGTGGGTTCCATTTTGTCATAGGGTGCTGGCAGATTACGGGCCTCCCATTGCTGCTGCCAGGCCCGTAATCTGCCATGGGCCCCCGTACCGACTCCTCATGCTGCTGCCAGGTCCAGAGTGTGTCATGGGTCCCTGTACGGCCTCCCATTGCTGCTGTCTCCATCGCCACACTCTGCCATGTGCCACTTTCAGGTCTCCTCACACTGCTGGTGGGTACCATTTTGTCATAGGGTGCTGGCAGATTACGGGCCTCCCATTGCTGCTGCCAGACCCGTAATCTGCCATGGGCCCCCGTACCGACTCCTCATGCTGCTGCCAGGTCCAGAGTGTGTCATGGGTCCCTGTACAGCCTCCCATTGCTGCTGTCTCCATCGCCACACTCTGCCATGTGCCACTTTCAGGTCTCCTCACACTGCTGGTGGGTTCCATTTTGTCATAGGGTGCTGGCAGATTACGGGCCTCCCATTGCTGCTGCCAGGCCCGTAATCTGCCATGGGCCCCCGTACCGACTCCTCATGCTGCTGCCAGGCCCGTAATCTGTCATGGGCCCCTGTACCGCCTCCTCATGCTGCTGCCAGGTCCAGAGTGTGTCATGGGTCTCTGTACGGCCTCCCATTGCTGCTGTCTCCATCACCACACTCTGCCATGTGCCACTTTCAGGTCTCCTCACACTGCTGGTGGGTTCCATTTTGTCATAGGGTGCTGGCAGATTACGGGCCTCCCATTGCTGCTGCCAGGCCCGTAATCTGCCATGGGCCCCCGTACCGACTCCTCATGCTGCTGCCAGGCCCGTAATCTGTCATGGGCCCCTGTACCGCCTCCTCATGCTGCTGCCAGGTCCAGAGTGTGTCATGGGTCCCTGTACGGCCTCCCATTGCTGCTGTCTCCATCGCCACACTCTGCCATGTGCCACTTTCAGGACTCCTTACACTGCTGGTGGGTTCCATTTTGTCATAGGGTGCTGGCAGATTACGGGCCTCCCATTGCTGCTGCCAGGCCCGTAATCTGCCATGGGCCCCCGTACCGACTCCTCATGCTGCTGTCAGATCCAGAGTGTGTCATGGGTCCCTGTACGGCCTCCCATTGCTGCTGTCTCCATTGCCACACTCTGCCATGTGCCACTTTCAGGTCTCCTCACACTGCTGGTGGGTTCCATTTTGTCATAGGGTGCTGGCAGATTACGGGCCTCCCATTGCTGCTGCCAGGCCCGTAATCTGCCATGGGCCCCCGTACCGACTCCTCATGCTGCTGCCAGGCCCGTAATCTGTCATGGGCCCCTGTACCGCCTCCTCATGCTGCTGCCAGGTCCAGAGTGTGTCATGGGTCCCTGTACGGCCTCCCATTGCTGCTGTCTCCATCGCCACACTCTGCCATGTGCCACTTTCAGGTCTCCTCACACTGCTGGTGGGTTCCATTTTGTCATAGGGTGCTGGCAGATTACGGGCCTCCCATTGCTGCTGCCAGGCCCGTAATCTGCCATGGGCCCCCGTACCGACTCCTCATGCTGCTGCCAGGTCCAGAGTGTGTCATGGGTCCCTGTACGGCCTCCCATTGCTGCTGTCTCCATCGCCACACTCTGCCATGTGCCACTTTCAGGTCTCCTCACACTGCTGGTGGGTTCCATTTTGTCATAGGGTGCTGGCAGATTACGGGCCTCCCATTGCTGCTGCCAGGCCCGTAATCTGCCATGGGCCCCCGTACCGACTCCTCATGCTGCTGCCAGGCCCGTAATCTGTCATGGGCCCCTGTACCGCCTCCTCATGCTGCTGCCAGGTCCAGAGTGTGTCATGGGTCCCTGTACGGCCTCCCATTGCTGCTGTCTCCATCGCCACACTCTGCCATGTGCCACTTTCAGGTCTCCTTACACTGCTGGTGGGTTCCATTTTGTCATAGGGTGCTGGCAGATTACGGGCCTCCCTTTGCTGCTGCCAGGCCCGTTATCTGCTATGGGCCCCCGTACCGACTCCTCATGCTGCTGCCAGGTCCAGAGTGTGTCATGGGTCCCTGTACGGCCTCCCATTGCTGCTGTCTCCATCGCCACACTCTGCCATGTGCCACTTTCAGGTCTCCTCACACTGCTGGTGGGTTCCATTTTGTCATAGGGTGCTGGCAGATTACGGGCCTCCCATTGCTGCTGCCAGGCCCGTAATCTGCCATGGGCCCCCGTACCGACTCCTCATGCTGCTGCCAGGCCCGTAATCTGTCATGGGCCCCTGTACCGCCTCCTCATGCTGCTGCCAGGTCCAGAGTGTGTCATGGGTCCCTGTACGGCCTCCCATTGCTGCTGTCTCCATCGCCACAGTCTGCCATGTGCCACTTTCAGGTCTCCTCACACTGCTGGTGGGTTCCATTTTGTCATAGGGTGCTGGCAGATTACGGGCCTCCCATTGCTGCTGCCAGGCCCGTAATCTGCCATGGGCCCCCGTACCGACTCCTCATGCTGCTGCCAGATCCAGAGTGTGTCATGGGTCCCTGTACGGCCTCCCATTGCTGCTGTCTCCATTGCCACACTCTGCCATGTGCCACTTTCAGGTCTCCTCACACTGCTGGTGGGTTCCATTTTGTCATAGGGTGCTGGCAGATTACGGGCCTCCCATTGCTCCTGCCAGGCCCGTAATCTGCCATGGGCCCCCGTACCGACTCCTCATGCTGCTGCCAGGTCCAGAGTGTGTCATGGGTCCCTGTACGGCCTCCCATTGCTGCTGTCTCTATCGCCACACTCTGCCATGTGCCACTTTCAGGTCTCCTCACACTGCTGGTGGGTTCCATTTTGTCATAGGGTGCTGGCAGATTACTGGCCTCCCATTGCTGCTGCCAGGCCCGTAATCTGCCATGGGCCCCCGTACCGACTCCTCATGCTGCTGCCAGGCCCGTAATCTGTCATGGGCCCCTGTACCGCCTCCTCATGCTGCTGCCAGGTCCAGAGTGTGTCATGGGTCCCTGTACGGCCTCCCATTGCTGCTGCCAGGCCCGTAATCTGCCATGGGCCCCCTTACCGACTCCTCATGCTGCTGCCAGGCCTGTAATCTGTCATGGGCCCCTGTACCGCCTCCTCATGCTGCTGCCAGGTCCAGAGTGTGTCATGGGTCCCTGTACGGCCTCCCATTGCTGCTGTCTCCATCGCCACACTCTGCCATGTGCCACTTTCAGGTCTCCTCACACTGCTGGTGGGTTCCATTTTGTCATAGGGTGCTGGCAGATTACGGGCCTCCCATTGCTGCTGCCAGGCCCGTAATCTGCCATGGGCCCCCGTACCGACTCCTCATGCTGCTGCCAGGCCCGTAATCTGTCATGGGCCCCTGTACTGCCTCCTCATGCTGCTGCCAGGTCCAGAGTGTGTCATGGGTCCCTGTCTCCATCGCCACACTCTGTCATTTGCCACTTTCAGGTCTCCTCACACTGCTGGTGGGTTCCATTTTTTCATAGGGTGCTGTATGGCCTCCCATTGCTGCTGCCTCCACCGCCACACTGTGGCTCCACACTCTGGTTTTGGCCCCGTGACTGCCCAAATGAGTGAAGTGTGCGGTGATTCTAAGATCGACGGCACTCATCTGCATGTCATACTGACTGACAGTATTATTTCTCTTCCCCAGCAGACTCCAAGGGCATTTAAATTAAAGGTACAGTGTTCTGCACTAATATAAAGGCTCTCTGTAGCCTAGAAACACCCTTTTTATAAGTTAAATTCGCAGCGAATATAATCGACTCGAATCGAATTTATTCCGCGAATTCGCCGAATCAGCCGAATCGAATTTTTGAATAATTCGCTCATCTCTACTAACAATACATAAACGCAGTGCAATACTAAAACATAACACAGTGCAAACGAACCAAACCAAACCACCCACAGATAACAATACATACAATGAAAGCGAGTCAGGCAGGCCGGGTCCATAACAATCGGGCAGGTAGGAACAGGAGGAGCAGGCAGAGAGTAGTCAGGTCACGATCCGGGTACAGCAACTAACGGGCAGGTAGGTACAGGGGGTCAGGCAGAGAATGGTCGGGGTCACAAGCCAGGGATCAAACAGAAGTAGTCAGCAGAGGTCCGGATCAGGTGGGGTCGGCAACAAATCAGTCAGACAGGAACAGGAATGCTGGTAACAAGATACAGGGGCCCATGGAAAAACACACACCAAGGCACAGACTGCAGGTCTAGCCATCCCTTAAGTACACCTGCACTCAGCCTCAGGTGTTTTGGCTGACTGCAGGGTTGAGTCTCTGATTGCTGAGAGCACCCGCTGGCCAGCCCTGGTACTGCAGCCCACAAGGCAGGTGAGTCCCACCATTATTGGCAAGTCCATTCCTGACAGTGTGTGTGTTTGTGTGTATCTCTCAGGCCTCATTCACACCATACATGCAGAAAAACCGATGGAAACTGACACGCAGATTTCACTTGCAGAGACATTATCTTACATATGTTTTCATGTGAACTGCAATTACTTTTATACAAGTTGCAAATCTACATATGATACTAGAGGTGTGAACAGGGCACATAGAGAACAATTGATTTAGCTGTGCCCTTGCAGAACTCAGCAAAACTGACATCTCTGCACACTGGTGTGAATGAGCCCTCAAGGTCTCACAAGCACACAGTAGTTTCTGCTTCCTTACTGTCTAATCAGCAGACTGGGGGTCAGAGGTGATCAAGTTGCAGTGCCTAATTGCAATGGAGAAAACAGAAGTCACTCACTTGGCTATGCTGTTTGGCAAGGCTGTAAGTCACAACACAGTCTTACAAAACCAATGACAGATAAAAATAATACATACTGTATATATATTCCAGCTGTTTACTTAGAAATTTACCTGAGGATGATCTTTAAGTGACTTTTTTATATGCCAATACTAACAAAATTAACCACTTTCCTACCGGGCACTTTCACTCCTTTCCTGCCCAGGCCTATTTTAAGCTTTCAGCACTCACATTTTAAATGACTATTACACAGTCATGCAACACTGTACCCAAACAAAATGTTTGTAATTTTTTTTTTTTTTTGGCTAAACAAACAAATGAATATTTTAAGAAAACAAAGTTTTTCTTAGTTTCTGCGATAATATTTTGTAAATAAGTAATTTTTCTCCACTGATGAGGCTGCTCAGATAGGCGGCACTGATGGGCACTGATAGGCCACACTGATGAGGAGGCAATGATGGGTACTGACAGGCATTACTGATGGGCACTGATAGGCAGCAATGATGGACATTGATGGGCACTGATTGGTAGCACTGACTGGCACAGATAGGTGGCACTGAAGGGTACTGATAGACAGCACTGTGGAGGAGGCACTGATAGGCAGCACTGATGGGCATTGACAGGCATCACTGAAGAGCACTGAAAGGCAGCACTGATGGGCACTGATGTGTGACACCAGTAGGCACTGATATGTGGCACTGATGGGCACTGATAGCAGGCCCTGATTATCAGTGTGGATGTCTCCTCTGAGGATTACTGCTTATTGGCTATTCCTCACAAGCTGTAAGCGTGAGGAGAGGACTGCCAATAACTGGCATTTCCTGTTTACATGTGATCAGCTGTGATTGAACACAGCTGATCACATGGTAAATACCCTACGTCATCTGCTGTTTACTGTGATTCCTGATTCCAATTGCCTCCCCTGTGGGCGCTCGTGTGTGGCTACAGTGGGTGTACATCAAATGCTGTCCTCCTAGAACAAGAGAACTCCCGCCCATTCATCATTTCCTAACACGGCGGGCAGGAGGCAGTAAAAGACTCTTTTTAGTGCATTGTTGGCTCTCGTTTGTGAGATGTGCATTTTATAAAACTTTACTGAAATTGTGTCACAGACCACCTGAATACAATGGAAGCCAAAGTGCCATTTCAAGAGAAATCCTACTAAGGAAATCACATATGAAGCATTTAAAAGGCCCTTCAAGGGTTTTGCATATCTTGCATATAGATGCACAAACACACACACAAATATAAAATAAAAACAGAAATGATGTCGTGCTCCACTACCAATTGCAAAAATGTGAATAAATAAATATTCCCCCTGATGAAGCCACATGACCCGGTGGCGTAACACGTAGGGGAGGGGCTCTGACATCATGACTCTTAAAGCAACATACAGCAAGTATTTACCAATATTGGAAACTTTACTGTGGATACAAATCTCAACATTTTAATGCGGTTTTAACTTGTAATACATGTGAGTGCACTACTATATTTAATAAATTATGTTTTAAAGAGGATAAGGCACTATATTTTTTATTACATTCCTTGGCAATTACAACTATGGAGAAAAATCCCTAAGGAAGCAAGGAGATCCCCTAGTGGGAAGAGGGATATTCCCATCTATCTATCTGACTCCAGGAAAATCCATAAGGAAGCAAGGAGACCCCTGCTGGAAAGAGGGAACACTCCGTTCCTCCATCCCAGGGAAAGAAGGATCATCCCATCGATTCACCACTAAGCCCTATTAAAGGGACACAAGCCTTTTATGACCTAACTTAACAGTCTAGTCATATACACCAGGTGAGAGCACAACCAGTGAAGGTGCATAACATTTTTTATGACTGGTGAACTGCACAGTTATTATTTTGTATCACAGCACTGAAAGAAGGGCCAAGGTCACGGATTTAATAAGATCATGTTTGCAGCAGTAATATAATTGCAGAGATATCGTTATGCAGTCTTTCAAAGCTGGACTGTTATTTTTTAATATTTATTTATTCACATTTTTGCAATTGGTAGTGGAGCGCGACACCATTTCTGATTTTATTTTATTCTCTATGACATAATGGTATGAGTATGTGTGGAGTGTAAACGAACCACTAATTTTCACAAATTTGTTTACACAATCTTTGTTATAATTTCATTTTCAATATTGTATTGATTTTACCACACAGTATTGGTAATATTTAATTATTTATTAACACTTCTCATACACCATAGTAGCTCACAAGACCCCACACTTCAGTATCCACACACAAATATACATATGCATAAGCCACTCAAGACTTTTGCTCGTCTTTTCAAGGGGATGGGCTAACACACAGTAATACTGTCCTTACTCTATGGTCCTGTGATCTTCCTACCTGCCAACAGCATAACAAAAGCCATAGCAGCCCATTCTGCTGCAATAGGGCCTGAAGTAAGAGGGGGCCCCATTAGGGAGCCTGTTAAGTAAAACCAAACTCTTAACTTTCCAATATAGAAGGGCTAATGTCAGATCTCAGATTGGTCGCCAGCCACAGATCCCCCTATGTACAGTCGGGCATGCACACTGGTCACTTAGCACAGGCACAGGTGAAACATCAGTCCCCTCTGCCTGCAGTTTATCAGAATCTATGACGGACTGAATATGCTGATGTCTCAAAAGAATGTCTTAGCATTGTAGTTTTATTTTCCTCTGAACTTCCATTTCCGACTGAAACTAAGCCTGTATGCCCAATGCAGTCAAAAATCCAAGGACATCTTCTCAACTAAAGATATTACTACTGATATTTATATTATTGCAATAACTTTACAGCATTGGCCCCTTGTAGAGTACTATTCTGACAGCTCTCCTGCTCCACATCCTTGATTTAGGCTACTCAGGGCCTTTTTTGTCAGAGAATAGGGGCAGGAACTCCCTACCTTTTGAGTCACCCCTTGTCTCTGCCCCCTACCCACCTCCAAGTACCGTCCCTTGGTTCCACCCCCCACCCACCTCCTAGTACTGCCCCTTTTAGAGAATACAGAACCAAGTATTATTTTGTGGTGCTAAGTGTGTGTAATGTGTAATGATAACAAGAGAAGCAGTAAAATACTGTAGATCCCCTGCAGCCAGCAACAATAGATCCCCCACACAACAATAGACTCCCCCAGCAACACTGGACCCCCCACCACAACAAAATACCACCCCAGCAACAATAAATCCACCCCAGCAGCCATAGACTCCCAGCAGCAACAACAGACCTCCCAGTAGCCAGAATCAATAGACCCTCCCGCAGCCAGAAACAACAGACTCCTCCCTCAACAGGAGATCCCTCTCAGGAAGAACTGACCACCCAGCAACAACAGACCCCCTTGCAAAAATAGATTCCCACCAGTGACAATAGATCCCCCAGAAGCCAGCATTAATAGACCCTCCAGAACACCCCAGCACCCCTTGCCATTACATACTGTACATTAAGTGCTGGAGGTGCCCCGCGTGCCCACTGAAAAAAAGCCCTGAGGCTACTGTATGTTATTATCAATGACACATGGGGTTGATTAGTTAAACCTGAAAAGTAAAAAATCTGGTGAAGCTCTGCAGAGAAACCAGTCAGTTTCCATTTTTTTTTTTGCCATAGCTTAATTTCCCTTTATATTGTAAAGCGCTGAGCAAACTGTTGGCACTAAATAAGTCCTGTATAATAATAATAATAATAATAATTTAATAAGCTGAAGTTCAAAGCTAATTGGCTACTGTGCAGAGCTGCACCAGATTTTTCCACTCTTTAGTTTTGGTAAATCAACCCCATATTGTCACAATTGATACTGCAAGCTACTATGGAGAGAGGCCAATGACTGGTCTGTCAAAGCTACTCTACATGCTGATCTCTAAAAGATCTTGCTGCCATTTGCCACCAGATTGCTACTCTACCCTAGAACTGCAAAGCAATAGTTTCAGCAATGGTGAGTACAACAGCTTTGAAGATGACCTTTGGAAGCATTGCAAAAAAGACAGATTTTTTTTTTTTTTTTTTAAGTCCGCAAACATGCAAACTACAACGAAAAACCCGTAAGTGATCACAAAAAAAGTGCAAGTGGGAACACCACACGAAAAAGTGCACTTAGGGGTGTGTTTGTCCTACCCCCGAAGGGGTTGAACCGTTACCCTGATCCCCCGGGGCACGAAGCTCCTGACAGGGACAAGGTTCCCATTTGGTCCTCCTGGCCAAAAGGCCTGGTGGACCACCGTTCCTTATGTCCAGCCGAAGCCGGACATCCAGTACTAGGTCAGGGGGTTCTCCCGGAGAGAAAACCCCCTAGGGATCAGGGGAGGAAGGAACCAAAAGGCCACACATCCTCCCCCTAGACTTCAGGGTAGGCCCAAGGACCCACACCCTCCATCCGTGAAAAAACACACACATAAGTAAGCAAAAAAGACAGATATTGGACTAGCCACCAGTATTGTTTGTTGACTCCCACTCTAACCGCGCATGCGCACCCCCTGAGACACAGCGGATCACCGATCAATGGAAAGAGCCGAAGACATCAGCTCTGTCATGTGATCAGCTGTGTCCAATCACAGCTGATTGCATGTAAATAAGGAAATGCTGATTATCGGCATTTCTCTCATTACGAGCTGTCACACTGACAGCTCTTGAGGAGAGGAGAGGAGAGCCGATAATCAGCATTACTCAGAGGGGACATGTACACTGACCATCAGGGCACTAATGATCAGTGTGCCCTGATGATCAGTGTAGCCCCAGCAGTGCCACCTGCCAGTGCCCATCAGTGCCACATCAATGCCACATATCAGTGCCTACCAATGCCCATCAATGCCACATATCAGTGCCCATCTGAGCTGCCTTTCAGTGCCACCTATCAATGCCAGTCAGTGCTACCAATCAGTGCCACCTATCAGTGGCAGTCAGTGCCGCCTAACAGTGCTAGTCAGTGCCACCTAACAGTGCCATATTTGTGTGCTAACTTTCAGTGCCCATCAGTGATGCCTGTCAATGCCCATCAATGCCACCTACCAGCGCCTCCTCATCAGTGGCCATCAGTGAAGACTTATTAGCGCACATCAGTGAAGGAAAAAATCACTTATTTACAAAATTGTATAACAGAAACTAAGAAAATACTGTTTTTTCAAACTTTTCTGTTGTTTTTGGTTTGTTTAGCAAAAAATAAAAAACCCAGAGGTGATTAAATACCACCAAAAGAAAGCTCTGTCTGTCTCAAAATTTTTTAAAAAATTTCATATGTATACAGTGTTGCATGACCACGCAATTATCATTTAAAGTGCAACAGCGCTGAAAGCTGAAAATTGGCCTGGGCAGGAAGGGGGTATAAGTGCCCTGTAGGCAAGTGGTTAAGAGATGTAAAGCAAAACAGTGAATCAGCAGCGAGTGTGTCAGACCTCTTCAGAGTGACCACTGCTTCCACACAGCAAGCAAGGGTCTTCTCTGCAGTATGGTGCTGCTTTCTAAAGCACAGACAAACTGTAAGATTTTGAACCTCATTTATTTTTATGTACCTAAAATGTACTTACCTGATTTATATTGAAACTCCAGTTGGGATTTAAGCAGATTATTGTGGACAGACCAATAAAAAATTGGTTGTTAAAGCATTCTAGCTGCACAGTTTGCAGTGTACTGAGACAAGGAATAATAAAATATGTATCGTAATAAAATGTCATACTGACTAATCACAATTAGTGTAGGAGCCCACAGATTTTTTTTATATTTCATAATACCAGTATGACAGTTTGACAGATTCCTTTCTATGATGACATAGAGAGAGAGAAAATACATAATTATATAACAAAAGTCACCACACAAAAACATTATTTTAGAAAAACCTCACATTTTTCCCATTGTCTATCATTGCTTATGTAATATGGAGATAAATACACGCTGTCTAAATGTTTTTGTAGAGAAGAGTATGTCCCCTTTTGTCTGGAAGGATGACAAAGAAAAATATCTGAACATTCATAAAGTGCAAAACTGGTGAATTTGGTTCAATGTATTTGTTTAGAGGAAATTATTTTCTCATGTTTCAGTGCTCTGGATCATAGAAAAAGATTTCCCTTATATCTTTAGTGCTACTAAACCTGTAGAAAGTCATTCTTTCATATGCAGATGGTATTAAAACCACAACTGCAATTCCCAATCTGTCAGGTAAACTAGATGACTAGATGCAAACTACCAAGGAACAGTAAGAAAAAACATTTTATCAGTTATTCACTACAGGAAGCAGCAAGAAGCTGGGAATCAGAAGGTGCAGAGGAGTTAAAAACCATTTTGAGATTATTTCTGTTGTGTATATAGCCCAAATTCTTGTTTTTAGTTTTTGATAGAGTATGGAAGGATTAAACCCATCAATCTATTTGTTGCTGTCTATGCCCTATTGGGGAGATTTCACTTAATTTCCTGTCCCGGAGATGCAACTGGAAAGAGAGGGCAATAACAACCAAATTTGAAAACAGAACTCAAATCCCACACCTTGCATAGGTAACCAAAAATGAATAATAAATCTGGAGCCCACAGTAGAATATCTCAAGATGCAACAAAATATATCTAATTTTATGAGGCTTCCACTGCCCTAAAAGCATAACTTCTATGTAGTACAATTTCTTTGTTATACAGTTAGCTGCATAACAGTTACAGAGATATTTTTCTTTTTTATTATTGTTTTCTTTAACTACTTCCCATCCGCCCTATAGCAGAAATACTGCTACAGGGTGGCACGGGTGCGCAAAATCACATATATATACATGATTTTGCAGTCCCGGGTAGGGTGCGCGCGTCGCCATTCGTGGCCTCGGCTGTCAGTCACCGGGTCCCGTGCGGTGATTACTCGCCGGCACCCGGTGATCGCCGAGTGTTTCTGACGGGGGGGGGAACTGTATGTGCACAGCCATCCAAAGCAGTGTGCACAAGCTGACAGGGAGTAGAACTGTTTTGTTCTCCTCCCTGTCAGAGATGCTCTGCAATCACTGAGTGCTGGCGAATAATCACCGGCTGGGACCTGGTGATTGACAGCCACTTCCACGAATGGCAGCGCAGGTAGGGTGTATATATACGTGATTTTGTGCACCCGTGCCGCCCTGTAGCAGTATGTCTGCTATAGCACGGCCAGAAAGCGGTTAATAGTAAAAAGTAAAAAATATTGTTTTTTTTCTCAAAATTGTCGGTCTTTTTTTGTTTATAGTGCAAAAAATAAAAGAACGCACAAGCGATCAGATACCACCGAAAGCTCTATTTGTTGGAATTAAAGGACATACATTTCATTTGGGTGCAGTGCTGCATGACCACACAATTGCCAGTTAAAGTAACACAGCGCCGTAATGTAAAAAATAGCCTGGTCAGGATGGGGGGGGGGGGGTAAATCCTCTGGAGGGCACGTGGTTAAATATATATTAGGATTTCTGAGGAAACTCTATAAAAGTTGATATCTTTATAGAAAAAGTGAGGGTAAATTTTCTTAAACATCAAAAGTCAGGAGACAGCCAAAATTCACCACATCCAGCCACCCACTGATTCCCCTGCACTGTGGCTAGCTGGGTGCCTAGGTCCAAGGAGCCTGTCCACACTCCATTCAACGAATGCCACTAAAAAAAGAGGCTGCAGACTGGCGACATCACCAAAGATTAACAGTTTTATTGATGGACAACACACACTGCATCCTTCCTCCCGAGGTTCAGTCCTCAACCCCCAAGTCTGACTTCATGAATAAATCAGGTCAATTCATTATTTATTAGAAAAAAAATATTATGCCAACAAATAGGATGCCCACAAAAATTGTTTAAATAATGACAGGATTTGTTGGCAGTACCTGGGCTGACTCCACCTCAGCAAATTCTCAACTTGTAGGCTGGTTGCCTACTGTAAGTCAGTTAGCTTTGGCTGACCTAGCTGGGGGAAGGGGTTAATGTATTTTACACATTCTCTGGGCTAGTTTGTGGGCTTTTTCTAGGTCCAATCCACTGGTTCTGTACTGATATTTATAGGCAGGGCCGGATCTAGCCAGTATGAAATGGGGGTGAAGTAAAAAAAGTCAGGGGGGGCAGAGGATATGAGGTCTGCAGGGCAGTGTACATAAACAGGAATCAATGGCGGAGTGTACTGGGGGTCAACAGGTAAGAGGATAGGGTTTAGCTTATTAGCAGAACAGAGGGTAGGAATCAGCAGTTTGTAGGGCAATGTACCGATCGACTTCTGTACAACAAGCCTCTAGGAATATTTCCACACAATCAGCACCACCAGTTATAGCTGGCAGCACTTATCAGTTCTAAGTGGTAAGTCTCTCCGCTGTAAGAACACAATACCTCAGTGGGAGTGATTTCCGCATCTACGTGGGAACCCCGCTGTTGAACAAAAAACGAATAATGTATAGACTGCCTCACTGAGCCTTCTGTAAGGAAGAATTTCATTAAAACCAGCAACTGTTGAGGCAATGAACACCTTGGTCAGGTCTATTTAATGTATATCAATGCATAACATACAAACTACAGGGGTTAGGTGTAAGTAATATACAAAACAACATATGGAGTGCAACAGTTAGGATGAGTGTCATGTTTACATTGGTGTCCCCAGAGTGCCACTACTTTACACCAAAGTCAGTCAGAGTCTGGCAGAGTGGCCCTTACATCAGATTTTGGCAGAGTCCCCTTTTTACATCAGAGTTTGGCAGAGTGACCCCTTTAAACATACTTTAACCACTGGTGGACAGCTGGCAGGAAAAGGCATACAAAAAAATGCCCTTGTTGTTGGTTCTGTTACAAAGCGAGAAAAAGAGAGGAAGGCGTCTCTAAGTGCAGTATTGACAATTTATTTAGTAAACAATGGATAAATTGCACTTACAAGATAAATAGTTAAAAAGACTCATCGTGTGGTAAATAGATCCAGGTGGGACATCCAGCCGTCCATCAGCAAACTCTGTCTATAGGATCAGGAAGTAGAGTCCAGGATGTGCCTGTGCATCAAAATGAAGCTAGGAGAGCAGAGTCAGATGTAGGAGGTGAAGGGGGCGGTAATGCATTTTGAAGCATGCTCAATAGGCTCTTTCTTCAGACCTCTGGACTTTTCATGTGCAGGTATGCCGGGGCAGCCACAGTTAAGGTTAGTTACGATAAAGCCTCCTTTATGAGCACGTGGTGATTTTGGTTTGGGAATATTTGAAGATTGCTACACTGAAAGAGATATCCACGCATCACAATAGACTTTATTTAAACTGACTGATGTATATCACATGATTGTTTTGTTTTTTTGTTGATCACAGCGCCACTGGACTATTAATGTTCATTTATCTATGCATAATAAGAATTTTACTGAGTAGTTGGAATTATTGCCTAGTTCTTGCCAGGTGCTCTTTTTCTGGCTGTAAGGGAACATTTCTAGTACATTTCATAACTGCAATTAAACTGGAAAGTTGTAAAATGTCTGAGCAGTAGATTTGGCTCTTTCTGGGAACTGTGTAATTTATTGTATTCTATCTGTGATTTGTTTTTTAAAGGCTGAGATAGGAAGGCAGTTTTGGAATTTTTTGGAGAATTTTAAATATCTTCTTAGTTTTTAGAAGTGCCTGAGCTATTATTATTTACATTTTATATTTATAGTTTTACTATATAACAAAAACACAGAAAGTGAACCAGAGAAAATAAAGAATGCACAGTGCACAATTTCGAAACTAGACTTCAACTTGTTAGCGTATAATAAGAAAGTACACAGACTTGCATTTGAATGGGAGAATTGGATGAAAAGAGCCTGGACACATAATGATTACTTACAGAAGTGTCTTGGATAAATGTGTAATAAAAGCCCAAAATGAATAAAAATACATATTTGACCATTGTGGGTGACTTTGTTTTGCAGAAAATTATAGTTGCAAACAGGACAGTGCTATACTATTTTACACCCTAGGCAAGACCAGCTACTTGCATCCCCCCAAAAAATAAATAAATAAATAAAACCTCCCTTGTAGTTCTACTTAACCCCTTCTAGCACACATCCTCTTTCCCCTCACAGTTTACACCCTAGCACAAATCCTATTCCCCAAATCCCCCCTTCTAACATTAATTCCCTCCCAATCCCCCTCCTAGCAAAATCCCCCCCCCAATCTCCCTTCTAACACAAATCCCCCCCCCATCCCCCCTTCATGCACCAATCCTCTTCCTTCAATCCCATCTAGGACAAATTCCCCCAAATCCCTCTCTAGCTAAAACCCCTCCAAATTAACCTTCCCAGCATAAAATCCCCCCATCTTAACCACCCCCTTTTAGCAAAAATCCCCCCCCCCCCCGACCTCCCTCCTACTCCTAACACGTATTTCCTCGTTCCTTCTCCTAGAACAAATCCCCCCCTCCCATCATCCCCATTACCCTTCCCCAGCACAAATAGTCCCCACCCCACCTCCCACACAAACCTCTCATTTCAGTACAAATGATTGTTACCCCTCCCTCCTTTCATTGTGTACAGTTCCCCCCGGCCTGTAAGCCCCCCCCCACTCCCACCCCAAACAGGCAGTAAACCAGGTAAAGGTGTGGATTGGGCTGTGGTCTCACTCCTGTGGAGTAATCCTCCATACAGAAGATGACACAGGATCACCCTTGGATTGGGATGTACCCCGTTACCTATCTCCTACAATGACCGCTCATCTCTCGGCAGCAGGGAATGAATCAAACACTGAACAGGCCGATGTAAGAGTGATCCTGTGTCAACTGCTTCCTCCTTACTGGATTTGACTGACAGCAGCAGGAGTCGATGGCTCCCACTGTTGCCTGTCATTCCCTGTGTGAGGAGGAAGAAAGGAGAGAATACTTCAGCTGGGCACAGCATGGGATCGATCCAGGAGTCAGATAAATGTTTAGCGAGGGAGGAAGTTACAGCAAGTCCTAAAATGTTTTTTGTTTTTAAATGCATTAAAGTAAAACATATTTTAGCTTTAGAACCACTTTAGCTTTATATTTTTTAAGATATGCGTGCTTTTTGTTTGTTGTTTTTCCAGCTAAACCTTCCGTTTGGTTTGCGATTCAATCCCTCCAAATGTGCTGGCTGCATGAAGAATTAATTAGAACTGTATTGGTTTCTCTTTCTGACCGACTGTTTGAAGTAGTATGTTTGAATATGGTTTAATTGGTTGGTTCAGATGGCAGGAGGTGTCACCATAACGATGATGTGTGATTTAATCAGATCGTTGACTTGTTTTACAATGGATTTGATAAAAACCTGTATGCTTGAAACACAACATCCAGAGAAGCCTTGCATCATTTTTATTCTGTGGTCAACTGGTCAACTTATATAAAGAAAAGAAAGGAGAGGGGACAGGTTAAATGTAACCTGTATATGCACTCAGTGTATGAATATAGCCCTCTAAAGGATGCATAGATTGGCAGGCAAGGTGCTGGTTGACCCAGAGATTGGCAGGTAAGTGGCTGGCCTAGCAGAGTTCGGCTGGGAAGTGCCTAGATGGTGAATGAGGAAGATCACTGCTGTGCTTGGAGATGGAGTGCAACCTATCACACTATGCTGTCGGCTCCTTGGAATCCTTGGCCCACTTGGCTTGGATCAGCTGCACTCGCAGATGTCGGGGATGATATCAGTACGTTCAAGGGGGCATGGTTATGTGTTTCGGGGCTTCCTTGAAAAGAGAGCTCCAAATTTAAAGCTACCATATACAAGTGACAAAGTGTACATCGCAGTTTGTTGTGTATGGGGCTGTGTAGCTGCAAACTGGTCAGGGTGCCTATGCTGACCCATGTCCAGCGCCTACAATGGGCATCAGAACTGAACCATGGAGCAATGGAAGAAGGTGACCTGATCTGATTCATCATGTTTTTTCTTTTACATCATGTGGATGGCCAGGTATGTGTGCATCGCTTTACCTGGGGAAGAGATGGCACCAGGATACACTATGGGAAGTCCTCTCCATGGAGCATGCACCAATTTACTGGAATGAAAGCATCTGCTACCGATGGCTTGGTGCCAGATACCACAGCATACCTTCAGAGGTCTAGTGTCATCCCTGCCTCAACGGGTCAGGGCTGTTTGGTGACAAAAGTGGGACCTACTCAATATAAAGTGAGTGGTCATAATGTTACAGCTGATTGGTGTATATTGGATCTGTATTTGCTTTTCTGGAGTGTACTTTTAACATTTTAATATACAGTAATTAAGTTACATGAAATGAGTCTCCAAATGTTATATATTATTATCACTTTATAAGACTGCCAAGTGGAATAGCTGTGTTAGCAGGCATTAAAAGTGGTAAAACATTCTCGTTCTAGAAATATTGACCTAAAAATAATTATAGTTACACTTTAAAGTAGACCTGCACATTGCTTCTAATAGGCAAGGCACCGTAATGTGACTAAATGTACTTTCTAGGGCTTTGTCACTACCCTGATCTGCCACCGGTGGGGGAAGACAGCAGTTTACTGTAAATGCTTTGACTTTCTGAAAGTTGAAATTTACCTTGCATCAGCAAGGGATCAGATTTAGGCAGCAGGGGAGTGCAAGAAAGGATACCACAGTCACTGTATGGTAGCTACATAGGCAAAATATAGCCATATACCTTTAAGGGTACCAACTAGAGATGAGCGAAGAAATGAAAAATTCGATTCGGCTGATTCGGCGAATTCCAGTGTGAAATTCGATTCGATGCGAATTTCTCCGCTACGAAGATGACTTATTTAAAGGGTTTCTAGGCTTCAGAGAGCCTTTAAATTAGTGCAGAACACTGTACCTTTAATTTAAATGCCCTTGGAGATGAGGAAGGAGAAGGAGAAGGAGAAGGATGAGAAGAAGGAGAAGGAGAAGGATGAGAAGAAGGAGAAGGAGAAGGGTGAGAAGAAGGAGAAGGATGAGAAGAAGGAGAAGGATGAGAAGAAGGAGAAGGAGAAGGATGAGAAGAAGGAGAAGGAGAAGGATGAGAAGAAGGAGAAGGAGAAGGATGAGAAGAAGGAGAAGGATGAGAAGAAGGAGAAGGATGAGAAGGAGAAGGATGAGAAGGAGAAGGATGAGAAGAAGAAGGCTGAGAATAAGGAGAAGGATGAGAAGAAGGAGAAGGAGAAGGATGAGAAGAAGGAGAAGGATGAGAAGAAGGAGAAGGAGAAGGATGAGAAGAAAGAGAAGGATGAGAAGGAGAAGGATGAGAAGAAGAAGGATGAGAAGAAGAAGGATGAGAAGAAGGAAAAGGATGAGAAGAAGAAGGATGAGAAGAAGGAGAAGGATGAGAAGAAGGAGAATGATGAGAAGAAGGAGAAGGATGATAAGAAGGAGAAGGAAGAGAAGAAGGAGAAGGAGAAGGATGAGAAGAAGGAGAAGGATGAGAAGAAGGAGAAGGATGAGAAGAAGGAGAAGGATGAGAAGAAGGAGAAGGAGAAGGATGAGAAGAAGGAGAAGGATGAGAAGAAGAAGGATGAGAAGAAGGATGAGAAGAAGGAGGAGAAGGATGAGAAGAAGAAGGATGAGAAGAAGGAGAAGGATGAGAAGAAGGAGAAGGAAGAGAAGAAGGAGAAGGAGAAGGATGAGAAGGAGAAGGATGAGAAGAAGGAGAAGGATGAGAAGAAGGAGAAGGATGAGAAGAAGGAGAAGGAGAAGGATGAGAAGAAGAAGGATGAGAAGAAGGATGAGAAGGATGAGAAGAAGGAGAAGGATGAGAAGAAGGAGAATGATGAGAAGAAGGAGAAGAAGGAGAAGGATGAGAAGAAGGAGAAGGATGAGAAGAAGGAGAAGGATGAGAAGAAGGAGAAGGATGAGAAGAAGGAGAAGGAGAAGGATGAGAAGAAAAAGGATGAGGAGAAGGAGAAGGATGAGAAGAAGGAGAAGGAGAAGGATGAGAAGAAGGAGAAGGATGAGAAGAAGGAGAAGGAGAAGGATGAGAAGAAGGAGAAGGAGAAGGATGAGAAGAAGGAGAAGGAGAAGGATGAGAAGAAGGAGAAGGATGAGAAGAAGGAGAAGGATGAGAAGGAGAAGGATGAGAAGGAGAAGGATGAGAAGAAGAAGGCTGAGAATAAGGAGAAGGATGAGAAGAAGGAGAAGGATGAGAAGAAGGAGAAGGATGAGAAGAAGGAGAAGGAGAAGGATGAGAAGAAAGAGAAGGATGAGAAGGAGAAGGATGAGAAGAAGAAGGATGAGAAGAAGAAGGATGAGAAGAAGGAAAAGGATGAGAAGAAGAAGGATGAGAAGAAGGAGAAGGATGAGAAGAAGGAGAATGATGAGAAGAAGGAGAAGGATGATAAGAAGGAGAAGGAAGAGAAGAAGGAGAAGGAGAAGGATGAGAAGAAGGAGAAGGATGAGAAGAAGGAGAAGGATGAGAAGAAGGAGAAGGATGAGAAGAAGGAGAAGGATGAGAAGAAGGAGAAGGAGAAGGATGAGAAGAAAAAGGATGAGGAGAAGGAGAAGGATGAGAAGAAGGAGAAGGAGAAGGATGAGAAGAAGGAGAAGGATGAGAAGAAGGAGAAGGATGAGAAGAAGGAGAAGGAGAAGGATGAGAAGAAGGAGAAGGAGAAGGATGAGAAGAAGGAGAAGGAGAAGGATGAGAAGAAGGAGAAGGATGAGAAGAAGGAGAAGGATGAGAAGGAGAAGGATGAGAAGGAGAAGGATGAGAAGAAGAAGGCTGAGAATAAGGAGAAGGATGAGAAGAAGGAGAAGGAGAAGGATGAGAAGAAGGAGAAGGATGAGAAGAAGGAGAAGGAGAAGGATGAGAAGAAAGAGAAGGATGAGAAGGAGAAGGATGAGAAGAAGAAGGATGAGAAGAAGAAGGATGAGAAGAAGGAAAAGGATGAGAAGAAGAAGGATGAGAAGAAGGAGAAGGATGAGAAGAAGGAGAATGATGAGAAGAAGGAGAAGGATGATAAGAAGGAGAAGGAAGAGAAGAAGGAGAAGGAGAAGGATGAGAAGAAGGAGAAGGATGAGAAGAAGGAGAAGGATGAGAAGAAGGAGAAGGATGAGAAGAAGGAGAAGGAGAAGGATGAGAAGAAGGAGAAGGATGAGAAGAAGAAGGATGAGAAGAAGGATGAGAAGAAGGAGGAGAAGGATGAGAAGAAGAAGGATGAGAAGAAGGAGAAGGATGAGAAGAAGGAGAAGGAAGAGAAGAAGGAGAAGGAGAAGGATGAGAAGGAGAAGGATGAGAAGAAGGAGAAGGATGAGAAGAAGGAGAAGGATGAGAAGAAGGAGAAGGAGAAGGATGAGAAGAAGGAGAAGGATGAGAAGAAGAAGGATGAGAAGAAGGATGAGAAGGATGAGAAGAAGGAGAAGGATGAGAAGAAGGAGAATGATGAGAAGAAGGAGAAGAAGGAGAAGGATGAGAAGAAGGAGAAGGATGAGAAGAAGGAGAAGGATGAGAAGAAGGAGAAGGATGAGAAGAAGGAGAAGGAGAAGGATGAGAAGAAAAAGGATGAGGAGAAGGAGAAGGATGAGAAGAAGGAGAAGGATGAGAAGGAGAAGGAGAAGGATGAGAAGAAGGAGAAGGAGAAGGATGAGAAGAAGGAGAAGGATGAGAAGAAGGAGAAGGATGAGAAGGAGAAGGAGAAGGATGAGAAGGAGAAGGATGAGAAGAAGGAGAAGGAGAAGGATGAGAAGAAGGAGAAGGAGAAGGATGAGAAGAAGGAGAAGGATGAGAAGAAGGATGAGCAGAAGGAGAAGGATGAGAAGAAGGAGAAGGATGAGAAGAAGGAGAAGGATGAGAAGAAGGATGAGAAGAAGGATGAGAAGAAGGAGAAGGATGAGAAGAAGGACAGTTCTGTGACAGTTTCTGTCTATTTCTGACAGTTCTGGGACATTCACTCCATACAGCGGTTTCAACCGCTGTATGGAGGGAATGTCATAGAACTGTCAGAAATAGACTATTAATGACAGTTCTGGGACTGTCCTTCCATGCAGCGGTTGAAACATTGTATGTATTTGTTTCCATAAATGGATCCATTTATGGAAACAAATACATACAATGTTTCAACCGCTGCATGGAAGGACAGTCCCAGAACTGTCATTAATAGTCTATTTCTGACAGTTCCATGACATTCCCTCCATACAGCGGTTAAAACAGCTGTATGCAGTGAATGTCCCAGAACTGTCATAAATAGTCTATTTCTGATAGATCTGGGACATTCACTCCATACAGCTGTTTTAACCGCTGTATGGAGGGAATGTCATGGAACTGTCAGAAATAGACTATTAATGACAGTTCTGGGACTGTCCTTCCATGCAGCGGTTGAAACATTGTATGTATTTGTTTCCATAAATGGATCCATTTATGGAAACAAATACATACAATGTTTCAACCGCTGCATTGAAGGACAGTCCCAGAACTGTCATTAATAGTCTATTTCTGACAGTTCCATGACATTCCCTCCATACAGCGGTTAAAACAGCTGTATGCAGTGAATGTCCCAGAACTGTCATAAATAGTCTATTTCTGATAGATCTGGGACATTCACTCCATACAGCTGTTTTAACCGCTGTATGGAGGGAATGTCATGGAACTGTCAGAAATAGACTATTAATGACAGTTCTGGGACTGTCCTTCCATGCAGCGGTTGAAACATTGTATGTATTTGTTTCCATAAATGGATCCATTTATGGAAACAAATACATACAATGTTTCAACCGCTGCATTGAAGGACAGTCCCAGAACTGTCATTAATAGTCTATTTCTGACAGTTCCATGACATTCCCTCCATACAGCGGTTAAAACAGCTGTATGCAGTGAATGTCCCAGAACTGTCATAAATAGTCTATTTCTGATAGATCTGGGACATTCACTCCATACAGCTGTTTTAACCGCTGTATGGAGGGAATGTCATGGAACTGTCAGAAATAGACTATTAATGACAGTTGTGGGACTGTCCTTCCATACAGCGGTTGAAACATTGTATGTATTTGTTTCCATAAATGGATCCATTTATGGAAACAAATACATACAATGTTTCAACCGCTGCATTGAAGGACAGTCCCAGAACTGTCATTAATAGTCTATTTCTGACAGTTCCATGACATTCCCTCCATACAGCGGTTAAAACAGCTGTATGCAGTGAATGTCCCAGAACTGTCATAAATAGTCTATTTCTGATAGATCTGGGACATTCACTCCATACAGCTGTTTTAACCGCTGTATGGAGGGAATGTCATGGAACTGTCAGAAATAGACTATTAATGACAGTTCTGGGACTGTCCTTCCATGCAGCGGTTGAAACATTGTATGTATTTGTTTCCATAAATGGATCCATTTATGGAAACAAATACATACAATGTTTCAACCGCTGCATTGAAGGACAGTCCCAGAACTGTCATTAATAGTCTATTTCTGACAGTTCCATGACATTCCCTCCATACAGCGGTTAAAACAGCTGTATGCAGTGAATGTCCCAGAACTGTCATAAATAGTCTATTTCTGATAGATCTGGGACATTCACTCCATACAGCTGTTTTAACCGCTGTATGGAGGGAATGTCATGGAACTGTCAGAAATAGACTATTAATGACAGTTGTGGGACTGTCCTTCCATACAGCGGTTGAAACATTGTATGTATTTGTTTCCATAAATGGATCCATTTATGGAAACAAATACATACAATGTTTCAACCGCTGCATTGAAGGACAGTCCCAGAACTGTCATTAATAGTCTATTTCTGACAGTTCCATGACATTCCCTCCATACAGCGGTTAAAACAGCTGTATGCAGTGAATGTCCCAGAACTGTCATAAATAGTCTATTTCTGATAGATCTGGGACATTCACTCCATACAGCTGTTTTAACCGCTGTATGGAGGGAATGTCATGGAACTGTCAGAAATAGACTATTAATGACAGTTCTGGGACTGTCCTTCCATGCAGCGGTTGAAACATTGTATGTATTTGTTTCCATAAATGGATCCATTTATGGAAACAAATACATACAATGTTTCAACCGCTGCATTGAAGGACAGTCCCAGAACTGTCATTAATAGTCTATTTCTGACAGTTCCATGACATTCCCTCCATACAGCGGTTAAAACAGCTGTATGCAGTGAATGTCCCAGAACTGTCATAAATAGTCTATTTCTGATAGATCTGGGACATTCACTCCATACAGCTGTTTTAACCGCTGTATGGAGGGAATGTCATGGAACTGTCAGAAATAGACTATTAATGACAGTTCTGGGACTGTCCTTCCATGCAGCGGTTGAAACATTGTATGTATTTGTTTCCATAAATGGATCCATTTATGGAAACAAATACATACAATGTTTCAACCGCTGCATTGAAGGACAGTCCCAGAACTGTCATTAATAGTCTATTTCTGACAGTTCCATGACATTCCCTCCATACAGCGGTTAAAACAGCTGTATGGAGTGAATGTCCCAGAACTGTCATAAATAGTCTATTTCTGATAGATCTGGGACATTCACTCCATACAGCTGTTTTAACCGCTGTATGGAGGGAATGTCATGGAACTGTCAGAAATAGACTATTAATGACAGTTGTGGGACTGTCCTTCCATACAGCGGTTGAAACATTGTATGTATTTGTTTCCATAAATGGATCCATTTATGGAAACAAATACATACAATGTTTCAACCGCTGCATGGAAGGACAGTCCCAGAACTGTCATTAATAGTCTATTTCTGACAGTTCCATGACATTCCCTCCATACAGCGGTTAAAACAGCTGTATGCAGTGAATGTCCCAGAACTGTCATAAATAGTCTATTTCTGATAGATCTGGGACATTCACTCCATACAGCTGTTTTAACCGCTGTATGGAGGGAATGTCATGGAACTGTCAGAAATAGACTATTAATGACAGTTGTGGGACTGTCCTTCCATACAGCGGTTGAAACATTGTATGTATTTGTTTCCATAAATGGATCCATTTATGGAAACAAATACATACAATGTTTCAACCGCTGCATTGAAGGACAGTCCCAGAACTGTCATTAATAGTCTATTTCTGACAGTTCCATGACATTCCCTCCATACAGCGGTTAAAACAGCTGTATGCAGTGAATGTCCCAGAACTGTCATAAATAGTCTATTTCTGACAGTTCTGGGACATTCACTCCATACAGCGGTTTCCGGCAAAAAGTGTATGTGCAGAGTTCCTCTATTCTGCAGATACACTTAGAGGAGCTCTGCAGATACACTTAGAGGAGCTCTGCACATACACTTTTTTCCGGTTTGGAATTATTCTTATTTTCATCCTACTTCTTCTTCTTCTTCTTCATCCTCATCCTCATCCTCTTCTTCTTCTGAGGATGAGGATGAAGAAGAAGAAGAAGAAGAAGAAGAAGTAGGATGAAAATAAGATTAATTCCAAGCCGGCAAAAAGTGTATGTGCAGAGCTCCTCTAAGTGTATCTGCAGAGCTCCTCTAAGTGTATCTGCAGAATAGAGGAACTCTGCACATACACTTTTTGCCGGCTTGGAATTATTCTTCTTTTCATCCTACTTCTTCTTCTTCTTCTTCTTCATCCTCATCCTCAGAAGAAGAGGATGAGGATGAGGATGAGGATGAGGAAGAAGAAGAAGAATGAAAAGAAGAATAATTCCAAGCCGGCAAAAAGTGTATGTGCAGAGTTCCTCTATTTCTGACAGTTCTCTCACAGCTTCTTCACATGTACAGCGGTTGAAATATCTGTATCCTAAATGGAAACTAATAGATACAAATTGTATCTATTAGTTTCCATTTAGGATACAGATGTTTCAACCGCTGTACATGTGAAGAAGCTGTGAGAGAACTGTCAGAAATAGAGGAACTCTGCACATACACTTTTTGCCGGCTTGGAATTATTCTTCTTTTCATCCTACTTCTTCTTCTTCTTCTTCTTCTTCTTCTTCATCCTCATCCTCATCCTCTTCTTCTGAGGATGAAGAAGAAGAAGAAGTAGGATGAAAAGAAGAATAATTCCAAGCCGGCAAAAAGTGTATGTGCAGAGTTCCTCTATTTCTGACAGTTCTCTCACAACTTCTTCACATGTACAGTGGTTGAAACATCTGTATCCTAAATGTAAACTAATAGATACAATGTTTCAACCGCTAAACATGTGTTCCTTCTGTCAGAGAACTGTCAGAAATAGCGGAGCTCACTGCAGGGACACTTTTGCCGGCTGATCGGGAAATGTTCGATTCGCGCACCCGAAGTAGGCAAAATTTCGGTTTCGACACGAATCGAATATTTCCTGAAATTCGACTCGAATTCCGGTTCGCCTAGTTCGATTCGCTCATCTCTAGTACCAACATATCATAAACAATCTAAACAAATTACATTATATGTTTATCCTGCCATTGTTGGCGCTCCCTCCTCTCCTGTGCAGCTGTGTTCACTGACACAGGGGATCTGGAGCTGCAGGATCAAGTGATTGGACTGGACTAGATTACGAAAAAGGTAGGTATAAAGATCTTTTTTTATTCAGGGTATGCAGGATAGGTAGGGGAAGGAATCATTTTTAAGAATAGATAGTGTTAGTCTTTAATTCCACTTTAGAGCAATTCTTGTCTAAGCTTATCAGATGATGAACACAGCTCTTGGACTCTTTGTAACCTTTCTAAGTAGTAAGATGACCTTTAAATCATTAGATTCAATTGCTTACACATCACAGCTAAAACTTGAAAATTTTCCACCATCAATTTAATTAAGGTTAAGATTTATCCTACTTAGATAATGTCTCAAAATCTGGAAGCCTTGGACACATCTTCCTGTGAAATGTAATATCCCTTTGTTTAGCCTGTAAATACCTACACCATGTGCCCTATGTTGGGGTCACATCTTCGTAAGTTCCTTGAGCCCTGTATATTCTCCTCACTCAGTTTTGTTAATTCCTTTTTCTTTTCTTTATGCCTGTTTTCACCTTTTATAATTTCTTGTACTTATTGCACATTCTGTTCTTATCGTGGCCATAACTACAGTATGTGTGATAGGGCTGCATAGCAAGTGTTTTAAGGAAAATGTACACCAAACACCAAGCTGTCCACTGTACAGTAGAACAGACAGCTTGTTCTGATCACCATGGGAAGGCAAATCCCCAAGAACAGGACAGAAGGTGTGAAAGTTGAACAACCACCATGTTCTAGTTTCATAATCCCATGCTTGGTGTCAGGAAGGCTTCATAGGAGATAATCCTTCAATTTACATGCGTAAAGGATTAATTGTCAAAATGTTAAGGTAGAGATGTTAAAATGCCTAAAATGTGCATGTAGGCAAGTTACCTACTGTTAGCTAGATAGCTGAATGCCCTTGTTGGGAGGGAAGGGTTAGTGCAAGTTCCCACATTTTCCTGAGCTCTGCCTCTCTCCCTGTGCTGTAAATTAAAGGGGGAAAGGCCCTGCACAGACAGGGCCTGCTGAATGGGAAGAATACACAGACAGACCTCCAAGATGTAATCTTCAGCTTCCTACTGAGAGCTGTTTCTGCCAAGGCGTTCTCTCTCTGGGAAATCTTCTGCTAAACACTGCAACCACCACCATGTAGGGCAAGGGTATTGAATTAAAATTCAAGGAGGTCCAGACACTAAAATTTTCTACTGGCCGAGGTCCGAATAGGGTGTGCCCATCAGCGTGCAATTTTCATTACGTGTCACCATCAGAGTGCAACTTTACATCATGTATTCCCATCACATTATTCGAATGCTCCTTTACATCAGTTGTCTACATCAAAGTGCCCCTTTACATCAGGCATCCCCATCACATTGCCACTTTACATTAGGTATTCCCGTCAGAGTGCCCCCTTACACTCAAAGTACCCCTTTCTATCATATTTTCCCATCAGAGTGCCCCTTTACATCATATTCCCCATCAGAGTGCCCCTTTCCATCACATATGCCCATCAGAGTGCCCCTTTCCACAGTATGTGCTCATTTAATCCCCCTTAACATAAAATGGGTCTATCAGAGTGCCCCTTAACAAAAAATGGGCCCGTCAGAGTGCCCCTTAACATAAAATGTGCCTATCAGAGTGTCCCATAACATAAAATGTGCTCGTCAGAGTTTCCCTTAACATAAAATGTATCCATCAGAGTGCCCCTTAACATAAAATGTGCCCATCAGAGTGCCCCTTAACATAAAATAAGGGGCATGCTGATGGGCACATTTTATGTTAAGGGGCACTCTGATGGGCACATTTATATTAAGGGACACTCTGATGGGCACATTTATGTTAAGGGGCACTCTGATGGATACATTTTATGTTAAAGGGGACTCTGTTGGGCACATTCTATGTTGTGCCCATCAGAGTGCCCCTTAACATAAAATGTGCCCATCACAGTGCCCCTTAACATAAACTAAGGGGCATGCTGATGGGCAAATTTTATGTTAAGGGGCACTCTGATGTGCACGTTATATTAAGGGACACTCTGATGGGCACATTTTATGTTGTGCCCATCAGAGTGCCCCTTAACATTTAATGTGCCCATCATAGTTCCCCTGTAAGACTAAACCCTACCTTGAGGGCAGAAAGGAGCTTTCCGGGATCCTTGCTGGACACTTGTGTACAGGCAGGGAGCGGAAGATGGAGAGATAGTGATCTGAAAGGAGTGGGACACACGCATGATGTCATGTTGCTGTGGCGACCACCCTGCTCAGCAGCGGATCTGTCATTTCGGGCTGGTGGTCCATGCGGCAGCACTACTGGGGCCGTTCACGGACCGTGGTCCACCATTTAGTGACTGCTGATGTAGGAGGACTGCTGGGATCTGTGGTCTGCCCTGAAGACACCAGCATTATGGACTTTGCCATGTATGGATATGCTGAGGCAACAGAGAGTTAACTGGAGTCAAGTTTATTTGTTCAAGTGTACACTCTTGGAGGTCCGCCTTCAAGAGGAGTTCCAGGCTCCCCACACAAAAAATACAAATACTGTAGCTGCTGACTTTTGCTATAAGGACACTTACCTGTCCAGGAGTCCAGCGCCATTGTCACCCAGGCTAGTTCTTCACTAGCCTCCTTGTTCCTAGTGTCAGTATTGCAAGTAAGGGAAACCTGAAGTGAGGCCGTGCAGCTTTACAGCCACTTTCCTACTGCGCATGTGCGTGTCACACTGCGTCTTGTGATTGGTCACGTAGTCTTCTGGGACCTGTGAAGAGACTGTGGGAGGAAAGAGGAGGGCTGATCATCCAGCTCAGTTTGCTGTGGCAAACTGTGCCGGAAGTGGGAGTAGGTACCTGTCAAAACCAGGTACCTGCTCCCCCCAAAAAATGCCAAATTTGGCAGTGGAGGGTGCAAACAAGCAGAGCTTTCCCTTTCAGGTGGAGCTCCACTTTAAGGTTGAGTTATCCCTGAAAGCGACCTCCATCTTGTTGAGGGGCATTGATGAGCACAACACAATCAAAGGTATGCCATGTGCAGGTGGGTGACCCATCCTCGGTGCCTAGAGTAGCCAAGAACAACCCACCTCAAGTTAGGCCTCTTATGCTATCTTCATGCACCTCACTGTCCTCAAAGGAATATCTCTTTTCCCTAAGGGAATAGGGAACCTTTCCATCCTGTTCT
This sequence comes from Staurois parvus, assembly GCF_062004578.1. Taxonomy (NCBI): domain Eukaryota; kingdom Metazoa; phylum Chordata; class Amphibia; order Anura; family Ranidae; genus Staurois; species Staurois parvus. The sequence continues at coordinate 2,104,701 of NW_028318510.1, read as the reverse complement.
TGGACAATAACATCTGCCTTTCCATGGTGATCAGATCAAGGTGTTGGTCTGTGGATTTAAATGCAGATTTTTTGTCTTCCTCTGGATCAACTGTGGGTATAGGATTATAACTTTTTTTTTTTTAATGGTTGAACTGGATGGACTTTTGTCTTTTTTCAGCCAGACTATGTAACTATATTTCCCTGACACTTATTAGGGCTCATGTACACTGCAGCTGCTAAACTCATGTTTAGGAACTGTTCAGAAATTTTTTTCAGCAGCCCCTGAACTCTCCCTAATGTTTTCATATGTGTCCATGTGCACATCTTCGTTTACAGTCATTTACAGGCAGTTGAGTTTACAGTCGTTTTTTTTTAATGCAACAAACTTGCGTTCAGACACTGATTTTATCAGCGTTTCAAATTAAAAACGCTCGTAAACGTGGCTAATCGCATCTAAAAGTGACAAATCACATTTAGAAGCGTTTGCGTTTGAAAATTTTTTTCAACTCTTCCAGTTCCCAATGCTGTCCAGATCATTTTTTCATCATGAAAAATGCATACAAAGAGTTTTCAAGGTACTCAGATGGACAAAACACTGAACACAGGATGTTCCTGCCAAGTTTTTCACACATTGTAATGACCAATTCACACCTCAGACCTCTCCCACCCTTGGAAACAAAAAAAATGTTAACTCACACCTAATTAGCTCCACACATACTGCTGTCTGCTTCTAGTCTGTATTTCTCTGAACCCAGTCTGAAATAGTTAATTTATTTTCAGTGCATTCTGGGCATTTGGGAGGTTCTCCTGTGCTTATCTTTAAAAAACGCTTTAAACATAAACGCGGTATGCAAATGCGGCTAAACAGATGTTTTTTTACCTATGTTTTCCAGCAGTCAGTTTCCATAGTTCAGAAGTGTCCCGTGCAGGGGCGGACTGACTATTTGGAAACTTGGGCACTGCCCCAGGGCCCGGGGTCAGTAGGAGGCCCCATGAGATGCCCCTGGTACCTTTTTCATAGGCTTTTTTGAGTTTGGGCAAGGACACAGGGCCCCATGATCCCCTATTGCCCAGGGGCCCCATGAGTTGTCAGTCCACCCCTGGTCCCGTGTACATGGAGCCTAAGACCTGAAGTAGTGGCTTGGCTAAGCTATGAAATGTTTTAAAAATTCCATTTGAATGTGACTAGCTACTAGTAGATATACCATGACCTGGATAAATGAGAACCTTCACACACATATTTGTGTATTGTCAAACTACCTGAAATCATTCAAATTTTTTGAAACATAAATATGCATACAGTATATGAACAGTTTTGCATGCCATAGAATGTGTAATTTTCTTAAACCGGACACATCTCTGACACAATGCCCATCTAGTAAGGTGACATCAGTGTTTCCTGGGTTAGCTTTACAGCTTTGTTTGCCTCCTCCTGTCCATTGGATAACTTATAATTGTGCTTATGTTTGTTCATTGTACAATACACAAAATTGTGAATGTGTTTGAATGTAAATCAAATATTTCACCTTTTCTTTGAATAAAGTGCAATAGAAACTGTATATTTACAATAATAATTTATTTATAATTACATATTGTATAGAGAATATAGAAAAAAAGAAAAAAAATGTACATTTCTATCAGGTTAATATTTTGTAATAGTCTGTGTAACTTCAGTCAGCTTTTCCTGTGCAGCGCCATCAGGGTCGCAAAGCGTATCGTTGGTTGAATTCAGGGTGGTGGCTGAATAACCAGGTTTCATGTTTTTTCTTAAATGACCTGCAAAATACAGCATAGCTATTTACAATTAAGCTCTGATTAGTTAATCAACCAGTATATTTTCTTTTTGTTTTTAAAGGAACCCTGTCACCGGACAATTCATTTCAACAACAATCTTCCCATAAGATCATATGTGCATTCAATCGGTTTTATGTTCTTTACCTGTAAAAGCCTCCCAGATGTCCAAAAGCCCTGAGACTGCTGCTGGGAGCCGCCATCTTGGATGGGATGTCAACAGCCCCAGCAGACTCAATATTCTGACAATATTTGCATACACTCTTCAAAGTTCACACATAAGTCATTTTTATTGCTAATATGAAAAAGCATCTGGTATACATGCTTTTCAATAAAAGACTTAAACTAAATCTGGCTATATACTGGCCATAAAAAAAATAAAATTGGCCAAACATTGGCCATTAGAAATAATAAAATAAAAAAGCAAGGAACAGCCAAATTTCTATCTGTGTGTGGACTTCACTGCTTGACAGAAGTCGATTGTTTAATTTAAACTTCTATTTAAAGAACATGGAACATTTTCAGTCGATTAGCAGATGCAGCCAATTAGAAGCAGTGGCTGATCTGTGTATTCTGATAACAGCAGGTTTGTATGGATATTTCTATGTGGGAGAGCACATGGACATTTGCCTTAAAAATGCAGTGGCTGCCTTTAGCACTGTTATATATATATATATATATTGTTTTTACAATTTACATGTCTTCATTTGGGGTCTAAATCAGATCAGTGGAGACCTGATCCAGCCCTTCCATACTGCTATGAATCCACAGATCACATCACCTATTTAACCACTTGCCCTCCTGAGGATTTACCCCCCTTCCTGACCAGGCCATTATTTTGCGTTACAATACTGCATCACTTTTAACTAACAATTGCGCGGTCATGCAACACTGCACCCAAATGAAATTTACAACCTTTTTTCCCACAAATTAAGCTTTTGGTGGTATTTGATCGCCTCTGCGTTGTTTTTTTTTGCGCTATAAAAAAAAGACTGACAATTTTGAGAAAAAAAAAAACAATATTTTTGACTTTTTGCTATTAAACATGTCCAGTAAAAAAATTAAAAAAATAAAATTTCATCATAAATTTAGGCCAAAATGTATTCTGCGACATGTCTTTGCTTTAAAAAATCCCAATACATGTGAATTGATTGGTTTACATGAAAGTTATAGCGTTTACAAATGGCGGTTTAGATACTGGATTTTTTTTTTTTACTAGTAATGGAAGCAACTTATAGCAGGACTGCGGGACTGCAACAGACATTCTGACACTGGGGGGGGGGGGGGGGGACGGATGTGGTGTCACTGACATCCCCAGTGACACCAATACAGTGATCAGATAAAAAAAGCACTGACACTGTACCAATGGCACTGGGCAGGAAGGGGTTAACATGAAGGGCGATCAAAGGGTTAACTGTGTGCAGGGAGTGTTTTACTAGGGGGCGGTGTCTGTGTGCTTCACTGTAAGCACACTACTTTGGATGGCTGTGCTGTACAGCCATCCAAAGCAGTGTGCCCAAGCTGACAGCTTGTGGGCTTAACCCTGAACAGTTGCATCCGTCAGCTCAAAGGATTTGCTGACGCTGTTGCCATTTTAAAATTGCACTGGGAAAAATACCTGCTATACCTGTGCCATTTTAAAACAGCACCGAGGACTCAAGTGATTAAGAAATGCAACTTCCAATTTTACTTTACATCTTTCAGCATCAATCTCAGAACTTTATATACTCCCCTGCACAGTATTACAAACTGATGGGAAACCCATTGAAGTCAATGGGAGGCAAATCTTGAATATCATGTCTTTCCATTCTCAAGGCTAAAAGACAATGGATTGTCAAACAAAGGTCATGGGGAAGTTGAGCACTGCCATGGGACATGTACTAATGCAAATTAAATGTAATAAATACAGTTCAGAAGTATGTTTGTAAACAAAGCGTTTTTAAGGCTATTGTACAAAGGATTGTCAAGCAAATGGGGTGGATAGCTGCCCACTGCCCTGTGAGATATAAAAAAAATACAGTTTAGTGGGGAGCAGGTCTTCTAATAATAAAACTCCTGGTGACTTATAAAAAAAATAAAAGGTCACAGGGTATAAATCCATTGTCAAATGTGTCATTCAGTTACAGGGGCGGACTGACCATTTGGAAACTCGGGCAACGCCCGAGGGCCCGTGGTCAGTGGGGGGCCCCATGAGATGCCCCTTTTACCTTTTTCATAGGCTTTTTTTGAGTTTGGGCAAGGACACAGGGGCCCCATGATCTTCTATTGCCCGGGGGCCCCATGAGTTGTCAGTCCGCCCCTGTTCAGTTATATACAGTATATCCACATCAGTCATGATAAATGACACATCCCAACTGGCCAATACAAAACACACCGACCACCGGATCAATGTGCTCCCAAAAGACTCTGTGAATGACATTTCCCATCCTGACAAGTTGTAAACGTAAAGACAATGATAGGGGTATCTGGGTGATGTCATTGACTAATCAATAATGTCACTCGGGCTCCCCTGCCCCATGCTAAACTACTGCAACACAAAGACTCCATTCACATCTGAGCGTAGCATTTTTCAGCGTTTCTCGCACAATTTTCCATGCACATTTTACCATCATTTTTTCACATTTTTGCTTGTTTTCATACAGCGTTTTTAGCCATTTTTGGGCTTTGGTGTTTCTTTATTAGCCAATAGAGAAAAATATCATCTATTGCATCATTTGTTGCTAGGCTTTTCTGCTTCAGCTTTTCCATCAGCTTTTATTTCTTTTTTAAATATTATTATTATTTTGTTTTTTGTAAGGGTAAGGGGTTAGAGTTAAAGCTGAGCTCCACCTAAAAGGGGAAGTTCTGCTTTAAGTCTTTGTCCCCCGCTCCCCATTAAGGATTGGCATCTTTGGGGAGCGGGGGGGGGGGGGAGCAAGTATCAGAATTTGACATGTACCTGCTCCCACTTCCGCTGAGATCGCCTAGGCGATCGGAAGTGGAAGTTGTCCTCCCTCCCCTCCCCATAGTCTTCTGGGACACGTGACAGGTCCCAGAAGACTAACAGGGCTATTCACAAAGTGCAGCACTTCTTGCGCATCCGCAGTGGGCACCCGGCTGTGAAGCCGCAAACTGTCACAGCCAGGTGCCTACACTGAAGATGCCGGTGCCTGGGAGAGGACACCGCTGGACCGAGGGACAGGTAAGTGTCTGTATTTCAAAAGTCAGCAGCTACAGTTTTTGTTGCTGCTGACTGTTATTTTTTTTTTTCAGGTGTAACTCCACTTTAAGGTAAGGTTAGGGTTTGGGTTGGGGTTAGTATTTTATTTATTATTGTCTTATTATGTATTTATGTATTTTTTGTTAAGGTAATAATAATAATAAAATGAATAAATAAATGTAAAATAAATAAATACACAAGTAAATAAAAATAATCATAAATACTATGTAATCATAAATAAATAATTAACCTCTAACCTTAACCCCCAACCCTTAAAAAATATATTAAACAAATTATTATTATTATTGTTATTATTATTATTATTATTATTAATATTATTAACACCTAAACCCAAACAAAAAAAAATACAATAATAATAATAAAAAAATGAATAAATGCATGTAAAATAAATAAACAAATAAATAAAAATAACCATAAATAACCTTAACCCCTTAAAACTTAAAAAATAATAAAATAATAGTAACAATAATTTATTATTATTATTGTTGTTATTATTGTTATTAATAATAATAGTAATAATAATAATAATGTATTTTTGTTTGGCTGTTTATTTTTATTATTATTAATAATAATAATAATAATAATTATTATTATTATTATTTATTTAATATATTTTTTTTAAGATTAGAAGTTATATTGTTATTTTTTTATTTATCATGATTATTTATATGTGTATTTATTTTACATTTATTTATTCATATATTATTACAATTTTTTGCATTTTTTTCAATTGAGCAGAAAATCGTGCAAAACATGCCTTAAAATGTGCAAAAGCACACCAATTGCGCATTTCTATTCTTTTCTATGGGAATAAAAACGCACACAAAACGTAGCTCCAAAACTTCTTTGAGCTTCAGGTGACTTGGAGTGGAGATGTGAACCATCTCCATAGAATAATATTGATTTTTCCCCCTAAGTGTTTTGGAGCTTCAAGCTTCGTGCTACAAACACTCAGGTGTTTACAGGTTTGTAATAACTCTCACAGAGCTCTCCCCCTGATAATGTTTTTATTTGTTTTTCTCTCTGAAAGGATGGGGCCATCTTTGTTCATGCACTATACAGGTTCAGTCCATACTCCCTGGACTGAGATGCTAATTCAGAAATAACACAATTATGTGGATCCTGATGCAGTACTTGGCATTGTTAACAAATGTCTGACAACTGATCAGCCCCCTACTGCAGCCTCTCTGACTTACTAAAACATTACAATGTTGCAGCCTGGTCACTGGAGTAGAGGAGACTGAGAAAATGTCCTGCCTGCAGCCCACATCATCTCAGCCAAGGCAAGGTCACCTGCCAAAAGGTAGAGCTTTTTGGAAAAATGACATTGATGTTGCATTGTGTGACACTTCTGAAATGGATTCTGTCCTTGGACCCCTTCTCTTCTCCATCTACACCTCCTCCCTTGGTCACTTGATAAACTCCCATGGCTTTAAGTACCATCTCTATGCTGATGACACACAAATCTATCTTTCTACCCCTCACCTCACCCCTTCAGTCTCCTCTCGCATTACTAACCTACTAAGTGACATATCGGCATGGATGTCACTCCACTTCCTCAAACTCAGTCTTTCCAAAATGGAACTCATACTATTCCCTCCAGCCCGTGCCCCCTCCCCTGACTTCTCCATCAAGATCAATAATACAACCATCAGTCCCTCCCGTCATGCCAGGGTGCTAGGTGTAATCCTAGACTCCCATCTGTCCTTTCAGCCCCAAATCCAATCACTGTCCAAATCTTGTAGACTTCACCTCCGCAACATCTCCAAGATACGCCCGTTCCTAACCTCGGAAACTACTAAGCAACTTATTTACTCCCTTGTTATATCTCACCTTGACTATTGTAACTCCCTCCTCATTGGCTTACCTCGTCGCAGTCTATCCCCACTCCAGTCTATCATGATATGTGATCAATGCTGCTGCCAGACTCATCCACTTTACTAACCGTTCTCTATCAGCCACCCCTCTCTGCCAATCCCTCCACTGGCCTCCACTCAGTGTCCTCCACCCCTCTCTGCCAATCCCTCCACTGGCTTCCCATTGCCCAACGGATAAAATCCAAAACATTAATAATAACATATAAAGCCATTTATAACTCCAAATTACATCACCGATCTTGTCTCCAAATATCACCCAAACCGTCCTCTCTGCTCCTCCCACAAACTCCTCTCTAGCTCCCTTGTCTCCTCCTCCCATGCTCATCTCCAGGACTTCTACAGAGCTTCCCCCATCCTCTGGAACTCTCTACCCCAATTTATCAGACTATCGCTTACTCTGCTCACTTTTAGGCGATCACTGAAAACCTCTCTCTTCAGGGAAGCCTATCCTGCCCTCAGCTAATACTGGAATCTTCTACTCCTCCTACCAGTCCATCCCTCACAGTTACTACCTTTTGTACCACTAGCCCCTCCCTCCTAGATTGTAAGCTCCAAGGATCAGGGCCCTCCTTTCCCTCTTGTATTGAACTGTATTGTTGTTGTATTGTCTCCTGTTATATTGTAAAGCGCTGAGAGAACTGTTGGTGCTAAATAAATCCTGTATAATAATAATAATAATAATAATAATAATAATAAAGCGCTGAGCAAACTATTGGTGCTATATAAATCCTGTATATTATTAATAATAATAATAATAATAATAAAGCGCTGAGCAAACTATTGGTGCTATATAAATCCTGTATATTATTAATAATAATAATAATAATAATAATAATAAAGCGCTGAGCAAACTATTGGTGCTATATAAATCCTGTATAATAATAATATTCCTGCAGACTTGTTAGCTTACTGAAAGGTTTCCTATAATCATGTTCAGTGATATGCAGATGATTGTAGCAGGGAGCATTCACTAATCTGTATATGTATAATAAACAAAACAAGGAAAAGTCCAGTCAAATATTAACCTCTACGTATATGTTGGAATAATGACTCTACATGAAGGGCTTACACAAATATATACTGTCATTTGTCTTAATGCCATGTACCTACTAAAGTCTGATTCTGCCCAGCAGAACTCTCACACCATTCTATTATTGCACCCCATGATTATTATTTTCCCGCTTTATCCTTTCAGAAGGCTATTAAAATCTGAGCTGCGCAGCATGTATTATTTAAAAACATGCCACTAATTCAGACAAAATATTGCTTCCCCATCGCGTGTGTTGGCCATGTGTTAATGAAAAGGTAAATGTGCCAATTTAAAGCAAAAACAGGTGTCAGTGGGGAAACAACAATAGCAAGTAATAATTATTTCAGCCACACTGATAAACAAATACAGCTTCATAAACTGTATGCTTTCACATGAATAGAAAAAGGATTTGTCTTTATATACAATGGACATTATACACCAACACAGGGCAGACAATGCTCATTTTTATTTATTTCAGGTACTTCTATAGCTACGTCAATTTACACAGCGCTTTACAAACATGTATTGTACATTCACACCCTCAAGGGGCGTACAATCTAAGGTCCCTAAGGCCAGCCATACATGGGTCGCAAATAGACTGATTTTTCATCCGAAAATTGAACCTAAGAATAATCGGATGATTTTCACTCTGTTAGTGGGTCAATGGTACCGGCCGATTTTCGTGTTTCCTCCCCTTTTTGGTGATCGGGCATGTTGGAAAATTCATGAAAACTACCGATTTTCGACTCAATGATGGTCAAATCGTACAATCGTTTTTCCAAAAAGAATATGTGCATGAGCCATGACCTGGTAGGAACAGAAATTTTGCATGTTATATGTTGTGAACTTTATGACTTGGTCGGCCGATTTTCGAAATCAATGATGGCACCATCAGATTACCGAGCGAACTAAATTTCCGATTTTCGGACGAAAAATCGTTTGGAATTTGAAGCATGTATGACCTGCATAACTCACATTCATACATACACATATTAGGGCCAATTTAGACAGGAGCCAATTAACCTACCAGCATGTCTTTGGAGTGTTGGAGGAAACTGGAGTACCTGGAGGAAACCCACGCAGGCACAGGGAGAACATGCAAACTGCAGGCAGGTGGTGCCATGGTTGGGATTTGAACCACGACCCTAGTACTGCCAGGCTGAAATGCTAACCATTAAGCCACTGTGCTGCCCATTTAATGGGAAATAATGATGACAGTTTTTAAACATGAACCATTAATCTCAGGAGGTAATCATACTTTCCTGAATGCTAATTCATGTCAGTTTAATGCTCCAACCTCCAGCCAGCTCATGATTCATATGGGAAACAGTAATGATCAGCAGTGAGCACATTGCATATTGTAAAGCTTAGAGGAGGAGAAAAATACACACAATGCTATCACATAACACTTATGGTTCTATTAAAAGGCTTTCACTCAAGATCCACACATTTTTCACATACATTTCAAACAGGAAAATATGTGATTTTTGGGTGAAAGCATTGGTAAATGGCCCCTTCGGGCTTTTTAACACTGACGGGAATGCTTTCTGCCCTCTGGATCTGGACCGCTTTTCAGAGCTCGGTATACAAGCAGCTGGCAGACTTTCAGAAGGCGCTATTGTGTCCTCTTGGTGCTTGTTTTTTGTTTTATATTTTTTTTCACTTTTTTGTTTTACTTACCTCAGGCAATTTTACATTGCAAGCCCACTCTGCAACTGCAAGCCAAGCATTTGGCTAGGAGTTGCTGTATGGTCCCATTAGTCTCCATGGGTGGGTTTGACAGGCGTGCCACCTGTTAAACCTTTCAGCCCGAGTTAAAATTGCCTTGCCAGGCTATAATGTTAGAATTTCAGGCGGGAATACCACAGCTCATACCTTTTTTTAGCAATGCCCCCGCCACCAGTGTGAAAGAGCCCTTTAACCACTTCAAGTCCGGACACTTGCACCCCTTTCCTGTCCAGGCTACTTTTCAGCTTTCAGTACTATCACACTTTGAATGACAATTGCGCGGTCATGCAACACTGTACCCATATGAATTGTTTAGCATTTTTTGAGACAGATAAAACTTTATTTTGGTGGTATTTATTCACCACTGGGATTTTTATTTTTTTGCTATATAAATGAAAAAGTCTAAACATTTTGAAAAAAAAAAATTTTTTCTTATAAAATTTAGCAAATAATGAATCTTTCTTCATAAATCTTGGCCAAAATGTATTCATCTATCTTTTTAGTAAAATAAAATAACCCAAATTAGTTAATAACCAAAAATTATAATTTTTCTAAAACATTTTTTTACATTTTTATTTTATTCTTTTATATTATTATGTTTTTGTTTTTAACATACCATCACCCTAGCAGTACAGTGTCACCATAGTGACACTGTACTACTTGTGGGGGGTGAGGAAGATGTTTTTTTTTATTTACACTGATTGCTTTTACACCCATAAAGGCTGTAAAAGCAATCATTACTTCTTCTCTCTGGCTGCATTCTTGCAGCCATTGAGAAATACTGTGAGAGCTGTGATTGGTCACAGCTTGTCACATGGTACAAGGCTGTTGTGAATAGCCTTGTACCATGTGACCTCTGTGATCATTCACAGATTTCACACGTAGTAAGCAATGATGTCAGAAGTGACATCTTGTTTACTACTATTCATGTGATCACTGATTGGCCAATTGGTGATCACATGATCAGGACCTCACACACAGGTCCTGTACAGTGATCGGTGTCCCAGGGAGCGCGCACAGGCAGGGAATGCGGAGGCTGTTTATAAACGGCCACCCGTTCCTGCACTGCACCTGTCTGGCCATTTATATACATGGGCTGGATGAGAAGTGGTTAAACATATGTCAAGCTAAGACTTTTGTACTAGTTATGAATGGAGTAAGAAAGCTTTAGAATCTGTCAAGTTTCCACTTGCCCTTTGACCACTGTCACAGAAACACAGTAATGGAAATCCAAAATTTGAAAATGATCTCTAGGACAAAAAGTGAGGGGAAATATTTCAAAGGAGGCACTTATGTCAACTGTTGAAATGGTAAGTACCGCTTTCTGAGCGACCCCACGATAATCTGTTCACTAGTACACAGCTTTCGAGAGCCGATCACTACAGTTCATGCAAAATTATCTGAAGGGACAAACACGAAAAATGTTTGCATACTATACCAGAATGTATGATTTTTGTTTACTCAATACAAAAAATTGGAAGACCAAGACCACTCATGCTTAGAGATAAAAGAATATATTACAATACAATACAATACATCACTTCCAAAATGTTGTTCTTACGTATGGGAATTTTCATAATGTTAGTAACCGCTTCATTTTCGATATGAGATTAGCATGCAAAAAAAAAAGCGGATGATCATTTGTCTGATAGTCTCATTGTGTGTAGGAGGCTTAGAAGGGGAATTCCACATACTTTGGAAAGATTTTATCTAACCTCCTGTTTCATCTATAGGACAGGATTTAAGGGAAATCTCCTCAATGGAACATAAACAGTAAAATATGGAAGGAACGCAGGTTCTAACCCAATCCTATTCTATCCAAACCTGAAACAAGTTTAGGATATACATGCACATTAAATATGTACACTCATGTGAAAAAGTAAGTAAACCCCATGGAAATGGACTATTTTAACTTATTTGAACTGACATACAGTACATTAGATCTTTTTTCAAACAGTACCTACAATTAAAGGTGATATACTTAAAGGAATACACCAGGAAAAAGTGGCTTTTTAATCATTTATTTTATATATATATATATATATATATATATATATATATGTTGTGGCAGTGCAGTATCCTGCCTCGGTCTAAATCAAGGTTATAACCCAGGATTCTCAACTATACAGGTTGAGGGGCTCCAGACGGTTTGTTTAATGCAGAGGAAACTGGTTTGTCAGTTTCCTCGTTGGTTTTGGAACTTTCCTTTAAATAAAATTGGGCTAAAACGGCCCTTAAAAAAGAAAGTGAGTGGGTGTGTGCTGTAAAAGCTCTACCCTTGATGCTAGTACTCACAATATATATAATTTTTTTTTTTTTTTTGCAATTACTATATTAAATCCTCCTACAGCATTTCAATGGGATTCAAATCAGGGCTTAGACCAGAGCTAGCTAATAACACAAAATTTCTTCTTTTGGAGCCACTCCTTAGTGGATTTGCTAGACTGCTTTGGGTCATCTTTGTGTTGAAAGATTAATTTCTGCTTCAGCTTTGATTTTTGACAGATGGCCTCACATCTAGCACACTTCCATGAATTGAGAGTTCACACTGTTGTGGTGTGTTAATGTAAAAATGTTACTACATGTTATTATACATTGCATTAAGGCAGCCCATTTATTTGAGGACCCACTTACAGCACTCAATTTCATTGTGGTGCACTGAAAGCATTCTTGTTCATGTACATTATGTTGTACATTAACATGCATTGTGTTAAGGCAGTTTAATTATTCATTGAATGGGCTGCCTAAGGCACTACAAAAATCGGAAAAAATCATAAATGCAGCATTTTTGGCAGTGTTGTACCGGGCTAAGTGTTTTGCTGTGGCGTGTGTTCAAAATGTATGTCACTGCACCACACCGATACATGTTACATAGTTAGTCTGGCTGAAAAAAAACAAAAATCCATCCAGTTCAACCATTAAAAAAAAAAGTTATAATCCTATACCCACAGTTGATCCAGAGGCAAAAAAAACCCCAGCAAAGCATGATCCAATTTGCTCCTGCAAGGAAAAAAAATCCTTCTTGATCTCCCGAGAGGCAATCGGATATTCCCTGGATCAACTTTACCTATAAATGTTAGTATCCAGTTATATTCTGTGTATCTAAGAATGAATCCAGGCCTTTTTTAAAGCAATCCACTGAGCTGGCCAGAACCAACTCTTGGGGGAGGGATGTATCATGTAGAATACTGATGTGTATGAGCTGCCTAATGCACCAAAGCAAGATTCATACAAAACTTCTGTAACACAATGCACACTAGTAAATTACAATGCAATGAGTACACCAACATGCATAAAGCATGAATTCACTTAATTTAGGGGTGTACTTATCTTTCCCACATGACAAATCTGCATTTTCATGTATTTTGATTATAAAAATGAATACACCATGTCAATTTTATGTGTCATTTGTTGAAGTATATTACCCTTTATCTGTAGGCACTATTTTGGACGAAAATGTGTGGTGTCCAAATATGTGAAAAACTCCCATTTCCATGGGGTGTACACACTTTTCACATGACTGTAAATGTATCAATGCATTAAACAAGATAATCCATATAAACAAACATAAAAATGTCTGCTATTGACATTTGTCAACTTGTACCACTGTTTTCCACTGTTTTCTATTTACACTCCATTTACCTTTTATTATATACTACAATACTGACTCCCCCTCTAGCAGAGCAGCATGAGCTTGTCATTATAAGAGCCACAGCCTCTCATGATCCTTTGTTCTTATTTTTAGTAAACATTGCAAAACCTTTTCTTTTCAAGTTGTTTAGAAAGTTGAGGCTTTTCTGAAGGCAGACTTACAGTATATTATCTCTTTGTTGAGATTATATTTAATTATTGCAACTGTTACTTTTGGATTATTTTATTTCACTGGATCAAGTATGCTGTGCTCTGCTCTAATGGGTAGAGTTCTATATCTGGGTTATAGCTGCCTTTCATTTTCATTACACCAAGGAAAGAATTAAGAATTTCCATCTAAGATTTCTTGTCAGATCTGGCATTTTTTAAATGAATAAAGAAAGTTGTATTATACATGGAGTAGTTCACTCTTCCAATCAGAGGTCTTTGTGCATTCACATCTAAGTGGTATCCAGTGGTATAACATATGCTGGTCATACATATCAATCAACCCCATTCATGTCTTTGTGTAGACTCCCCACCCAAACCCTGTGTGACATTCTTGCAAATCTATTTTACAGTCTGCATTTTACAGTCTGAGTCATCCTATCACTTTGTTGATGAGATTGAGGAGAGGAGGAAACTAATTGGGTTCCCCACTGTGAAACAAAAATATATACCTTTAGACTCCAGCTTATTTTTAAGCTCCAAGCAGCTAGTTATGAGCGTTTTTTTTTCTGTCCAAAGCAAATAGTAATATCCTATATGTCCATGCACACTGTTGTAGGCTAGAAGCGTTTTTCAAGCTTCAGCTTCTAGGAGCAGAAAAAAAAATGCTGTTTTTGAGTTTTTGGGAGTGATTTGCCAGCAGAAAAAAACACTGAACGCTCTTAAACGCTTTTTTCTAGCTTTTTTCCCCAACACGTACTGTAAAAACACTAATAAAATGCTAACACTCCTAAACGCTCATAGTTGCCAACTGTCACAAATTGCCCAGGACATTCACGGATTTTTGAACGCTGTCCCAATATATAAGTAAATAAATACAATGGCGCCTATGGAGAGAGAAACATATGGGTCACTAACTGATATACCAGCTGCAAAATCCACCATAAATTAATAAAGTGTGAAAAAATAACACAAAAATAATTTGTGCTAGTAAACAAATATTACAATTATACCTGTGAAGAAAGAAAATATAAAAATATTATCCATGTGAGTAATAATTATAAATACATAATTAAAAAAACATTTTTTTAATATAAAAAAGTGTCCAAAAACAGTCCAAATTTAAGATGTGTAGTACAAATCTGAAGAAAAGTGCACAAAAAATGTGACAATCCACCACCAAAAACACTAAATAAACTCACCAGAGCTATAAAAAACTGAAGCATATATTGCTCTGGGGGCGATGGTATTAGCAGAGTAATGAACCACTCATGGATGTGTCTTCAGGGAGTAATGTTCTGCAGAACCCAGCTCCAAGCAGACCAATTTCAATGAAGCAATGCTCTATAATTAAATACCACTGAGGAAATCCACTTCTCCAAGAGATCACTTTAATCGTATCCAACAGGGGTAATACCAGACACTCGGAAGAAATAACAAAAGCTGTCCCGATAGGTCCTTGTCCCGGGCAGCGTCCCAAAAATTAAAGCAGGTTACAGACAGTGAAGCGCTGCTTGTGCCTCCTGCACGTGTCAAAATAACAGACACATCAAGAAAGCTGTGACTGTGTGCTCCGTCCGCACTGCCTGGAGGAGTTTGCTTTCATGCTGTCACTACTCTCTGGGGTCTGAAACACCCCCACCAGTGATCCTGACCAATATCTCTACATTCCATGTATGCAGAGAGAGGAAAGAAGTTTCTACCTCTTCCACCTTCCCCCCACACTGTGCTCTGTAAACTCTGGATGCAGAGCTTGAATGGAGTATACAGTTACAGCTGGAGGGGTGAGTGTGGAGGGGGGCTGAAATGAAGCTGCTGAAAACATCAGAGAGGGGGGTGAATGTGCCAGGAGCCGGTGGAGTTCCCAAGCAGAGAGTAGGTAAGGATGCCTGTGCCCTATGCAGCCAGCTTCAGTTGCAGTATGTGGGTGCCACTGCAGTTCAGGAGTCTGTGAATGCACCTCTCCATTCCATTTACAGACATATCTTCCCAGATTATAGGTATCCTTCGCAGCTGCCTTCATCTCCTCCACCCCCACCTCATCTGACAGACATCCTTGCTGACAACAGTAAATCCTACAGGTGACACATAAAGTAAGATCCACCGCCATACCCTCAGAATTCCTTTCTGCACATGCCTCCATACCTCCATACCCCTTTTATGTTCATAATGGTCATAACATTGTACCCATCACTTTCCTCACTTTTGACCCTGTATGTCATCCTCCACATTTGTATACTGCTCTATATGCTAGTTCTGAGCTTTGGGCCTTTTTCTCCTATAGAATGCAGCAAAATAGTTCTGTTTCCATGAGTGTATACAAGTTTAAATACTGGGACTTTAGTAAAGTAAAGTCAGAACTACTTATTTGCATAATTGTTCCAGATCAGTTACTCAAAATAGTTAAAGCATCTCTATGGTCAAAATGTCAAATCATATATTCATATCAGCATAATATTTTGATTATTTCCAGCCTACTCCTATTACTCTGAACAGTCTTAAAGTTTGTAAACTTACTTTGTGAAGATCCCCACACATTCATTAGGCCCTGTGAGTAGGCACTGCTGTGTCACACATTTCACAGAGCCTGTGCCAATATTCATAGAAGAGGCCATGGTTTTGACTTACAAAGGTCCTGTGGGGCAGATGGAAACCACAGTTGTTCTGCCCTGAGGTGAATACCTTGCCATACATGTTACATTAGTGCTGATCTGCAAGAAACATTTAATTGGCTTTTGACGTTCATTTTGCACTGAGACTTTAAAGTGACACTATTCTCTATTTTGGTTTTTATTTCATAATAGATATAAGCTTGCTTCCTTTAAAATATGTCTTTTTCTCATCCCAGCCAGTCCCTGAGCCGCTGTCTCCCCTCTTTTTTGTGGGTGTCTCCCTTAGCTACCTGGCTATTAAGGAAACACCTATGCATGTATGCTTCTGGTTGGGGCTGTGTGTGTCCATTTAAACACACAGCATATGGCAAACCAAGCCATTCTCCCTCCTTCCAGCTTCTGTCAAACAGTTGCACGTCAGTCACTCCCTTAAGCCGGCTATAGATGTTTCAAATCTTGGCTGATTAAGCAGGGGCTGACTGAGATTCCATCCATCTATGGGCAGACATCAATTCATCCAGGGCCAAAGCTAGGTGGGGCAGGGGGATGTGCCCCGGGCACTGCATTGAGAAGGGCGCCACTGCCGGTACTGATCTTCCTGCAGTAGCTGAAACCCATCGTCTCCTCCTTTCCCTCTCACCAGCATTCAGCTGCTCTGGGAGGAAAAATTCAGTAATTGGTACCAGTAAATGCCACCCCAGCTGTCACTCCTGCCCATGACCCTTACTGCTGTGTAGTAAGCGGGTGGGCTGAATAAAGGCATATTATTTCTTAGCATGGAGAAGTTCAGCATGCGATCAGTTAAGACAGTCCCAACATGGTTGCAACATAACCTTCCTCAGCACTCATTCTCCTGGTCTTCTCTCTCCCCGCTCTCCATCCTGCCAGCTGCTGTGAGGAATCTATGCAGGATTGTGGGGCGGACGGCTGCCTGCACAGATATTGCCTGGGAGTCTGTGACCTTCTCTCTTTCCTGCCTTATTGAGCTTCTTATCCCATCCAGCTATTTTATCAGCTGTTGCACACTGTGCATAGTGCACCCCGAGACCCTGCACTCTGTACACAGCGCACCCCTGAACCCTGCACTTTTTGCACAGAGCAACCCTAAACCCTGCTCTCTGTACTTAGCACACCCCTGAACCCTGGACTATGTACATAGCGCAGCCCTGAACCCTGCACTCTGTATGTAGCACACCCCTAAACTCTGCACTCTGTACGTAGCGCACCCCTAAACCCTGCACTCTGTACATAGACCACCCCTAAACCCTACATTCTGTACACTGCGCACCCCTAAACCTCTGCATCGTGAACATAGCGCATCCCTAAACCCTGCATTCTGTAAACTGCACACCCCTGAACCCTGCACTCTGTACACAGCGCACCCCTAAACCCTGCATTCTGTACATAGACCACCCTTAAACCCTACACTCTGTACACAGCACACCTCTGAACCCTGCAATCTGTACACAGTGCACTCATATACCCTGCACTCTGTATATAGCGCACCCCTGAACCCTGCACTCTATACATAGCACACCCCTGAACCCTGCACTCTGTACACAGTGCACCCCTAGACCCTGCACTCTGTGTGTAGCGCACACCCTAACCCTGCACTCTGTACACAGCGCACCCCTAAACCCTGCACTCTGCACACAGCGCACCCCTAAACCCTGCAATTTGTGCACAGCGCAACCCTAAACCCTGCACTCTGTACTCAGTGCACCCCTGAACCCTGCACTTTTTGCACAGAGCAACCCTAAACCCTGCTCTCTGTACTTAGCACACCCCTGAACCCTGCACTCTGTATGTAGCACACCCCTAAACTCTGCACTCTGTACGTAGCGCACCCCTAAACCCTGCACTCTGTACATAGACCACCCCTAAACCCTACATTCTGTACACAGCGCCCCCCTAAACCCTGCACTCTGCACACAGCGCCCCCCTAAACCCTGCACTTTGAGCACAGCGCAACCCTAAACCCTGCACTCTGTACTCAGCGCACCCCTGAAACCTGGACTATGTACAGAGTGCACCCCTGAACCCTGCACTCTGTATGTAGCGCACCCATATACCCTGCACTCTGTACATAGCACACCCCTAAACACCTGCACTCTGTACATAGACCACCCCTAAACCCTACACTCTGTACACAGCGCACCCCTGAACCCTGCGCTCTGTATGTAGCGCACTCATATACCCTGAACTCTGTACATAGTGCACCCCTAAACCCTGCACTCTGTACATAGACCACCCCTAGACCCTACACTCGGTACACTGCACATCCCTAGACCTCTGTATCATGTACATAGCGCACCCCTAAAATCTGCACTCTGTACATAGCACACCCCTAAACCCTGCACTCTGTACATGGAACATTCCTGAACCCTGCACTCTGTACTTAGCATACCCCTAAACCCTGCACTCCATACACAGTGCACCCCTAAACCCTGCAGCCTGTAAACAACACATCCCTGAACCCTGCACTCTGTATGTAGCACTGAGGCTGCGGAGAAAGGGACTGGGGAATCTGTCCTCTGTCCCTTTCTGTGCCTCAAAAATCAAACACCAGGGGACTGTTTAGGCATTTTTGGCACTTTGGCATCTTCGCCCTGGGCACTGAAATAACTTGTTCCAGTACTGGGGGGCAGGGGGGTGCCGAAGAATGTCCAGCTTCTAGCCACTGGATCAATAGATCGACTTCTGTATAACCTGTGAGATTTTTTGGATGCAATCACTGCCTCTGGCTGTAGCCACTAGCAAGCAGCATTGTGCTTTGCCAGACGGCAAGGCTCCCTGCACACCCCAGCCAATATCACACAAAAGCTCCACGGAAGTGATTCCCCCACCAACACAGTCAATCAAGTGATTTTCTTTCATGAAACCTGAGGTTGCAGGAAAGAAATTTGAATAATCTATGGCCTGCCTTACCCTCACTTTCTCACTGTACAACCCTAAAGGTGTAATTGTACTGGGGTGCACCTTAATACTGTGAATTCATTAAAGAGGCGCTCCAGTCTCTGACTTTTAATAAACAGCCACTCACCTGTACCATGATCCTGTGCTGTGCTCACCCCACATGTTTTCACCTCCTGTTGTCTGTCCCTGGCCCCAGAATTTTAACTGTGGGCACCCAGCTGTGACAGCCGGCTGCTCACTGTGCTTGCACAAGCTGCGCCGCACATTGTGAATGTTCTTGCAGCCTTTTAAAGTAGTACTAAAGCCTATGTGGGTTTTTTAACTTAAAGCAGCGCTCCACCTAAAACGGTTCCGCTTTAAGGCCTCCTCCCCCGCTACTGTTTCTGAAATGGCATGTTTGGGGAAGGAGCAGATCTTCCGCTTCTGATAGCCTAGGTAGTCAGAGCAAAAGTGGGAGCGGATACCCATCAAAATCAGGTACCCGCTCCCCAAAAGTGCCATCTAGGAACAGGAGCGGAGGAGGCGGCAAAGAGGCAGAACTTTACATTTTGAGCGAAGCTCCACTTTCAATAAAAAAAAAAAACACTTAGGCTTTAGTACTACTTTAAAATTTGATTTGAATCACAGCTTTCCAGAGCTAAAACCTGACAAAGGGCAATTACCCTGAAATGCTGCCATTCAAATTAAGATGAAATAAGGAATACTCCCCACAATCTGTAGTGCTGCCAGACCTTTAGGTTTAGTAATATTATTTTTTAGAAATAAAAGTTGCTAACATTAAGCTTACAGTTCAAAGTAAAGCTATCCTGAAAGTGTCGCCCTTGTGCTAGTGGGGTGTGTATTTGTAGCCATGTATTCTCAGTTAATATTGCAGTGTTCACCTTTAAGTCATTTTTACAGTGCCTTGCAAAAGTATTCATACCCCTTGAAATTTTTCACATTTTGTCATGTTATAACCAAAAACGTAAATGTATTTTATTGGGATTTTATGTTATAGACTAACACAAAGATAAATGGTTTTCAACATTTTTTACAAATAAATATCTGAAAAGTGTGGCGTGCATTTGTATTCAGCCCCCTTTACTCTGATACCCCTAACTAAAATTTAATAGAACCAATTGCCTTCAGAAGTCACCTAATTAGTAAATAGAATCCACCAGTGTGTAATTTAATCTCATGATAAAAATAGCTGTTCTATGAAGCCCTCAGAAGTTTGGTAGAGAACATTAGTGAACAAACAGCATCACGAAGGCCAAGAAACATACCAGACAGGTCAGGGATAAAATTGTGGAGAAGTTTAAAGCAGGGTTAGGTTATAAAAAAAAACCCCCATGCATTGAACATCTCACGGAGCACTGTCCAATCCATCATCTGAAAATGGAAAGAGTATGGCACAACTGCAGACCTACCAAGACATGACTGTCCACCTAAACTGACAGGCTAGGCAAGGAGAGCATTAATCAGAGAAGCAGCCAAATGGCCCATGGTAACTCTGGAAGAGCTGCAGAGATCCACAGCTCAGGTGGGAAAATCTGTCCAGAGGACAACTATTAGCCGCGCACACCACAAATCTGGCCTTTATGGAAAGTGGCAAGAAGAAAGCCATTGTTGAAAGAAAACCATAATAAGTCCCGTTTGTAGTTTGCGAGAAGCCATGTGGGGGACACAGCAAACATGTGGAAGAAGGTGCTCTGGTCAGATGAGGCCAAAATTTTACTTTTTGGCCTAAAAGCAAAACACTATGTGTGGTGGAAAACTAACACTGCACATCATCCTGAACACACCGTCCCAACTGTGAAACATGGTGGTGGCAGCATCATGTTGTGGAGATGCCTTTCTTCAGTAGGGACAGGGAAGCTTGTCAGCATTGATGGGAAGATGGATGAAGCCAAATACAGAGCAATCTTAGAAGAAAACCTGTTAGAGTCTGCAAAAGACTTGAGACTGGGATGGAGGTTCACCTTCCAGCAGGACAACGACCCTAAACATACAGCCAGAGCTACAATGGAATGGTTTAGATCAAAGCATATTCATGTGTTAGAATGGCCCAGTCAAAGTCCAGACCTAAATCCAATTGAGAATCTGTGGCAAGACTTGAAAATTGCTGTTCACAGACGCTCTCCAACCAATCTCACAGAGCTTGAGCTATTTTGCAAAGAAGAATGGGCACAAATGTCACTCTCTAGATGTGCAAAGCTGGTAGAGACATCTTCAAAAAGACTTGCAGCTGTAATTGCAGTGAAAGGCAGTTCTACAAAGTATTGACTCAGGGGGGCTGAATACAAATGCACGCCACACTTTTCAGATATTTATTTGTAAAAAATGTGAAAACCATTTATCATTTTCTTTCCACTTCACTATTATGTGCCACTTTGTGTAGGTCTAAAATACCAATAAAATACATTTAGGTTTTTGGTTGTAACATGTCAAAATGTAGAAAATTTCAAGGGGTATGAATACTTTTTCAAGGCACTGTAAGTGACTTTCACATTTGACATGTTTTCAAATGTGTCATCTTTTTATGGTGTTTACTATAAAGATCTTATGATCTGGAATGTTATATATACGTATTATGTTATTCAATGTAAATATGTGTAAATGACCGTCAGAGGTAGGTAGATTATATACTTTCATAACCTATCTGAATAGTAAATATGTTGGTATGAGTTACCAGCAAAAGCAGTGAGTGCGTTATTTTCAATCAATTTTCAAATCCAAAGATTTGTATTATCAGAATGATCAGTACAGCACAGCCACTGTGTAAAACTTCAATGAAGGAAGCTGAGCCCGTGTATGCAATAAGCAAATGTGTTTTCCCCATGTAAATGAGAAACTAGACAGAAAATGTTATTACAAAACAGAAACAGAACAGATATGTTTATTTAGCAAAAATTGTATTTATCAAGCAAAATTGTTTTTACTGTTTTTGATTGCAGAGCAGGGGGTGAGTACACTGATACCTTGTACATCCCTTGAGTGAAGGTCTGATTAAATGAAGTTTTCATTTTGCTTTAATACATATGTTTTGAAATTAAAGTATTTAAGTTTTTTTTACATTGCAGTATTCTAAAACTTCTGTGTACCAAGATATCAGAGACTAGAAACACAGCAATCACCTTGGGAATTAACACCCACCCAAATTCTAATTTCTGATCTGTTAGACAACCTCCTAAAAATCACTTAGGATTTTAAAGTCTGATTGGTGCAAAGACACATGAGCCACAAATAGTACAATAAGTGCAATAAGAACAATGGGCTATTAGCATTCTACTATTATAAACTGCATAGTGAAAAGAAGGATGAATCATTAGCACATATTACAGAACAGAAAGAAAAGCATACTACAAAACGCAGAACAGAAATCACAGAACAGGACCCTGCACAGCCCAGATGTGTGCTTGCATGAGTGCCCCCTCAGCACATGGCTTGCTGATTGAGCACATGAAGAAAAGGTAGAGTAGAGAGTGGCAGCGGGGACTGCTCTGTGCAATACCATTGCACAGAGCAGGTACTTATACCCTCTTTTTATTTTAAATAATACAAAAAAAATGCCTTTTATTATTACTTGAAGAATGATACAAAGAGAAGAGGAAATAAATAATGACAGCGGAGGAGCTGGAATTAACAGAAACAGAAAAGGAGCTAAAAAAATACAATAGCGAAGAAAAGCTGAAGAATGACAGAAACAGAAGAGGAGATGAAGAATGACAGAAACAGAAGAGGAGATGAAGAATGACAGAAACAGAAGAGGGGCTGAAGAATGAAAGAAACAGAAGAGGAGATGAAGAATGACAGAAACAGAAGAGGAGATGAAGAATGAAAGAAAAAAGAGGAGATGAAGAATGACAGAAACAGAAGAGGAGATGAAGAATGACAGAGGAGGAGCTGGCATTAACAGAAAAGGAGCTAAAAAAAACAATAGCAGAAGAAAAGCTGAAGAACTACAGAAACAGAAGAGGAGATGATGAAAGAAAGAAACAGAAAAGGAGATGAAGAATTTAAAAAAAAGAGGAGATGAAGAATGACAGAAACATAAGAGGAGATGAAGAATGACAGAAACAGAAGAGTGGCTGAAGAATGACAGAAACAGAAGAGGGGCTGAAGAATGACAGAAACAGAAGAGGGGCTGAAGAATAAAAGAAACAGAAGAAGGGCTTAAAAATGAAAGAAACAGAAGAGGAGATGAAGAATGAAATAAACAGAAGAGGAGATGAAGAATGAAATAAACAGAAGAGGAGATGAAGAATGAAAGAAACAGAAGAGGAGATGCAGAATGACAGAAACAGAAGAGGAGATGAAGAATGACAGAAACAGAAGAGGGGATGAAGAATGACAGAAACAGAAGAGGCGATGAAGAATGACAGAAACAGAAGAGGAGATGAAGAATGACAGAAACAGCAGAGAAGCTGAAGAATGAAATAAACAGAGCAGGAGCTTAAAAATGACAGTAACAGCAGAGGAGCTGAAGAATGAAAGAAAGAGAAGAGGAGCTGAAGAATGACAGCACCAGCAGAGGAGCTGAAGAATGAAAGAAACAGAACAGGAGCTGAAGAATGAAAGAAACAGAAGAGGAGATGAAGAATGACAGTAACAGAAGAGAAGCTGAAGAATGGAGGAAATGGAAGACAGGATCAAAAATGACAAAAACAAAGATGAGGTGAAGATTGAAAGAAAGAGAAGAGGAGCTGAAGAATGACAGAAACAGGAGAGGAGCTGGAAAAAAACAGAAACAGTAGAGGAGCTGAAGAATGACAAAAACAAAAATGTGTTGAAAAATGACAAAAACAGAAAATGAGCTGAAGAATGAAAGAAACAGTAGAAGAGCTGACAAAATGAAAGAAACAAAGGAGTAGTTTCAGAATGGCAGAAGCAGAAAAGGCGTTGAAGAGTAACCGAAGAGAAACTGAAGGGTGAAAAGAAAGGAGCTGAATAATGAAAGAAACAGAAGAGGAGCTGAAGAATGACAGCACCAGCAGAGGAGCTGAATGATGACAGCACCAGCAGAGGAGCTGAATGATGAAAGAAACAGAACAGGAGCTGAAGAATGAAAGAAATAGAAGAGGAGATGACGAATGAAAGAAACAGAAGAGGAGATGAAGAATGACAGAAACAGAAGTGTGAGTCATGGCAGTTAACACAACGTGAGGAAGGGACATACTGTAGAAGTGAGAGATACGTATTATCACATCAATCTCAACTACCCTTTACTACTCTTAACAACTGAATTGTTTGTTTGTTTGTATATAATCAAACTTTTTTTTACTTCATTTTTTTTGTCTTACCTTTTTGGGAACATGATGACCCAGAACGCTGTAGTTTTAGTCCAGTGTCTATTCTCTGGGGTTTTGTGTATAGAAATAAATAGCACAGCACGCACACACTGACAACAAACGCTAATAATACCAACGCTGCGATCGCCAGACCAACCAAAGCTCCTATACTGCAAGACAAAACAGGAAATATTAATAAAACATTGTATTTGATTTGGTGACCAAGAGAACCATGTAGAACATCAAGCATACTAAATATCTGATGGAGTGACATTATTAAATTTCAAGTCTTCTATTTAGGTGTGTTGTTCAAATTATACTAACTTCTTCAGCTGTCATTGCATAGTGCAGGTTTGAAGCTCCATTATGGTCATAGGGCAAAATTGATAATTCTCACACCATTTTGTGCTTATAAAAATCTCTAAAATGTATTTATTTATTTATTTTAACAGTTGGCATTTCATTGTCCAGAGCCTGCTGGATGTTATATGCATATGTTCTTTTCTGTGTGAGGCACAATATCAGTTGAGTTGTGATAACTATGACAGCATAGTGATCACATTTTTGGCAGCCATGCTGATTGCTTATCAATCATTATTTTGGAGTTGGCAGCTATCAAATGTATGCTGTTACAGAAAATATAGATAATCGGGGAAGGGGGGGGGAGACATTGATTGCTGATCTGCCCAAAACTGGTAGTTTAAAGATGGGAGTCTGGTATACTGAGTAATCCACTGGCTTTTTATGTTTCTTCTGGAGTCCAGAGGGGATCTTCCTGTGATGGTTTACAGCTCTGTTCCTGGCCAACTATTGGATGTTGCTTACCACCTGTAGGGGTTCCCACTCCTCTTGTTGCATTCTGTTAATAATCAAGTACATTATACACTACTCAAACAAATTAAAGGGACACTTTTTAATCCGAGTATATCATCAAGTCAATTAAACTCCTGGGATATTGATCTGGTCAGTTAATCAGTTTCAGCTGCTTTGGTGTTAATGAAATTAATAACAGGTGCACTAGATGGGCAAGAATGAGATGAGCCCCAAAACAGGAATGGATTTACAAGTGGAGGCCACTGATATTTTTTTCCATACTCATCTTTTCTGAGTGTTTTTCACTAGTTTTGCATTTGACTAGGATCAGTGTCACTACTGGTAGCCTGAGGCGATACTTGGACCCTACAGAGGTTGCACAGGCAGTCACACTCCTCCAGGATGGCACATCATTATGTGCCATTGCCAGAAGGTTTACTGTGTCTCCCAGCCCATCTCAAGAGCATGGAGGAGATTCCAAGAAACAGGCAGTTACTCTAGGAGAGCTGGACAGGGCCATAAAAGGTCCTTAACCCATCATGAGGGTCAGTATTTTCTCCTTTGTGTAAGGAGAAACAGGATGAGCACTGCCAGAGCGCTACAAAGTGAACTCCAACAGGCCACTGGTGTGAATGTCTCTGACCAAACAATCAGAAACAAACTTCATGAGGGTGG
Organism: Staurois parvus; assembly: GCF_062004578.1. Taxonomy (NCBI): domain Eukaryota; kingdom Metazoa; phylum Chordata; class Amphibia; order Anura; family Ranidae; genus Staurois; species Staurois parvus. The sequence continues at coordinate 2,078,990 of NW_028318510.1, read as the reverse complement.
CCTGAGGGCCCGACATCCTATAGTGGGCCCTGTGCTCACTGCCTGACACCATATAGCTCAATTGGCATTTGCCATTGCACATCAGAATTGACAGGTCTGCCACTGGTGCCCTGAGCTTTTCACACATGAGAACAGGTTCACCCTGAACACATGTGACAGAAGTGAAAGGGTCTGGAGAAGCCGTGAAGAACGTTATGCTGCCTGTACCATCGTTCACCATGACCGTTTTGGTGGTGGGTCAGTGATGGTCTGGCGAAGCATATCCATGGAGGGACGAACAGACCTCTACAGGCTAGACAATGGCACCCTGACTGCCATTAGGTATCGGGATGAAATCCTTGCACCCATTGTCAGAACCTATGCTGGTGCAGTGGGTCCTGGGTTCCTCCTGGTGCACGACAATGCCCGGCCTCATGTTGGGAGAGTATGCAGACAGTTCCTGGAGGATGAAGGAATTGATACCATACAAACTACTGAGGACCATTTTGAGTTGCTGCAATTAAATTTCAGCAAAATGGACTAGCCGGCTGCATTATTTTTTCACTTTGATTTTCAGAGTGTCTTTGAATTTAGTTCTCTGTAGCTTGATAATTTTCATTTCCATCAAACCATGGGGCATCCTTACGTTACTAACACATTACCCAGTCCATATTAGTATAGACATCCAGCATGATATTTTTCTTCATTGAGATCTGATATGTTTTCAAAGTGTTCCTTTAATTTGTTTTGAGCAGTGTATAAAGAATCTAATAGGAAGAAAGAGACATCTAAACCATTTGAGCACCGCAAGATTTTACCCCCTTCATGACCAGGGAATGTTTTGCTTTTCAGCATTGTGCTAACTGGCAATTGGATAGTTATGCAATAAGTGTATATTAATGTTTGTGTGAAAGTTATAGCATCGGCAAACTATTGTATATATATTTGAAAATGTATTAATTCTGATGTACTGACTTCCTTTCTCATTTCTTGTGGCCCTAAAATGCCATGACAGTACAAATACTTTTTTGACCCTTTTGTCAGTACAAATGACCCTTTTTTTGGAAAGTTGTAATTTTTTTTCAAAATTTTTTTTTAAATTAAGAAGTTTTATTGTCACAATTTTTGTTACATACTGTCACCAGTGCAGTGCAGAGCCATCATATGACTATTGTGGCGGTGATCAGGGACACTGACTGGTGACAGTGTGTTAAAACAAAATTACATTTATTCTGTGTTTTAAAAAATGTTTTTCATTTCTTAACATTTTTTCTTTTCTTTTTTTTTGCATACATTCTTTTTTATAATTAACATTTTAGTAAAAGATTTTAAAAGAAAGCAGAGAGCATACAACTTTATAAAGAGCAATGTGACTAAGACAGTAAACAAGTCTCATCAATACAGGAAAAGATACCCTCTAGCAATTGCCAAGTTGAGGTAATTAAACATAACACAACAATGGGAGTGTGCTAACACATGAGGGACAAAAATATACTCAATGTAATTCGAACAATAGACCCCGGGAGCCTAAAAATAGTATTCCATGATAGTTAGGTGAAAGAAAGACAAGCTATGAAAGAAGAATGAGGAGAAGGAAGAGAAAGGAGGAGGAGTGCCGCACTGTTCCGTATCTCTATCAAAGAGAAAAAACTTCAGAGTAATTGGAATGGATACATCAAAAAGATGCTGTAGTAAGTGTTGGACTGATGTCCAAAAAGATTTTATTCCTGGGCGAGTCCAATAGATATGATAAAGCGTACCTTTATCCGAATGGCACCTCCAACAACAATCCGTACTGGCAGGATAGATAGCATGGAGAACGTCTGATGTCAGGTACCAGAAGCAGAGTATTTAATATGAATTTTTTTTATAAAGAGTACAAAGAGAGCTCTTGACTGCTTGAGACCAGACCATCAGCCACACCTCTAAGGAAAGCTCTTCACCTAAGGCCTTTTCCCACTTTAGCATGTATGAGTGTTTTCCTTGAATCTGCCTGGGATAGGCATTCAATATTTTCTAAATGTCAGATATTAAACCTTTTTGAGAGAGACTTGCCAGGATCGTTTGCTCAAAAGGGGTCAAAGAGGAGAACTGCAACAAGGGAGTAAAAGACTGTGCATAGTGGCATATTTGTAAGTACCCATAAAACACCTGGCGTGGTAGGTAAAACCTGTTTTCAAGCATTTCGAATGGTAAAAGTCTATGAGTCCTGTGCTCAACCAGATGGCCAAAATTAAAAAGATTCTGCGACGATCAAGAAGACATCGGAAATGTCAATCTGGCATTTTGGGATTGTTTTAAAAAAGCAGTCATTAAAGAAGCTTCAGACATAAGAACATGTTTCTGGGATGTTAGGATAGATAGGTGACAATCACAGCTTCTTAATTTCAGTCCACTTGTTGTGGGCACATAACGTTAATCATGATGCAGTTACACGCAATTGGGCAGCTTGATAGTATAATAAAAGGTTTGCAAACGCAAGGCCACTATCACTTTGAGATGCCTAAAAAAAACTTGCAGAGTATTCTATTTCGCTTGTAGCCACAGACAAAATTTAATAAATCTATTTGCAATTTTTTAAGGTGTGAGGTAGGGACAGGGATGGGCAATGTTTTGAACAAGTTTAGGAAGTATGGACATTTTGATGGATGTAGTGTGACTAAATAAAGAAATGTGAAGTTTCTTCCATTGATGGATTGTTGTCCTAATTTGATCAAAAAGAGGGGGAAATTTTTCTTTATATAACGTGGCATAGGACGTAGTAATGTGGACCCCAAGATATTTGGGTGCCCTGGACTTCCAGGTGTAAGGAAAAGAAGTGGATAAGTGTTGTACCTATGAAGCTGGGATATTAATAGGAAGAGCTTTACAAACTAGAAAAGCTACAATTTCTGGGGAAATTGTGTGAAGTGTTTTTGCCTCCACCTTTATATTGTGAGAATCATAAGACCCAGACCTACATTTTGATGCATAGCATGTCTCTGAAATATTAAAAATGAAGGCACAGTCGCAGTTTAGAAATTGCCCTTCAAGTTTGAGGTGGCTAGAGTGAAGTTTCAATGAATGTCAATGGGTGGCGGGAGTTGCAAACAAATGGTCACATTGCAAAAACTATCAGGACTATGGCTTAGCCGTGGACATTTTTAGTGGCAGCAGGGATAGCTGAACGTTTTTATATAAGATTTGTGTAGGTGGGCTTGAGGGAGTGATGGCAGTTTAGAAATCATGTCCTGATTTTTCAGCTCACGCTCTAGCTTTTGTCAGATCCCACTCTAGTTTTCAACATTCCGCCATTCATTCCTATGGGACCAATTTCACCACAAAAACGCCGATATTTCGTGATATTTTGTGAACCATTCGGCAAAACGTTCCACAAAGTAATAGCACACCAATCGGGAACAATCCGTTTCGGTATATTACTGTCTATGTAGTGTAAAAACTGTGGGAGGAGTTAGGGTGGTAAATTTGGCTATAATAATAAGAATATATATGTGAGATAACAGTAAGTGGTCTTGCCATGCAAGAACACTTAATAAATATCTGAATAGTGTGGCAAGCATTTGTATTCAGCCCCCCTGAGTCAATACTTTGTAGAACCACCTTTCGCTGCAATTACAGCTGCAAGTCTTTTTGGGTGTGTCTCTACTAGCTTTGCACATCTAGAGAGGGAATGTTTTGCCCATTCTTCATTGCAAAATAGCTCAAGCTCTGTCAGATTGGATGGAGAACGTCTGTGAACAGCAATTGTCAAGTCTTGCCACAGATTCACATGAATATGCTTTGATCTAAACCATTTCATTGTAGCTCTGGCTGTATGTTTAGGGTCGTTGTCCTGCTGGAAGGTGAACCTCCACCCCAGTCTCAAGTCTTTTGCAGACATTAACAGGTTTTCTTCTAAGATTGCCCTGTCTTTGGCTCTATCTATCTTCCCATCAACTCTGACCAGCTTCCTGTCCCTGCTGAAGAAAAGTTTTCTTTTTATGAGGGGGTGGGCAAAACCTTGGACCGAGGGGTGGCGGTGGACGTGGTATACTTGGATTTTGCAAAAGCGTTTGACATAGTTCCCCACACATGGCTAATGTGTAAGGTAAAGTGTAGGGCTTGGAAAAATCTGTATGTAAATGGATGGAAAACTGGCTAAAAGAGAGAGTAGTGGTTAATGATTCATACTCTGAATGGTCTAGGGTTGTCAGTGGTGTACCCCAAGGTTCACTGTTGGGACCCTTACTTTTTAATATATTTATAAATGATATAGGGTCTGAGATTAACAATCCCATTTCAGTCTTTGCAGATGACACCAAGCTGTGCAGTGGAATAACGTCCTTACAGGATGTCTCCAATTTACAAGCCGACCTCAATGCACTGTGTAATTGGGCAATTATGTGGCAAATGAGGTTTAATGTTGATAAATGTAAGGTTCTGCACTTGGGGGCTAAGAATATGCATGCATCATACATACTGGGGGGGGGGGGTACAACTGGGGGAATCAATAGTGGAGAAGCATCTAGGGGTTCTGGTAGATCACAAGCTTAATAATGGCATGCAATGCCAAGCTGCGGTTTCTAAAGTGAGCAAAATCCTCTCTTGTATTAAAAGAGGTATAGACTCCAGAGAGAGAGATATCATTTCCCCCGGTACAAATCATTAGTAACACCTCATCTGGAATATGCAGTTCAATTTTGGGCACCAATTCACAAAAAGAACATTGGGGAACTGGAGAAAGTACAGAGAAGGGCAACCAAACTGATACGAGGCATGGAGGAGCTCAGCTATGAGGAAAGATTAGAGGAACTGAATTTATTCTCTCTTGAGAAGAGGAGATTAAGGGGGGATATGATCAACATGTATAAATACATCAGTGGTTCATATAGTGAACTCGGTGTAGGGGCTATTCACCCTGAGGTCAACACAGAGGACAAGGGGGAACTCTTTTCGTCTGGAGGAAAAGAAATGTAATCTCCAAACACGGAAAGGTTTCTTCACAGCGAGAGCTGTGAAAATGTGGAATAGACTCCCTCAAGAGTTGGTTCTGGCCACGCCAGTGGATTGCTTCAAAAAAATGCCTGGATTCTTTCTTACATACACAAAATATAACTGGATACTAACATTTATAGGTAAAGTTGAACCAGGGAACATCCGATTGCCTCTCGGGGGATCAGGAAGGAATTTTTTTCCCAGCAGGAGCAAATTGGATCGTGCTTTGCTGGGTTTTTTTTGCCTTCCTCTGGATCAACTTTTTTTTTTCTATGGTTGAACTGGATGGACTTTTGTCTTTTTTCAGCCAAACTAACTATGTAACTATGTAAAAGCATCTCCACAACATTATGCTGTCACCACCATGTTTCATGATGGGGATGGTGTGTTCAGGGTGATGTGCAGTGTTAGCTTTCTGCCACACATAGTGTTTTGCTTTTAGGCCAGAAAAGAAAAAGTTCAATTTTAGTCTCATTTGACCAGAGCACCTTCTTCCACATGTTTGCTGTGTCCCCTCACGTGGCTTCTTGCAAACTGCAAACGGGACTTCTTATGGCTTTATTTCAACAATGCCTTTCTTCTTGCCACTCTTCCATAAAGGCCAGATTTGTGGAGTACATGACTAATAGGTTTCCTGTGGACAAATTCTCCCACTTGAGCTGTGGATCTCTGCAGCTCCTCCAGAGTTACTATGGGCCTCTTGGCTGCTTCTCTGATTAATGCTCTCCTTGCCCGACCTGTCAGTTTAGGTGGATGGCCATGTCTTGGTAGGTCTGCAGTTGTGCCATACTCTTTCCACTAATGATCTGTGATTGGCTACAGAAAATTGCGTGGACATGGTAAATGGGCTTTGATTAGCCCAGGTACCATGTGATAGCTGTGGGCAAATCACAGCATAGGAAACTATTCCATTGTGTCCAGTGGACATAACAGCCATGAGAAGGGCACACTTCGTGCCCCTAACCCGGAGCAGTCCAGCTGACATACATGTAGTGATCTGATAAGCCCGCCTGCAGTAAAAGTACCATGGACAGTTGGCAGGTGGTTAATAATTAAAATAATAAAGGTTAAATGAACGCTAGGTAAAAGGAGTAAGCAGCTAGCATAACGGTAAAACCTTAAATCCTTCCAATAAATCAATAATCGCAAAATGCAGCGCTATTATATATATATAGCGCTGCATTTTGCGATTATTGAAGTAGTTAATAATGGCCACGCCAGGTGAGGGATCTTGGGTACAGGAATGTCAGTGGATGACTAGGGTAATACAAATGTACCCAGTCAACCTCAGCCTCTACTGCTTGGCCATCCTCAACTCTACTGTAATGCTTTCCCATAAAAAATACAGACCACTCAGCCAGCTGTCTAAACAGGGAATTTCCCTCTCATTGGATCCTCTCACCACCTGCTCAGTCTAAAGGACAAGAGAAACATCCCACACAAGGCAAAAACGAAAACTGACAGCAGTGTTAACCCTCCCCTATTCATGGCAGATCTTTATGTAGTTTATGTGCAAAAAAGGTATAGTATTTATATTGCTGATTTAATTGGTGTTCTCTTCGCTTTACAATATTGATTTTTAAAGTAAAGATGCAGTTGTTCTTTAAGGCAAAAAATAACTGCTTAGATGGGCCTAGAACGTTCATTGTATGTGAATACAAGCAACCATGGTTCTTAATCCAGGATGGCTTTTGTATTAGAACTGGAGCCATAAGGTAAAACATGAAAATCTCTTTAAATTGTTACTTTAAGGAGATTATTGTAATAACAGCTCCCAGTACATTCTTATAGAAAATACACCAAGCGTTTCTAAGATACAAAAGATCTTCAGGACACCTTATTGTAACAAAAACTCTTCATTTTATTTAAACATCAAAAAAGAACATCGTGAACATTTTTTATGTCTGAGTATAAAAGAATTTGTTTTACATGGAGATATGCTGGTAAAGATCTTTTGTATATTTACGCAGTTCAGTTTTCATCACAATCCTCAGGAAAGAACTTGCTGAATTAGAAAAAGTTCTGCAACAGGCAGAAAAATTAACCCCATATTGATAAACACATATATGCGGCATCCAGGAGGTGGGCTTTAAACCTGGGCACCACATATACAGCAGGTAGAATAAGTATTGAGCACGTCACCATTTTTCTAGGTAAATATATTTCTAAAGGTGCTATTGCCATGAAGGTTTCACCACATGTTGGTAACAACCCATGCAATCCATACATACAAAGAAACCAAAACAAGTTAAAAAATTAAGTTATGTGTAATAAAATGGAATGACATAGGGAAAAAGTATTGAACACATAAAAAAAGGGAGGTGTAAAAAGGCATGGAAAGCCAAGACACCAGCTGAATACTATCAGTAATTAGAAAGCAAACCTGCCCCTTGTCAGTGCACATTAATATCAGCTGGTTCAGTCTCAACTGATGGCCTATAAAAGGGTGTCTAATTACCAAGGTGCCACACAAGAAATATCTCATGATGGGTAAAAGCAAAGAGCTTTCTTAAGACCTTCACAACCTTATTGTTACAAAACACACTGATGACATTGGTTATAGAAGGATTTATAAACTTCTGAATATTCCAGTGAGTGCTGTTGGGGCCATAATTCAGAAGTGGAAAGAACATTTCACCATAAACCAGCCATGACCATATGCTCCTCGCAAGATTTCTGACAGTGGAGTGAAAAGAATTATCAGAAGAGTTGTCCAAAAGCCAAGGACCACTTGTGGAGAGCTTCAGAAAGAAACCATTATTTCAAAGAAAACAATAAGTAATGCACTCAACCGCCATGACCTGTATGCACGCTGACCATGCAAGACTCCATTGCTGAAGAAAAAGCATGTAGAAGCTCGTTTAAAGTTTGCTTCACAACATTTAGACAAGTCTGTGAAATACTGGGAGAATATAGTCTGGTCAGATGAGACCAAAATTTACCTCTTTGGATGCCATAATACACACCATGTTTGGAGGTCAAAAGGCATCGCACATCACCCCCAAAAACACCATACCAACAGTGAAGTTTGGAGGTGGGAACATCATGGTTTGGGGCTGTTTCTTAGGATACGGTACTGGCAAACTTTATATCATTGAAGGAAGGATGAATGGAAAAATGTACCAAGACATTCTTGATAAAAATCTGCTGCCATCTACCAGGATGATGAAAACGAGGGTGGACATTTCAGCAAGACAATGATCCTAAACGCAAAGCCAGGGAAACTCTCAATTGGTTTCAAAGAAATAAAATAAAGCTTCCATAATTGCACAGCCAATCAACTGACTTGAATCCAATTGAAAATCTATGGAAAGAGCTAAAGATCAGAGTTCATAGAAGAGACCCACAGAACCTTCAAGATTTGAAGACTGTTTGTGTGGAAGAATGGGCCACAATCACACCTGAGCAGTACATGCAACTAGTTTCTCGATACAAGAAGCATCTTGAAGCTGTCATTACCAACAAAGGATTTTGTACGAAGTATTAAATAAATTTCAATGTGTTCAATACTTTTTTCATGTGCTATTCAATTTTATTACACATAACTCAATTTCTGAACTTATTTGTTTTGGTTTTTATTGTATGTATGGAGTGCATAGGTTGTTCACGATATGTGGTGAAAATTTCATGTCAATAGCACCTTTAGAAATATATTACCAAGAAAAATGATGACGTGTTCAATACTTATTTTACCTGCTGTATATGTGTTCCTGTATTTGTGCTGGGAGCGCGCTGTGTGTGCTAATGATTGGGACCCCAGGACTCCCGGTTCCCGGTCACCTGAGCGCTGTGATAGCCTCTGATTGTCTCACTGTATAGTCCACCCCTGTGTTTTCTTTCTTTTTTGAATGGATAGAAAGATACATTGTATTTTTCTATCCATGTAGGAGAGAAAGATGTACACAAACAAAAGTGTGAAAAAAATACACAATTTAAAAAATTAGGAAAAAAATAGCTTGATCAAGGTTTGATCTAGCTCAGGGTCAGGGTTAGAGTTAGGGTCAGGGCAAGGGTCCAATGTCAGGGTCCAAGGTCAGGGTCAGCATATTTTAGGAAGGATTTTTTAAAAACTGCAATTTTAAAATTAGTATCAATGTCAGTTAGTGTCAGTGTATTTTAGCTAGAATAAAAAAAAGCAAAATGCACACTATTGTTTCTGGGCCTTACTACATGTACAAACAACAAATAACACACACATCTATGGTATACTGCAATCGTTAGGAACAGAAAAATTTATTTTGGGTTGTTCTTTGGTGGTAAATTATGGTAATATCTAGAAATACCCAGCTAAATTTAAAAAAAGTAATTTTTTTTTTACTATTTTGGGACAGTTTTCCATTGATAATTAAAAAAAAAATATCAAGAGATATCCAATACCATTTACTACCGAATGAAAGCACAATTTTTCCTGAACAAAACAAAATATAATTCACCTGGATACACATAGAAGTTGTGATTACATGTACAATTATATTAACACGTCAAAGTTGCAAAATTCAGTGTGGGCATTAAGGTAGGCTTTACCCTCAGTCATGAAAAAGTTAAAAAGGGGATGGAGGACCTCAGCTATCAGGATCAATTACATAGATTACAGTTATTTACCCTGGAAAAAAGTAAAAAGATATTTTATTTTCTTTAGGGTAGTCTAATTCAGCCTTACTCAACCAAGGGTGCCTTGGGAAAATGTCTAAAAACTGCCCAAACTTGTATAAAATCCAGTGGGTGGAACAAGCCTGCTTTTTAGTTACACAAAGCCACAGGCTTTCATTGTGCACCACTGAGACCTTCTAGCCGCTGGCATCCTGACAACCAATGACATCATCAGTTGATAAGGAGGATGTCAGCTGCCTGCACAGCTTCCTAATTTGACCCTCCCCTGCCCCTCTCCATCAGTGCTGGGGTCACATTAGCTCAGAGATGGGGAAAAACTGAGGGAGCAGAGAAAACACTGGAATACTAGTCAGTACCAGGGTGCAAAAGTGTATTTGCTATGAAAGAATAAATCACTTCTAATGTTGGGTGTCCTACGTGTGTGGATGTTGCTGCATTTATATAAAGCTTTTAGAATTTTTTTTCATATTTTAGAAAGGGGTGCCTCAAGACTGTCCATAATTTTAAAGGGCGCCTCGAGACTGTTCATCATTTTAAAGAGTACCTTGACTGAAAACAGGTTGAGAAACACTGGCCTAATTTATTTCATTTAACATATTTGTATTTGTTTTTCTTTACTTTTTTGCACAAATAGTTTAGCATTATTGGTAGTGGTTATCATTTTACTGTTTTCTTGAGGCTAATATTTGGAAATTTTTTGGCACAAGGGTTCAGAATAGTTGAAAGGAGATTTTGTAATCTTCAAGAACAATTTAAAACTCATTACACCTTTAACCCCTTGACGCTGACGTCACACAAATATGCGGCCTCACAGAACTGGGCTTCTTTTTGTGGGGCCGCATATTTGCCTACCTGTCTTTCTGCTGGGAGCGCACCGCACAGCGCGCTCTCAGCACAAAGACCGGGTGTCACTGGGAGCCCCCGGTCCCATTCCATCGGGACAAGAGGACTCCTGATTCCGAGTCACATGATCACTGTGATAGCCTCTGATTGGCTATCACAGTCCATTCTTTCTGAATAGAGGAGAGAGATACATTGTAAAAAAACAACTGTTTGTAAAAAAAAAAAAAAAAAAGATAAATAAATAAATATTAAAAAATAAAAGAAAAAAATAAAGAAAAAAATACCTAGATCAAGGTTTGATCTAGTTTAGTGCCAGGGTTACTGTTTGGGTCAAGGTCAAGGTCAAAGGTTAGGATTTTTTTTTTCAATTGGTATCAGTCTCAGTGTTTTAGGTAAAAAAAAAAACAAAAAACAAAATGCTTACTATTGTTTCTGGGCTGTAGTATGGGTACAAACAACAAATAACATACACGTATATAGTATCACTGTAATTCACTGGGACAACTGGTGTACTGCTGTTTCTTCTCCCTCAGCTCTCTAAGCCCCTTATACAGCTGAGAACAGAGGATATTTGATCATTTATATAAAAGGGGAAAAAAGGTATATATACACTATATTGCCAAAAGTATTGTAACACCCCTCCAGATCATTGGATTCAGGGGTTCCAATCACCTCCATGGCCACAGGCATATAAAATCAAGCACCTAGGCATGCAGACAGCTTCTTCAAACATTCAAGCATGGTACCATGATAGGTTGCAACCTGTACAATAAGTCCATCAGTGAAATTTCCTTGCTACTAAATATTCCACGGTCAACTGTTAGTGGTATTATAGCAAAGTGGAAGCAACTGGGAACAACAGCAACTCAGCCACGAAGTGGTAGGCCACGTAAAATGACAAAGCAGGGTCAGTGCATGCTGAAGCGCACAGTAGTCACCAACTGTCTGCAGAGTCAATAGCTAAAGATCTCCAAACTTCGTGTGGCCTTCAGATTAGCACAACAACAGTGCATAGAGAGCTTCATGGAATTAGATTGCATGGCCGAGCAGCTGCATCCAAGCCTTACATCACCAAGTGCAATGCAAAGTGTTGGATGCAGTGGTGTAAAGCATGCTGCCACTGGACTCTACAGCAGTGGAGACATATCTCCGAAGTGACGATTCATGCTTCCCTGTCTGGCAATCCGATGGACATGGCAGGGTTTGGCAGTTGCCAGGAGAACGGTACTTGCCTGACTGCATTGTGCTAAGTGTAAAATTTGGTGGATGGGGGGATTATGGTGTGGGGATGTTTTTCAGGGGTTGGTCTTGGCCCCTTAGTTCCAGTGAAGGGAACTCTTAAGGCATCAGCATACCAAGACATTTTGGACAATTTCATGCTCCCAACTTTGTGGGAACAGTTAGGGGATGGCCCCTTCTTCTTCCAACATGACTGCGCACCAGTGCACATAGCAAGGTCTGTAAAGACATGGACGAACGAGTTTGAGGTGGAGGAACTTCACTGGCCTGCACAGAATCTTCACCTCAGCCTGATAGAACACCTTTGGGATGAATTAGAAACTGTGAGCCAGGCCTTCTTGTCTGACATCAGTACCTAAACTCACAAATGCACTTCTGGAAGAATGGTCAAACCTTCCCATAGACACACTCCTAAACCTTGTGGACAGCCTTCCCAGAAGAGTTGAAGCTGTTATAGCTGCAAAGGGCGGGACAACTCAATATTGAACCCTACGGACTAAGACTGGGATGCCATTAAAGTTCATGTGCGTCTAAAGGCAGGAGTCCCAATACTTTTGGCAGTATAATGGATATTTACAAATGGTAAAAGTGAGGGTTTACATACACTTTAATAGCCACCAAAAACACCTGAAAATAAAACTATGAGATAAAACACCCCAACATATTATGCAACATCTGTTTGATCAGCCTCCCTAGTAAAATAAAACATGTACCTGTAATTTAAATAAAACTTTTAATGGGTCCAAAATTCACTTTGTTCAATTTTTTTAATTGGATGACAATGATGCAGCAAAGTTGTGCTCAATCGAACCACTGCATGATGCAAATCAATGGCAGAGCCCATTTAATAAGCCTAATAAAAGGGATCATGGGAAATGTAGTTTGGATAGTGACTGTCAGGGATGTTACATGTTAGAAGTGCATAAGATCTCCCATTTTACCATATGGACTTGGGCAGTTGGAGTCTGCATCAGTACTCACAGCAAACATTTAATAAAACTTTTGGAGACGAGGAACATTTGGGGCCCTAAATTGATTATACCAGAAAAGTACCTTTAGTTGTACTTTAATGCCTCTTTCCTCATTAAAACTAATATATTTTGTCAAAATGTTGAAATTTGCAAAAAATCTCCTGATTTTTACAAACAGTTTGGTAAAATAAAAACTCTCAGTTCTGCTCATTTCAATAAGATGCTGCTTTTCTTCTCTGTTCCATTCTTCATCATTACTTTCAGTCTGCTGTGCCAATCTCAAATACCGACAGCAATCATTCAGCAATACTGCATTCATTTCCCAGTGTTGCTTCTTAGTTGTACAAACCTTTTACATATTTATAGATTTCAGTGTTTTTTTTATTGTCACTTTCTGAATAAGTCATCATGCCATCCTGCACATTAGAAAAAACACAGTTTAACAAGAAGCTTGATGTACCGTGTAATTTCAGCAACTCCATCTTGGCAGTTAATTTATGATGTACAGTAATATCCTGCAACATGGAATAAAGCAAAGCCACATCATTTAAAATTTGCGCATTATTTTTTACTCAAATACTGTGATCAATGCTCCCTAGCTGAGGCAATAACAATGGTAATGCAAGACTTCTATGGTGTAGCACATACTTCATTAACAGCCCTCCTTCCCCTTCGATTATACTTCTACATGCTAATTGAATTAGCATCAAAAAGTTCTACTTCAGTTAAAGAAGTTCTTCAGGAAAAGTTACACTCTTCCATTTCAGTGTATTAACTTCCACAAAAGAAATGAAGACCACAGGAAGCCGCATGAAGCCAGACCCCCTATCTGAACTCAGATCATTACTTTCCATGAGTCAGCTGATCAAATTAGCATACATTATTTTTCTTCAGATAAAATGTATATAAACCTAATAACAAAAATTTAATATATTGCAGCTTACCAGTCCTTAGATGCAGTGGCTGCACTAGTTTTTCTTTTTCTGGCTTATTTTCCTTTTTTCACCAGGTGATTCTGACAAAAAACAACTTCACGTCTTCACTCACTTTTGCAGTCATCACATCTAATGCTGACCTTAGAAGGTGCAGTTTTCTTTCCTGCAATGAACTTCTGAAAAGAAAATCCCTTGATTCCCCCATCAACATGGTTAGTGTTGATGGGGGAATCCCTCCTGTGGAGCCATTGTGTTCTCCCAGTGGGGGTGTGGGGGAGCTGTCCCTGCTGGGAGAACACAGTGATTACTGCTAGTGGTTATAATAGTCGCTAGCAATAATCACATGCAAAATCTGACCGGCTGGTTGTACCCAAGTTGATCAATCCATCAACTTCGGTACATTCAGTCTGCCCACACATGGTTCAAATCTTGTCTGGTCCCTGCTGAACCTGCCGAAATTTGAACTGTCTATGGCCAGCTTAAGCTGCAATATATGGCATTTTTTAAGCTCTTTAACGTCCATTGAAAAGCTGAAGGCCAGGTGAGCCCAGAGCCCTTATTTGAACTCAGCTCATTGACTTTAATGGGAGAGCTTAAGGCCATATGAATCAGACCCCTTATCTAAGCCCAGTTCTTTCGTGACTGACTGAGCAATAGGTACCTATTCATTTCTGTAAATATCCATGCAGCATCTACCCTCACAACCAATATCAGCACAGCAGATTTCAGATATAAGTTCTTCATGGACGTCAATAAGCACATGAATAGTCTCACTACTTGAAATCCAGCCTCAAAGTAAATACTTACCTAACCTTCATTTCCATTGGATTCACTGGACATCTTCCAGCAAGATTCCTAGGGAATGATGAGTACCCAAATTCTTATGAGGAGACACTTCAGCCCAGTGCCAAAGATTCTTCTCATGAGATTTGGGATCATCGTCGTTTGAAAAAATATTCCAAAAATGGACTACTTGCTCTCTATATTCCTAGCGGGTATTATTTACTTAAATGCTGTGTATCTAAGCATCTCCTGACAGATATTTTCTAATAGACATCATGCCACAAACATCAACGTATACTTATTAGTCCCCCATTTCATGTTACAACGTCCACATTAGGGCTCCATGTCCTCCAGGCCTCTGATGCAGTTGGCTGGAGCTGACAAATTTGGTCAGGTAGTTTTCTAAGCTATTTTGCCCTCCCATTCTCCAGCACATGGAAACCTAATGGACGCTTAAACATGAAATGGGGGACTGATAAGTATACTTTTAAGCTCTCTATGCACATATTGGAAGTATAAACCATATAAATGCTGCGCTACATTCAAAAAATAAAAGTGAATGTGGAATCCAATGACATAAATCAATATAGTGACAATAAAAAACCATATAAATGCTGCGCTATATTCAAACTAATTAAAGTGAATGTGGAATTAAATAACTTAAATAAAACAATAGCAATAATAATAAATATAAAAATTGTGCTTAGTGATAACACAAAAATAATGGCAAAACACAAACTAAAATCAATACGCATGTGCATAAAAATGCACATACATATATTACACGTGCAAAAAGTGAAGTGAGGTCAATCTAAATAATACACACAAAACTCAAAATCCAATAATGGAATATTAAGGTGAAAAAAGTCCAATAATGGAATATTAAAGGTGAAGAAATTTTGGTTTTGGTAAACTGTGTTTCCAATATGCTGTAAGGTGACCACAGGTGAAACAAAACGTGCAGGTATCTGGGTGTAGATAACTTGTGAATCCAACCACCTTCTGGATTAGCCTCTCACCTCATCACTTCGACCCTTGCGGGTCACAGAGCAGTATGGATCTCTCTCACAGATCCTCCAGGCACCACAGCACTCCAAAACCACTTCTCAGGATACAATATTCCCACTCAGCTCTTCTCCAAGTGTAGATGAAATATCACTCCTCTGCTGCCACTTCCAACAATGTTGGAAGTGGCAGCAGAGGAGTGATATTTCATCTACACTTGGAGAAGAGCTGAGTGGGAATATTGTATCCTGAGAAGTGGTTTTGGAGTGCTGTGGTGCCTGGAGGATCTGTGAGAGAGATCCATACTGCTCTGTGACCCGCAAGGGTCGAAGTGATGAGGTGAGAGGCTAATCCAGAAGGTGGTTGGATTCACAAGTTATCTACACCCAGATACCTGCACGTTTTGTTTCACCTGTGGTCACCTTACAGCATATTGGAAACACAGTTTACCAAAACCAAAATTTCTTCACCTTTAATATTCCATTATTGGACTTTTTTCACCTTAATATTCCATTATTGGATTTTGAGTTTTGTGTGTATTATTTAGATTGACCTCACTTCACTTTTTGCACGTGTAATATATGTATGTGCATTTTTATGCACATGCGTATTGATTTTAGTTTGTGTTTTGCCATTATTTTTGTGTTATCACTAAGCACAATTTTTTATATTTATTATTATTGCTATTGTTTTATTTAAGTTATTTAATTCCACATTCACTTTAATTAGTTTGAATATAGCGCAGCATTTATATGGTTTTTTATTGTCACTATATTGATTTATGTCATTGGATTCCACATTCACTTTTATTTTTTGAATGTAGCGCAGCATTTATATGGTTTATATTCACTTGATCACTGGTATATGATTTAATGCTAGCAGCTGTTTGGGGTTCATTTATTTTATTTGTTAATTGTTTAAACACATTATTTGGAGCGCAGGAGGGTCACACCACTATTGCTATTAACATATTGGAAGTAGCCTGTACACTGAGCAATCCAAACTAGTGATGCATGAACTGCTCAGTACATATATTTTATATGTTATGCATTTTGTCCTTACTTATAGCTGGAATTGAAGTGCGAGGGAGTTTGAATGTGGCTGTCCATTTTTTTACCATCTCAAGTGAAAGATATACCTTTAATTAAATAACAGCCCAATTGCCTCCTCTGGGCTATAGGGACAGTCTATCTATATATCTCCTTCTAAGTGGCTGTACAGGAATATTTGGAGATTTGGTGAACTTATCAATAGCTCTATGGTTTATATGCGGCTACATTATACATCTTTGTCATGTGGCCTCAAAGTTATATCAAGTGTGATGGAGATTGATTAAAGCTGTTAAATTACCATCTCATGTGAATGGACTTGACATCCAGGACTATCCATGACATCAGCTACTGTATATCTCCTCCTCTTGACCACAGGGATATCTTCTATGTTTAATATTTCATCAACCATTCAATAACAGTGAAATATCTTGAGTACACAGTGAATCCTTATATGTTTTCATATTGATCAATCATGGAACTTTATGGAATTGATTAGATCATTACTTGCATCTGATTTGAGAATCATGCCTTTAATAGGTGTAGCCCCTAAATGAATTGTTTTCAAATCGATGATATTCTGGGCTCCATTAATTTCCGAGATATACATAATAAATAAGGACCTTTGATCGTTATGGTATGATGTCTATTAGAAAATTAGGACATTTGGTGGATTTTAAATGTGTGTGTTTGTTTGGGATTTTTCTTTAAATTATTTTGTACAATAAAGATTTTGTAATATCTGTCAGGAGATGCTTACTTTATTAGATACACAACATCTAAGTAAATAATACCCACTAGGAAGTATAAGGAGCAAGTAGTCCATTTGTATTCAATATATTTTCTAAGCAGATTCTGTGGAAAGCTCTCCTTTCTTCATAGGTGCAAAATTGAACACATATATATATAATAAGGGACCTAAAAGACTACCTTTTATGTGAGTTGTGATACTTCCTAGGATCTCAGCAGAATGATCATGATGTTATAATCGCCTAGGTGTGGTGGGCAGAAGATAAGGTAAGTTATCTATACATTTAATTTTTCCCTATGTACGTTTTTGCACATATAAACTATAATGATTTTAAATGGGTAGGGGGCCTGATCTAGTAAGTGGACCTTGAATTTTGCTTCATTTTAAAGTAAAATTCCAGAAATCAACAAAAATACGCAGGTGAAATACATATAAGTAAGCTGTTTCACCTTCCTAAGAATTTCTGTTTATCCAATTCTGAGATTTGCCTAAACCTTGGTATAGCAGAGCCCAGAGAGAGACAACCCTTTCAATGCTACAATTAGGAATATAGTGGTGTGCAGGGGAGGACTGGCAACTCATGGGGCCCCCGGGCAATAGGGGATCATGGGGCCCCTGTGTCCTTGCCCAAACTCAAAAAAGCCTACGAAAAAGGTACCAGAGGCATCTCATGGGGCCCCCTACTGACCCCGGGCCCTCGGGCAGTGCCTGAGTTTCCAAATGGTCAGTCTGCCCCTGGTGGTGTGACAGCAAGGTGTGAGTGTGTATTTCTGTGTGTTGGTTGAGAGTTGGTTTGTTTGCTGTGTTATGACTCTTTGCTTAGACCATGCCAACCTTTAATACTGTAATGTTTGTTACCACTAACTTTGTATGTGCATTTTTTCATATTGGAGCTGTGCGTAGCCAGGTGCCATCTGGCATGTTGTAGTGCCAATGACAATGTGTTTGTATACACTGTTTCTTATCAAAAACATATAAATAAATGCCCATAAAAAAGGAATATAGTGGTGTAATCTCTCCACCCTACGCCTCCTGAACGGACAGTGAAGGAACAGAAGAAGATCTGATGTTCTCATCGTTCTTCTAACTTTTTCTTTCTTTTCGTTAGAACAGAGAGAGTGCAGAAACATTTTTATGGTTACCAATTCATGCTCCATCATGCTTGGTCATATTGCACAGGATACCTAGCCAGAGCGTTTTTTTTGTTGCCCAGTGTTTTCTCATTCTCTGCTGTCCCCCTACCTGTAGTCTACTCTCAGAGTACACTATGCAGCTATGATGTTGCTGGTGAAGGGGCTCAAAGTTGTTGGGCTTCTGTGTATGGTTAGCAAAGTTGAAGAAGGTGGTCTGTGGACAGATAGGAGGGAATAGGGAAATATAACCATCATAGTCACTGTGGAGCCAGTATTCACACTGTGCAATAGCTGGCAAATTGTCTTGAACAGTGGGACAGTGATTGTGTGAGAAAAAAGTAATCATAACTTCTCCACGATTAATCAGAATTATGAACAAGCTACTAAAATCACATTGATCTTACAGTGCTGGAAGTTCAATCTTATAAAATAACATCAGATGTGTGTGATTGCATGTAAAGAATTATTTTGGATGACGTATTGCACTCTTTCATTTAGAGATTAGTTTATGTTCTGATATTATACAGGATTTATATAGCGCCAACAGTTTGCTCAGTGCTTTACAATAGAACAGGAGACAATACAGCAACAATACAGTTCGATACAAGAGGGACAGGAGGGCATTAATTTACCTGATTTTTTGTTTAATCAATCAGTACTAGAGGTGCAATTTCCTCCTTAGTGCTTTGTTTCCAGCCCCCCGACTCATGTCTCTATATATTCACATACTCATTTCCAGAATTTCTTGCCCATCGTGTGTTCCATGGATGATTCCTGAACTCAGTTAGTGCAGATCTTTATAGCAAAGACATTTATCAACAGATGGCAATTCAATT
The DNA here is from genome assembly GCF_062004578.1 of Staurois parvus. NCBI lineage: Eukaryota > Metazoa > Chordata > Amphibia > Anura > Ranidae > Staurois > Staurois parvus. The sequence continues at coordinate 2,059,881 of NW_028318510.1, read as the reverse complement.
TTAGGCACATTACAAGCCTGGGAAACCTTCTACAATACAAAGCTAATTTAAAAGGGTTCATATATTTTTTATCAATCCACTGTCCTATCCAGACGGTATTCTGCTGTGAAACATTATATTTGATTTTATGCTGAGCATACAGAATTCCTAACGTAAGCCTGTTTTATATTCAAATTGATTTTTTTGAATGACAGAATGAACTTCTATTTTTAGGGGTAGCAGCAACTGTTCCTATTTATTACATTTAAGGTGACATACAGTAAATATTTATATAAAATACTGGAGATGTTATACTGATCATTTACAAAACCCAGTAACAGCTTATAAAGATTAAAGAAAAAATATTCTACTTTAATTTTTTAAATGATAAAATATACAATTGTTATACAAGCCCTTTTTTATTTAAAGCTGAACTCTGGGCAGATATACACTTTTTGTATATTATTTTATTGGGGGGGGGGGGCATTTTCCAAAGTACAAAAAAATTGGCAATTATCAAAAATACTGTTGATGCATTTGATTTGTACAGCATTACATTCAATCCAGTGTGCAACAGATCAACAGATATAAGTATGAATGCAGTAAATGGGAATTAGGGAGGGAGGGAGTAAAAAAGGATAAAAGTGGGAGGAGGGTAAGGAAATTGGCATTAGAAAAGGGTATGAATTGGGTGTTGTATGAGTGAGGGAGTTGAGGGTGACAAGAGTGGACTGTAATGTAATGGTCCAATAAGGTGACAAGTGTGGATAGCAATGTAGTGTCCAATGTAGTAGTTATCCACAACACTGCCCCTAGCTACATCACCAACCTCATCTGCAGATATTGTCCAAATTGTCCACTCTTCTCCTATCAAGACATCTTGCTCTCTATCTCCCTTGTCACCTCCTCCTATGCTCACCTCCAGGACTTCTGCAGAACCTCTCCCATTGTCTTGAACTCCCTACCCTAGTATATCCGGTCACCCTAAAAATTAACTTTTTCAGGGAAGCCTACCCCCACCTCCACCTCTACCTAAGAACTGAGTTACTGCCAACAGATCATCCCCTGCAGCTATCAGCTTTTGTACCACCTCCCCCTTCCTTTAGATTGTAAGCTCCATGTGCAGGGCCCTCTTATTCCTTATGTATTAAACTGTATTATAATTGTACTGTCCTCCTTTATATTGTAAAGGGCTGCGCATACTGTTGGCGTTACATAAATCCTGTATAATATTAATAATATTTAGCCATGAAAACATTTTTGAACATTCTGATTTCAAAAACCACCCCACACAGTAGGTGGGTATAAAAACCAAACATGGGATTCACTCCGTAAGTAGCATATTAGCCTTGGGGAATATTTAGGAGAAAGTATCATCAAAGATAACAATGTGGTGGAAGAGTATTCCCTTTCATTACTCAATTGGTGTAGGTATCTGAGAAACTGTGATGGTATTTTTGCTTTTTAAGTATATCCAGGACGCCAAAATAAGATACATTTTATCATAATTTTCTTTTTGAGAGAAGTACCACTGTTCTTCTTTCATGATTACATTGACTTTAATAACCCATTCATTAAGGGTCAGTGGCTGGGAATTTTCCAGAGGGCCAGGGTTAAGCTCTTGTCTGCATTAAGACAACTGGGTAAAACACTGTGTTTAAAAGATTTTTTGGATAGAGAGGTGCTATGGAGCAAATAGACCAAGGCATCAAGTAGTAAGAAGGAATCATTTAAGTGGGATATTTGTGCCTCGACTGAGTTCACTCCACAAGTGAAGATTAACAGCAAAAATTCAGACTTTTTTGTTCTAGAAAGGGGAACAAGGCAGGAGTGTCCATTGCCCCCCCCCCCCCTGCTTTTTGCCCTGGTAATAGAGACATTAGCTATAGCTATTAGAAATGCAAGAGAAGTCCGGGGTTTTCAACGAAAGGAGTACAAGGAATAAATTGCGCTATACACTGACAATAGTCTCCTACTTTTAGGAGATACGGGTCAGTTGTTAATAGCAGCTGTGGAAATAATAAAGAATTTTGGTTCCTTCTCTGGACTTTCTATTAATTGGGACAAATCTTCCCTTCTCCCAGTGGACCCTTTAGTGGCATCTTTGCCTACTAGCGCTAGGTATATTCAGATTGGTGAAAGGTTAAATATTTGGGAGTATATGTAATGGTGAATCCAATTCACCTATTATTGAAACTCTGGAAGACAGTGCAGTCATTATTGCAATATAGGGAATTTACAGATTACTCTCCCATTTAGGACAATAAAAATCCAACACTGCTCAAGGGATTAGATACTTTTAGTAATTGTAAATGGAAGGGGATTGCACAGCTTTCTCAATTATATAGTTCCTTGACATTGAAATCTTTTCAGAATGTAAAAGATGAGTATTCTCTTGGGAACCAATGCTTTTACCATATTTTCAGTTGAGACACACTCTAACAGCTCGGTTTAAAATAACACCATTGTAATGGTGTAAGGCTCCCCTTCGCCATGTGTTAGCAACAGCTACTTTGACAAAACAGCTAATATCACAGTTATATTCCAATATACACTTGGAGGCATTAAATAGGGATAGAGATCTTCCACGCATGTATATTGGGCGTAGGATTTGGGAGATGTGATTGATGTACAGTGAAATTACATCTTAGAATCAGTTTCTTTGTTTTCAGTATCTCCATCTCAAAAATTGACACAACTTTTTATAGAGTATAGCATACACCACAAAAATTATTTTTGTATGGGTGATGACCAGATTCTTCTTGCCCAAGCTGTAGGGGCTCTCCTGGGACTCTCATTCATATGTTGTAGAGATGCCCTAAGTTATGTAGATACTGGGTAGTGTGACAGTACGAGGTTCTGTCATTGTGTAAGTGGTTAGCAAAAGGACACAGGGTTTGAACTTTTGCTAAGTGCAGGACCAGAGAGCAGATGTTCTGAATGGATAAAACTGCTTTTTCAGCTTTCTCCAGGTTTTGGTAGTCCTGGATGGGGCTCCCTAGTTTGGAGATTCCATAGTCCCTTGGGAGGGATGGAATCTCCAACCCAGCATCTGGGTTTTGTGGAGGAACAGCAGTGTGCGTGCCCAAGTGCACACAGCCCTTATAATGGAAGTTTAGGAATACCCCAGGGCTCCACCCAAGAGAGACAGAAGGTCTCCTACAGGAGTCAGAGAGGCTGCAGGTGGCAGCCGGAGTATGAATGTCTGGAAGAGACAGTTAATGGCCAGAGGAGCTGTGTGCCTCCGAGTTAATTACCTGAGGACTTGGCCAGAGGAGTTGTGTGCGTCCGAGAAGCTCTAATCTGTGTGCCTGAAAGAGCTGGTGGTCAGAAGGACCAGTATCTATAGCAGCAGTGCTGCTGAAGAGTAGCCAGGTGGGCTAGTATTTTCATTTGGACTGTATTTTACTGGAGAAGAACCCCTGCATGGGAAACCTTAAGTTGGACTTTTGTTTTTGTGTCACGTCTATGGTAGTGAGCTCTATAAAACCACAGCTTGGGGTTCCCCAGGGCACGGAATCTAAGCCCCAGCCCGCTTGTTCACCAGGGCCCCTGATGGTGGGGATGGACTTGGAGCAGGCTGGGACCAGGTCATGGCCCCCAGGTACACCCAGCTGAGGTAGAGGAGACCGCTAGCAGGAGCAGGGTACAATGGGAGTTGAACACAGGAGATCCAGTTGGCAAGCCGAGGTCAGGACAGGCAGAAAACAAGCAATGTCAGGAACAAAGCCGGGGTCGGTACACGGATAGACAAAATAGGAGGTATGTCAGGGACGAAGCCCAGAGTCGGTACACAGATATACTATAATGGATTCAGTATAACACAGGGGAGTTCCGAAAACAAACAAAGTTGCTCAGGCAATGTGGCCCAGTCTGAGCACATCTTAAATAGACAGGCAGACAAGGAGGTGGGACAGGTAGTGATGGAAGGGAAGGACATAAAACCCAGAGAATGGCAGACGATGTCCATAGGTGAGCACAGAACAACACACATGTAAAAGAATCAAGAGCAGCATGGAGGTAAGAGTAAACACACAAGAGGCTGCAAGCTAACTTGTGACATTTGCCTTTCCCTTTAATAAAAGTGGGCTACCAAGCCCTTAAATATAGTTCCTGACTGGCGTGAACTCACTTGAAACTGCATCTACCACAGAGCTAAACATCCCAAAATATTACAGTAGATACACTGAATACAATACACTCTGCATTTGGAGCATCTCTGCCATACTTTATAATATAATAGCCCATAGGTTTTCTTCCAAGAATACCCAGTCCACCCTTTCAAATGTATTTTATGTCCACATGAAAAGGAGCTGATAAAGGGATGATTGGGCACATTTATTTAACCAATGAATGATATTTAGAGCTCACAGGGAGTTATCTCTAGTCTCACATTCCATGATAAAGCCTGTTTCATCAGGGTGGACTAGGCTGGACAGTAGGGGTTACTATCTATTTGCCCAAATTTTAAAGAGTATATTCGTACCATGGTTTAAACTTTTCGCCTGACAGCGGGGGGTTTTATACACAATCCAGTGGCTGCAGCCACTGGGATTATGTCTAAAACTGACAGACAGACTCCTGCCTGTCGGGTGGAAGCAGTTGGGGCGGTTACGCTGCTGCCTGATTGTTCCACAGCCCCCGGTACCGGTGCCTCCCCCATGCACACTCCTGCCATATATCTGGGCTCCACTTGCCCATCTGCAGGCCTGGGGAGCACCATGGTGGGTGCTGGTGGGTGGAGGGGAAGGAGGAGAGTGGATGTCCACTCTCCTCCCCTTCTTTCTGTCACCCAGAAGGCGACGTGTATGACATCACTTCTGGGTCACAGCTGTCACTGTGCCCGGCTAGAATAACAAGGGAGAGATGTATTGCAATGCAGATCGCAAGTGAAGACCAGAGGAGACATGCAGGGTCTTTTAGACCCTGCATGTCTCATTAAAGAGAACCTATCGCCTAAAAATCATCACATGGGGGCTGTGAAGAAAAAAAAGGTTGCCTGTAGAAAATATAGGGTACTGAAGTTAATGGCCATTTCATAGGCTCACAGATATTTTAGGTTTGGCATGTTGGGTATCTGTTTACTCGGTTGCAACTTATGATTTGTGCAAGAAGGTCCTCAAGCTGCTGTAAACTATTGCTTTGTGGCTAGGGCCTGAATTTCAGACTCGTCGGCCCTCTTTTGCATTCCCATCTTCTTCAGTTTAAGGAGGTTAGTGCAATGGCCTTGGTATTTACAAAGTAATTACAGGTAAGAATCTGCAATGATGTGGTAGGTAATATTCCTTCCAATGTATATGACTGACGTAGACAGCTTTTTTCTCACCAGAATGGATTTTTGCTTTAAAGCTTAGAGAATGTATGCTTAATTCTTTCTTGAAGATCTGGCAGTTCCTTTGCTAGAAATAAAGTATTCTTTTTCTTAAGATTTACCTTTTTTAGCATTGTGTAAGAATACTAATGTCAAAGAAAGGCTGTTCTCCATGGTAGGATAGTTTAGGATAATAAGCTTGGAACGAAAAGCTTTGATCAAGATAACATTTGGTCTATAATACACATCTCCTACATGTAGCAAATAAATTACCTATTTTTATACCTATTTTTATAACAGAAAAACTATGTTGACTTTCTAATACAGTAGGATCTATTTTGTTACATTTCTGCCTCTTATTAATGTAAAAATCCTTCTTTTCTTTATAATAACAAAATCTTGCAGTGATAATACATAGAAGCTAAAATAAAATGTACATTGCATATAGACAGCATTCATGTTCATGTTGATGATTAGGATGATGTTTGGACTTCCTTTAATAGTAAACTGAAACACTTGGGGAGTATCAGATATTCCCAGCCTCCAAGAATTCACCCATTTTAAGACTGCTAAGTGTTTTAAATTTATTTTTGAAAGACAGTTCTACTATATATCATTGTGAGGAGTTTAGGAAAAGCTAAATATGCATGAAGTTTTATATTGTTTTCTAATTTTTTATCCTCTTCCCTGTTAAAAGAAAAAGCCTGTTGGCTACAGACCTCCATAGCTTAAGCTACACTCCATACACAGGGCTGGGCGTGGAGGTATCCGATCACTGTAGAAAGACTTCTGCTCCTACACAGTGCTCAGTGACTTTTAGCTGCACACTTCTGCCAATCATAAGAGTTTTCTGTAGGGGTCAACTAAAACATTAAAATCTGTAAACAGTAAGACAGTTAACACATGCATTTTGGATCCAACCTGACCTATTTTGTATAGTTTATGCAAAAGCTACATTTGAACAGTTCACATGTTCTATTAGACTTCTTTACCTTGATTATCTCAATGCAATTGGTTTGTAGCTAAGCAAGATGGTTCAAATTGAACACTTTGATCTCTACACTGGAGAATTTAGTTCAGAAAGCATATTTCTTTTCCAGTTTTCAGTGACATAAATGTAAAAGTAAAAACAGCTCTTAGGTACAGTCATTGTATACATCAGTCAATTAAATGTGCCTCAGTTTTAAAATCCAGGTTCAGACATATATACCCACCTCAAGAATACAAAAGGGATTTTACTTTTCACTAATTAGAGGAACAAGTAATTCTCCTTTCATCTTGTTGTTTTAGAATTCATTTTATTTATTTTTGCCAATTAGCAAGGTGTCACAGGGAGAGGTAGAGTGTTACACTTTTATGTATATCAAATTGCTCAATAAAATTTTAACCCTCAAATGTGTACTTGTATTCTTATATCTAATGCATATTTTCCCTGTATTCATAATATACTTAAAAATGATAAATGTTACTGCACAACAACAATAACCCCACTTTTTGACAAGCTAGCTAGCACAAAATTAGTGATCCACAACCACAAAAAATGTTTTTAGTCTAAATATATATGTATGCAGGGCTTTGAAATATACTTCTGAAACTACAAAGCAGCTCATTCACTCCCTTATCATATCACGACTTGACTACTGTAACTCCCTCCTCGCCGGCCTACCCCAACACAGGCTATTCTCACTTCAGTCTGTCTTGAATTCTGCGGCCAGACTCATCCACCTACCAACCACTCCGTATCCGCCACCCCCTCTGCCAATCCCTCCACTGGCTTCCGATTGCCCAACGCATAAAATTCAAAATATTAAGATTGACATACAAAGCTGTTCATAACACTGCCCCAAACTATATCAACGACATGATATCCATCTACCACCCAAAACGCACTCTCCGCTCCTCACAAGACCTCCTACTCTCCAGTTCCCTGGTCTCCTCCTCCCATGCCTGTCTCCAGGACTTCTCCAGGACTTCCCCCATCCTCTGGAACTCACTACCCCAATCCATCAGACTGTCACCTTCCCTCCACACCTTTAGGCACACCCTGAAAACCCATCTCTTCAGAGAAGCCTACTCCACCCTCACCTAATTGCTGATCTCCTCCGCTCTTCCCACCACTCCATCCCCCACAGCTATTTCCTCCTGTACCACTCTCCCCTCCCTCCTAGATTGTAAGCTCCAAGGAGCAGGGCCCTCAAACCCCTCGTGTATTGTATTGTTACTGTACTGTCTCATGTACTGTCTCCCATTATAATGTACAGCACTGAGCAAACCGTTGGCGCTATATAAATACTGTATAATAATAATATTATATATTCTTACTATATACAGTACATAATTCAAAAAAAGTATTACCTTTATGTTGACATATAATATAATGTGCATGCTTAATAAATTAATATTAGTATATGTGACTTATAAAATAAGCCAAACATCATATGTTTTTAGTGAAAGTTCATATTCAGTCCACAGATATATTCTTTATGTAACATTTCATCCAGTGAATGGAAACTTCTGTATGAAGTGATTAATCAATACCATGATTGTAAATATCTTTTTCCCACAGTAACAACTCCAAACGTGCAGACTTTTTATATGCTCAGCCAGATATAGACCTCTTAATTATAGGAGGTCAAGATAAGATATTTGTTGAGACCAATCCACCTGGCCAGCCTCCAGCACCTCAGGAAGCCTTTAGACACTCCATGATATCTCCCTCATAGTCCTTGGTCAGTGAACACTTGCTGGGCCCCAACTGATGTACAGAGATAGAAGCCCTTGTAATAGCGGCAGGAAGAGATAAACTATAAGACCAGCCACTGTACACAGACCACCATGGCTCTTTCTTAAATCACGAGTGTTGCATGATCTCTGTAGAGGGAAAATATTGGGTGTGTATGGGACTTTTCTCAGACATGTTGGTCTGTATATAGTGTCAATGTCTCCTCTCCTCAAGATATGGCTTGGGGGGCTTGAGTACCAATCTCCAAGCATTAATGTTGTCGCATTGGGGGGTGGGGAGGGTAACCATTTTCCCTTTCACATCTGTTCATTCCCTGTGGACTGGAGCAATGTTTAAATTTCTGCCCTGCACCTGTTTATTTGGAAATACCTTTGTCATTAATTAAAGCTGTATTAAACCCAAAAGCAAACATTTATTATATTGCAACTTACCAAATCTTAAATGTGGGGCTACATTAGATTTCTTTTTTAGGCTTTCTTTCTTTTATTTTCACCTAGTAATCTGGTCAGTAAGTCTGTTGTTTTACAACAGAACAAGCTCTTCTACAAATGCAGCAGTTAGAGGGTTTAGACAAACCCTTTAATACTGCTTACAATGAACAGTTTTCATTTATTTTTGTGAAACCTTTATCTCAAAAGAAAAAAAACTGTTACTGTAACTGCTTATAAAGTGCTATCTGGAGTTTGGCTTCAATTTGTTTTTTTTTTACAAAACAAGGGGTGCTTTATTGTTATCAAAAGCAATCACAGAATAGAACACAACATAATGGCATGATTCAGTGCAGTACAAATTCAAAGGATACTTACAACAAAAAATAGGCTGGTCCAACAGTAAATGTGGAAGGAGTTGATTACAGAATTGGCTTCAATGGTACAGTGTAACTAAATCTGCTAGTGCATCTCCCAGATTAACAATCCTGCTGTCCAAAGATGTCTCTGTGCCACTGTGCTCCTTCATCCAGAGTGTAGGCACCCTAACACAAGAGGTGTGTTACTGATCAGATCACCTCTAGGGATTTAAAACCCCTCTCACGATATTGTCCTGCAAAAATGATTTTTTTTTTGCAATACTTTATCTTTAATCTTCAAAGATTACTTTACCCCCATCTATAATTTAATTTAACACAATTTGGATTACCAGTAACACCTTCATTAAAAATGCATACACAACTATATTCATTGTTACTGAACACCAGCACTTGATCCACACACATCAAAACTTTTAGAAGAACCAATCATGATTTCAGAGTTTACACAGGCGTTAAAACAGACAAAACCAGGTGAGGCACCGGGTATACAATTCCAAAGCCAGCTGGCATCTCAATTTGTTAAGGAATTTCATTCACTTTGAAAAAGCATTCCACTGCACCCATCAGTATTGAAGGACCACACTTCTGTTATACCAAAAGAGAGGAAAGGTCTAAACCACTGGGTGAACTATCTACCGATTTCTTTACATAATGTTGACTTGAGATTGTTTGCAAAATTCCTTTAGTACCTCACCGCCTGAAAATAATAAATAGAGATGAGCGAATCGAACCAGGCGAACCGGAATTCGAGTCGAATTTCAGGAAATATTCGATTCGCGTCGAATCCGAAATTTTGCCTACTTCGGGTGCGCGAATCGAACATTTCCCGATCAGCCGGTAAAAGTGTCCCTGCAGTGAGCTCCGCTATTTCTGACAGTTCTCTGACAGAAGGAACACATGTTTAGCGGTTGAAACATTGTATCTATTAGTTTCCATTTAGGATACAGATGTTTCAACCGCTGTACATGTGAAGAAGCTGTCAGAGAACTGTCAGAAATAGAGGAACTCTGCACATACACTTTTTGCCGGCTTGGAATTATTCTTCTTTTCATCCTACTTCTTCTTCTTCTTCATCCTCATCCTCATCCTCTTCTTCTGAGGATGAGGATGAAGAAGAAGAAGAAGTAGGATGAAAAGAAGAATAATTCCAAGCCGGCAAAAAGTGTATGTGCAGAGTTCCTCTATTCTGCAGATACACTTAGAGGAGCTCTGCAGATACACTTAGAGGAGCTCTGCACATACACTTTTTGCCTGTTTGGAATTAATCTTATTTTCATCCTACTTCTTCTTCTTCTTCTTCTTCTTCTTCTTCTTCATCCTCATCCTCATCCTCAGAAGAAGAAGAAGAGGATGAAGGAGAAGAAGTAGGATGAAAATAAGAATAATTGCAAGCCGGCAAAAAGTGTATGTGCAGAGTTCCTCTATTCTGCAGATACACTTAGAGGAGCTCTGCAGATACACTTAGAGGAGCTCTGCACATACACTTTTTGCCGGCTTGGAATTAATCTTATTTTCATCCTACTTCTTCTTCTTCTTCTTCATCCTCATCCTCATCCTCAGAAGAAGAAGAAGAGGATGAGGATGAAGAAGAAGAAGTAGGATGAAAATAAGAATAATTCCAAGCCGGCAAAAAGTGTATGTGCAGAGTTCCTCTATTCTGCAGATACACTTAGAGGAGCTCTGCAGATACACTTAGAGGAGCTCTGCACATACACTTTTTGCCGGCTTGGAATTAATCTTATTTTCATCCTACTTCTTCTTCTTCTTCTTCTTCATCCTCATCCTCATCCTCAGAAGAAGAAGAAGAGGATGAGGATGAGGATGAAGAAGAAGAAGAAGAAGAAGTAGGATGAAAATAAGAATAATTCCAAGCCGGCAAAAAGTGTATGTGCAGAGCTCCTCTAAGTGTATCTGCAGAGCTCCTCTAAATGTATCTGCAGAATAGAGGAACTCTGCACATACACTTTTTGCCGGAAACCGCTGTATGGAGGGAATGTCCCAGAACTGTCAGAAATAGACTATTTCTGACAGTTCTGGGACATTCACTCCATACAGCGGTTTCAACCGCTGTATGGAGGGAATGTCATAGAACTGTCAGAAATAGACTATTAATGACAGTTCTGGGACTGTCCTTACATACAGCGGTTGAAACATTGTATCTATTTGTTTCCATAAATGACATTCTGCAGATACACTTAGAGGAGCGCTGCAGATACACTTTTTGCCGGCTTGGAATTATTCTTATTTTCATCCTACTTCTTCTTTTTCTTCTTATGAGGATGAGGATGAAGAAGAAGAAGTAGGATGAAAATAAGATTAATTCCAAGCCGGCAAAAAGTGTATCTGCAGCGCTCCTCTAAGTGTATTTGCAGAATGTCATTTATGGAAAAAAATAGATACAATGTTTCAACCGCTGTATGGAAGGACAGTCCCAGAACTGTCATAAATAGTCTATTTTTGACAGTTCTGGGACATTCACTCCATACAGCTGTTTCAACCGCTGTATGGAGGGAATGTCATAGAACTGTCAGAAATAGACTATTAATGACAGTTCTGGGACTGTCCTTCCATACAGCGGTTGAAACATTGTATCTATTTGTTTCCATAAATGGATCCATTTATGGAAACAAATAGATACAATGTTTCAACCGCTGTATGGAAGGAATGTCCCAGAACTGTCATAAATAGTCTATTTCTGACAGTTCTATGACATTCCCTCCATACAGCGGTTGAAACCGCTGTATGGAGTGAATGTCCCAGAACTGTCAGAAATAGACAGAAACTGTCACAGAACTGTTCTTCTTCTCATCCTTCTCCTTCTTCTCATCCTTCTTCTCATCCTTCTTCTCATCCTTCTCCTTCTTCTCATCCTTCTCCTTCTTCTCATCCTTCTCCTTCTCCTTCTTCTCATCCTTCTCCTTCTTCTCATCCTTCTTCTCATCCTTCTCCTTCTTCTCATCCTTCTCCTTCTCCTTCTTCTCATCCTTCTCCTTCTCCTTCTTCTCATCCTTCTCCTTCTCCATCTTCTCATCCTTCTCCTTTTCCTTCTTCTCATCCTTCTCCTTCTGCTTCTCCTTCTCCTTCTTCTCATCCTTCTCCTTCTTCTCATCCTTCTCCTTCTTCTCATCCTTCTCCTTCTTCTCATCCTTCTCCTTCTCCTTCTTCTCATCCTTCTCCTTCTTCTCATCCTTCTCCTTCTCCTCATCCTTCTCCTTCTCCTTCTTCTCATCCTTCTCCTTCTCCTTCTTCTCATCCTTCTCCTTCTTCTTCTCATCCTTCTCCTTCTCCATCTTCTCATCCTTCTCCTTCTCCTTCTTCTCATCCTTCTCCTTCTTCTCATCCTTCTCCATCTTCTCATCCTTCTCCTTCTTCTCATCCTTCTCCTTCTCCTTCTTCTCATCCTTCTCCTTCTTCTCATCCTTCTCCTTCTCCTTCTTCTCATCCTTCTCCTTCTCCTTCTTCTCATCCTTCTCCTTCTTCTCATCCTTCTCCTTCTTCTCATCCTTCTCCTGCTTCTCATCCTTCTCCTTCTCCTTCTTCTCATCCTTCTCCTTCTTCTCATCCTTCTCCTTCTCCTTCTTCTCATCCTTCTCCTTCTCCTTCTTCTCATCCTTCTCCTTCTTCTCATCCTTCTCCTTCTTCTCATCCTTCTCCTTCTTCTCATCCTTCTCCTTCTCCTTCTTCTCATCCTTCTCCTTCTCCTTCTTCTCATCCTTCTCCTTCTCCTTCTTCTCATCCTTCTCCTTCTCCTTCTTCTCATCCTTCTCCTTCTCCTTCTCCTTCCTCATCTCCAAGGGCATTTAAATTAAAGGTACAGTGTTCTGCACTAATTTAAAGGCTCTCTGAAGCCTAGAAACCCTTTTTATAAGTCATCTTCGTAGCGAAGAAATTCGCATCGAATCGAATTTCACACTGGAATTCGCCGAATCAGCCGAATCGAATTTTTGAGAAATTCGCTCATCTCTAATAATAAACATAGATCAAGTGGGATTTATACCTACAAAGAAAGCCAGAGACAGAACCATAAGAGCTATAAATGTACTCCATGCAGCCTTCCTTTCTCTTATCAACTGAAGCTAAGAAGGCCTTTGTTAGGGTTGACTGGACTTTTATACATCTTACCCTAGAAGTTATAGGATTAGGTTCATATATACATATGTGAATACTTTGCCTATACTTGGTCCCATCTACGTAAGTATGAGCAAACAGTGTTTTGCAGGATGAGACTGGGATCAGATGCATGTGAGGTTGAGAATCAGAGATTAGACATGAAGGACATGTCAGCATTAGAACCATTTTTGCCAAGTCCAAACATTAAAGGTATAAAAATATGGAGGCAACAACATAAGATCTCTACTGACTCAGATGAAGTATAGTATTGTTTTTCTAGTAGCCCTGAAGTTACTATTCCTAACTTATTGGCTGAGTTTGTCGCATACGGGAATTGTCCAAGTCAGTTATATTGGATCATGCTTTGGATCATGCTTTACTGGATTTTTTGCCTTCCTCTGGATCAACTGTGGGTATAGGATCATAACTTTTTTTTACGGTTGAACTAGATGGACTTTTGTCTTTTTTCAGCCAGACTAATTATATAACCAAACATTGAAATATACGATACGGAGTACTTTCTCTTGTCCATTATGTACAGGTAAGACCTCCGAAAATGTAACAGTACACCCTAACTGTTGAAGATCCTGTCACAAATACTAAAAGTCCTTCTGTACAGAACACAAATCATTCTTGGACAAATCATTTGTGCCAAGGTGCACAACAACATCAACATTGCACTCTTCACTAGCTTTTTTGACAATTTTTAAAATACGCCTTTTATCTCTAACAATAGCACTGGGTAAACATTTAATTTCCTTTGACACTTCCACATGATTTCCTAACGAAACACCTCTTACAACTGAATCACCAACAAGAAGATAACTTTTTTTAGGAGCCTTACCCACAACACTTGCCTGGAATGGAACCTCCGATAAAACAGTTACTTTAGGCAAAGCAATTTTTTTCTCAGGGTACTCCTTCCTATGCTCACAGTCAGCTACATTTGCAACCTTTGTATCTGCTTCTAGCTCAGAAAGAACACTATAGGAGTTATGCAGTGTCACACCAGAAGCTACATGTTTATGGTCCACAGGCCTCACTCTTCCTGACCCAACAGTTGTCCACACTTCCCTTCTCCTGTGCAGTCTTTGAGGAAGAGGTGGCTTTTTGCAAGGCAGCTCAACAGAACAAATTGGCTTAGACAGTCTCCTGATCTTAGACCGCAGGGCACTAACCACTGAATTTAGACAAGCAATGTCATCACGTAGGCTAGAAATCTGCCTAGATTGGGACAGCATCCCAGCTTCCAAAAAGCACTACAAAAAAACAAATGCCAAACAACACTGCACTGAACTAAAACCAGACATTTAAAAAAAGGATTTACTTAAATTCAAACACAAGTACAAACCAAAGATAGTTGGCTGTTTCCAAACTCCTGCTGTGTTGAAGCTACTGCTGTTCAAACAATGTACTTTTGTCCTGCTGCACTTCCAACAAGCAAATGCTACACAGTAAACTCTAGAGTTGTTACCCCTCTTAAATACAATACTAATTAGGCAGAAATTAGGACAACAGGTCACCTCTCTTACATATGCTACTTTATACCAACCAGTACTCAACACCTCAGCAGCACAAAAACAATTACTCCAGTACTTAGTAAACAATCACCAGTAGCAACACAGACCCAATATCATGGTTTAACCACTTCAAGTCCAGACATGTTCACCCCCTTCCAGTCCAGGCTAATTTTCAGCTTTCAGCACTATCACACTTTGAGTGACAATTACACAGTCATGCAGCACTGTACCCATATGACATTTTTATCCTTTTTTGAGACAGATAGAGCTTTCTTTTGGTGGTATTTGATCACCACTGGGTTTTTTATTTTTTGCTATATAAATGAAAAATTCCCAAAATGTTGAAAACAAATAATTTTTTGCTTAGTTTTTCTTATAAAATTCTGAAAATAGATAATTTTTCTTTATAAATTCAGGCCAAAATGTTTTCTGCTACAAGAGTCTACAAACTATGAGATATATATTTGAAAATTGATCCTAAAATGCCGGACACTGGTATGGCATATGGCAGTGATCAGGACGCTGGAGTGGGGTATGGCGGTGATCAGGACATTAGCATGGGGTATGGCGGTGATCAGGACATTAGCATGGGGTTTGGCGGTGATCAGGACACTGGTACGACAGTAGCCAGGATGCTGTTATGGGGTATGAGGGTGATCAGGATGCTGGTATGGGATATGGCTGTGATCAGGGTGATGGTATGGGGTATGGCGGTGATCAGGATGCTGGTATGGGGTGATCAGGATGCTGGTATGAGGTATGGCGGGGATCAGGATGATGGTATAGGGTATGGCGGTAATCAGGGCACTGGTATGGTGTATGGCGGTGATCAGGGCGCTAGTATGGTGGTGACCAGGGTGCTGGTATTGCATATGGCAGTGATCAGGGTTTTGGTTTGGGGTATGGCGGTGATCAAGACACTGGTAGGACGGTGATCAGTACATTGGTATGGTGTATGGGAGTGTTTTGTGCACACTGGGACAGGTGCCAGGGCCTCCCTGCATTATTTATTATTGATATTGTGGGGCAGTGATCAGGGACACAGGGGCACTAAACTAGGGTACTGGGGTGGCTGGCATTGCAGTGTACAAGCAGCCTGACAGGTTGCTGTGAACTCACACACTGCAGGATCACTTCTCTCTACTCTCCTGCTCTCACAGAGCAGAAATAAGTGATCTTTACTTTCAGCTTCATTGTTTACTTTGTGAGTGCTGTGATTGGTAAAACGTGATCGCCCAAACGCAGTGGTAATGTGATCAGCTGTGTCTGGGCAACACACCGATCATGGGGCTCCAGTGTGCGCAGAGCAATACCAAGACATTTTGGACAATTTCATGCTCCAACTTTGTGGGAACAGGTTGGGGATGGATGGCCCCTTCCTGTTCCAACATGACTGCACCAGTGCACAAAGCAAGGTCCATAAAGACATGGATGAGTGAGTTTGGGGTAAAGGAACTTGACTGGCCTGCACAGAGTCCGGACCTCAACCTGATGGAACACCTTTGGGATGAATTAGAGCGGGACTGCGAGCCAGGCCTTCTTGTCCAACTTTAGTACCTGAACTCACAAATGTGCTTCTGGAAGAATGGTCAAACATTCCCACAATCCTAAACCTTGTGGACATCCTTCCCAGAAGAGTTGAAGCTGTTATAGCTGCAAAGGGTGGACCAACTCAATATTGAAACCTACGGACTAAGACTGGGATGCCATTAAAGTTCATGTGCATGTAAATGCTGGTGGCTCAATACTTTTTGAAAATATAGGGTATCTTGTTGCCTAGAGATCTTTCCAATCTTTTCACCCTAACTTTATACCATGTCTCAGCACATTTAAATGTGAACTCATGACTTAGGCAACTCAAAACTTTTCTTGGATGGGGAACTGCAATGTAATGAAACAAAATCTGTTGCCCCTCACCTACTGTCCACTTGCTACAGGGCCTCCAAAAATGTGGTAAGGAGTTGGGAGATTAGCTGTGTAATTTATGCCCCTAGAAAGCCTAAAGGTACTCCTTGGATTTCGGGCTCCTCTGTGTGGTTACGTTGTTAAAAAATCTCATCACAGATGTTGAGGATGTGTTTTGGGGTGTAATTCTAGGAATGCATATACTGTTTGTTAGAAATATCCTTTTAATAGACATGTTTGTAAAAAAATACATTTTCATTTTTTTTCCAGAATGTTGTAAAAGACAGCTTCATTATCAAAACTCATTATGCCTCTTAGAAAATACCTTGAGGTGTTTGCTTTCCAAAATGTGGTCATTTTGTGGGTGTTACCACTGTCCTAGTGCTGCAGGGCCTCTAAAATATGATAGTCAGTCAAAAAATGTGGTTATGCCCTCACAAAGTCTGAAGGTGCTCCTTGGATGTTAGGCCTCTTTATGTGGTTAGGCTGTAAAAAAGTCTCAAACATGTAGTATCTCCAAGTAGTAGCAAAATGTTTTTAGGGTGTAGTTCTAAGTAAGCCTATGTTGTGTTTGAGAAATAATTTGTTAAATGACAATTCTGTGAAAAAAAAATGTTGATTTTTTTTTCTTCATTTTCCAAAACATTGTGATAAAAAATTACAACTTCAAAAAACTTGCCATACCTCTTACTAAATACCATGAACTGTCTACTTTCCAGAAAGGGTCAATTTGAGGATATTTGTACTGTCCTGGATTTTAGGGTCTCAAGAAATGAGGCAGTGAGAACATCAGGATTGATCAATGTTCAAATATAGATATCATAGTTTGTCTAATTTTAAACGGACTAAATAATATACACTGATTTGGGTTATTTTTTACCAAAGAAATATAGCAGAATACATTTTTGTCTAAATGTATGAAGAAAGATTTTTTCATTTGCAAAATGTTATAACAGAAACTAAGAAAAATTTATTTTATTCAAAAATGTTGGTCTTTCTTTTTCATTTACATAGCAAAAATAAAAAATCCCAGGGGTGATTAAATACCACCAAGAGAACGCTCTATCTGTCCTAAAACAATGATAAAAAATGTAATTGACCATTTGTAACATGTCAAAAGGAAACCTACTGTGGCTTCAAAATGTGTTCAGATCACTGCATGCAGAGATGACGATTTGAGTGAGCAATGTGCAGCCCTCAAGATTAGACATGTGTGGTTCATTTCGTTCTGAATCAAAATTCGGATGAAATTTTCATTATTCAGAGATTTAGATGTATCTGAATTTTTTAATTACAATGGTAACCAATTTAAACAAATCCGATATAATGAAACAAAATGTCATCCGAAATAATAAATTGTCTGAATTTAGATCGAATTTGAAACAATTTAGAAAACAAAACTGAATTCCAAATCAAATGCAAAATGTAAACATATTGCTGCCTATGGATTTCCTTTAAAGACTGTGTGTATTAGTGTTAGGCTGGCCATACATTATACAATTTTCCAGTATAATTTTCCTTTAGCATGGTGAACCTGGTGGTCATGACCTGGAGTTAGTATGACGCTAAGTTCAAACCCCCTTGTGGATACCATCTGGCTGTTAGACTCTGCACCCTGGGGGGTCCTACATCACCTGCTTTCACATGAGACCACATACTTTGGTGGATGCTGGTCCTACTTCTCGCTCTCATCTATTTTAGTGTGATCCAGATCCAGTTCCCAGGTGCCACTTCCACTGGTTTGATCCAGTGTAATTTGTATTCTATAAATACAGCTCTCAACTCTTCATGTTGTAGTATCATAGTATAATGTACTATGGTAGAATTGTATAATATGTAGGCCTGTCACCATCAAAACATGTCCCTTACAACAGCGATATTTCCACACCTACTCACAGTTAACCAGACCCACTATTTGCAATGAAGTGTTGCACACACCACTATGAGGTGGGCTGTTGGTACCCAGTCTGACCTTGGCCACAAATACTGTATATATCTCACAATAGGGTGTATTTACTAAAGGCAAATAGACTGTGCACTTTGCAAGTGCAGTTGCACTCTGCAAATGCAGTTGCCCCGGAGCTTAGTAAAGGAGATGAAGCCTCCCTTTTCAAAGAATACCTAATCACATGCAAGGAAAGGTAAATAAACAGCATTTTTGTTCGCACATAATTGGATGATGAAAGGACGCAGAAATTCACCACATTTACTAACCTCTGGAGCAACTGCACCTGCAGAGTTCAACAGTTTATTTGCTTTTAGCAAATCAATCCTTATGTATCTGTTCTGATGTATCATCTACTTGTTTAATGGGTAAACTCCCCAATATACTCAGCTCCATCTTCCAATATGACAGGTATATCCCTTTCCGGCTTCTGTCACCTTTTCCCCGTTGCCAGGTTTTTGGCCTTTTGATTGGCCGACTGGAGATAATGTCATCCTGAACATGCGCACGGGAGTAAGTCATTCCAGCACAGCTGCATTGTGTCAGGACGCTGAGCTACGTATGCAAAGCTCAGTATACATTTGATTGAAAACTGCAAGCAGACAGGTAGGTTTGTTTTATTGCAGAAGAGACATAGCTTGTCTTCCATCTGGTCTTCAAGCAAATCATTCAAGGGCATTTACTCCCACTTTAAAGAAAGAAAACTAATGCAGCCATCATATCTAAGCATTGGTAAGGTGCAATATATACATTTGTTGGTTTATGATCCATTTTACATGCTAAACCATTTTGTTGCTTTTTCTCTGTTTCTCGTCTTTTTATATTTTTCCTTTTGTTTTGTTATTATTTGCACAGAAAAGAAACGCTCTAAATGTGGAGTGGTTGATAGGTCATAACATCATGACCACTGACAGGTAAAGTGAATAACATTGGTTATCTGCTTACAATGGCACCCAAAAGTGGTTGGGGTATATTGAGCAGCAAGTGAACATGTTGTCTCTGAAGTTGAAAGCAGAAAAATGGGCAAGTGTAAGGAGCAACTTTGACAAGGGCCAGATTGCAATGGCTAAGTGACCATGTAAGAGCAACTCCAAAACTGCAGTTCTTGTGGGATGTTCTGGTCTGCAGTGGTCAGGACTGACCGAGAGTGGTCCAAGGAAGGAAAACCGGTGAACCAGCGACAGGGTCATAGGCAGCCAAGGCTCACTGATGCACACCGGAAGAGAAGGATCAGTGTTGTATTTAGGTTTTGTGCTGCCCTAGGCAACACAAAAATTGGACGCTCCCACACCAGACCCCTCCCCCCCCCCCCACGGAGAGACTGACAGTGATCAACAACACCCCTGCCCCCAAAGCCTTCCACTAATCCTCCCCCCCCATGGCGACAGAGAGAAAGACACTCACCTTCACAGCTCTGGACATCCCCAGGAATGACAGTTGGGCTCTGCATACACCATCAAGCAGCTTCTCACAGATACCACCTGGTCCCCATGCTGCATATGTCCCTTCTTCCAGGAGGCAGTGCTGCCCCCCTAAACAATTCAGCCCTAGGCAAATGCCTTGTTTGCCTTGTGGTAAATATGCTCCTGAGAAGTACGGCCTGTGTAGACTGATCCAATAGAAAAGTCACTGCAGATTACATTTCTGAATACGTTGATGCTGGTTCCCATAGAAGAGTGTCAGAATATACAGTCTATCACAGTTTGTTGTGTATGGGGCTGAATAGCTGCAGACCGGTCAAGGTGCGCATGCTGACTCATATCCACAACCAAAAGTGCCTACAATGGGCACTTGAGCATCAGAACTGGACCATAGAGCAATGGAAGAAAGTGGCCCGGTCTCATGAATTCAAGATTGGTTTGAGGAACACAACAAGTTTAATGTGTTGACCTGACCTCCAAATCTCCAGATCTCAATCCAATTGAGCATCTGTGGGATGTGCTGGAAAACCAAGTCTGATCCTTGGAGACCCCACCTCGCAACTTACAGGACTTAAAGGATCTGTTACTGATGGCTTGGTGCCTGATACCACAGCATAGCATCTGAGGTCTAGTGGGGTCCATGCCTTGATGAGTAATGGTGGGTGGTTATAGCATTATGGCTGTTTGGTGTACATGGTCTATGCCCGACTATACACAGAATATGTTCAGCACTGGTTCAGTAGGGTTATCATGCCAATTGCTGCCCCATCACGTCTGTTTTCTGCCTGAGAAGCCTTTCCATTGCCTATTGACTGTTTTACATTTATTTATTTTTATTCCTCAGAAGTTCAGCAGTGTGTAAAGCATCAACCAGAGCTTTTAAAGCAGTGTAACAATAGAGTACAGACAGATGTCAGAGCACTTTTGTCGTCTTGAGTCATGCAGAATAATATCACTATATTTCAGCCAGCCCTCAGTCTACAGAAATAATGTGCATCCATTATATTGTCATCCAAAAAATAGGTCCATTACACTCTGTTCCAAGGAACATTACACCCATTGCCTGTTGTCAAATATCTACACCTACATAGTGATGAATAAGCTTTCTGTGGAACCTTTATCCTCTGGCGCCATTTCATGTATTTTTTATTGTTTATGCTGTGCCAAAATATTTTGCCGTGTTTATAGGGAACCATTGTGATGTAGCACTAGCTTACATTTAACAGTGTAAGTACCTGCATTTGACTGTCAGCGTGTGGCAGGCCTTAAACAGCAGAATGATGAGGACTGGTATAGCCGGCACTCTTCTTTCCGAATAATAAACTTTATTGAGCAGGTAAAATGTGCATATAAAATGACTGACGCGTTTCGGCAATAAGCCTCAGTCATAGCTATAAAGTAAAAGTCAGGACATTACATTTAAATACCAAATAAATGAATGTAAAAAAAAAGACTCCTCCTCATACTCATCAGGCAATTCAATAGATCAATCAGCCAATTAGTGGCAGATGCCACGAAATAACCTTGAAGAGTGAAAAGCAAAAAAACACAATTGAAAAGTGATTCACAAAAAATAAAGATTGACAATAAAGAATAAAGTCAAAAAGCAAAATGCGGGGATGTCTTAAAGGTAAAACGCAGGGCACCTACCATTTCAAAATTTAATACAATCTTATTAAAGGTTAACCCAAGGGTGTGCAATATAAATAATGATTAGAAGGGATATATAGCTATGAAGGGCATTGAATATTACCAATCAAAATATTATTAGTACCATATATAGGATAATACTTTTTAGTTCCTGATGACAAAAAAGTAAATAAATAAATAAAAATGAATGAAAAAAAAATAAACAGCAGAGGTCGGAGCAGGAGAGGAAGAAGCATGCGCTGAAAGGAGTATGCTGATAGGAGGAGAGAGAAGAGTGACAGAGAGATGACCTCACCGCTGTTCTGCATCTCCCTTACTGTCCATCCCTTACTGTACCATCACTGCATTGGATCATAGAAAGTATGTTATATGATGTTGGCCTTCATCAACCCAGAAGAATTTGGATATTCAGTGGTGGAAAAGTACTGTGGGGAACAACTCTAGATTGAAGGTGAGTATTGTAGCAAAAGTTGTTTTATCTTCTAATGGGTTTTTAAGACTGAACTCAAGGCATGCAGCTGAATACATACATGGGATAAATATAAGGGAGCTGTTTTACCTGCCAAGGGTTAGCTTTTCAGTCTATCCAGTTCTGCAATGTATACAGCTCTGCCACATAGTACAGCCCTATCTGGCAGGGAAGGAGGCCAGTGATGTTGTTGGATTGAGTCTTTAACAACAGTGTTAGAGAGGAATTGTTCAAGGTACATTCAGTCTTGGACAACTTCTCCCACCCACTCCACAACACATTGATCAGTCTGCGGAGTACCATCAGTGATGGATTATTACAACCACGATGCACCACAGAGCGACACAGGAAATCATTTTTGCCTATGGCCATCAAATTATACAATTCTTCTCTGTGAATGCTGGATGTGAGGATGTGATTTGGTTTATGCTCAGGATTTTTATGTAGTTTTTATAGTATGTTGGTATTAGGTTATTTATGATTTTGAGTAATTCTAGAAAAAGTGGTATACTATTTGCATTTTGGTACTTTGATTTTCTGTTATTTTTAATCTGTGTTATTTATTCTATGTTGTATTTTATTAGTATGTATGGTTTAATAGAGTATAGTTTTAATTTAGTTTTATTGGTGGTAATTTTATTGTGTTGTGTCTTCTTCCATTCCTTGTTGTGTTCTTGTATTGCCTTCATTGAATGTGGCTGTATCCTAATAATTTCCCTTTAGGAATAATAAAGTATTCTGATTCTCTACTGCAGATCAGTAACACATAGAGGTCTCCACCCCACTCCTACAGTGTGAGTGGACAGTGAAAGGAGAAACAGCCAAATGATGAGATCATCTCTTCCTTTCTCTGTTCTCTCCTCCTGTCAGCATGCTCCCTGCACTGCAGTACAACTGACTGGCTGCTGTTCCTCCCCCAGTCTGAAGGCTGCAAGAGGCTGATACTATGTCAAATTCAAATACTTACACTCTTTTCATTTAAATACATACAATGACGTATTAATGGATGCAGAGCTGCACTAATTTGGATTTTTGTTTTTCAGAAGTTCAGTTTTTTTGGGTATTCTTGGTATTGCAGCGTTACAGGCAATGTGCTCTTTAACAGCACTATTCCCCATCTTCAGGCAGGCTTGTGCTCCTCTAGTCCATGCTGCTGATAACAATAATATTGGGATTGTCCAATTACAAAAAAAAAGTGTATCTTCACTGAGTACATACAGTATATTAAACCTATTATTACAGACTGCGTAAGGAAGGATTTTTCTCAGACTTTCAAATTTTTATATGTATGCTGTGTGATATGTATGCAGCCATATTTCACAAATAGAATTTTCAGTTCTCCCTTCAGAGGCTGGATCTTAAAATGTAAGTCAAGGCAAAATAAAACTTAAAGTGGAGCTCCACACAAAAGGGGAAGTTCCGCTTTAAGGACTGCTCCCCCGCTCCCCATTAAAGATTGGCACCATTGGGGAGCGGGTACATGAATTTGACAGGTACCCACTCCCACTTCCGATCCCATCGCCTAGGCGATCGGAAACGGAAGGTGTCCTCCCTCCCTGTAGTCTTTTGGGACACATGACAGGTCCCAGAAGACTACAGGACCATTCATGAAGCACAGCGCTACTCGGCATGCTCAGTGGGTACCTGGCTGTGAAGCCGCAAGCTGTCACAGCAGGGTGCCCACACTGAAGATGCCGTCCTCCTGGAATACAGGTCGGCTGGTGAAACGAGCTGCGGGGGACACACCACGGGACCGAGGGACAGGTAAACCTTTCACGTAAACCAATTAATTTACACGTATTGGGATATTTTTTTTCTTAGCAAAGACATGTAGCAGAATACATTTTGGCCTAAATTTATGAGGAAATTAGATTTGTTACATTTTTTACTGGACATGTTTAATAGCAAAAAGTCAAAAATACTGTTTTTTTCTCAAAATTGTCAGTCTTTTATTATTTTATCAAAAAAATCAGCCTGGATGTCGTGACGTCAGGACGCTCCCTGCTGTCTAGCGGAGGTATCTGTGGTAAGCGGGTTTGCTCGCTGATTGCAATCTGATGGTATTGCTGACTGCCTATCATGCTGGTGTCGGCGTGACACCTTATTTGTGAGTGTTTTACTTACTTTTGAATAAATATGATGTTTTAAACTCGCTGCACCATCATCCTTTTTCTTTATTCCCGAGTGTGGCTCCTTGACTAGGACTGGAGGATATGTTTAATAAAAGGTTCCCAGGTGCTGGTTTGATGCTTCTGTTGCAGAGTATTGCTCCCAATCTTGGATATCCCTCTTCAATACAGAGTATTGATTTTGACACCTGGATACTTCACTGCTCCCAGAGCAACAGCATTTTTGCTGGTTTTAATTAATCAGCAAAAAGCTCTGGTGAGTTTATTTATTTCTTCTGGTGGTGGATTATGAGCACAATTATACAAAATATATATTTTTTGCACCAATTTTGAAGTGACTTTAAAAAAAAGTTTTGTGCACTAATTTTGAAGTGACTTTATTTATGTGGACTTTTGATTATAGATGTATATTTAGTAATTCACAGCGCATTCCTATTTTTTGTTTGTTTTATTATTTTATAGCACAAAAAAATAAAAAATGCACAGGTGATCAAATAGCACCGAAAGAAAGCTCAATTCATGGGGGGAAAAAAGGACATAAATTTAATTTGGGTGCAGCATTGCATGACTGCGCAATTTTCAGTTAAATTAATGCAAAAAATGGCCTGGCCAGGAAGGGGGGTAAATCCTCAGGAGGGCAAGTGGTTAAAGAAACAAAGAAAAAAAAAATATGAAACACTTTTGCCCATATGTATCCCTTTAACCAATTCCCCTCTGCAGCACATTTTTTCACACACGTTAAATTCTAGATTTTTGGCTAGAAATTTACTTAAACTTCACTTAAAATAAAATAATAAATGCTCATTCTTTTGCCGGTAGAAAATGTGCATTTTTTTTTAGCCTGGAAAACATTGCACCAGCAATCAGCAGATCGCTGGTGCCATGCAGGACTCCTGCACACTGTCAGTATAATCTGTGTGCTCAACAGCGCCGTGGTAGTTCATTGAGAACTACAAGCCGACACCTGCAAAGCATGTGTGGACTTGTAGTTCATTCATTCATAGAACTCTGTGAATAAATGACATGGCCGTGTGGGAAGAGCCACGGAGAACTTCTCCCCTTACTGCTGTCACAGGGAGAGAGGGCAGCTTGCAGCGGCTGCAGCAGTGGGAAAGTGTTACATGTTCCACCCTAAAAATGGGTGGGTTCCTAAAGGTGAACTTTTCCTTTAACGTGGAACTGGCCCCTTTTGCAGGTATAGCTATGGAAAACATTACAAATAAGTGCCTATACTGTAATATACTGTCTCACCCTGCTCTGCACATGCTCAGTTCCTCTGTATTTTTTGGCACTGTGCCAAACTTGTAAGGGCCGATCTGCTGACAGCCTAAAGATTTACTGCTGCTCAGGAGCTCTGGACTTTAGAAAAATGTCAGCCTCCAGAAAGAAGAAATAGGAGCAATGCTGGAGGCAATTTACAGCACACACTCATTTTGGTAGTATAATTATTAATGTGGAATGTATGTTCCTTACTAAAGAACATTGTTTTTTATCAAGTTGTTATGGGTAAAGTTCCACTTTAATAAAGTTCCTCCTGAAGGTAGGCTGTGAGCAGCAAAGCATATGTAAAGGAATAGTTTACATTTTGTGCTGAAGTTATAAACATCTGTTAGACTCTTCCTAGTGGCACAGTAAATAAAGTTTATTGTGTGAGGACAAGGACTGTGTCTTCTCACAATGAACACAATGAGTAGGCTCATGTTAAGCTCCTCCCACTGTTAATGAAATTTTGCCAGACCAATAATTTGCCACAGAGTGTTGCACATGCTGCCTAATTATCCACAGACTAAACCTCCCAGAAAAAAAACCTCCCAGAAAAAAATCTATGGCCCTGTCCAGAACTTTAAATGGTGATGAGCCAACATGCTCCAGGGGGTCTATTTATAAACAAATCTGTGTAACTATCTTAAGCATTCGCACAGCCCACACAAATAATACCTATATTTTGTCTAATATGTTTATTTCCTATGATCTCCAGCGCCATCTAATGGTCAAAATGCTGTATTTTTCTAATTTGGGTATTTCAGGAAAACATATTGCATTATGGCCACTAGATTGAGTTGAAAATCATAGGAAATAAAGATATTAGACAAAATGCAGGGCATATTCATGACATCTATGCAAATGCTTGAGACATTCGCACAACTTTTTTTTATCAATAGACCCCTAAGTGCTCTTGAAATATTTTAAAAAGCAGACATCTCTTATTTTAGATGTATGTCCAGGTATCACCAAAATTTATGACCAATCCTCCTTTTTCCCCTCTAGACTATATCCCATTATTGTTTTTTTTCCCTCTTACCCGGTTCCTTTATTGAAAACAGCTTTTATCACATAATCACCTGGCTTATAAAATGCTTGCATGGGCAGCTCCTGGGAAGTCTGTTGATTCTGATGTAGGCATACCCTCAGAACTCTAAGAGAGCAAGCCAGCGCTTAAAACAAGATAAAGCTGCTAAACACCAAAAGGTACCATATAAAACCTCCAAATAAATCGTAAAAGCAGGGTGTAGCCCTAAATAAATAAATAAAAAGGCAAATATCTGTACTTATATCAAATAATATAGACACATTAAATAAAGTGACTCAATGATATAAAACGTGTCAGTTTCATGAATAATAAATGCATGCATACATCATAGAAAACGCATAAAAACACATAAACATTCTGTAGTGAATTGATAAATCTGCATAAAGTGCGACATGAAGTGATAGCCGTGTCACTGAGTGGTGACAAATCAGGTGCAAAGTGTCGGACCAATTAATCAGGCAATAATCCACATTTAAGGTGCATAAGAGTTCTTGATGATCTTCATAATCCAGTGATCTGATCAGGTATTGTGGTGATATAAGTGATAAGATTGCGCACTCACCAGATACGCAATCAGACTGCGCATTTGGAAATACCAATTCCAGAGGACTGGAGATCCCTTTATGGTCTGGTCTGGTCAGGTGCCCCTCACTGCCTGGTATCATGTGTGGCAGTGGATACCAGGCAGTGACAGTTAGTCAGTTCACCTCAGTGTCAGAATGTCCGCTGCAGTCCTGCAGTCCCGCTATAAGTCGCTGATCGCTGCCATTACTAGTATTAAAAATTCTGTATATATAGCGCCATTTGTAAGTACTATAACTTTCACGTAAACCAATTAATTTACAAGTATTGGGATTTTTTTAGCAAAGACATGTAGTAGAATACATTATGGCCTAAATTTATGATGAAATTTGATTTTTGAATATTTTTTTACTGGATATATTTTATAGCTAAAAGTCACAAATATTGTTTTTCTTTTCAAAATTGTCAGTCGTATTTTGTTTATAGCACAAGCAATAAAAAAACACAGAGGTGATCAAATACCACCAAAATAAAGCTCTATTTGTGGGAAAAAAAAGGACATAAAATTTAATTTGGGTGCAGCTTTGCATTACCGCGCAATTGTCAGCTAAATAACACAGCATCGTATCGCAAAAAATGGCCTGGTCAGGAAGGGGGGTAAATCCTCTGGAGGGCAAGTGGTTAAAGGGCTGGTACTCTTTACAGTATGTATGGCATACTCCTTGATGCTGTAGGCAATTATGCAGTTTATGTGCAAAGTAAGCCCATTTATCATAATCCTGTTATTTTGAGAAGTCTAATTTACCCATATATTACATGTGGTTATTTAATGTCTGTTCTTTGCCGTAGGGTCCCCTACACAGGCCAGCTGGGTGGATGTGGTGGGGACTTCGGCTGGCACCCTACGATCTTTGTTGGCATTTTTCATCTGTCAGTACTATTATCCTTCATTGGCATACAGGGTGGGGCACTCCCTTAAAGCTGCACAAAAGTTGTATATGACAGATATATAGTACTGGAAACACCTACTTGCTGATGTGATGTGTAACTCTAACACTGTAAACATTATATTTATATGATTACTTCATGCTGGTTTATATACAGTGCTGTGAAAAAATATTTGCCCCCTGATTATTATTTTTTACTTATTATTATTTTTTGCATATTTGTCACTCCTAAATGATTCAGATCATCAAACAAATTGTAATATTACACAAAGATAATCCAAGTAAATACAAAATGCAGTTTTTAAATGATGATTTCATTTATTAAGGTAAAAAAGTCATCCAAACATACCTGGCCCTATGGATCGTGATGGGGCTCAGGTACAGTGGGGCAAAAAAGTATTTAGTCAGCCACCAATTGTGCAAGTTCTCCCACTTAAAAAGATGAGAGAGGCCTGTAATTGGCATCATAGGTAGACCTCAACTATGAGAGACAAAATGAGAAAAAAATTCAGACAATCACATTGGCTGATTTGGAAAGAATTTATTTGCAAATTATGGTGGAAAATAAGTATTTGGTCACCTACAAACAAGCAAGATTTCTGGCTCTCACAGACCTGTACCTTCTTCTTTAAGAGGCTCCTCTGTCCTGCACTCATTACCTGTATCAATGGCACTTGTTTGAACTTGTTATCAGTATAAAAGACACCTGTCCACAACCTCAAACAGTCACACTCCAAACTCCACTATGGTGAAGACCAAAGAGCTGACACCAGAAGGACACCAGAAACAAAATTGTAGACCTGCACCAGGCTGGGAACACTGAATCTGCAATAGGCAAGCAGCTTGGTGTGAACAAATCAACTGTGGGAGCAATAATTAGAAAATGGAAGACATACAAGACCACTGATAATCTCCCTCGATCTGGGGCTCCACGCAAGATCTCACCCCATGGGGTCAAAATGATCACAAGAACGGTGAGCAAAAATCTCAGGACCACACGGGGGGACCTAGTGAATGACCTGCAGAGAGCTGGGACCAACGTAACAAAGGCTACCATCAGCAACACATTACACCGCCAGGGACTCAGATCCTGCAGTGCCAGACGTGTCCCCCTGCTTAAGCCAGTACATGTCCGGGCCCGTCTGAAGTTTGCTAGAGAGCATTTGGATGATCCAGAAGAGGATTGGGAGAATGTCATATGGTCAGATGAAACCAAAATAGAACTGTTTGGTAGAAACACAACTCGTCGTGTTTGGAGGAGAGAGTTGTGTACCAACTGTAGAGTCTTTTGAGACTGCAAGAAAACATCTAAAATGAGATAAGATTCTTGACAGTAGAACAGAACTCAAGTTGGACCAAGCATGACCCTCTCAAAAAACAAATGGACCAACATAGGAGAACGAATTCTACAGGTCAATACTCAGCAGTTTTCCTACATCTTAAGGAAAATAGATACTCTTTTGAGGACAGTGAAGTGTATGCTTCGACAGAGAGGACAGCTGGTTTAAAAGGGGTGTGAAAGAACCTTTCTATGTCAAATTGGAACAACCATCCTTGAATAAGGGTGGTGTCTTCAACACCATTTATCTGACACATCTTAACATCTCTACACTACACTGATGAGAGGGTGGAGCCTGATCATGGCGGCTGAGGAGGGCTCAATGTAGGAGCTCTCTGACAAGCTCCGCTTTCCGTCCTCCCCAGGAGCCCTTGTGATGAAGGAGATTGGCGGGGTGAGACCTAACCCCTGTTTGAGGGGTCTCGGCGGATCAGTGGCTGTCTTTTGGTGCGGTGGACCGGGAGTGAGAGACGCAGTTTCGGCCTGACCGGGGCCCGGAAAAGACACTGTATCGGGTTGCCAGGAGACAAGGAGCCCCGGCGTGACCACGTGGTCAGCCGCTGAGGCGTACTGGGAGGTGAGGAAGCCAGACGGCGTCCTGTGGAGAGAAGGAGGCACCGGTCCGCTCCTCGGTTTGCTATCTGGCTTGTTGCCAGGGCTGAAGAAAAGCCTAATGCCCCAGTCTTGTGTCAACGACCAGAAATAACTCTGAGGAATCCCCCTGAGAAATGAACTGCTGAAAGGACTGACATCTGAAGCCTGGAGCCACCTCGCAAGAAGAGAAGAGAGAGGAGGGTGAGTGAGACTGGCTGAGGCTTGATACATGTCAAATGTTACACTGTGCTGTTTAGAAAAGCAGAGGGTGAAGGAGAGAAAGGGGGATTCCCAGGGAAAACAAAGGAGTGGAAAGGAGAAGAGGACATAGAAAGAGAAGTTAATGGATAAATAACCAGGCAAGGCTGAGACCCGAGTATATATATCTAACTTTTACTTACGCCGAGTCTATTAAGGAGAATAAGACCCACAGAAGATATGAAAAACAAAAGTGCTAAAGGAAGTGGGCTCAAAGGGTCCCAAACTGGCACAATTAAAAAATATACGTCCCAGAGAAATGTGACCCCAGAAAGGCCCCAAGGCGTAAATGAAAAAGGAGAAGTGGATCTTAGTCTGGAAAATAGTCCTAGACTATCGTTGAGCTTGAATGCTAGCAGTCAACAAATATCAGGAAATATGGAGATGAAAGAGCTTGAAAGAGAACTACAAGTACCGAATAAAAAAGAGATGGGAGAAATGTTCAAAGAATTAGAGAAAACAATAAAGCAAGAAATGGCAACTATTCGGAATGATTTAGGGCAGCTGTTACTGAGAATGGAAGAAACGGAGGAGAAAGTTAGAAAGCAGGCCCAAGACATTTCCGAATTAGAAAAGAACATAATCAACATGGGGAAAGTTTGGAAAAAATTGCTTTATAAGGTAGAGGTACAAGAAAACAGGGACAGAAGGAGCAATCTTAGGATACGAGGGGTCCCAGAGATTCCAAAAGGAGAAGTATTGCAAGAAGTAGTATGTAAAATATTAAACTCCATAATAGACAGATCTGATATAGAAGTGATTAAATTAGATGGAATTTTTATAATAGGAAAACTCCAACAAAGTACTGGGAAGGAAAAATCGAGAGCTATAATTGTTAAATTTCATAAGTATCGGGATAAAGAAGAAATTTGGAGGAAGATCAAAGGAAGAACAACAATTAAGTATGGAGAAATAGACATTCAGATTTTTGCAGATCTAATACCTAATGAGAAAGCAGAACGTGCATTATAGATGGGGGACCACAGAGTGCCTAACAGGATGGAAAAATGGAGTTACAGCTTATTTGAGATTTCCTGAGGACCTGAGAGACTTCTGTGATAGACTCGAATTGCAAAGAATGGAAATTGCTGGATGGGTAGAAGAAGATAGAGAAATTAGAACTACAAGAAAAGAGGATTGGCAGCTTGTTAGGGGGGGAAGGTAGGGGGGAAGGGGGAAGAGTGGAATTTTTTTTTTTTTTTTGCTTTTCCTTCCGGTCTACTTCTCTCCCTTGCGATATCCCAGCTAGATTACCGGTTTTAGGGACATGTGGAAACTTATTGTGTCAATTAGATAGCTCGGGGGTAATTGGAGAGGTTGGAAAGAGGGAGAGCCGTTCATGGGCGGAGTTTAGCCCCAAGGATTAAATCAAAGGTGGGATTAGGCCCACAAATGATTGGTAGGCATACTAGAAGCCTGAAAAAAGAGGGGAGAGGAGGGGGATGGGTGGGGGGAAGGAGTGGATGGGAGGATGGGAGGGGGTGGGAGAGGGGTATTGGGGTCAACTTCCTGCATGATAGAAGGAGATATAAAAGCAAGGAATAAGGAAGAGCATGGATGGAGGAGAAGAGGGGAGATTTAAGAAGGATGGAAGAAATACAGTTTATAACTTATAATGTAAATGGGTTGAATTATCCTGGGAAAAGATTTAGGCTATTTAAAGAGCTACAACATAGAGCATCTTCAGTGTTTTTTTTGCAGGAGACACATTTTGAGATAGAGGCAAATGTTAAGTTAAAATCTAGGTACTACCCAGCATGCTACTATGCAGATTCCCCGATTAAGAGAGCAAAGGGAGTAGCAATAGGGTTTGCAAAGAATATTAGGTTTGAGCTGGAGGATAGGAAGATGGATCCGGAAGGGAGATTTTTGTTTTTAAGAGGTAAACTACAAGAAATTGAGCGTACAATGGCTAATATTTACTGTCCAAATAAAAAGCCAGAGTTATTTTTGAAAAGTGTGCTGAAGAAGCTGATGGACTTTAAAAAAGGCCGCTTGATTTTGGCTGGAGACTTTAATTTTTGTATGTATCCACAAAAAGATGCAACCTCTTCAGCACAGAGAGAGGGGGGTAGGGCTCTGAGACTATTGAAGAAAGAAATACATGAGTGTCAACTGGTGGATATCTGGAGAATTACACATATGCATGATAGAGACTATACCTTCTTCTTAAATGTTCATGAGATGTATTCGAGACTAGATTATATATTGATAGAACATCAACTCATTGAGTATGTGGTTAAGGTAGAAATAGAAGCAATGTCTTTCTCAGATCATGCCCCTGTCACAATGGAATGGAGTGGGGAAGGAGGGCGGCAGGAGGTCTAGGATGGAAACTGAATGAAGCACTTCTCCTAGATAAAGATATCGCTCAGAAGATTGGGGAAGAGATTTTTTAAGGAGAATGAGACAGGAGATGTGTCGATAGCCACAGAGTGGGAGTCTCATAAGAGGAATGTTGATTGCGATTGGGGCAAAAAAGAAAAAAGAAAGAAGAGAGAAAGTTAGTGGGCTTTTAAAAGAAATATGTGACCTGGAACAGATACATAAAAATAGAATAACAAAAGAAATAAGGCAGAAGATAATAAAAAAGAAAGAAGAACTAAAGTCTTTGATGGAGGAGGAGAGGAGAAGAATCTATAATAAAGTGTTAAGTGAGAGGTATAGATGGGGTGATAGGCCAGGAAAATATTTAATGAGAGCCTTGAGGAAAAAGAAAAATAGGAACTACATAGAAAAAATAAAAAGCTCCAAGGGTGAACTGGTACATTCAACTAAAGAAATTGCTAAAGTATTTATGGAATATTATAGAAAGTTGTATAATATTAGTCCCCATGACTCTTTAAAAAATACTGAAACTGAAACTGAGAGGATTCAAAAAAGAAAGATATATCTGGAGAATGCGGGCCTATCGAAATTAAGCGAAATACAACTAAATTCCCTAGATGCAGAAATTACACAGGAAGAAATAAAAGCAGCATTAAAAAGTACAGTGTCGGGGAGAAGTCCAGAACCAGATGGTTACACTGTGAGGTACTATAAAAAATACAGCGAACTATTAATACCTAAGCTCAGAAGATATATGAATGCTTTGGGAGGAGGGATGGAAGTTAGAGGAGAATCTCTACAGGCCCATGTGGTGCTTATCCACAAGGAAGGAAAAGATGCTTCTCAATGTTCGAGTTATAGACCTATCTCATTACTGAACACGGACACTAAGTTATACGCAAAGGTCTTAGCAAATAGATTGAAGGAACTTATGCCCAAATGGATACATGAGGATCAGGTCGGCTTTGTTCCAGGGAGAGAGGGCTAAGATAATGGGTTGAGATCTCTGATGCTCATTCAGAAAAGTAGAAAATGAAAAAAATCCAGAGGTGATGCTCTCAATTGATGCCGAAAAGGCATTTGACAGAGTGGATTGGGGCTTCATGATGGACACCCTGCAAGCCCTAGGGATCGGAGTCAGAATGAGAGAGTGGATAGGAAAATTGTATAGGAACCCTCCGCAATTATTATGGTAAATGGGGAGAGGTCGGAACCCATTAAAATGTCAAATGGAACAAGACAGGGCTGCCCATTATCCCCACTGTTATGTGTTCTGTCATTGGAACCCTTGCTGTCAACAATAAGGAATAATAGAGATGTAAAGGGAATTCAGATAGAAGATATAGAACACAAAGTGGCTGCCTTTGTGGATGACTTGTTCTATGTTGGGAATCCCAGGATAACACTCCCAAATTTAATGAAGATGTTGAAGGAATATGGGGAATTGGCAAATTTAAAAATTAATCCAACAAAAACAGATTTTGAATATAAATATTTTAAAAAGTGAAAAAGAAAAGATACAAAAGGAATTCCCTTTTATATGGAAAGAAAGAGATATAAAATACTTGGGAGTAAAACTTACTGCTTCATATAAATATCTGTATAAATTAAATTATATTTCACTGTTAAACGAGATCAGGGAGGAATTAAAAACATTAGAAGGAGGGAACCCGACATGGATAGGACGTATAAATCTGGTAAAAATGGTAATCGTTCCCAAAATCCTATATAGATTTCAAATGATTCCAATTAAACCCCCAGAAGCCTTCTTTAAAGCAATTAAAAAAATTATAACAAGATATATATGGAGGAACAAAAAACCAAGAATATCCCATTAATTGCTAAGTAGGAATAAAGAGAAGGGTGGATTGGGGGTACCAGATTTTAGAAGATATTACAAAGCAGCAATTTTGGCGAGAATTTTAGATTGGACATATAACTATGAAAAAAATTGGGTTAAAATTGAAAATAAACTCAGTGGAACCAATATAAGTAAAGTTATATGGGTACCAGCACAATATAGAGGATTAAAAGATAATGTAAGTATATACACTTTAAATGTTTTAAGGGTTTGGCATAATTTGCACAAAAATATGAAGTGGGATTTCAATTCTATATTGATGCCACTAAGAAACACAGTTTTTCCCCCAGGCAGAGAAGAGATAGCAGGTTAATGGTTCAAAAAGGAGGATGTTCAATTGAGGGATGTTATGGTGGAGGGTAGATTGGGATCATTTAAGGATTTGGAAAAGAAAAAGGGAGAGATTTTCACTAAGATAGATGAGTGGCGTAACTTTCAATTAAAATGTTTTAATTGGAATCTTTTGAAACCCTTGAGAACTAGAAAGGACTGGAATTTGTTTGAAAAGTTGTTGGGGTCACGAGGTGATGGGAAACATGGTATTGCTAAAGTCTATAAAATCCTCACTGAATTAGACACAAACACAAAGCTAATATACAGTTGCAAGAAAAAGTATGTGAACCCCTTGGGATTATGTGGAGTTTTACATGAATTGAGCATAAAATGTGCTCTGAACGTCATCTAAGTCACAACAATAGAAGAACACAGTCTGCTGAACATAATACTACACAAACATTAGATGTTGCCAGGGTTTAATTGCACATAACATGTAAACATTCACAGTGCAGGGAGGAAAAAGTATGTGAACCTTTGGACTTAATAACTGGTTGACCCTCCTTTGGCAGCAATAACCTCAACCAAACATTTCCTGTAGTTGCAGATCAGACCTGCACAACGATCTGGAGTAATTTTGAACCACTCCTCTTCACAAAACTGTTTCAGTGTAGCAATATTCTTGGGATGTCTGGTGTGAATCGCTCCCTTAATTTCATGCCACAGCATTTCAATCGGGTTGAGGTCAGGACTCTGACTGGGCCACTCCAGAAGGCGTATTCTGTGCTGTTGCAGCCATTGTTTTGTTGAATTACTTGTATGCTTTGGGTCATTGTCCTGTTGCATCACCCATCCTCTGCGGAGCTTCAGTTGGCGGACAGATGGTCGTACGTTTTCCTGCAAAATGTCTTGATAAACTCTGGAATTCATTTTCCCATCAATGACAACAATCCGTCCAGGCCCTGAGGCAGCAAAGCAGCCCCAAACCATGATGCTCCCTCCACCATGTTTCACAGTGGGGATGAGGTTTTGATGTTGGTGTGCTGTGCCTTTTTTTCTCCACACATAGTGTTGTGTGTTCTTCCCAAACAACTCAATCTTGGTTTCATCTGTCCACAGTATATTTTGCCAGTAGTGCTGTGGAACATCCAGGTTCTCTTTTGAAAACTTCAAACGTGCTGCAATATTCTTTTTGGGCAGCAATGGCTTCCTCCATGGTGTCCTCCCATGTACTCCATTCTTGTTTAATGTTTTCCTTATTGTAGATGTGTCAACAAAAATGTTAGCATGTGCCAGAGATTTCTGTAGGTCTTTAGCTGACACTCTGGGATTCTTCTTTACCTCATGCAGCATTCTGCGCTGTGCTCTTGCAGTCATTTTTACAGGATGACCACGCCTAGGGAGAGTAGCAACAGTGCTAAACTTTCTCCATTTGTAGACAGTCTGTCTTACCGTGGACACATGAACATCAAGGCTTTTGAAGATACTTTTGTAACCCTTTCCAGCTTCATGCGAGTCAACAATTCTTGATCGTAGGACTTGTGAGAGCTCTTTTCTGCGAGGCATGGTTCACATCAGACAGTGCTTCTTGAAACCAGTAAACCCAAAACATGTGTGTGTTTTTTAAGGGCAGGACAGCTGTCAGCAACACATCCAATATCATCACACTGATTGGAGTCAAGGTTGGCTCACTCCTGGCTCCAATTAGCTCTGGGAGAAGTCATTAAGCTAGGGCCTCACATACTTTTTCCTCCCTGCACTGTGAATGTTTACATGTTATGTGCAATTAAACCATGGCAACATCTAATGTTTGTGTAGTATTATGTTCAGCAGACTGTGTTCTTCTATTGTTGTGACTTAGATGACGTTCAGAGCACATTTTATGCCCAATTCATGCAAAACTCCACGTAATCCCAAGGGGTTCACATACTTTTTCTTGCAACTGTATATAGCAAAATGGGAAAGAGATATGGGGGTTGTGATAGATGAGGAAAAACAGAAGAAAATATATAGATTAACTCACGAGAATGTAAGTATGAGGGAGGTAGAAATAAACTATAAGTGTTTGGTAAGATGGCACATTACACCGAATGTTGAACATAAGATGTGTGGGGAGAATTCATCGTGGTGTTGGCGGGGATGTGGAGAGATAGGCACGGTGTACCATATATGGTGGGAGTGCCCAAAAATCCAAGTATTCTGGAAGATAATAATTTATTTAATTGTAAGGATAACTAAAATCGATGTAGCGTTGAAGCCAGAAATATGTCTCCTGCATAGTACAGGCCTAACAGTGAATAAATATAATGAATCAGGCATATGGTACTATCTGCTGCAAAAGGTTTGATACCCAAGTTTTCGTGGAAAACAGAGGTGCCGAGAGAGGAAGACTGGGTAGATAGAGTGAACCAGATTAGAAAGATGGAAAAATTATATCACATGCAGGAAGATATGATGGAGGTTTACTATATGAAATGGGAAAAATGGGAAAAAGCTGGATTGAATGTGAAATATAGGAAACTATATGGAGAAATGAAGGATAAATCCACTTGCTTTAGTAGGAAGATCTGGAGAGAATGCAGAGAAGGTTGACGTGGGTTGGGGGTGGAGGGAGGAGGGAGGGAGGGAGGGAGGGGGAGGGATTGGGAAATAGATCTAGAAAGTGTAAACACGGAACGATTTTGTATTTTTAAATGTGATAATGATGGAAATATGTATTTAATTGAAAAATCAATAAATATTTAAATTATAAAAAAAACATCTCTACACTGACATTTTGACAAATCCCACTTTCAGCAATATAAAATAAAAGATTAACACCTATGAAGCCTTCCTGACACAAAGGATGGAATTATTTAACTACAGATTGGGACAAGGTGGTTCCACAACTTTCACACCTCTCACCCTTTTCTTGGACAATAATATCTGCTGCTCCATGGTAAATGGATTAGGGTGTCTGTGTTTGTGGCCATGGACTACCTCGCCCTGCACTTGGGGTTACCTCCTACATGTGTGTGTGTGTTCATCAATGCCTGGGACCAGATGGGGCTGAGAGCATGTGAGAATTAACATTATGGCGGTACCCAGATTTAGACATGAGCTCTACAGCGTGTGCAGCTGTGTGACCTACAGAGTTCCTCTTTGTATCATTTTGTCCCATGCCACTACACACCTTCCTCATTGTATATTGCATTTAGGAGGAACACTGCTGAGCCTATGCCCTCTCCACCCATCCAGCATACCTCTGTCACCTCACTCCCAGTGACAGAATGGGATCCTGCTATGCGCTACCGCAGACCTCATGTGTGCACTTAGTTAACTCCTTTTCTCTCCCGTACCATGGGGACAGGCTGTGGGGCCTCCTTACTACTGGTTTGGTCCCAGTTACTCTGGGGGAACTGACTGCTAGGGATGGAACCAGAACACTGACCCCCCCTTACTGAGGACCCAAGCCAGATACCACGCTTATAGACAGGCTGCTGTTCACCCTCCACCAGTTCTTCGTTACCTGTGGCAATGACTCTCCTGCTCCAACTCTTCTGCCGAGTTAACCCTTTGTAGTGGCCTAGCACCTATATGTGCTTTACAGGTCCTGTTCTTCCAATACGCCAGAAACTATCATGTACCCCTTTAGAGTAACTTCACACCAGGCTTAGTAACAATTTAACTGTGGAGCTACCCTTGACAGGGCCGCACTGTAGTGGGTATCCCTTAGCCTCTCTTTCTGCACAGCCAGGCAACAGGTATTTCTCACACAGACTTGCATCCAAAGACAAAGACCAATCCATGGGCTTGGTTTTGTTGTTTTATTAGGGGAAATCAACTTGGATAAGGAAATAGGGATTATGGGATGCACAGTCTGGCGTGAGTCAATGGAAGGGGGACACTTTCTTTCTATGTATAAAAGCAGATCCTGGACTGTACTTTTCCTGAAAGACGTCAGTTGTTACGGATCAGTAGCAGATGCCCTTTATGGGCGAGAAACTAGCAGCCCCTCACAAATCAGCTTTACTTCTCGTAGCTACATGCAGAGATGTCTTCTCTCCCCCTATAGAGCTGCTACCAGCTCCATAGCCTGCAAGCACTACCAGTCCTCCTGGCTTCTTGGGAGATCTCCTGGGACAAGAATAAAGCATTGAGCCAAGCTCTGTCCTTAGAAAGCTTGCTACGTGTGGCAGTCTTTCCCTTTGTAGATCCCAGAGGGTGCTGCTGTACTCACACTGTCCTCTTTGCTCCCTGCTGCTCCAGGTCTCCATCCCATTCATGCCACACTGCTTCATGTATCTTTCTAAGCCAGCCCGAGCCCAGCCTATAGGCCACCCCCCCAGACCTAGGGGATCCTTCCCAGGCACCGACAGTCTCCTCAGCACCCCATCTCCCACTTGACTTCTCTCTCAGCCTTACTGTCAGGGCTCCGGGTATGACCAGAGGTATGTGAACTGACGCAGGGAAACGCAGGCTTCAGATATGTTATAAACAATATAATTTATTAATACTAACAATACAAAATGCAGTGCAATACTAAAACATAAACAAAGTGCAAACGAACCAAACCAAGCCACCCACAGATAACAATACATACAATGCAAGCGTAGTCAGGCAGGCCGGGTCAATAACAATCGGGCAGGTAGGAACAGGAGGAGCAGGCAGAGAGTAGTCAGGTCACGAGCCGGGTACAGCAACTAATGGGCAGGTAGGTACAGGGGGTCAGGCAGAGAATGGTCGGGGTCACAAGCCAGGGATCAAACAGGAGAAGTCAGCAGAGGTCCGGATCAGGCAGGGTCGGCAACGAGTCAGTCAGGCAGGAACAGGAACAGAAACAGGAACAGGAACAGGAATGCAGGTAACAAGATACAGGGGCCCATAGAAAAACACACACCAAGGCCCAGACTGCAGGTCTGGCCATCCTTTAAATACACCTCCGTAATCAGCTTCAGGTGTTTGGCTGACTGCAGGGTTGAGTCTCTGATTGCTGAGAGCACCCGCTGGCCAGCCCTGGTACTGCAGCCCACAAGGCAGGTGAGTCCCACCATTACTGGCAAGTCCATTCCTGACACTTACTCTCCCATATTTATAAGCCAGTCCACCATTCTATCAGGACCTAAAAACTTGGGATTGCCCGGACTCCCATGAACATGCAGATCAGGTCTCCACCCCTTCCTGCTTACCGACTTCTGGAAGGTTCTATGGTCCTCCAGAGTCAGGAGGAGGCAATAGAGCCACAACCTTTTGAGTCATCCAGCTGACCTGCAATAACCTGACCTCAATCACAGACTCACACAACTGCCATGAGTCATACGGAATGATTTTACCTACAATACACTACACTATTCTAGTAACAGACTAGCAGTAGCAGTGCAGATTTAAGTGCAACATAGTCCCAAACCCTAACAGACTAGCAGTAGCAGTGCAGAGTTAAGTGCAACATAGTCCCAAACCCTAACTAGTTATGTGGTGCCTGTCCAGGTGTACTTGAAAAGGTGCAAGTCTATAAATTGTGCCATCCAGTTTTGGTGACCTCCCTTCGGGACTTTGGATTCTTGTGGAACTACATGGTGCAGCAGCCCTACCCCAGCAATCCCATGTGTAGGTTCTCTCTACTGGGACCAGCCTTCTCCTTCTTATATCTGGACCAGGAAAAAAGTCAGGACCGAAAAAGTCCTGGAACCTGGCATCCCATGCTTAACCCCTTCCTTACCTGGGCAGACTAACGTAATAACACAAAACATCCCCTTTTGTAGGCATCTGCCTACATGCTACTTTTGTGGATGTAAATAGTGGAGTATACTATTTTCCTGATACTCATTAGAACTAAAGAAGGGAATTGGATAAGCTACAAAATGTCTTCAACATTACATAACAAGTCCAGTTGAATGTGACTGCTAGGTATGATATAAAATAAGGGTAAATGACGCTTATTTTGATTATGTCAAATCTCTTAATCTTTTATGTGTTTATTCAGCATCCAATTATTGATGATCCTTAGTTGGTCAATATAGTCTTAAGAATGAATCAGTCATTTTGAAATGCACACACTAAGGCTCCTTTCAGACGGGGCGGATCTGTCAGCGTGATTGGCCTGCTCTGAGGGGGATCTCTCCGCTGATCCCCACTGAGCAGACAGATGAGAGGTCTCTGTTCGCTTTGCTGCTGCAGAGCAAACACAGACACTGCCCGCTGATTTCAATGAGAAGATCGGATGGAAATGGACTGCCTATCCGTTTCCACCCAATTGTCATCCGATCCGATCTGCTGGATGGATTGGGAACGGATCCTCATCCGTCTGTTTTTGGTGTACAAGATTGGATTGGATGCCTGCAAGTGTCAGCAGACTATTGTCCTCTGACATCTGCCAGTTTATAGAAGTCTATGGATGGACCAGTCAGGTCTGCCTAAAAAATGGACAGGCAAACCCCATCTGTCCGCTCGTGTGAAAGGGGCTCGCTTTTTCTCCTATTATTATTTGTTTTACAATTTGATCTCACTATTAGTAAGCAATCTGCATATGGGATATCAGTGACTTTCATGGCCTGCTGGGTGATGTAGATTCCTTACGGCAGCCATGATACCTTTGCATAGAGAATGTGGTTTGTTTGATATGACAGCTTTTGATTTCATCTTTTTGTGTTGTCTTTATATTAAGCTGTCTCTATAATTATTAGTGGCTGATACTTATAATTAACTTATTCTGTACATGACAGAAGTAGAGTCATCATGGTTTGTTCCAGTCAGTTGCTAATGAATTATATCATATCTGGAAAGCATTTCCAATTTCTGCAGATCATTTAAATTTTATCTCTTTCTTCAGAAGCTCATAGAGACATAACAGCAATGTGAAAAGAATAAAGAACTGTACTGTAAATGTTCAGTATAAACAGATTTCACTATAGTACTAGAAATTTACTAGCAGCGTATTTGAGACATCTTGTGTGGCCCGGGTCATTTTATCAGAGCAGAGGACAGTGTGCAGAGGGTCAGCAGAACAGAGGACAAGTGTCAGCAGGGTGGAGAAAAAGAGATACCCGTAGCGAAAAGAAGGAAAAGAAAATAGCGCAGGGCAGACATGACGAGGCCAAGAGTGGTTAAAGAAAGACAAGAAAGGGTTAAAGATAGTACGAGGTGGGGTTGTATGGGTGATGGATATTACCTGATTGGTAGCTGGGGGCTGTAGGTGGGGTCTTCTACACCTTTGGGTCGGGATGGTTGTCATTCATTGAGGGGCATTCCAGTTAACCGAGGTTTAACTGGAAGTTGGTGGTTCTGCACTGCTTATGGAATGGTTGTCTCTGAGCCGCTGCGTTGCGGCTGGAGGTCTGGTGTAATATGGTTTCCACAGGTGGATATCGGTTCGGTTTTGGTGCCTTCGAAGAACAACAACTGTGACTATGTGTTTCTGTTTTAAGGAATGTTTTTGTGTATTTTAAGTTGAAGTGCTAATAAAAGGCCGTGTTTGCCATTTTACTCCAGTCGGTGTTATGTTTTCTTTAATGATAGTTTACAAGGGGTGGTATGTGAAGAGTGAAATGGTGGTGTAGTGGGTCTTGATTAGCCTATCTGTTGTGCACTAGTCATGGGTTGTCAGGTCAGCAGTGCAGAGGACAGGAGTCAGCAGGGCATAAGATATTGGTCAGCAGACAAGAGGACAGGGTCACTGCTGGCAGAGCACTCAGCAGGTCTCCTCCTCCCTTCCCCACACTGCAAACAGCCTGGGTACTCAGAGCTCCTCCACACCACACAGCACATGGCCAAGGTCAGATTCCCTTACAGACACAGCATCCATGTGCACAGTGTGTAGCTGGCTACAGATCGAAGTTGTGTCTGTAAGGAAATCCGATCTCAGCTATGTGATGTAAGGAGAGGGGATATATTGAGTGCCCTCATTTCATGTCTCAGCATAAATCTTTCCTCCTCAAAACAAATCAAACAAACAGTACTGATCAGCACGCTCACTCCCTAAGCATAAATTTTGTCTGCAAGCCAACAGCACAATCGAATAATTCCCCCTCTTTCGAGTCCAAATCCCCCCTCTCAACACAAATCAACACAAATCTTTGCCACTCAATCCCACCTACCAGCTTAGATCTCCAATTCCCCCTGCAAAAATCTCCCCTACCCAAAAAGATCCCCCCTCTAGCTCACATCTTCTTTTCCTCAAATTGCTCATCCTAGCATCCCATCCTATTACTCTTCCCAGCACAAATCCTCCCCAGCCCTCTCCCCTTAACCCAAATATCATAGCACATAGCCCCCTCTTTTCCACCTCCTAGCACATATCCTTCCCCTCCCCCTCCTAACACATATCCCCCCAATCCCTCCTCATAGCACATACTGCTCAATCCCCTCTTCAAGCACATATCCCCCCAATCCCCCCTCCAAACACATATTCCCCCAATCCCCCTCCTAACACAAATTCCCCCCAATCCTTTCTCCTTGCACATATCCCACCAATCCTTCCTCCTTGCACATATCCCCCCTTATCCCTCCTCCTTGAACATATCCCCCCTAATTCCTCCTCCTTGCATGAATCCCCCCTAATCGCTCCTCCTTGCAAAAATCCCCCCTAATTGCTCCTCCTTGCAAAAATCCCCCCTAATCACTCCTCCTTGCACAAATCCCCCTTCAAACCCTCCTCCTTGCACATATCCCCCCATTCCCTCCTCCTTGTACATATTCCCCCTAATCCCTCCACCTTGTAAATATCCCTCCAATCCCTCCTCCTTGCACATATTCCCCCTAATTCCTCCTCTTTGTGCATATCCCCCCTAATTCCTCCTCCTTGTACATATCCCCCCCAATCCCCTCTCCTTGTACATATCCCTCCTCCTCACACATATCCCCCCTAATTCTTCCCCCCCTAATTCTTCCTCAATGCACATATTCCCCCAATCCCTCCTCCTCGCACATATTCCCCCTAATTACTCTTCCTCCTCGTACATCCCCCCTTGTACATTTCCCCCCAATCCTTCTCCTTGTACATATCTCCCCTTATTCCTCCTCCTTGCACATATCCCTCCCTCCTCACACATATCCCCCCTAATTCCTCCTCCTTGCACAATTCCCCCCTAATTCCTCCTCCTTGCACATATCCCCCCCCCCAACACCCCTTCTAATACATA
Organism: Staurois parvus; assembly: GCF_062004578.1. Classification (NCBI taxonomy): domain Eukaryota; kingdom Metazoa; phylum Chordata; class Amphibia; order Anura; family Ranidae; genus Staurois; species Staurois parvus. The sequence goes on along the minus strand of NW_028318510.1, from coordinate 2,016,342 downwards.
TACCCCTCCTTGTACATATCCCCCCAGTCCAATCTCCTTGTACATATCCCTCCTCCACGCACATATCCCCCCTAATTCCTGTGTTATTTCAGGCCATTTAAAATTAATAGGTTGAAATTGCACCACATAGAACTGCATGTGAATCAAATAGAAATGTGTATCGCATTCTTCTGCGATTCCTAGTGTGAATGGGCCCTCAGTTGTTTTCCCTTTAGGGACTCGAATGGGGCTTCCCTCTTGGCCAGGGGCGGACTGACCATTTGGAAACTCGGGCACTGCCCGAGGGCCTGGGGTCAGTAGGGGGCCCCAAGAGATGCCCCTGGTACCTTTTTCATAGTCTTTTTTGAGTTTATAACCTGTTGTATATTACCACCATTTTCCAAATAACTATGGGGACAGGCAAGACCACACTACTGGGAAGTGAGACTTGAAGAGGTTTTAGAGATGGGCTTGGCTTAAAGTAAAAACACTCATTCCCAATCGACTGATCTACTGTTGGGTAAGCTTTCAAATCATATGATGCTATAAGCTGTTTTCCATTTACAGCATATTTTTGTATAAGAATGTAGTGTGCCCCTTGTTAATGAGTATTAGAACAATGGCATTTGTCTACATGCTCAACTCGACTCCTACATCCGTCAATGTTCTGCAGGGATTTGAAATTAACATGTACAGATGAGTAGCATTTGAAATGCAAAGGAAAAATATTTTTATCTCATTATCCATGGCCTTCCATTGCATATATACATATATTGATGTAGCTGCTCAATGTGTGCATTTTACATGTATTTATTTATTTCAGGTACTTATATAGCGTTGTCAATCTATGCAGTGCTTTACATATATATTGTACATTCATATCAGTCCCTAACCCTCAAGGGGCGTACAAATCTAAGCTTCCTAACTCACATTCATACATACACATACTAGGGACAATTTAGACAGGAGCCAATTCACCTACCAGCATGTCTTTTGGAGTGTGGGAGGAAGCCAGAGTACCTGGAGGAACCCACACAGGCACAGAGAGAACATGCAAACTCCAGGCAGGTGGTGCTGTGGTTGGGATTCAAACCAACTATCTTAGTACTGCTAGGTTGAAGTGCTAACCATTTAGCCACTGTGCTGCCGAGGCCCATTTACATTGCTGAACACTAGGAAACAGACTCATGAGTATAACTTGAGTACTAACTCAATAGCCAAAGGGTATCAATCCGCTTTGTATGCACCAAATGTCTTTTCAAACCTAGATATTAGCCTGTAAAAGTAGCAGAGACACCATCACTAAGCTGTACATAGCCTGTGCACAGAGCAGAGCTGTGGGGGGCACCCAGTAGATCCACCCACTACAGGCTGCCTGCAGAAAAGTACAGGAGGGGGCGGAGACCAGACCAGTCACCCTGTACAAGGATGACAGAGCAGCAGTGACCAGTCCTTATTACAGGAAACTCCTGCAAAGAGGTAAAGCTTCACACTGAATTACTCACAGATCTGGAAGAAATACACAACGCACACCAAGAGTCAACTAATACAAATGTATTGTATTTAGAGAATATTTGCTTCTCCTGGAGTTCAACATTTACCACACAGTTCCTCAGTGCTTATCCCTACAAAATGTCTTTATGAATACCTGATGCTAGCAGTCACCATTTCATTGACAGCTGTCACAGCTCATTTTTATGAGGTGGTATCAAAAATTTCTAGACTTGCTCTGTTTACAAGAAAGTACTTTATCTATGTTTCCATATTATGGCCTTCAAAATAGTCCCCTTACACAGCAATACAGTGTTCCCAGCGTTCCTGCCACTTCTGCAATGTGTCCTGGAAGTCTTCTTTTCAAAGCATATCAAGCACCTTCTGCTATTCATGCTGGATCTCCACACTGTTGTCAAAATGGCGACCTTTGATCTGGATCTTCATCTTCAGGAAGAGGGCGAAGTCCATAGGAGCAAAATCTGGTGAGACGGAAAGGTGTGGAAGTGAGATCATTGCAGCCTGGGGACGAACTTGGCAGCAACACCGTGCATGTTCAAATCACACATTAGAATTGCCTGGACTGTTCTGTATGACACACCAACAATGGCAGCAATGTTGTGGATTGTTCTCAGATGATCATCATGCGCAAGTTGCCGAATGGTTTCGACATTTCAACATTTTCGGGGGTTGAGCTCGTTCCTGATCTCTCGTCTTCCAGTGATGTTCTTCCACTCTTGAAACACAAGTGCCACTCAAGACACCTCGAACGACTCATTGCAGCATCGCCGTAAACTTTGCGAATCATGTCAAATGTCTTTGTGGCAGATTTGCCCAGTTTCATGCAGAAGTTCATGTTTGCTCTTTGTTTCAACTTGCTGTCCATGATGAAATAGCAGACGTAGTAACGTGCGTTGTCAGAATAGCACCAGTTGCACAGCTTGATGTCTTTTGGCACACTGACCTATGAAAGTCAGTGCTCCCTGTGACTTTTCATGCAGCCTTGTGCTGCCATCTGTTGGCATGTTACAAAATTAGTCTCGAAAAGCTTTGATACCACCTCGCAACTTAACATAGCCAAGCCAGTTATCCTTTTTTAAACACGGTTAAAACAGCAATTGCAGCTTTAAAAGTTTTCTAAGGACCCCTAACAAAAAAAACCCTTTTGTTTAAAAAAAAATAATATAACATAAAATTTCTGCACAAATTATTTTATAATGTGTAGGTGAACTCTAGGTATGATTTTAAGCACTTGACTACCAGACCAATTATGACATTCATCTCTTACATGTAAAAATTAGCATTTGTTTGGCTAGAAAATTACTTAGAACCGCCAAACACTATATATATGTATATATATATATATATAATACTACACACACACACACATATATATATATATATATATATATATATATATATATTACCCTTTTTTGTAAAATATAAAAGATGGTTATACTTACATTTTTTTTATTTTAATATTTATTTTAAAACATTTTTAACACCTTTGTTTATTTATTTAAAATCCCTTTTATTGCTATCACAAGGCACGAAAAACATTGGCCGCGCCAAGTCTTTGGCCATGCCAGTTTTTGGAGAGAACTGGAGTCTCTAGGAGTCCCTAGATTGCTCCTCTGGCCTCCAAAGCATCTGATCAATAGGAGATCGGTTTAGCTGGCTGCTGTACAAGCCGGTAACAGCTTGTAATCTTCGTCGCTTCTGGTTTTTGACATCAGACCGTGGGGAGAATATTAGTTCATCTCACTGTGTCTGGGGAAGCCGATGCAGCTGGTGGCATCCCTACTGGGCTCCCCAATCAGACAGAAGAGCCCATTTAAGGCAGTGATGGTGGTGGGAAGACCCCACCCATCGCCTGTAAAAGTAATCCAGTGGCTGTATAGTCGCTATGACTACTTTTACATTGTGCAGAACTGCTGGCAGTAAACTGATGGGAATATACAATATAGATGTAAAGCACTGCGTACATTGACAGCGCTATATAAATACCTATCTAAAAGTGGCACAGCATGAGCCAAATTCAGGGACAGGTTCTAGGCTGGAACATTAATCTGGAGCATTCTTCACCATTTTTAAAACATATGAGAGACACTATCACAAAATCTGTCTGCACCAGTCTCTATAGATTACAGGGCATGAGTGCAGAGGCAGACTGACCGTTTGGAAAGTCGGGCACTGCCCGAGGGCCCGGGGTCAGTAGAGGGCCCCATGAGATGCCCCTGGTACCTTTTTCATAGGCTTTTTTGAGTTTGGGCAAGGACACAGGGGCCCCATGATCCCCTATTGCCTGGGGGCCCCATGAGTTGTCAGTCCGCCCCTGCACGAGTGCACCAGGTGATTATAATGAGCTAAGCTCTCCCATTCAGATATGTCTGAAAAAGGACACGGGGAAGCAAACAACTGGCTTGTTCAGAACAGGAAAAGGTAGGATTCTGTAAAAACGTTTGGTAAAATTCTTGCAAAGTACATTGATCACTTTCTGAACAAAATTGAAGTTACACTTTTAATCATTTTAAGAAATCAAAAGACAAAAGAAAACTTAGAAAAACTTAGAAGAATAGAATTGCAAAAAGTATTCTTAAGTTTGTATGCCAAATCCTCAGTGGGATAAGATTTACCAAAGCTATATAATCATGAAATAAACTAAGATTGCTCTTAGTACCTACAGGGAAAGGGGGGGGGGGGCAAGGGGGAGTAGTAGGGGTTATTACTGAGGTAATGTTCTCACATGATCATTTTAATACTTTCACTTAACACTGCCATGTTCACAGTGGTATCAAACCGAAAAGCAAAAATATATCATTAAATGTGGTGAATGCATTCATTTCCTTTTTTAGCCCCCCCATTGGTTTTTACCTGGTGATCTGGCCAGTAACACACCTCCTATATTAGACTCCTGCCAGTGGTAATTGGTTTGTCTCAACCCTGTAACTGCTACATCTACAGAAGAGTTTGTTCTGTTGAAAAATAGCAGAAGGAAACCCTTAAAAAAGAAAATGAATGCAGCCATCTAAGGATTGGTAAGCTGCAATATAACAAATGTTTGATTTTGAATTTAATCTGTCTTCACATCCACACATGGGTCAGGGCACTAGTGTAATATGGCCCTCCTAATTCTCTTGTCTTGTATTGTAAGTTTATTGTCTCCCTTTATTTTGTAAAGCCCTGTGACTCCAAATGTTGGCACTATACAAAACCAGTATAATATAATAATAATAATGATGTACGGTAGTGATTTTTCACAATGTACCTGCCATAAGCCTTAGGGTTGACCTGCATTCTTCTGCACTGGACAAGTGAAGATCACCACTGGAGCACATAGAAAACAATTGTCTTCTATGTGCCTCATTCACTCCGCAATCTTGATGTGATGTGTGATGCAGTGAGTTGCAATAAAATGCAGCTTGTTGGCATTTTTCCAGAATGCACTGGATGACACCGCAAATCACCGCGGTTCTTTGCACTGATATTTCAAATAAAGTTCAGAAAAGAAAAATGTACATCGCATTGCTCCTTGTCAGAGCCAGCAGTGTCACTAGCTTGCCCAGTAAAATCCTACATTTTACCACATGGGCTAGTGTAAACCTAGCCTTAGTGAGAACCAAGCATTAGTGTGACCTAGCCTTAGTTTGAACCTAGCCTTAGTGTGAGCTAGCCTTTGTGTGAACCAAGCATTAGGGTGACCTAGCCTAAGTGTGAGCTAGCCTTTGTGTGAACCAAGCATTAGGGTGAACCTAGCCTTTGTGTGATCCTAACCTTTGTGTGAACCTAGCCTTAGTGTGAACCTAGCCTTTGTGTGAACCTAGCCTTAGTGTGAACCTAGCCTTAGTATGAACATAGCTTTAGTGTGAACCTAGCCTTAGTGTGAACCTAGCCTTAGTGTGAACATAGCCTTAGTGTGAACCTAGCCTTAGTGTGAACATAGCCTTAGTGTGAACCTAGCCTTAGTGTGACCTAGCCTTAGTGTGAACCTAGCCTTAGTGTGACCCTAGCCTTAGTGTGAACCTAGCCTTTGTGTGAACCTAGCCTTAGTGTGAACATTGCCTTAGTGTGAACCTAGCCTTAGTGTGAACCTAGCCTTAGTGTGATCTAGCCTTAGTGTGAACCTAGCCTTTGTGTGAACCTAGCCTTAGTGTGAACCTAGCCTTAGTGTGACCTAGCCTTAGTGTGAACCTAGCCTTTGTGTGAACCTAGCCTTAGTGTGAACCTAGCCTTAGTGTGAACCTAGCTTTAGTATGAACCTAGCCTTAGTGTGACCTAGCCTTACCGTGAGCTAGTGTGAACCTAGCCTTAGTGTGACTCTAGCCTTACCGTGAACATAGCCATAGTGTGAACCTAGCTTTAGTTAAGTCTTGTTGCACTGTAACATATGTGGTGAGGAAGGAAAGGGTTGATTACATTTACCACTATATGTGGAAGCCACATCACCATTCAAACAAGTACCTCTGCAAAGGTGTTCCTCTACTCTAATCTATTAGTTTACTAAAGGTGAAACATGCATAAGCTAAAACCCCAATATAAGGATCCTTATTTTTAACTTACTGTCTGTGGATTTGACTTGAAAATTACAGTAACAAAGCTAAAAACAAGGATCTTTATCTTGCATTAAAACTTTATGACTTGAACTTATTTATTATAGGTATTTATATAGCGCCGACAATTTACACAGCGATTTACATACTGTATGTATATATTGTATATTTACATCACTCCCTAACCCTCAAGGGGCGTACAATCTAAGGTCATTCATACACATATTAGGGCCAATTTAGACAAGATTCAATCAACCTATCAGCATGTCTTTGGAGTGTGGGAGGAAACCCATGCAGACACAGGGTGAACATACAAACTCCATGCAGGTAGTGAGTTTACCAAGATCAGAGAAAAGTGGAGCATATCCTCTTTGTAGCTTAATTTGGATCAGCTATCAGCATACAACATTTCAAGAACTCCAGGAAAATGTTTTATTTTTTCGTGCAGTGCTCCTGTCCCCCCCGCATGCTAGCGGCCTTGTGAATGGACTGTTCCTGACATCATTGACATCATCACAACCATGGAGCGGCTCTGGATGTGAGGATGGCTGGGACAGTTCACTGCTGGATGTGTGTGTGTGTGTGTGGGGGGGGGGGGCGGTTTTCTGGAAGATGGAAGGAATGGGTAAGTACATAATTTCCTTATGCCCCTGGAGAAAATAAACAGTTAACTCAAGCAGTGCAAGCACAGTCCCACTGCATGGGAATTTTTTTTCCTGGAGTTCTTCTTTAATAATATATGTATGACCTTAAAAGATAAAGGGGTTATAAAAAATGTTCTTCTTACATTGTTCTAGTATTTGTTACAGAAGCATACGCATAAGTTAAGTGTTATATCCAACTATGGTGAAACACTGTGTGAAGACATTTTTAGATAGTTCAGAATAAAATGCAATAACAAATATTAACCAATACCAATCAGGAATGTCTGCCACCTTTCTATTTATACAATGATGGAAGGTAATATCAATTTTTTCTTACTTTTCATCACTTTGACTGTTTTTGGAAGATGCTAGCCAGTTTAATCCCCCGGAAGAATTCACATCCATTGTTCCACTCTTTAAATCCCCACACCGTTTCCCACCTGGCACTGCCATTTGTTGTATTCTCCATGTTGGAGTTTATATGAATGCAATATCAAAGTATTGCAAAAGGTAGTCTGAAACTTCCTCCTTTACAGTTAAAAAAAGAGATACTCTTTGGATGCTGGGCAAAGATGGATACTCTAGTAAGAAAGATCCCACCAGTGGGTGAATCAAGCCTATTGTCCAGGCATAATTGAAATGTTAGAGAGTTTTACATTTTGGATTGAGTAGAGATAGGTTAAAGCCCTGTTTTTTATGCTATTGGTCTTTCATTGGGGAGATTTCTTTTAAATAATTGACCTGTAGAATTACCAGGATGTAAGATCTCTTCAAAGTGATAGACACTGCAAGGAGTGTCCAAGATTTCTCCTTAAAGCAGAGCTCCACTCAAAAGGCGAAGTTCTGCTTGTCTGCTTCCCCCTCCCCTCCACTGCCACATATGGCACCTTTTTGGGGGGAGGGGGAGTGGGTACTTGGTTTTTACAGGTACCCACTCCCATTTCCGGCTCAGTTCAGGCCCCTTTCCTACCCCACAGCCTTTTGGGACACTTCACAGGTCCCACAGACCATGGCCCATTCACAAAGCACAGCACGCTTTGTGCATGCACAGAAGGAATTTGATTGTGAGATCAAGATGGCGGTGCCAACACCCAATTGAGGAATCGGCTCGGGTGAGAACACAGGACACTGCTGGATGCCTGGACAGGTAAGTGCCCTAATAATAAAAGACAGCAACTACAGTATTTGTAGCTGTTGACTTTTAATTTTTTTTTGGGGGGGGGGGGGGGGGCGGAACTCCTCTTTAATTCCAGTTCTAGTAACAACCTAACAATTAAAATTTTTGGATTTTCCCTCACTTTCAATCCTGGTGACAACACTTAATGACCTATAAAAAGAGTGAATCTTCTGAACAGGGGTGCAGAGAGCAATAAAAACCTGACAAAGGTTCTAACCCTTCCCTATTCTATCCAAAAAGTAAAGAAAGTGTTAACTTTAGATACACTGTAAATATTCAATATTTGGCCCATTGTCTCTATTTATGCTGACAAATAAATGGCTACTATAAAATCATTTCTTTTTAGAAAACGTTATTCAGCCAAGACTACATACTGCAAGTCCCTGTCTATGAAATGCCTTGGATGGACGCATTTACCCTTCTGGGCTTCTTTAAAAGGTTCTGAAATGCCTCTGTGGGGAGTGCTTCCCATGCTTGGCTAAATTAAACTTTGTGAATGATGTGACATCATCCGTGTGCAGTCATTTGATGCTTGCATTGAGTCTACACAGATCAAGGATGGTCTTCCCTGGTCAGCAACCGTCACACCCGCAGAGGACAGGGATGATTAGTGTTTGGAGTGGTGGGGTCTTCCTAGGAACTTGTCTAGTGTTAACAAATACTAATGACCTGGCCCAGTTCTCTAAGTTGCTGAATTAATTGTCCCTCTGAACAGCAGCCAGCCAGTGGTGTCATGGAGTACCCTCATGGAATGAGATTGCCTCCCACTGTAAAACAGCTTGATTGGACAACTCATCTTGTGTCTATCAGTAGCTTTACAACTACTAAACACTTGTAACGGAAGGAAGAGGAGACTCTTCTCTCTTTGAGATCTCCAGATAGTCACACTAGATGAAAGCTCAGTTATGAGAAGTGCACAAGAAAGAGGACAGTGCAAAACATTTATTTTTAAGAGTTTGGAATAGATAGATCTACAGATAACTGTTTCTTCTACCAACTCTTTATTTATCCATTGCATCCTTGATTAGCATTCCAATTTTTCTGATTGCTTTTTGGGAAGTGCAGCAGTAGAAATCAGTAGACATAGATGGTCAAACAATAAAAACAACAACTGAGAAACCTTCTGAGGGGGCTCAAAAGATACTTCAGAATCCCGTGCAAACAGAACAGAACATCTAGCAAATACTATTTAAAAAAACAACTGATTATTAGGTATTTTTCATAAGTTATTTTTATTTAAAACATTTTTTATAAAAAACAAAAAAACAAAACAACAAATTAATTAGCTCTACATAGTTTTTTTTAAAAAATTGCACTTTAAAGGAACATTCAGAGCACTGTAATTTAAAAACATTATTGAAGATTATTTTTTCTAATTGTTAACTAATATATCGCTAATATAAAATATGTATTATTGTACAGACAAAGCCACTCATTATCCCAAGACACCAATGGTAATAGTTTTCTTGATAAAATGTCTTACCTAAGAGAGAACATGTAATCATGTTTGTAGGGAAAATAGTTTCCTGGTTCATTGCAGCAATATTTTAAGTCAACGAATCCACAGCAGTATATGAGATCCACAGCATCCTCTTTTCTTGGGCACCCAAAACTATTGATAAATGTGTTATTGGAGGTGTAGTAGCTGGAACAAGTCTCCGACAGGGTCTTTGTCATCCTGAGGATGGAGGCTTCAAGCTTTCTCTTGACTTCCAGACTTGGTGAAGCTGATTACACTCCTTCCCCTTGTTCCCCTCCACTACCATACAAGTATTGCCTGCTATTACAGCTTTATATAGTTTCATATCGCTTATAAAGGAAAGGGATTCTGAGTTCTCTATTGCAGCCTGTTGGTGCCATCTGCTGTACATTAACTATTCTCACATGTGGTATAGGTGTTCAGCAGTTGTCAAAAAATGATTTTCTTTGGGGATAAATTCAGTATTTTTAGATATATATGTATGTGTTGGATAGAGACATTTTAGACACCACCAGAGTTGAAACATATGTCAGGTACGAAATAGATGAACAGGTACGTGGTCAGAAACTGTAAATGCTGCAAGCTACTGGATTTTTATTGCATGGCAAAATCTCATTGAACTATGGACAGGATTTATATAAATAGATTAGATATTAGTAAAAAATGCTATAATAACTGCTTGAAATAGTTTTCCTTTTTGATTAGAGATCCTCTTTAAAGAAAAAGACAAAACAAAAAACTTTAGGTAGTGTCACACTAAAATAAAAATAAAAAAAGTGTTTTGCCACCTAAGCATCCATGTAAAATAAAATTATATGATGTATTTAAATACTGCTTTTATCGCTGAGCAGGATCAATATTTATATATGATAGACTTGGTATTTTTAAAAACTAGATTTTATTATTTGCAGTACTTGTGTTTGCAATATGAAAAGAATACCCCACCAAGGTAGGAGACATTCGCTAGGTAACACAATGGCTATCGTGGTTGTCATAGGGTTGGGGTGGAGGGCATATAGAATATTACCAAATAAAAGAGGTTTGTTTGGTCAGGTTCACAACTGAGTCAGTGATACTGAATACTGAATTTATTCAAGTGGGCTAAATTGTGGCTAGTGTTTGTTTTTGGCATTTTTATGTCATGAAAATACATGTTTTGCACCCTATGTATTAAACAAAGCTTACAATCTATTTTTTTTTTAGAGTCATAGTCTGTTCTAAGAGCTTGTGTGCAAGGTGCAGTTTGGTGTGGTCTGTAGTAAGACTCAGAGTCCAAGTCAGGTAGTAAAGTTATATTGTAGAAAAAATTCAAAACAAATTATTTAGGCCTGGCAGGTAGGCACACCCATCCGGAGCCACTTGCAAACAGTGACAGTGGTCTGAAGACTCAAAGACAGTGTCTGAAATGAGGAGCGGAATGCATTCTGGCTAGTCCACACCAAAGAGGGAGGCTTCCTGAAGTGAGGTAGACATAGTCCCTGCACTGTCCTTATTTCTCTGGAACGTTTCCCTATCCCTAGGCACTGTCCCTGTCAGACAAGGATCCTGTATCTATACTAGCCACTCACATAAAGCACACCAAACCTGGAAGGTGGAGTCCTAAATAGACGTTTCCTGACCAAGGTGGTCACTGGAGTTACATGGGGCACCAACAACCAGTTGGACAGCTGTCTCCCCGTGAACACAGGATGTCATAGAGGTGCCAAGTTTCTGCTGAGGATACCTTGCCAAGATTATCTGCTCCTCTGATTGTTTGCTGACTACTTTTAGTTTTTAGTGAGTGCTCTATCAGTTCTTTGAGATGGAAGAGAGAAAAGAGGTTATTTTTCTTTATCATTAATCACTGCTGAGAGATTTTTGGTAAATGCTGTTGTTGTCTTGCACCTTTATGGCTACTAAATATTCACTGTAAAAAGGTGCATCCCCCTTCAGATGACTATGTGTTGCAGAAGCCACTTTTATTCTCCTCCCCTGTTGTGACATCATCTTTCTTGTTCCAAGGAGGTAGGTCTCCCATAATAACTGTAAAGTCAGAATTCTTGTCCCCCTTGCTACCACCATACACAAGTATGACCCAAGTTTAGAACTTGTTATGGCACCTTTTGCTTGTTTTCATTGTCAAAAGTAGAAGATAGTCCAGTAGCTTCACTTCTGGGGAATCTGCAAAGGTAAGCAAGGCAACCCAACCCAACCAGCTCACAAAGGCTTGTGGGTAGTTTACGCTACTTTCTGAGAAAATGAAGTCACAAGGTCAACAATTCAAGAAGATTAATGTGCAGAAATGGATATGTTTTTGGAAACAAAAAGAAGATAACTAAGTCACAAAGTCAATAATCAAAGAATATTAATTTTGAGAAATAGGTATGCTTTTTGAAGTAAAAGGACGAGTGTGACCTCTGGGGGATGCCATAAAGTCAATAATCTGAGAAGATTAATTTGGAGAAATGTGTATGTTTTTGGAAAAAATGGGTGTGAATTCTGGGTGGATGACTGAATTAATAAGTTAACAATTGAAGAATATTAATGTGGAGAAATTGGTTTTGTTTTTTATTATAAAGGGGAGAGTGTGTCTTCTGGGAAGATGAATGAGTCATGAAGTCAACAATCAATAAAGCGAAGAGTATGCTTCTACAGCTGATGGTAGTTTACCTCCTGTCTTTTGTATTCTGAGTGGATGAGCACTAGAATTATCTGTGCTGGACACATGGCAACCAAACATTTTTCTCATTAAGTAAGGTCATGAGTAAGCTCTGAGATGACATAAATGCATCGACTTCTCCTTCAGCCCACACAGTATCTTGCTTTTACTATTGAAGATGTTATTACAATAAAGCAGATGATTTTTTTCTGAGTGCAACCGTCCACGTTTACTGCATTTATCTACCTGCACAATTCAACAATCTGGTCTAGCACTTGTTTCTAGTGAGTAGTGTGGAGGATTGTTCATGGCAAGCTTCCCTTGAGCAGCGGCTTTACTATGTTCTCTCATTGAAATCTTGAGCCTTAGTGATTGCTTTTGATTGGTCACAGAAATTCAAACTTTTGATAGCCCAGAAAAAATGAAGGCCATAGAAAGGATTGCTCTATCTTTTATACAGCACTATTGTTTTTTGTTTAACCACTTCAGTACCGGGCTCTTTTACCCCCTTCCTGTCCAATTTTCAGGTTTCAGTGTTCTCACATTTTGAATGACAATTGTGCGGTCACGCAACACTGTACCTAAACTAAAATGTTATCATTTTGTTCATTGGAGATTGTAGCCGTCAAGGTGGTCAAGTTGATTGTAGCTGTATTAATGCACTTGTGAAAGAAACAATTGAGTACTTTTTCTATTTGCACTAACATAACATTTTTCTTCAAGGTCCAAGCAGCACTACTTCAAAATTTTTTAGCAGAATATTAAAAGAAACAATCTGTGAGGGGAAAAAACACACAAACAAATGTATACAGCACTGCGTATAAAACTAGGATTCGACTAGAGCAGTGGTTCTCAACCTGTGGGTCACGACCCCTTTGGGGGTCGAGCGACCCTTTCACAGGGGTCACCTAAGACCATCGGAAAACACATATATTATACTGTGTAGAAAGCAGCTGCTGTGTTGAAAGCAGCTACTGTGTTGAAAGCAGCTACTGTGTTGAAAGCAGCTACTCTGTTGAAAGCAGCTACTCTGTTGAAAGCAGCTACTGTGTTGAAAGCAGCTACTATGTAGAAAGCAGCTACTGTGTTGAAAGCAGCTACTGTGTTGAAAGCAGCTACTGTGTAGAAAGCAGCTACTGTGTTGAAAGCAGCAGTATTGGAGGTAAAACGACACTTCATAAATTATAATTACTGGGTAAATAATTATAGGGTTGGGGGTCACCACAACATGAGGAACTGTATTAAAGGGTCGCGGCATTAGGAAGGTTGAGAACCACTGGACTAGAGATAAGACAGAGCAAAAGCAAAGACTGGGGAGGGTTAGGGATGACAGTAACAGAAGGGGTCGTAAAAGTGTTGAATAATGAGTGAGAAAACCCATGTCTAAATTTAGGCTGTTATCTTTTGTATCAAATAGAGATATCATTTTTAGTGCAAAAGTCTTTCTTTCCTGAAGTTTTGAAATTCCCTTTAAAAACAAAGATATTGAGGTCTTCCATAGTGTGGTCCAGTTGTGTGAAATAATGTCCCACAGGTGTGCAGAACTCATCTTCTTAATGTTCCTTGATAGCATGTCTGTGCAAATTCATTCTTACTCTCAACTTCTGTCCTGTTTCGCCAACATAAGATCCTTTGCTGCATTTTTTGCACTGGATAAGGTACACATTACTGGAGGTGCAGCTGTATGATCCTTTGATACTGAAGGTCCCTTTTGAGTGTGTGACACTTTTTGATGGATTAATTTGGTTGCACAGTTTGCCACTTTTTTTATTGCAGGCTTTGCTTCCATTATTTGTGACATCATAATCAGAAGGAAGTTTCCTACTGATTAGTTTATGTCTGACGTTATGATGGGTTGTAAATCTTTGATTATTTTTCTTATCCCTTCTATTGCTGGGTTGTATGTGGTTATTAGAGGTACACGGTTGTTTGTTTTTTTCTCTTTGTACTGTAGTAATTTTCTCTTCAGGTTTTCAATGCTGTGTTTATGCTGGTGATGATAGTTTTGTCTTTGTAACCTTTTTTATATAAGGAGTCTGCTAGTGTCCCGAGATGTTTATCTCTGTCTTCCGGGTCTGAACATATTCAGTGGTATCTAATGGCCTGACTGTGTATGATGGCCCTTTTAGTGTGTTGGGGGTGGAAGCTAGAACTGTGGAGGCAGTTGCATCTGTCAGTGGGTTTCCTGTATATTGAGGTGTGAAGCGTATCATCCCTGATGTATACTGTGGTGTCTAGGAAGTTGACGTGTGTTTGAGTATTCCATTTTTAGTTTAATTGATGAGTGAAAAGTGTTGATCAATGAGTAAAAGTGTTTTAGATTTTCTTCACCTTCTGTCCATATGATGAAAATATCATCAATATAGCGATAGTATCTGTATGGTTTTTGTTCCATGCTGTTCAGGAATTTTTCCTCCAGGTCAGCCATAAATACATTTGCATATGGGGTGCCATTTTACTTCCTATAGCAGTACCCATGCATTGAAGACAGATGTCATTATTGAAAGCGAAGCAGTTTTGTGCAAACATGAAATCAATGAGCTGTGTATCGTCCTCAGCGGTGTATTTGTGGTTTGGTGAGAATGATAAGAATCTGTGACATACAGCTAATCCATCCTTGTGTGCTATACAGGGATTCTACATCCATAGTGACTAGAAGTATATTTGGTAGTAATTGCTGTATGTTGTTAATCTTGTTCAGAAAATCAGTTGTGTCTTGCAGGAAACTAACAGTATTCATGACTAGTGGTTTTATAATTTTTTCTACAAGGCCTGAGGTTTGTTCGTTAAGTATGTTAATACCTGTTATGATGGCTCTGCCTGGATTTGCTGGCTTGTGGATTTTGGGCAACATGCAGACGTCCCCGATTTCTGGATTATCCGGAACCAATATGTGACAAACGCGGTGCCCGACCCCTGCCCTTTTCACCAACTCATGACAAAGGACCAGCCAATCTCAAACCACGCTGTCACTTGCGTAACAATGCCACCCTCAGCTGCACCCTGCACAGAGATTTTCCAGCTCGCTGGACCAATCTATGTGCCAGCAGCCTGAGAGCGATTGTCACTGGGTTAGTTAATTAAGCAATTAATTCTTTAAACTGCCACCACCGCCTTTTTACAGAGAAGGAGGAAACTCACAAATCTTAGTAATAACACTATGATTTTAGCATAAACGTCTGCAACACACACTATCACCACAGACAGGGATATTCAGAGGATTATTATCAGCGGCACTCTTCAAGAGACAGGGATTCTTTAGTTTATTAAAAGCAATTACAGCCTTAGAGATAGTTTTAACACTTTTCTGAATAGAATTTTTATTAATGAAAAGGGAAAATGGTGCAAAATAAAATAGTTGCAGAAAAGGATGGTACAAAGACATAGAGAACAATACCGCAACAGAGAAAAAAACAGAGGTGAAAATCAACAGTTGATTAAACTTCAACATTAAAGTATATGGAAACCCTAACAGTAAACTTTGCAGGTCTGTTAAAAATATTATTGAAAATGTTTTGTTATATCTGTTTAATAGCTGAAAAAAAAATTGTTGATCTTGCTGAACTCTTGAGCTGATGACTTCCTGTGGTTGTGCTGCACTGTTATCAGTAGACAGTGCCCCCAGCAGACACAGTAGACACAGTAGACAGTGCCCCCAGCAGACACAGTAGACACAGTAGACAGTGCCCCCAGCAGACACAGTAGACACAGTAGACAGTGCTGCCAGCTCACAGTAGACACAGTAGACAGTGCTCCCAGCTCACTCCGTGGACTGCAGTACACTTCCTCCCCTTGTTAAGAAAAAGAGTAGAGGTAGTCCTGGTGGATGGTCTTGTATACCTTGTATCCGTAGCTTCTGTAGGAAGCCTCTCGAAGGATAGTTAATATCTGGGTTTGCAGTTTTCCATTGCCTGCATTTTTCCTGGGCTATGAAAAGTGTGCATTTCTGTGACCCTTCCAAGATAATCACTGAGACTCGAGACGTCTGTGAGAGAAAAATTTGGTTGTCATATGCTCAGCACAGATAATTCTAGTTGCTCATCCACTCAGAATACAAAAAACAGGACATAATCTACCATCAGCTGTAGAAACACACTCTTCTCAGAGTTCACACTCTTCCTTTAATTTCCAAAATATACCCATTCCTGTAAATTAATCTGTGATTGTTGACTTCATGACTCAGTCATCTTCCCAGAAGTCACACTCTTCCCTTTATTTTTTTTTTTTCATTATTATTATTTTTTTTTGTTCCATAAAAGTTTATTGAGAAGTGACAACATGTTACAGGAAAAATGTACACAAAGCATCAATCAGGTGATAGACATAGCTTAAAACAAAATACAGGAAGAAACAAGGTAGAGTGCAGCACTGTGGATAACATGAGCACGTCAGGTCAAGACAAAGATAGGCCTGTAATACTCAAGTGTCACTATAATGTGATATTGAGGGTAATAGCAGCATACATCCATCAACTACGTATTGGCGTGCTAATCTGTGCAGGGAGGAAGATAACACTCGGAACCTACACCCAAGTCAGTACGCTTTCGTGAAACGAAGAGAAAATCGTGGTGTAAGTATAGATATTGTAAATACTGCTGACGAACCTAGACAAGATAAACTATCCGCATATCAGTTATTCCTGAATGCAACAATGATGAAACCTGATAGATGACTAGAAGCCTGTCAAGGAGAGAAGAAAAGACAATAGAAGAAAGAAAAGGGAGAAGAAAAAGAAAAGGATGGGAGTCAGAATAGAGAAAGAAAGAAAAAAAAAAGGGGGGAGAGAGGGGAGCGAGAGGCAAAAGGGAAACAGTGATAAGGGGTAGGAATAGGAGGCAGGAGCTGTGAAGTTTGTGTCAACATTCATATTGTAAGTCATAAATGAATGTGTCTAAAAACTAGATTATCATCAACGTTAAGCAGGCAGATATAAATTACCTAAAAAGGGTCATTACCATCTAGACCATGAAAGGAAGAGGGGTATAACCAGAAGTAGGGCTGAGTTCAATCAGGTGTCATGATCCATGAGGGATCTGTATATAGGGGTGGTTACAAAGTGGGTCCAGCAGGCCCAAACATGTGAGTATTACTCTTCCCTTTATTTGCAAAAACATACCCATTTCTCCAAATGAATCTTCTCCAATTGTTGGCTTGTTGAATCAGTCATATATCAAGAAGTTAAACTCTTCCTTTAATTTTTGAAAAAATACCCCTTTCTCCAAATCAATCTTTTCTGATTGTTGACTGCATGACTCATTCATTTTCCCAGACATCACACTCTTCCCATTTCTCCAAATTAATCTTATTCACTTGTTAACTTTTTGACTCAGTCATCCACCCGGAATTCACACTCTTTCCTTTATGTCCAAAAACGTGCATTTCTCCAAATAAATCTTCTCTGTTTACTGCATGAATCATTCATTTGTCCAGACAGCACACTCTTCCCATTTCTCCAAATGAATCTTCTTCAATTGTTAACTTTTTGGCTCAGTCATCCACCCAGAATTCACACTCTTTCCTTTATGTCCAAAAACGTGCATTTCTCCAAATAAATCTCCGATTGTTGACTCTATGACATCCCACCAGAAGTCACACTCATCCCTTTACTACAAAAAGCATACCTATTTCTCCAAATTAATCTTCTGCACACAAAGTAAATGTAAATCATTCGTGGTTATTGGGGAATATATTTTAATGACAGTTTTTGTGCCTGCAGTTCACCTTATAGAGGCAGATTGCCCCTGCCATGGGGGTGACACCATGGTAAGAGGACATGCACATCTGTGGAACAAGAACATCAGGCTTTAAATGGAATTTCGTACTATTTCTTTACCTGAAGGCTATTTGCAAACTGTCCACCATAAACTCAGCAAAGTGGAATGTAAAATGTGAAGTGAAACACAATATAGTACTTTGATTTCACAGGCACCCTGGCCCACATTATCAGCCAGCAATATGAGAGCTTTAAAGAATTTGTACTGGAAAACAATTGTGACTGTCACAAAAGAAGAGACAAATGTGAACCCTGCTAATGTGAGATTAATGGATTTATTTAACACTGTAGTATTGAACTGAACTGCAATCACTGAAATGAATGTTGTCACATGTATTTAAAGATTGCTTAGAGGGCATCATTCCCGGCACTCTGTGATCACCTGAATTTACTAATTTTTCAATTTTCCTTAGAACTCGGAGCTGTCAAAATCAACACAGCTCCTAGAGAACTAACTGAGATGCACTAACTAACTAACTAACTAACTAACTAAATGCACGCTAAGGTTAGCTTGGTATTTCTTTACAAGTATATAAGAACCTCCAGCTTTGTTTAAATAAAAAACAATCCCTCTCAGGTTAACCATGCACACTGAAATGACTTAGCAAACCTTGCTACATGTGTCTACCTCCTGCTCTGTGGATATTAAATGTTGGACATGGTAGTATAGCTGCTGGAACCTTTCAAAATGAGGGCTACATGGAAGGCTCTGCTTTACTAAACCTCAGTCACAATGTTGTATAAAATGTTGAAGCCCATACATATCTTATGTGTTGCCACTACTTATGAAAGTATCAGTAGAAACTATCAGTAGAAATCAGTAGAAACATTTGTACTTTTTGATTCACCTGAGTATTTGTATGTAGATCTGTCTGTCTTCATAGAATTGTGCAATGAAAACCTGAAAAAGGCTCTAACCATTACCTGCTTTAGTAAATATAAAAAATAAAAAAGGATAGCCTCAACTCGGGTTTTAAAAAGACAATATTACTTAGCCCTGAATGGGCAGAGTGCCATTATCTGCAGATAGCCCACACCCAGTCATGTATACCTACCCAGCCATAGTCCGTTGTCATCTCCCCTCTAAGCTCAGTGTCAATGAATGTCAGAGCATAGATTGAGGGATATCACGGCATAACCCTCCCCACCAATGTGACAATGTGTGGGAATAGTGATTAGCCACTCAGGCCCAAACTCCTTTTTTCTATCTTTTCCAGTTGCCTTTCTTCCCAGCAGTGGCATTTTGGCAGAAAAAAAAACACCTGACACTTAATAATTTATTTTGGTCATTGAAATTAATTAATGCTCAAGCACTAAATGCGCCTAGACACATTTTGTTCTGCCAAAACGCCGCTGCTCCTGGATGCACTGGTGGTGGGGTTTTTTTGTGCTTATAAACTCCTCTAAAAGTCTATGTGTGTATGGACACATAGGTTAACATGCGGGGATGTTTAGAGGCAGGAAAACAAATGCCAGACGCCCAAGAAGCAGCATCCAGTATGCATGAGGCCAAAAATTTAGCAAGTGAGAACCAGCTAAAATATGATATACAAACTTATTTCACCCGTTACACACTATAACCAGGTGCTCTGCCAGCTAGCTGTGTTCCACTCTATTTCACCAACCCCCCCCCTCCATCCAACCACTGTGTTGCTAGCACAGAGTGAGCTGTGAGCTTCTGTGCCAGCTCTTTTCCCTTCCTCGCCACTCTGCTGGGGATCTGAGCCGCTGTGTGTTAATCTGTTCCTTCTCCTCCTCTCTCCGGAAAAATACAGGCAGCTCTGTAGAGGAATGCAGGAAGGCTGCAAACATCATTACCAAGGATTCCCTGCAAATGGAGGAGCGGAGAGTGAGTTTTTTCCAGGCAATTGCCTGGAGGTCTGGGCAGTGTAGTGCGGACTCGTAGCTGTGGTGTCTCTGCATGATACCAGGGAGACTGAAATTGTGTGGTGACTGGGAAGCCATTGCTGTGTTCTATATGCCCAGAGAGCCGGTGAACTGAGCCACTAAAATATTGTTTCCTGTGCTGGGACTAGAGCTGGATGGACTTGTTACCATTTGTGTCTACTGTAAAAGAGTATCGGTGACAGCCTCAGCATGGGACTGAGCTTTGTTAGGACCTGATTGTGAGGGCTGAGCCACTGGGGGACTTGATTCCTTAGGCCAACGAATCACCAAGTGTTCTAGACCAGACTTGTTGTGTACCAAGGGTGGTGAACGGAATCAAATGTGCTTATCCCATTACTGTCGCAGTTTAATGCCACTAGAGATTGGCCATTACTTAGCAGCCCTATAGTCATTTACTGCATACAGTTTTAAAGAGGCAGTAAAACAAGCTCTGTACCATACAGATGGGCCTCAACATTAGCCAGGTACTTTACAGCTGTCCTCAGGGGTACCCCTATCAGAATTGTGTACAAACACCAACTTTTTGGGGTGAATGCGTAGAGTGCACTCAGGGACACCTTTGAATAGTTATTGCTGAGAGTTACAGTTAGACTTTTCTTTGTGCCATTGGTTTAGCCTTACTGTGGTTTAAGTCAATTGCCATATTTGAGGCTAGTATTCTCGATGGTTATTCTAACACATTCTAACGTATTTTCCGACCTGTGTATTGATTTGTGTATTGTGTTTAAATCATTTGTATTTAAATCACTTTATCTACCATCTAGATGTCTATGGTCTATTTCCTAGATGCTAATATAGTGAGGTAGTATATTAACCCTTAAGTCACACAAGTATATGCAGGCTATATATACACCCAGGTATGTCAGCGGGGATGGACAGAACAAATAACCCATCATACCAAGCAGCTCCTGTGGGCTTAGCCCTGCAAAAACCATACAAATGCAGTTGATCCTTTACTCCCAGTTAGTAATACAAAGGATACTGCCTAGATCTTTCGAGTTGTTTAAACAACCTTACATCACTCATGGATTATTGTTGGAAAATGGTACTGTATTTCTGTCATCTGAGGATTGAACACCAGTCAACTCTCAGTTTCTCCCCTTGTCACCAGCAGCTCCACAAGCCAGTTTGTGATCCAGGCACCAATTCCTCTCTGAGGAGCACATCATAACTTCCTCACACCATGCTTTCAGAACAAGGATTTACAATCATTTTAAAGTATGTTTCAGTATGTTTGCCATCATGCCTTATTGCATACAGTCTTCCTTAAGCAAAACGTCAGATTCAGTTTTTTTTTTCTTCACCTAGGTGTCCTGGTGACCATTTATGCTTAGGCTGTTAGGTTTATATTGCTGTCTACATTCTCATTGGGAAGATCCACCCTCTCTAACTCTGTATCTGTCCTGGTGACCACAGTCAACTGGACTGAATGTGATGAGAAAAATAAGAATTTGTAATTACTGTAAACTTTTTTTTTTTTAGTCCATTGATATTCAGAAATAGTTGCATTATACTGTTACCTACATGTTGGGATACTGGCAAAAATCTTAAGCCAGAAGGGTGAACAAAAGACACCAGCACAAGGGTAGGCAGGGATGAAGACATATCACAACCATGACTGGTGCACAAGACACCAGAAGAACATAAGGATAAGCAGGGACGCTTAACACATGTAGGTGTCTTCTGGAACTGACAGAGGAAACTGTAAACCTGCCTAACCTTGATCCAGAAATAAATATTATCTCAAATCCATCAAAGCATGCTCAGCCAAGGAGTGAGGGACAGGAATCCTAGTCATACTGCAAGAATGGTTACCTGATTACGAACAATAGCAAACAAGGAATGTGGAATAATGTCCTCAATAGGCTGTGCATTAACTACCAATCCAGTGTGTTCTGCCTGCTGACCATTCACAGGAGCACATTGCCATACAGTGATGGATACTTCCTGCCATACAGTAGATGAGAAGTGTGAGGATTTAAAATAAGTTTGCCCAACGGCAAGCTGCAGCTACCAATGCTAACAATACAAGAAGCCTTCTATGGCTGAAGCTTGTAGGTTTTAGCCCCCCTTTTTAGGGAAGGGAAGAGCAGAAACTGATCCCTCAGTAGAGGGGACAAAGTTAGGGGTATCGAGCATCCTGAGAGGTTCAACAGCACCTGGGGTAAGGAGCTCTCCTGAAAGTAAAAGTGTAAGTCCATGCTGAGTACAGCTCCTGAAGACACATTTCTACAAGGGTAGGAAGGAACAAGGGTCCCAGTATATGAAAAACCCAGGAAAACACACTGCTGAATACAGTAACAGAAAAGTGGTGAGGGACAGCTGAAGGAGATACTAGACATAAAGAGGGAATAAAAGAATGTTGCAAGAATAATGCTTACACCACTCTTCTAAACTTGGAAGAATGGAGCAGGTGTAAGCCCCTTTGTTACTTAGGACTGATCTGCTCTTTGTTCTATTCTGGTTCTGTGACAGAAACAAAGCAAACATGCTTTTAAGTACTCAGTTTTCTAAAACTGTTGAATGCCCTTTGTAAATTAATCACAAAACCCATGCCAGTTTCAATCTCACTCTGACCTAATACAGGTCTAACTGCTTAGTTAATGCGGTGCATGTCACTCCAGACAGTTTCCTGCACTGGAATTGTAGTTAATTCCCCGAAAGGTATTAGCCCTTGAGGTTCTGGGGTTGATCAGGGCACTAAAAAGCCAAAGACAATCAAACCAAGGACCCATCTGGATGTGCAAACAGCCCCCTACTTGAGGAAACCACTGATCAGCAGTTGATCCCTCAGCCTTAACCACAATAAACTGGAGGTGCTGCCTCAGCCCAACTGGCCTTGTTATATAAGTGAGTTTTACACTTGAGTGCCATGGATTTGGACCTGGAAACTGCTCAGTGGCTAAAATAGTACATTAAGCTCTGGAAATGCAACATTGCAATCCCATGGCTCTGCACCCAGAAAAAGCTTCATGGCCAGCTAACACAGCACACCAAGGTCTGCAATGTTACACAATGTGAATCCAAGTGCCGTTATGTCACATTCCAGGCTATCCCCACATGCCAAGTCCATGTGACGGGTGGAGACATAGTTTAATTTTTGTATAGGTATTTGCATAATGTTTTATTATTATGTGGTTTCAATAAAGCTGAAGTTTCAGTTAGACTACCTGGGTCACTCAGTAGTACCTTCTTTCTTTATGGAGGGTCTTTCCTATAAACATTATTCAGAGGAGCTGCCGATCCAGATAGCTGCTGTGTAGAAACCAGCTCAAAGAGCTGTGTAGCAAGGAGACTTGATCAAAGTCATCAAGATATAAAAAAAAAAAAGTGGTGTAGCAAGAATCTTGATTGATGTCACCAAGAAAACAAATACCACAAAGTTAGCAGGCTTGCATTAGACTATTTTTTAGCAGAGCTGAAGAAAAGGCCTCCAACCTCCTCTGATGCTAGCAAAAAACAAAGACATGCTGGGTAAAAGAGAGGTTATATGGGGATTGGGTTATCACTTTTCTGTTTGCCAGTGTCCTAACCTCCTACAGCTGGCAGTATAACTGTCCCTCAATGAACAATGAAGAAATCCAAAATATTGAATTATCACCAGAACAGTAAAAGAGATGGGATGAGACCTGTAAATACCTTCACTTCTAAGAAGATCGATCCGGTTGAAAGGTGTTTTGTTTCCTTTAGTCCTCTCTAATTATAACCTTATTAATTACACTATCTTGTTGGGTCCCAAACCCTACTTCATAGAAGTTATGGTTTCCATATACAGCACTGACGGTGGCCAAAAAAACCTGAAAGAGGAGTAGATTGAAATAAAAAGCTCTATAATATAAGGTTGTGTTTGCACTATACCCCAGTGGTTCTACTGTAGTTATGCATTTGACCATTAGATTGTAAAGGAATAATTTGCATGACTTTACCCACTTTCCCAAAGTGAGCAATGATCCTCTTATTTTCAGACTGTTTGATAGTAATTATTACCTTCTGTACCAAAGGGTGTCTACTGTACTATCATTGTTAATGAAATTCGAAGACCTCCTCTCTCTTTAGATTGTAAGCTCCACGAACAGGGTCCTCCTATTCCAGCTGTATCGAGGTGCATTGTAATCGTACTGTTTCCCTTTATATTGTAAAGCACTGTGGAAACTGTTGGCACTATATAAATCCTGCATAATAGTAAATATAATAGAAAATAATAATAATATAATAATCCCTGAGTCTGAAAATTGCCCTTTTGGAACTGTGATTGATCTCCCTTCACCCCTTGCTTTAATGACAAAAGTATTTTTCTCTCATTTGTCCTCATAAGCAAAAATCCTAAAAAAGAATGTTATAGAAAAACAATACTCACGTGGTTTAACTAAAAAAAATTTATTAACAATGTAAAATGTAGGGTATTTTACAATCAGAGCTAAGTTTGGCATGCCCTATCATTTATAACACTATGTGCAGACACCATGCTTTAACGTTCTATAGTAACAATATATGATAAGTTGTTCTTACTAGGATATGAGGTTATACTGGAGGAAGGAAGGAGGGGATTGAATACACTACCTTCATATATATGTGTAACATTTTCAAAATTGTGAAAATCACACCATTCGAATGGGAGGAAAATACTGATGATCGTCATCAAGCTTACAGTAATATTTACAAGCCAGATACCTAGTTTTCATCCTCGAGTTAACAGATTAGAAACGTGGCTGAAGTCTTGGACAAAATCCTGATGCATTGTGGAAGACTAATTATGATTAAGACAAAAAAAAATACAAATCAAAGTACAGTTATTGGCCTTTGATAACATCAACAATAATAACTGCTGTCAC
This sequence comes from Staurois parvus, assembly GCF_062004578.1. Classification (NCBI taxonomy): domain Eukaryota; kingdom Metazoa; phylum Chordata; class Amphibia; order Anura; family Ranidae; genus Staurois; species Staurois parvus. The sequence goes on along the minus strand of NW_028318510.1, from coordinate 1,991,870 downwards.
CATCTCCATACTGAATCTTCATTGTGATGCTGATGGGATGGTTTCCCTATAGCACAATACTAGGACATCAAAGCAGTTTGCATATTTTATGCTTGAGAACTTTTAGTGTTCATAAAGTCTGTTTGGAAATGTTCCACCCAGTCACTGACAGTTTTTGGACCAGTTCATAGGTCAAACAATGTTATTTGCTTCCAGGACCATAGCAGAAGTTCTGAAAAAGGCAGTTTAGGCAACACTGAATACATAATGGGTCAACCAACCTCAATACGATATATGACAGCAAAGGTCAAATTATAACGTATTTGTGGAAAGAATGGCTTTTCTTTATTATTTTTTAACTGCTGATGAGGCAACACAATCCAAAGAATCTTCTCTTTCTTCTTCTGACAAGTGGATATGGTGTTAAGTTGAGGAGGCTACTGTCGTCTGCAATTAAACATCAATATATGTATTAATCATCACAGTAAACACACTAGATGATGTTAGAGTATAATTCTTTTTTTTAAACAGTAGCTTTACAAGATAGATAAATCTTCCCTCTGGTCCCTTTGGTTCCCTCTGGTCTGTTCGACATCATTGCAGGATCCCACCAGCTGACATTTCTATTGTAACGCATGTGCAGAGTAGGAGTCATTTAATTGGTCTATGGTTGCAAAGCGCTCTGTATGTTGCATGGCAATCCTGGGATTGTTCTGCAGTGTCTGTGTCCTATAGGACCTAGGACACTGCAGAGTGGCAGTGGGTTACTGAAACACTCTCTCAGCACTGTCATTATGCCTGGATTTTTGGGCAGGAGATCATTCAAGCATCAACATACAATGCCAGACTCAGCAAAGAGGCAGCATTGTAAGAGCAAGTGACTGGTAGGTAAAAACTGAACACCAAGGCTTATTCTTGCTTCCACTGACAGCAACGATATGAGTTACTCCACTTGACATTAACAATACGAAGCTTATTTTATCTTACAGACAACGATGGGCTTTTTTTCCTCCCATTGGCACCAATGATTGGCTTAATTTCTTTTTACTGACATCAATGATGGGGTTCATTTTCATCCCACTGACACCAAAGATGAAGCTTTTTTTTATCGCGCTAACAACAATGGTGCTTATTTTAGCCCACCAACACCAATGATAGAGCTTATTTTTATCACTACTGACCCCAAGGATAGGGTTTAATTTTACTCCCAATGATACAACAATGGGACCTATTTTATTCACAACTACAGCAATGATGGGACTAGTTTTACTCTCACTCTTCTCTTCGGTTTCCCTCCAGGCCTGATTTTGATAAACACAAAGCATAGGATGACAAGTACAACACTATAAGCCATGCACCAAGCCAAACCCCACCAATGTTATTGGCCATGCCCCTGTGTGGCCGGCATGTCGTGAGCCACATTTTCCTTCTCAGACCCTTCAAGGTGTCTCTCCTATTGTCAGTTGTTGGCAATTATGTCAGTCCCAGTGTTTTAATAAGAGAAAAACTGCTGGAACAGCAGTGAGTTAATCATTGCGCAAGAAGGACATTTGCAGGGTTAAACCTGTACCAACAGTGTACAGAAAGCCCCCTACTTAAGGCAGCTATGTTTAAAATTGTTGCCAGTTTAAAAAAAGTTGGTTAAAGGGGTAAAATAAAAATATATTATTATTATTATTTTTTTACTAAACTGCAAAAAGTCTGGTGTAGCAATTACGTTATATATGTTATATCAATCTTTTCAACAAAATGAGCATTTCTAGCTTGTAATATCTTTTCTTGTACAGTCATTCTTTACTTCTATAACCGTTGGAATATATATTTTTTAAACCTGTAATTATTCTTTCTGTGATCTTTGTTGGAGATAAGCAAACTTCTTTGAGTCCAATATGCCCTATCCTCTGCCCCAATACTCTTTGCTAGATTCAAGCCTATATTAAAACATAAAGCTCATAACTAGATATTCAGTCATTGCTTTGGAGGGTATCCATTCATAAAAACAGAAAGAGGGCTGGTAAGTACTGTAAGTGTCTTCCTGCTTTACTGAAGCCATGCTGACATTTAATGAAGCCAAGCCAGAAATTTCCATAACAATGCCTAGCAGCACTGGGTTGAGGAAAAGTTCACCTTTACAGAAAAAAATAACAAATTCACATATTTTGCAGAAAAGAATGTGCATTTATTTATTACTTTTCCCTGCAGAAGCCTGGAAAGCATTGATCGGTAAATCATGGGTTCAATGTGGGCTCCTGCAAACATATCCTCCTGCTTTAAGCCCATACCTCTGTACGGCTTTGTGGTCTATGAGAAAGTTCATCAGCACCTCTGCAGTCTATTGAAACTACAAGTCTGTCTGCCACAGAGGCAGATGGTACTTGCAGTTTATTCATTCACAAGAATCTGTGAATGAATGCTTTCAAAAAGTTATAGCAGAACTGGGAAGAGGATCTCTTTCCCACTATCATAAATAGAGGAGGATCAGAGGGAGAAGGGGCAGGAGCTGGACGATGTTACATGTGCCATCCTTAATACAGGTGGAATATATAAGATGTTCCAATGTTGTACTGAGCCTTTAAGAGGATAAGACTAAGCACAGATGACCCTCATCAATACAGCTGAAGGGTACTCTACTGGCGTCTGAAGAGGAGGTGTCGGAATTTGCGGATTATTTGCATTGTTCCATGTATGCCCTGGTTAGCTGCTTACCCATTAATTCAAAAAATGTACTAAAAATAAAATAAAAGACACATTTATTTTTTTCTTTTAAACAATGCTTAAAATAAGCCTTAGTGGTCTTGACTGTGCTTGGTACAGTGTTAAGAGTGAAGGAACAAAATCTATACTCTGCAGGTTCAACTACAAAACACCAGATAAGGGAACTGTAGGGAATTCCAAAGTACAGATTGGTTAATTGCTTCATTCAAAAAATAAATAAAAAAGAACTTTGTAATCAATGGTGCTGCAGCCTGCTATCTTGGGGGCCAGATGTCATTCCGTTTAGCATTTTTATTTAAAAAAATATAAGTACAAAAGGATCAGTTGTGGCAGGTAGACTGATATTTGGAGATATTCAATGCAAATCTCTCTAGGTCAGATTTCAAGCCATTAATTGGTTTGCTCAGTCCATGGTACTCCTTATCTGATCATTTTTTTTGGTCCTGAACATAATAAAGAAAACATACACAAAACTATATACATTCCGTTTCTGAACAGTCTTAATGGGACTGCTGCTGTTATGAAGACATAAAATAATATATGTCAAAGGCTAATACCTTTTATGTATATCGCCATTCCCTTACCTAAAAGGACTTATATAACTATATGAAAGCAGACCGGGGATTATGAGTGACAGAGCATGCTGGGAATCACCACTTTCTCTGCAGCTGGGTGCCAGCAAATGAAGCCACCCTGCTTATACCATAAAAAAGACTTTCATCCACTGGTACAAAAACCCTTTTCATGATACTGAATGAGGACAGCTGGCTTTGCTGTCCTTTTATAGTGGCCTACCACTTAATGGCCCCTTGTAGGGCAATTTTCTATTGATTTTTCTATTGCACAGATTATTAGTGAAACCACAGTTCAGCCATTACTTGCTCCATGTGCTGTTAGAACAAGGTATAATGAAATCCCATTTAGGAGTAATTCACTTAGCCTGCAGTTGGGGATGATGAACTATCGCTGTACTGTGATTGAGTACATGATGATGCAGTTTTTTTCAGCATTAAGAGATTCTGGAACCTCAGGTGGCTAAGTGATATAATAAGATAGAAGTTTTATCCTTCATTTATATAGTGCACCCACAGAAAATGCAACAAATGCAGGAGTCACAAATAAACTTCATGAAAACTATGTCTTTGGTGGCATTTGGATCCAGGGCCCTAGCAATGCAAGAGTTCTAAACATAGTAAAGGCTGAATTGCACATTCCCAGGTTTATTGTGGCAGCACAGCCTTTCATGGCTGAATTACATGTGTGTCTGTATTATTGTCAATTCATTGTAAAAACAGTTGGGTTAACATCCAGTCTACATAAAACACATTTTTACTAGATGATGAGTTACATCATCCACTGCCTTCTTTTATATTTCTGGACTGAATAATCTACCTCGTTTATGTTGACCTTGGGGCTAGGAAAAAAGTTATCTTTGCAATGGGTCCCCTCTGCACTGCAAGGATTAAATGCTTGTTTTGTCTAGTTGAAATACTTACCTTATTCCTTTGTCCCCTGGCAGCAGGCACTCTTCTCTGCTGGGATGAGGGTGGCCCCAAACACCCGTACGTACAAAGCAGGACCAGTGGTTCTGCACTACACTCCCTGGCCACTTTATGAGGTACACCTGTTCAGCTGCTTGGTAACACAAATTGCGAATCAGCCAATCACATGGCAGCAAATCAATGCATTTAGGCATGTATATGTGGTGAAGATGACTTGTTGAAGTTAAAACCAAGCATCAGAATGGGGAAGAAAGGGGATTTAAGTGACTTTGAACATGGCATGATTGTTGGTACCAGATGGGCTGGTCTAAGCATTTAAAAAACTGCTGATCTACTGGGATTTTCATGTACAACCATCTCTAGTTTTTACAGAGAATGGCCCGAAAAATGAGAAAATATCCAGTGAATGGCAGTTGTCTGGATGAAAATGCCTTGTTGATGACAGAGGTCAAAGGAGAATGGGCAGACTGGTTATGCCAAATTCTGACCCTACCATCTGAATTTTGCAGCAAACAACATGAAAGCATGGAACTCCTGCCTTGTATCAACGTTTCAGGCTGGTGTTGGTGTAATGGTGTGGGGGATATTTTCCTGACTCTAGCAAGGTGTACCCAATAAAGTGGCCGGAGAGTGTATACATAATAAGGGAGTGCAGTGACCAGTCTAGCTCCAAAGGGGAACGGTGTCAGGAAAGAAGCCTTATAAAGAGGGGGAAGTCTTCAGGAGCAAGGAATTTATTAAAGTTGAACTACAGGCAAAAAAACCTTTTATTTAAATATATTCGGCAAAAACCACAAATAAACGTCAGTTTTTGTGCACTAAATGTCTTTACAAATCTAGATATAACCTTCTGAAAGCAGATGCTAACGTCATCACTGTGCTGTACATGGCCTGTGCAGAAAGCAGAGCTATGGGAGGGTTCTATCAGGCTCCATCCCCTACAGGCTGCCAGCAGTAAACTATAGGAGGGGGTGGAGACAAGACCAGTCACCTTGTACAAGGATAGAGAGCAGAAGTGACTGGTCTTTATTACAGGAAGCTCCTGTACAGAGACAGGAGGGTTAATTTACTTAAACTGGAAAGTGCAAAATCTGGTGCAGCTCTGCATGGAAACCAATCAACTTCCAGGTTTTATTGTCAAAGCTTAATTGAATAAGCTGAAGTTAGAAGCTGATTGGCTACCATGCACAGCTGTACCTGATTTTACAGTCTTCAGTTTTAGTAAATCAACCCCAATGTTTCACACTGGATTACTGCACAGATCTGGAAGAAAGACAAATCACACTATGATGCAAGTAAGAATGCCTCTTGTATTTAGACAATATTTGTTTATCCTGAAATTCAGCTTTAAATATTTCACCTTATTCCTGCTGTCCAGACAAAATGGAGATTTAATCCTTGCAGTATGAAGAGGGCCCTACTGCAAGGGAAACTTTTTCTCCTGTCCAGAGTTCAGTTTTAATGTTTCTCAAAGACCCCAGACCAACATATTGCACTTAGAGGCTCTTTTCTCCTCCTTTGCTCATTATATTTCCATTGTGAACAGTAGGTTAGGATGGGCACGTACTGCCAATGGACAGACAAATGCCTCATCAGGTACTCTTGATAGTGAGACATGTATTCATCCTGAAATTATATGAATGCTGAAGGGACCCATCACAATCTCTCTTAGATGGATGGATGGATGTATGATGGATGGATGGAGAACGCACACAGTAAAAGCTCTGTGCCCTTTTCTCCAGATTGGCTATCAGGAGCAAGACATTTTGCAGTAGGTTTAAAATTATTTTCAAGCAATAGTAATTACATAGTTACATACATAGTTAGTCTGGCTGAAAAAAGACAAAGGTCCATCCAGTTCAACCATAAAAAAAAAAGTTATAATCCTACACCCACAGTTGATCTAGAGGAAGGCAAAAAAAAGAAAAAAGCATGATGCAATTTGCTCCTGTAGGGGAAAAAATTCCTTCCTGATCCCCCGAGAGGCAATCGAATATTCCCTGGATCAACTTTACCTATAAACGTTGGTATCCAGTTATATTCTGTGTTTCTAGGAAAGAATCCAGGCCTTTTTTAAAGCAATCCACTGAGCTGGATTAGTTCAATTCAGACAAGTACGTGTAGCTGTACCCCATTAGGGGACACTATAGATTAGACAGGTTCTTTCCCAAACAGTGCAGAGGCAGCCAGGCACACAGCAACAGTCATTCTCTCCAGTTCATTGATCAGTCTGGGGGTTGTCTTTTTAAAGTTTATATGCTAGTAGAACTTGGTGGAGGATTTGGGGTGATGTGGGATATTCCAAAATGTCAGGTATTTTTGGCAGAGGACAATTCTCTTGCAGTAGCAATAGCACAAGTGTAAGTAAGCTGGAGCATTCTACGGTTCATGGCTGGGGACCATGAAATAATTTTAGCACAGGTAAAGGCAGACTGGAACAGTCCACAGTTCACAGCGGAGGACCATGCAGTAGCTTGAATACAGTATTGCAGACTGGACCAGTACACAGTTCAGGGCTGGGGACCATGAAGTAGGTTGAGAATAAGTAAAGACACACAGTCTGTCCATAGATGTGGCCTTTGGTAACTTAGTCCAGTATTCAGTCCAAGGGACTCCAGGGGCAAGCAGCTCTCCCCCCTCCCCCTTCCTCAGAGCTCACAGATCCTCCCCCCAGGGGGAAAAGACAAGCTCCTCAGGGCTGTAGGCTATTTAACAGCATCCTAGCCACTATCTGGGCACACCTCCCTAAGTTCCAGCAACTTCTTCTAGAGACAGGGGTAAGCAGTTATACTCTAAACCTGTCAAGCACTGAAAAGTCCAGACCAAACAAGCACTGCTCCTCTGATTACAGAGCAAACCAAAAACTAAATTTAACTAACAGCCTAACTAGGAGGGTGCTCCTTTGTAATGTCCAATGTAGGAGGATATAAATAATAAGAGTCATACCATTTCAATATCTTTGAAAAGCCAAGTTGGCAAGTAACATGCTGCCATCCATATATGGGTGAAGAAAAGTTTGAGCAGACATTGAACTAAAAGTAGATTTCTCAACATAGCAATAAGGTGGACTCATCGCATAATTCAGTTACCCCCTCTCCTATTTCCTAACCAGGAGCACCAGTGCTGGTATAAATGATGCGACCACCATGTGTTCAAATACATATGATCTTTTGAAAATGATTTTAATGCCTCAACTGCTATATTTCTTACATAATGCCCCTGTAGCCCTTCCTTTTCATCTTTTTTTAGGATGATAAACTCCATCTTTCGGCAATTGTTATGAGGGCAGAATACACCTAGGGTTTGCTCAGAACAACTACAATGTCCAAAAACGGATGGGGGAATAGCATTCCCGAATGCCTGGGTTTATTATTTGGCTGCTCAATTGCAGCATATGGGGAGAGGCATGGTTCAATTTGGGAGGACAGAGGGACTACCACTGGACTCTTCCTTATCCCTTATGATTCAGTATACTCAGTCCCCTTCGCTCCCTGAAGGATTAGAGTCCCAATACTTTGCTATATTCAATAAATGTCTTCCTACCTATCGGTTAATGCAGAAAATTTGGGGAAAAGCTAAGCAAATGCAGGCAGCTATACTAACCTTAGTATGACCTGGAATAATCATATATACCCCCAATTGGCAAAACGTACTTATGCCCATAAACAGCGCCCATATGGTATAATGCATTTGAAACATCTTTAGGGACACCTTACAGTCTATGTACCTTTTACAGCAAACTATGCATTTTTATTATATACAACTGCATCACGCACTACAGGCTGAAAACCTACCGTCTGATTTTTCTCTTTACCCTACCTTTATATTTGGCATGTTACAACATAGTACAACCCAGAAAGGCCTTATTTCTAGCTGCCACGCCTCACTACTGTCAATTTACCTGGAAGCGTTTCCGTGCAGGGCCATGGACAGGTGGGAGCAGGGGCGGACTTACCATTTGGAAACTCGGGCACTGCCCGAGAGCCTGGGGTCAGTAGGGGGCCCCATGAGATGCCCCTGGTACCTTTTTCATAGGCTTTTTTGAGTTTGGGCAAGGACACAGGGGCCCCATGATCCCCTATTGCCCGGGGGCCCCATGAGTTGTCAGTCTGCCCCTGGGTGGGAGCCTGATGCTGGGGAACAGTGGGAAATGGCCTTAGAAGCAGTACACGATAGCTCCTTATATATGTCTCTGAGACCCACACAATTGTATATTCTGCTGCAAGTTCATTACACCCCAGTTAAATTGTTTAAGGTGGGACTTTTGTCTGATCCAGTTTGTCCTAAGTGTGGTAGAGATCATGGGGATCTAATACATATGTTGTGGAGATGCCCTAAGCTGCACAGGTATCGGAAATCAGTCCTAACTACTATTATATAGTATAAATAAAGTATTCCAAACTGAGCTTCCCTCTAACCTCAAGCAATGTATATTGGGTATTCTAAAAGGTATAGTTCCAGATGCCTGTATTAGGGAAACTGTTTCTAGGGCCCTATCATAGGCATGTAAAGCCACACTACTCAACTGGAAAAGCGCTTGCTCCCCTTCCCTTAAGGAATGGCTTATGCTTATGGGCAGCCATTCTCATACCTACTCTTTCGGCCCACTGGTGGAAGCCATCGGATTTAACATTGAAGGGCTCAGATTTGCCTCAGGCTATATAGTGCTGGACATTGTAATTGTACTTGTCTACTTTTATATGACCTGATGTACTGGATGATATATATATTATATATACATATATATATAAAATCTAACAAGAGTATATTTTTAAGCCAGTGATCAGTTAGAGGGGGTGGGAGGAAGGCAGGCTAATATTTTCCCAGCGATGGGCTTTAAAGCTCTTTTGCTGCTTGCTAATAATATGTAAATAATTTAGTGTCTACAGTCTGGGCACAGGAGCAGATTAGGAAGCTATAATCTTACCTTGGTTTTTTAATGGCAAAGGCATGGTCTCCCTGAGTTTGCTTAAGAGGTTTTTCATTTCCCTCATGTCTCTGAAAAAAGGAAAACATCTCCTTTAGTTTGGAATTCCATTCACATGCAAGATGAAGATTTTCTTTTCTTTCTTCCTAGAGTTGCCAACATTTTGAAGCCAACCTGCGCATATTCAATGCTTGGTAGTCTACCTTCACCAATGTAGATACTTTTAGCCAGCTGCCAACTGCTTAAACCAGAGAGGGTCAAATTGTTCACTTTAAAAAGAAAAAAAAAATTCCCCCAACCTTCCCTCCATCCCCCTAAAACACACAGCAAACCCCCTTCCCCCACCAGGAGTGTACATACCACCTCCGATGGCTGTGGCCCTCACACTGTGTGCAGCCCAGTCAGTAAAAATCTAGCTGTCCCCATCTACACACTAACATCACCTAGACTTGAATAGGCCACACTCGTAACGCAGGGGTAGCATCCTACTTGAGACTATGGGATGTGCACAGGCGTGGGCAGCCTGCCACTAGATTTCTCTGGTTCTACCTCAAACAGGAGGCCACAGCTGTCAGAGGAAGTAAGTACAAACCTTCTGGAGGCACAGAGTTGCATGTATCAAGAAAGATAGGGAGGAGGCTGGGGGATTTTTTCTAAAAATGAACATTTACTTTGAAGTGATTGTCACGTAATTAACACTAAAATGATTACCTGCAATGAAAACCTATACTTGCCTCTCCCGCTGCCTGTGGTGACCTTCACATTACTACAGAATACAGAAGTGACGTGGGGGTCAGTGGGAATAACCACTGTGCACAACAGGAAACCAGAAGATTGACGCTCCCAGGCGTGCTGGCTTCTGAATAGACTAGCAGTGATTCCTCTTTTTCAGAGGAATGTTTGTCAGTGCGAGCAGCAGGAGAGGTAATTATTTACCTTCTTTGCAGGGAACTATGTTATTACAAATTACATTGTTTTATTTCACTTTAAAGCTCAACTCCAGGAAACCTAAAATGATCCCTTGCAGTTTAACTGTTTGTTTAGTCAAGGATAGTTTTTGCACTTTTACTTACCTGATCCTTTCCTTTGTTCCCCCAGCAGATCGCTCCCTCCTCCATGCTCTGATGGTGGACTGTCCCTCAGCATCATCATGTCCAGTGCAGAACTATGGATCCTGCAATGGGTTAGATGACGTCAGTACATTAGACCACTGGAGCATGAGGCAGAAACCGCTGAAGGGACTGGTCAAGCTGCATGGAGGAGCAGAGTATCAGGTTAGTAGATCTTCTTTTCAGTGTCCCCTTGACCTAAACAAGCAATTAAGTCTTGCCAGGTAAGCACAGCCCCACTGCAGGGAGTAATTTTTAAGTTTCCCAGAGTTGTGCTTAAAAGCAACCTGTGTTTTGTTAATGCTGGGCAAAGTAACAGATGACTTTTAATCCACCCTCACCAGCAAATACAGGTGAAACTCGAAAAATTTGAATATCGTGCAAAAGTTCATTTATTTCAGCAATGCAACCTAAAAGGTGAAACTAATATATGAGATAGACTCATTACATGCAAAGCAAGATAGTTCAAGCCATGATTTGTCATAATTGTGATGATTATGGCTTACAGCTCAAGAAAACCCCAAATCCACAATCTCAGAAAATTAGAATATTGTGAAAAGGTGCAATATTCTAGGCTCAAAGTGTCCCACTCTAATCAGCCAATTAAGCCATAACACCTGCAAAGGGTTCCTGAGCCTTTAAATGGTCTCTCAGTCTGGTTCAGTAGGAATCACAATCATGGGAAAGACTGCTGACCTGACAGTTGTGCAGAAAACCATCATTGACACCCTCCATAAGGAGGGAAAGCCTCAAAAGGTAATTGCAAAAGAAGTTGGATGTTTCCAAAGTGCTGTGTCAAAGCACATTAATAGAAAGTTATGTGGAAGGGATAAGTGTGGAAGAAAAAGGTGCACTAGCAGCAGGGATGCCTGGAGAGGATTGTCAGGAAAAGGCCATTCAAAAGTGTTGGGGACTTTCACAAGCAGTGGACTGAGGCTGGAGTCAGTGCATCAAGGGCCACCACACACAGACGGATCCTGGACATGGGCTTCAAATGTCGTATTCCTCTTGTCAAGCCGCTCCTGAACAAACAACGCCAGAAGCGTCTTACCTGGGCTAAAGAAAAACAGACCTGGTCTGTTGCTCAGTGGTCCAAAGTCCTCTTTTCTGATGACAGCAACTTTTGCATCTCATTTGGACACTGCAAGATGCTTGAAGTCCAGTGTGAAGTTTCCACAGTCTGTGTTGATTTGGGGAGCCATGTCATCTGCTGGTGTTGGTCCACTGTGCTTCATTAAGTCCAGGGTCAACGCAGCCGTCTACCAGGATATTTTGGAGCACTTCATGCTTCCTTTCGCAGACGAGCTTTATGGGGATGCTGACTTCATTTTTCAGCAGGACTTGGCACCTGCCCACACTGCCAAAAGCACCAAAACCTGGTTCAATGACCGTGGGATTACTGTGCTTGATTGGCCAGCAAACTCGCCTGACCTGGACCCCATAGAGAATCTATGGGGCATTGCCAAGAGAAAAATTAGAGACATGAGACTGAACAATGCAGAAGAGCTGAAGGCCGCTATTGAAGCATCCTGGTTTTCCATAACACCTCAGCAATGCCACAGGCTGATAGCTTCCATGCCACGCCGCATTGAGGCAGTAATTGCTGCAAAAGGGGCCCAAACCAAGTACTGTGTACATATGCATGCTTATACTTTTCAGAGGTCCGATATTGTTCTATGTACAATCCTTGTTTTATTGATTGCATGTAATATTCTAATTTTCTGAGATTGTGGATTTGGGGTTTTCATGAGCTGTAAGCCATAATCATCACAATTATGACAAATCGCGGCTTGAACTATCTTGCTTTGCATGTAATGAGTCTATCTCATATATTAGTTTCACCTTTTAAGTTGCATTACTGAAATAAATGAACTTTTGCACGATAATCTAATTTTTCGAGTTTCATCTGTACATACAATTCCTCTCAATCATCAAGCACCAAGGCTGTTACCTGGGGAGAGTCCATAGATCTGTTTTAGCTATGACTTTAGCAACTTATTGTTTATAAAAGTTTGTTTCTTCTGCTCCTGGCATCTGAAACAAGCAGTGGGGGATTGAGGGAAAAGTGATTAAGTACTTCCAGGGAAGGATAAGAAAGTATTGGTTGCTTTGCCCTGCAAGTAAACTTTCCACAAACCTGGGTAATTCAAAATTATCAAATTATTATAAAACACACAAGCAAAGGTTACTTTTATGAAACTTGCATATCAAAAGAACCAGGTAGATATACTGTAGGCATTGAAAATTATATCCAATACCTAATTGCCAAAACAGTCCATGTACCTCTCCGTGTTGTCAATGTCTGTGGAAACCTGCCAACACTGCTGGACATCTACTGGGGATGATGACGTATCTTCTAAGATTGGAACTTCAGAACTTTCATCCATTTTGTAGTCTATTATCTTTGGACCAACACACTGCTCTCTTCCTTTAGGACAAGAACACAATGAAATAATAGATATTTAAAGGCACATACAGTATACTAAAAAACACATTACAGTTTTATTCCATAATGCTTTGTGGAACATTGTATTACAGATATGGTGCTAATTCATCCAAGTGGATAAATGTTCATGGTTGAGAATCTGAATAGGCCAGCAAACCTGAATTAACACCCAGCTGGTGATGAGTCTCTGACAGGAACCCCCCTCAGGCTCCCTGACAACATCCTGTAGGCTTGTGGCTGGAAATAAATGTAGACAAATGTCCCCTTGCTGGAGGGGAAAAGCTATCAAAAGCTCATTTTATACTCTGCAACTGCTTGGCATCACACTGGCTGCTATCATCACTCATCTTCCAAACATCAGAGGGAATTTGTTTCATCTGTCATAAGATGCAAATATTAGTCACAGGGAGGTAAGAGTTGTCCTTCTGGTAGTATGAGCTAAGAGCTGCATGCAGACACAAAATCGTCTGGTCTTTAGAACCACCTAGGGATCCACAAAACCTTGCCCATGGCAGTGATGTTGTGTTTGGGCTTTCTGTGATCAGAATGATGCATGGTGTCGGAAATCCTAACTCCAACCCTGGCGTCAGAACTGGCTGGTCCACATAACCTAAGATCATGTTATAGGTAAAGAACTTTCCTCAGCCCTGGGGTTTTTGCTTCCAAAGTTGACTGGCCAAGGGAAAGAGCCCATCCTTAGTTGTTACAGCTAAAAAAAGCACTATTCAAATTAAAAAGTGTAATTCATATGGAGCGTGTTCAATACTTGGTGATGGCCACATTTCTGTTGTGGTATTGCCAAGAGAATAAAGCTATACAGCAAAACAGTAACATCTATTTCTGTTTTTCTCTCTCATTGCATTTTATAGTAAATAGCCAATATCATTATTATTATTTGTATACAAGTACGTTTCCCTCTGGATTTTTGTAATGTTTGCTTCTGAACACATTTCTATGCACTGCCTTCCTAGGCTATTAAATATAAAATGTGCTTGGCTAGATAGAAAGCGAGTTAGAACAGTGCTACAGCTTCTCTATGCTCACAGAACTGACATTATGGGGTTTATTTACTAAAGCTGGTTCACTCAGAATCCTGTGCACTTCTGCATAGAAACCAATCAGCTTCCAGGTTTTATTGCTAAAGCTTAATTGAAAAAGCTGAGGTTAGAAGCTGTTTGGTCACCCAGCACAGGTGCATCGGATTCTGAGTGAACCAGCTTTAGTAAATCAACCCCTATGGATTTAGTAACACTGTTTGTCTCCTGCCAGCAGGGAGAGCAGACAAGCCAATGGAGCTCCTTAGACTTGTATGCTGGCTGCATTGGACTGCAGGAGTTGAAGTCCTGAAAGTGGAACTACACTTTCTCAATCAACATTGACTCTTTTCAATCCTTATACTGCTAGCAATTGTAAATAGATAGGGAAATATATCATATTTACATGTGTTTTTACATCTCTACCTAGTTTCCATGCCTAGGCAAATGAGGTCATACATCCCAGGATGCTTCAGGAAGGGAGGTGGGGTTTTCTAAGCTAAGCCTGCATGCCTAAACTAAGGGCAGATGGATTCCAGAAAGCATAAATGGATGGGTTGCTTTGAATATTAAAAATAAATTAAATAGTGCTTTTGGTATGTGGTGCTCAGATTGTGTACTTCCCCTTGAATGGGAGCCATGCTGTGGAATCCTATGGATCACTGAACTACAATATCCACAAGAAGACAGTAAGAGGGAGGAGGCTGTATTTCCTGGGCTACAGACAAAGGAGCTTCCTCTTTTGCTGTGCTGGAGACCAGCTTTTCTGGGTGTGCGCCCAGAGGTTGAAGACTGAGCTATTGGTGGGACACAGACCTTTGCTGCAGAGAGACTGGAGAACATCTGAACAGTGGCACCATTGTTGCCACACCACTTGGTCTGGTGAGAAGGCACTGCTGCCTTAGACCCTGTTGCTGCTAGTAGGGACTGAGACTTAACGTTTGATTAGCAGCCTTTAACACTGTATGCACACTTTGTTGGGACTATATTTATGTGCACCACCATAAAGATTGGGCCCCAAAGTGAGCCAGATGAAGAACTAGGGCAAAGGACTGTCTCATTAGATAGCTGCTCTATTAGGACTTCACTTGCTGTCACAAGTAAAGGGAGATTTCCACAGTAAGAACTCAGCATAGTTATTTCTGGAATACACTCTAACATCATAGTATACCTGTCCCAAGTTAGCCTGCAGTTTCTTGCTTGTGTATTCTTACCTCCTTGCTGTGTCCGATTCCTTTCACATGTGTGTTTGTCTGTGCTCACCTATGGGCGTCATCTGCTATTCTCTGGGTTTTATTTCCTTCCCTTCCATCACTTCCTGTCCCGCTTCCTAGTTTGCTTGTCTATATAAGACATGCTCAGTCTAGCCCACTTTGCCTGAGCAACTTCTTATTTCTCTGAACTCCTGGCTGTTGCTATGCTTGTATCCTGTATCTGACTACCCATGTACCGACCCCGGCTTCATCCACTGACTGTGCTTGATTTCCACCTGTCCTGACCTCAGCTTGTCTATGGGCTTCCCTGTTGTCTCCTGGATTACACTCTGCTCACGCGATTAGTCTCCGCATCCTCAGCTGGGTGTACCTGGGGGCGGCGACCTGGTTCTAGCTTGCTACAAGTCCATCCCCACCATCAGGGGCTCTGGTGAAGAAGCAGGCTGGGGCTTAGACTCCACACCCTGTGGAACCCTGAGCTGGTGGTCTACAAGGGCTCGCCACCACAGGTTCGTGACAATACCAGTTGCAGGAAAGTTATAACAGCAGTATTCATCATCGTAGTTATTGTCATCTGTGCCATTGCTTTGAGTGGATTTTGTAGGTTACCAGTATTAGTGTTTGTGTGTTTTTCTCACACCTGTTAGGTTAAAGTGTAAATCAAGACAAAACTTTTTTTTGTAGTTTTGAATAGCGCGGGGGAAAGGCTATAACTCTGGTTGAATTCATACTCCTTCTTGGGCATCTTGTAGAGAGATTTACCCTCATTTCTTGTCCTGTTGACAGGTTGGCGTTGTAGTTTTCCCTACTCTACTGAATAAAAACCTTTTTATATCTGCCTGTAAGAGAATTACACTCAACTTATTTGCTATTGAAATGCTGTCAGTAGAACAGGAAATTAAAGAACATCTTTCCAATGGAGTCCTGGATAGTATTTAAAACCTGACAAGGGTTTTAACCATTCCCCAGTCAGTACAATGCTAAAAAAAAATGTTGGTTGTACATATGTTAAACTGGTCATAAATAGATTTACATATGGCCAGTTCAGCAGGAGCAGAGGAGGCAGGCAGATTGCAATTCAACTTTAAAATAAATTGATAATGAACTGCCATCACTACATGCATCTCCAATGTTGGTCATAAAATTATTTTTGTCCCACAAAAGTCGCACATCCAAACTTCCTAATGTTGCTCTGGTCACATGCAAACAGTACTGACAGGGGCATATTTACCACAAGGCATTTGCCTAGGGCGGCATCTTTCAGGGGGGCAGCAGCATTTTTCAGGGGGGCAGCACCACCCCCCTAAAGAAGGGATGGAAAGAAAGACACAAGCAGAATGGGGACCAGGTGGGATCTGATAGAGGCTGTGGGTTGCTTGATGGTGTATGCAGAGCCTGACTCTTGTTCCTGGGGATGTCTGGAGCTGTGAAGGGGAGTGTCTTCTCTCTCACTGGGGTGGAGGGGTTGCCAGTGTATGGGGGGCGGTGGTAGTGGAAGGCCCTCTCGGGTAAGGGGGCCGGCTGGGGTGTTGTTGGTCAATGCCAGGCACTCTTCGTGGGGGAGGGGGTTGTTGGTCGGTGTCAGGGTCTCTCCATGCGGGGGCCGATTTTTATGTTGTCTAGGGCAGCACAAAACCTAAATACACCACTGAGTACAGACACATAGAGAACTGCAGTGTCTCCCTATCCCTATGTTTACCCCTCAGGAGAACATAAAAGAACTGCCCCCACTATCACTATGACATGGTAACATTTTTTGTATTTGGGGAAATTGCAGGGGTCAACACACAGCATGCAATGTTTTAATCCCACTCTGGAAAAAAACAGCTTTGTGTACATGGAATCTTCCCTGCCAGGTAGGTATACAGTCCATCTTCTATACATTAAAGGCAAACTTTTTTTTTAGTTTTGGATAGAGTGGAGAAGGATTAGACCCCCTGTCAGGTTTTTATTGCTGTCTCCCCATAGGGAGATTCACCCTCTATTTGTACTGTTTACAATTATCATTGAAACTGAAAAAAAATAAAACATTTTTGGTTGTCCCCAGCTTAGAAAATAGAGGGGAAATCTTCCTATGGGGGCACTAGTACTGGTGATCCTGCTGACAACCGGGGATTTGCTCTCACTTCCTGTTTTGGCTATGGGACAAGAAGTGAAGGAAAATCTCCCCAATGAGACAACAGATAACAAAAATAAAGCTGACCGGGGTTAAAACCCTCCCTTAGCCCCAGTTCACATATATGCAAATTGGAATGCGTTTTGAACTGCATCCGATTCACATGACATGTAAACCTGCAGCCTTTTCAAAGAAGCAGGTTCACATGTGCGGGCCAGCCGCAGCGCACTTTTAAAAGGAGTACGATTTTGAGTACGGTTTGGTGTGCGATTTCCATTGTCATACACTTTGACAATTTACACCTGAATCGCACCTGAACCGCTGAACAAACGCGCACTGGAGGGGGCTGAATTCACTCTAACAAAACCGGGCCACACATATGTGAATTCAGGCATACTCCATACAAAATGATTAAAAAAATGTTGCCTTTAGTTCTACTTTTAGGAGACCCTTTCACCAGACTATTCATTTCAACAACAATCTCAAAAGGTTATACACACATTTAATGTATTTTAAGTGTGGTATTTACCTGTAAAAGCCTCTCTAATGTAGACACCCAAAAACCGTGAGATTACTGCTGGGCACCATCCATCTTGAGATGTGATGTCAACATCATGCAGACTCAGATTTCACTCAAGTAACAATCTATAGTATTCCTCTTCCCAACAGCTACATAGAATATGTATGGAGATAAGGGAAGAGGGAGCTGGGCCAGCACAGGTAGTAATTAGTCAGCTCTCACAAGGGAAGGCTATGGCAGAACAGAGGAGGAACTGTGGCTCAAACTGGTAGGTAAGTGGTCAAATTATCTACCATGTTCAAAGGCATATTGAAAGTGAATAAAACTTGTTTACAGAAAGGAAAACTACTGCATTTAAATATATGTGATTTTTAAGTGCTTTTATTTTTAAAATTGGTGACAGGGTCTCTATAATTATTATTATACAGGATTTATATAGCGCCAACAGTTTGCTCAGCGCTTTACAATATAACGGGAGACAATACAGCAACAATACAGTTCAATACAAGAGGGATAGGAGGGCCCTGCTCCTTGGAGCTTACAATCTAATAAATGCACAGCCATACTACACTCGCCCCCTCCTTCACAGCAAAACATTTACTACTGGATCCATAGTGCATGGTGAACATCTGATTTTGAGGTGGACTTCTTTCTGGATAAAGTCTAATCTGACTACTGAGAAAAGTAAACTAATTGTAATCCCTCACCTTGTAAAACAACCTGTTGAGTTAAAAAAATGAAAGGCAAAATCTTTGTGTGGCTGTCAGGACAAGTCTGATCAATGGAGGACAGCTAGAGAACTGACCACACTGTGTTCTCCTGATGAGTGTGGTCAGCTTTTATTAGGAAAGCAGAGGGACTGACAGGTACACCAGGGATTTCATACAAAAGGAAGAAACACAAAGAGAACAGAATACTTTTTCATACACATACATGGTACAGAAGGAACATATCAGGAATATAAAATGCTGGGTTTACATATTTTTTAACAGGTTACCTTTCCGCTGGTACTGGAGGGAGCCCAGAAGACACATAGATTTCAGCATTTCGGTTGTATACATTTCTAGGCAGCACTGAAGCTGGATATAAAGTCTGCAGATTTCTGGGTGGATCTCCCCATCTTCTGCTCTAAAAAAAAAACGACACATTAGAAAAGGTTAAAACCTCAGATATCAGTGTCACAGGTCATATGCAGCACAACCGTTACTACGAATAATGGAACATTTACCTGAGGTATAACTGTATATGACAAGAATAATGTTCCAATACTCTAGAATATTCATGTACAAGGCATTGCAGACAAACATGATAGGTAATAATAATAAGCCGTGCCATCCACCTATCCAATTAGAACACTCATTTTGGCCACTGAGGTGCTCTTATTCAGCAGCGGTAGGAGGTGATGAATAGGGATGATTATTTTGGGGTGGGCTAAAAAGTTCAGGATACCTAAGCCGAAGTAGCAAAGTCAAATCTAGGTAAGAAAGATGATAAATACTTTGTGGTGCTACTTGGCTACATGGTCTTCTGTAAATAAGATATATTAGAATTTTAATTGTACAGTTCTGTCCATGTTCCTAAGAGGTTATGAGGTTTGGCCTGCCCCCCTCCTGCCATGGTTGATTTGACAACATCTATGAAGGAGATGGCCGATTCAAAGCTGCAGCTTGCCTTGGATGTCAGCACTTTCCTGAGATAAGTAATGGCAATGCGGAGGAATGCAGAGGGAGGGGGGATATGTCAGCCTCTGTATTCCTCTTCTTGTTGATTGTTTCAAAAAGTGCTCACAGCTGAGGCAAGCTGCAGCTTTGAATCAGCCATCTCCTTCATAGTTGTTTCTGGGTCAACCGTGGCAGGAGGGTAGAGGAGCAGGTCAGACCTCATAACTAGTGTTAAAGAAATTAGAAACTAAAAGCTGATTCACACATGTGCTGTGAGGATTGAAGTTCAGGTTTCACAGCTAACTGACACAGAAGTTGTTCAGCGGTTCAGTTCAGGTTTACATCAGTTTCAGTACAGGATTTTATCCTGTTCACACATTACTTTAGAAACGCTTCCCATAGAAGTCAATAGCCTGTAATCCGCACCAGAACTTGACCGCACTGACAGGACTCTTTTTCAGTCTGCACTGAATTCTCACTGCCAGTGCATCGAACATACAGTTAAGTCCATATATATTTGGACACAGGCACAATTTTAGTTTTTTTTCAGATACTAAGAGGCAGAAAAGTTAAAAAAATAAATATAATGATAGATCTTCTTTAAGAAAGCAAGAGGGCAAAAATGAGACTGCAGTGTGTAGATAAACATCCAGAAAAAATAAAATGAAGAAAAGGCTAAGAGCTGAGAGCTAAATCTGGACATCACCTGAGTACAAATAACTTAGGTCTCCAGTGATTTAATAGCTCGACTAGTGATGACCATGAACTTAATGATCTGATTGAACGACTTTTCATAGAATCAGAGAATATGATCGAAACTAAGAATGATCAAAAACACACATAGTGTGTCATCAATTGATTTTAAACAAAACTGATTCATTTAAAGCGGAGCTCCACCCAAAAGGGGAAGTTCCACTTTAAGCCTTTGTCCCCCGCTCTCCATTAAAGATACGCGAATCTGACAGGTACCCGCTACCACTTCCGCTGCGATCGCCTAAGACGATCGGAAGTGGAAGTTGTCCTCCCCCTCCCTCCCTGTAGTCTTCTAGGACACGTGACAGTTCCCATTCACGCGCATGCGCAGTGGGCATCCGACTGTGAAGCCACAAGCTGTCATAGCCGAGTGCCCACACTGAAGATGCCGGCGCCAGGGAGAGAAGATGGCCGGTGAAACCAATGGCAGTGAAGACACTGCTGGACCGAGGGACAGGTAAGTGGCTGTATTTTAACAGTCAGCAGTTCCAGTTTTTGTAGCTGCTGTTTTTTTTTTTTTTAGGTGGAACTCCGCTTTAATTGAAATTATACTGATCCGTCTTGACACAAAATCCAAATCATAGGAAAATAGATAGATTAGTATGATAGGATATAAAGGAGAAGTATGATCCAAGCTCTTTTAGCCATACTTCTCCTATGGGTCACAGGAGTACATTTAGTTTTCCATATTCAGCCCACAGCAGGCTAAAGTGCACTGTCAGCTGACATCACAGGACCAGTCCAGACTCTGCAGGGATCCTGACAATAATGTCGGGATCTGCCAAGATGCCTGACCAGCAGCTGGCTCAGCCTCTCAGCATGCCACTTCAAACCTGAGCCAGCCATTCCTGCCTTTTCCCCAGCCCAGTGCTCCACTGAGCACTGGAGGGGCAGAGCACAGAGCGATGGCTGACAGTCACCACTCTGTGCTCAGAGCAGCAGCTAAGGAATCAGCAGTCTTTAATCACTCCATTCCTAGTCCTAGTGGACACCCGGCATCTCCCCGGTGCCGGGTGTCCACTGCGCATGTGCTATGCATCCTGATTGGTCCGGCAGTCTTCTGGGACCTGTGAAAGTTCCCAGCAGACTGTGGGAGGAAGGAGGGGGGCTGAACTTCCATCTTACTTCACCTTGGCGAAGTGAGCCAGAAGTGGGAGCGGGTACCTGTCAAAACCAGGCATCCGCTCCCCCCCAAAGGTGCAAAATATTGTAGTTGGGGGGCGGGGTGGAGGAGGAAAATAGGTGGAGCTTCCACTTTTGGGTGGAACTCTGCTTTAATTGAACAAGCTGCCGTTAGAAGCTGATTGGCTACTGTGCACAGCTGCACCGCATTCTGCACCACATTTTGTTTTAGTAAAACAAACCCGGTGTGAACGGGGCCCTAGCAACTTCTATAATTGCACTCTGCCTATGGTCACATACTTGACCTGTCCTGACCACAAAAAAACTCCAGGGATCTCTAATATTGCTTCAAATAAAAAAAAAAAAAGTTACAGCAGGCAGTACATTTTCCTTTATGCATTATCCTTCTCTAAAGTGATAATAACTGCCTCTTTGTAATAACTACAGAAATTCAGCAATTTATGAAAGTAATAAAGCTACCCATTTCTTGACTCAATTCTTCAAAGTGAGTTATGTTGAGCTATTGAAATCTCAAATGAAAATGCTCCGGAAAGAAGGACCATAGGGTACACCATGCAATATTACACTTCTACCACTAGATGACGATGTATGCTTGATAACCGTGTTCCAGACACTGCCTATGTAAAGAACATGTTTCCCCCAGAGTTGAAGATGTATGTGTACACTCCATCATTGGCGCATGGTTCAAAAATGATTTCACAGTTTTTATATAGCAGAAATAAAGTCATACAGCCGGCCCTGCAGGTACCTGCTAGTAGTAACACTAGAAACACGAAACTTGTACAATAATTCGGTCATTTGCACTTGGAATTCATTAAATATGAGCTTCACACCTCATTCTGTATTGTCTGCTTGTGCCAACAATTCATACAGGCAGTCTTACTGTCAGGCTTGTGTGGAATATGAATATTAAAGTGAACCCTAAAGCTGACATCCAGCCTCACCTTCATTCTCGTACAATTGCACAGGTTCTTCCACTAATACAATTGCTTGGACTGATTTTTCTGCACACTGTGAGTTCTTTAGAGTGTGCTTTGGAAGATGTAACACATCAGGCATGCCTCATTTTGTAACTGGAAGACTCCCAGCATCATCCATCCTTGCTGAGAATTACATCCGGCATACAAAACAAGAAAAGTGACATCCATACATACATTATGGGAACATATACAGAGAACAACACCCAGCATACATATAATCCGGAATAGCCCAGGGCTGTGTCATGCGACCAATTCTGTTTACAGAAATGCTCCTGCGCTTGGGGATGTTTGTTTGTTTGTTCTTTCCTCCACCAATTCTGTTTAATTTATTCATAAATGACATAGAGATTGGAATAAATAGTTCAATCTCAGTGTTTGCTGATTATACGAAGGTAAGCTGGGAAATAACTTCATAACATGATACAGCAACTTTATGAGACCTCATTAAAATAGAGGGGTGGGCAGCTATATGACAGATGAGGTTTAACCACTTACCTACCGGGCACTTTCACCTCGTTCCTGACCAGGCTAATTTTCAGCTTTCAGTGCTGTCGCACTTTCAATGACAATTGAGTGGTCATGCAACACTGTACCCATATGAAATGTTTTTGTCCTTTTTTCTTTTGGTGGTATTTAATCACCAAAGGGTTTTTATTTTTTGCTAACCAAACTAAAAACATCAGAAAATTTGGAAAAAAAAAAAGTTTTACTTAGTTGCTATTATAACATTTTGTAAACAGGTAATTTTTCTCCTTCACTGATGTGCATTGATGAGGCTGCACTAATGGGCACTGATGAGGTGGTATTGATAGGCAGCACTGATGGGTACTGATAGGCTGCACTGATGAGGCAGCACTGGTGGGAAATTGATGAGGAGGCACTGATAAGGCTGCACTGATAGGCGCAACTGTTGGGCACTGATAGGCGGCAATGGTGGGCACTGATAGGCCGACCGACTGGTGGCACTGATAGGTGGCACTGACTAGCGGCACTGACGAGCAAAGATTGGCAGCACTGACAGGCACAGACTGGCAGCACTGCTGGGCACTGCTAGACACTTTTAGGTTGCACTGATAATCAAGGCACTGACTATCAGTGTAGACGTCTCCTTTCAGACTTGTCGGTTATCAGCAGTACTTTCCTCACGCTGTGACAGCATGAGGAAAGTACTGCTGATAACCAGCAAGTGTGTTTACATGGTGATCAGCTGTGATTGGACACAGCTAACCATGTAGTAAAAAGCTGCTGTGATTGGCCCTTTACTGTGTCATGTGATCAGCTGTTTCCAAAGGACACAGCAATCACAGAGAGCGCCGTGTGTGCGCCGCTGGGGGCGCTGTTCTGGGAGGAAATCATATGACGCCCTCCCAGGACTGGACGACCGCACTGTTGACGTCATTCAGCTATAGTACAGTCAGAAGTGGTTAATGTAGAAAAATGTAAAGTAATGCACTTGGAGAACCTCTGGGGGAAATGAGGATGGAAAAGGACCTGAGGGTCCTAGTAGGGTCAAAAGCCTCAACAATAGCGTGCAATGCCAAGCTGTAGCAAGCAAGGCCAGTAGACTATTAACATGTATTAAAAAAGGGTATCTACTCAAGATAAAAAAAAAATACCACCACACCACACAAAACGCTGGTTCAGCCACATCTTGAGTATGGTGTCCAGTTCCACCAATCACCAATCTTCAGGAAGGATGTCCTTGAACTGGATAGAGTCCAGAGAAGAGGAAAAAAGGGGCTTGGTTATGAGGAATGAGTACAAAACCTTTAAATTCATTCTCCTTGGAGAAGAGGAGCTTAAGAGGGGATTTGATCACAATATACAAATCTTTAAAAGGTGACTATCATTGGGAGGAAATTATTTAACCTAAGGTCTCTAAAGAAGTCTCGGAGCCACGCAATGAAGTTGGGCGAAAAACAGTTCAGTCTCAAACTGCGAAAGGGGTTCTTTACTGTTAGATCAGAAATGATGTGGAACTCCCTGCCACAGTTGGTGGTATCAGCAGTGACAAATTAAAAAAAACAAAAACTTTTAGATGTATTTCTTACCCAAGACGTTATACAGGGAAATGGTAGTAACATAAACACATACTATCAGACTGAACGGGATGGACTGGTGTATTTATTCAACCTTACCAACTATGTAGCTGTGTAATGCAAAGTGGTACTGTGCAATTTCCATATGTATGTAAAGGTTTCCAACATTTTAGAGATAGTAACTTTTTTTTTTTAGTTTTTGATAGGCTGGGGGATGATTAAAAACGAAAAACTTTGGACTTTACCTGCACTGTAACTGTGTTTTGAAAAAAGAGGATGGTTCATAGTTATGAAGGAGACTTGAGCATTGGCAAGGTAAGGTATAATGACAGCCTGCTCTAATCCCTCCTGATGCCTGATGCTGGAAAGTCTCTGAGACACCAACTGATCTAGCGGAGTGTGCTTTGACTGGGAGAGGGGGGACCCTGCCCTTGAGATCATAAGTCTGAATGATGAGCTGTCAAATCCACCTGGAAATGGTGGAATGAGAAGCAGATTGTCCCCTACAGGGACCTTCAGGAACAACAAACAGGGAATCTGACTGTCTAAAGGGAGCCGTAGCTGCGAGACTCAAACAGCAGAGACCACATCCAGACTATGGAGAGAAAACTCATTACGATGCTTCAGAGCAGGATGGAAAGAAGATAAAAAAAATGCCCTGGTTCAGATGCAAGGAAGAATTCAGACGCAAGGAAGAAATGAGGCCACGGACCTCAAAACATTGTCCTTAGTGTTTCAGAATATTTTCCTATGTCCTGTACTGTATGACCAAGAAAATACATTTACATTGTTTCATTATGTAGCCTATTTAATGCAAAGTTTGTCCTTATTCTACAATGTAGCATTTTTCTATCGCATGCCTAATCACATCATTACATTTTGTATTAGACCTTTCTGTATCTTTGTGACAGAGAACATATTTTGTTTTGCATGTGCTTACTGCATGTCAGCTGCAAATATCCATAACTGATTCTAAATCATTTGGAAGATACAGTAGTCTGATCTCTCACATTTCCCTGTCTCCAGAATCTGATTATTAGAACCAATGACATGCTACCACCAACATATACTATATACAGTTGTGCTAAAAAAATTGCATCCCCTGGCAGAAATTGTGAAATGTTGGCTTTCATATTGAAAATATGACTGATCATGGCAAAAAACTGTCTTTTATTTAAGGATAGTGATAATATGAAGCCATTTATTATCACATAGTTGTTTGGCTCCTTTTTAAATCATAATAACAGAAATCACCCAAAATAGCCCTGATCAAAAGCTTACATACCCTGGAATGTTTGGCCATGGTATAGACACACAAGGTGACACACACACAGGTTAAAATGGCAATTACGGGTTAATTTCCCACATCTGTGGCTTTTTAAATTACAATTAGTGTCTGTATAAATAGTCAAAGAGTTTGTTGGCTCTCACATGGATGCACTGAGCAGGCTAGATACTTAGCCATGAGGAGCAGAAAAGAACTGTTAAAAGATCTGCGTAACAAGGTAATTTAATTTTATAAAGATGGAAAAGGATATACAAAGATATCCAAAGCCTTGAATATGCCAGTCAGTACTGTTCAATCATTTATTAAGAAGTGGAAAATTTGGAGATCTCTTAATACCAAGCCAAGGTTAGGTAGACTAAGAAAGATTGTAGCCACAACTGCCAGATGAATTGTTCAAGGTAGAAAGAAAAAACCACAGGTAACCTCAGGAAAAATACAGGCTGCTCTGGAAAAAGATAGATGGTTGTTTTAAGGAGCGCAAACAATGACACTTGAACTTAAATGAGCTGCATGATCAAGTTGCCAGAAAGAAGCCTTTACTGAGCCAATGCCACAAAAAAACCCAGTTAAGATATGCTTGACAACACCTTGATACACCTCAGCTTCTGGCACACTGGGATCAAAAGTGACAGGACCAATCATAAGTGCTGTTTTGAGAGGGGTTAACAAGGCCCTTAGCAACAAATACCATCCTCACTGTGAAGCATGGTGGTGGCTCACTGATGCTTTGGGGGTGTGTGATCTCTAAAGGCACGGGGAATCTTGTGAAAATTGATGGCAAGATGATTGCAGCATGTTATCAGAAAATACTAGAAGACAATTTGCATTCTTCTGCACGCAAGCTGCGTATGGCATGCTCTTTGACTTTCCAGCATGACAATGACACTAAGCACAAGGCCAAGTTGCCCCTCCAGTGGTTACAGCAGAAAAAGGTGATGGTTTTGGAGGGGCCATCACAGTCTCACAGACCTTAATATCATCGAGCCGCTCTGATTGTCTTGCACAAACCACACATTTGAAATCTCCCCAAGACTTTGCATGACTGGAGGCATTTTGCCAAGATGAATGGGCAGCTATGCCACCTGCAAGAATTTGAGGCTAAAGGGGCGATACGAAGTGTTAAGAACTCAGGGTATGCAGACTTTTGAACAGGGGTTATTTTTCCCCATTTCGCTTACCTGTTGCCATGATTTGTGTTATGATTGTGCCATTCTGTTATGACCTACAGTTAAATATGATTCTCATAAGAAATAAAAAATGCTTTGCCTGCTCACTCATGTTTTCTTTATAAATTGTACATACTGTATATTACAAATTCTCCAAGGGTATGCAAACTTTTGAGCACAACTGTATATATGTACATATATATACTGTACAGGCATAACTCAGTTTACGAATTTAATTCATTCTGCGGGACTTTTCGTATAGCGAAAAATTCGTAAACCGAAATGCTGTTTCCCATAGGAATGCATTGAAAACCAATTAATCCGTTCCAGAGGTCATAAAAAAGTAAACGCTACCAAAGTTATTTTATCAAGTCATGCGGTATTTTAGTAGTGACAACCATGTGTTAATGTTTCAGCTGTCAGCGGGGTTCCCATCTGACAGCTGAATGTAAAAGAATTGCCAGCAATTAAAAAAATAATTTAAAAAATGACAGGGGGTCCCCCCTCCCATCCATACCAAGCTCTTGGGGTCTGGTATGGATTTTGAGGGGAACTCCCACAAAAAAATAAAAAAAAATGGCATGGGGGTCCCCCCCAAAATCCATACCAGACCCTTGTCCAAGCATGCAGCCCAGCAGGTCAGGAAAGGGGGGGGCGGGGATGACTGAGCGCCGCCCCTCTCCTGAACCATACCATGCCACGTGTCCTCAACATGGGGGGGTACTTTTGGACAGGGGGGGCTCCTCCCCCAAGCACCTTGTCCCCATGTTGATGGGGACCAGGGCCTTTTCCCCAAAACCCTGGCTGGTGGTTGTGGGTGTCTGCGGGCAGGGGGCTTATCAGAATCTGGAAGCCCTCTTTAACAAGGGGGCCCCCAGATCCTGGCCCCCCCTATGTGAATGAGTATGGGGTACATGGTACTCCTACACATTCACAAAAAACAAAAAGTGTGGTGTGAAAAAAGACAGGACACAGTCTTTGACAAGTCCTTTATTAAAAGGACATATATATATATATATATATATATATATATATATATATATATATACACATACACACACACATATATATATATATATATATATATATATATATATATACAGTCAGGTCCATAAATATTGGGACATCGACACAATTCTAACATTTTTGGCTCTATACACCACCACAATGGATTTGAAATGAAACAAACAAGATGTGCTTTAACTGCAGACTGTCAGCTTTAATTTGAGGGTATTTACATCCAAATCAGGTGAACGGTGTAGGAATTACAACAGTTTGCATATGTGCCTCCCACTTATTAAGGGACCAAAAGTAATGGGACAATTGGCTTCTCAGCTGTTCCATGGCCTGGTGTGTGTTATTTCCTCATTATCCCAATTACAATGAGCAGATAAAAGGTCCAGAGTTCATTTCAAGTGTGCTATTTGCATTTGGAATCTGTTGCTGTCAACTCTCAAGATGAGATCCAAAGAGCTGTCACTATCAGTGAAGCAAGCCATCATTAGGCTGAAAAAACAAAACAAACCCATCAGAGAGATAGCAAAAACATTAGGCGTGGCCAAAACAACTGTTTGGAACATTCTTAAAAAGAAGGAATGCACCGGTGAGCTCAGCAACACCAAAAGACCCGGAAGACCACGGAAAACAACTGTGGTGGATGAGCGAAGAATTCTTTCCCTGGTGAAGAAAACACCCTTCACAACAGTTGGCCAGATCAAAAACACTCTCCAGGAGGTAGGTGTATGTGTGTCAAAGTCAATAATCAGGAGAAGACTTCACCAGAGTGAATACAGAAGGTTCACCACAAGATGTAAACCATTGGTGAGCCTCAAAAACAGGAAGGCCAGATTAGAGTTTGCCAAACGACATCTAAAAAAGCCTTCACAGTTCTGGAACAACATCCTATGGACAGATGAGACCGAGATCAACTTGTACCAGAGTGATGGGAAGAGAAGAGTATGGAGAAGGAAAGGAACTGCTCATGATCCTAAGCATACCACCTCATCAGTGAAGCATGGTGGTGGTAGTGTCATGGCGTGGGCATGTATGGCTGCCAATGGAACTGGTTCTCTTGTATTTATTGATGATGTGACTGCTGACAAAAGCAGCAGGATGAATTCTGAAGTGTTTTGGGAATATTATCTGCTCATATTCAGCCAAATGCTTCAGAACTCATTGGACGCCGCTTCACAGTGCAGATGGACAATGACCCAAAGCATACTGCAAAAGCAACCAAAGAGTTTTTTAAGGGAAAGAAGTGGAATGTTATGCAATGGCCAAGTCAATCACCTGACCTGAATCCGATTGAGCATGCATTTCACTTGCTGAAGACAAAACTGAAGGGAAAATGCCCCAAGAACAAGCAGGAACTGAAGACAGTTGCAGTAGAGGCCTGGCAGAGCATCACCAGGGATGAAACGCAGCGTCTGGTGATGTCTATGCGTTCCAGACTTCAGGCTGTAATTGACTGCAAAGGATTTGCAACCAAGTATTAAAAAGTGAAAGTTTGATTTATGATTATTATTCTGTCCCATTACTTTTGGTTCCTTAATAAGTGGGAGGCACATATGCAAACTGTTGTAATTCCTACACCGTTCACCTGATTTGGATGTAAATACCCTCAAATTAAAGCTGACACTCTGCAGTTAAAACACATCTTATTTGTTTCATTTCAAATCCATCGTGGTGGTGTATAGAGCCAAAAATGTTAGAATTGTGTCGATGTCCCAATATTTATGGACCTGACTGTATATATATATATGGACAGCCTTAGAAATATGTGATATCCTTTTCCAATATACCGCAGTAAGGAGGAGGGAGGAAAAATCCACTAAGGTTATGGGTGTATGCTTATTTCATGCTACAGCTGCCAAGCACAATTAATATAATTTACTTTTATAATGTAAGGCTGGCCAAACATTATGCAAATTTCTTTCCTTCAACCACAGGTTGAAGGAAAGAAAACAGCTTGATTCCCCCATCAACAGTGACTGAATCCTTTCGCTGAGCGCCTGTGCGCAATCTGTTCTGCAGCCACGCCCCAACTCTCAGCCTTGCATGTTGATTGACAGCAGCTCCCAGCCCTAGCATCGCTGTCAAACTGCATCAACTTGTACAGAAGGTATTGCCACACCCACTAGCAGCTCCGTGCGAGATGTGCGGAGGAATTGTGATTACATGACCTATGGATACAATTTCAGAAGAGTTATATAGATAGAAATTTTAGCATTTTTATAAGTTGATTGATAAAATGTTTGTTATTACATGCCTGGCATTTTTTTTAGGGGTGTTGAGGCTTTACAACCACTTTAACCATGTAGTTGGGAATCTGCATGCTGTCTTCAAGAAAAGCCTCTGATGGAGTTGGAATTCTACTTTTCAGACTGAACTCCAGAATTTTCCATAAAAATTTGTGTTCATAACTGGTGACTGGGATGGCCATGGAAGACATCTTACTTCACTCTCGTGTTTAGCAGTCAGTGAGGAGATTGTTCTGAATATGGGAACATAAGGAAGGAAAGGTTTGCACCATTGCATGTAACCGGTCCCATAAAATGGCCTGGAATTCCTTGGCAGAACAATTTTTCGATATGTCCAAAAAGATATCTGCCCATACTATTAATGGAAATCTATAGTCAGCCTTCATTTTAAAACACCAGTATTGCAACAACAATAAAAACAAAAGTTATGTCTGGCAATCCAATATAATCTTACCTAAAAAAAATCTCCTTTCATGTTTGTGAGTGCTGCCTGTCTTATGACCATCTATGTTCACAACTTCCTAGATTCCCTGCATGCTTTTAGCTTCTCCTCTGCTGTTTACTTTCAGTTGCTAAAGACTACATATCCCATGGTACCGTGCTGCCTGCCAGCAGTGATTTCAATACTGACTCTGCCTCCTGAAACTCCTCCTCTCAGCTACTCTGTAGTTCAGAAGGCAGGCTCTGTGAAATGTATGACACCGCAGTGCCTACTACTGGGCATAGTGATTATGTGTCAAAAGAATGCAGGGAAGCAAATGTGTGGGGATCTTCACAAAATAAGTTTAAAAACTTAAATCTTGTTCAGATAAATAGGAGTAGGCTGAAAATAATTAAAATATAATTTTGAAATTAAAATATGATTTTACATCTTGACCATAGATACAATTTAAAGCAGACCTTATGATATCATCATCATATTAGGCCTTCTTCCCATATATATAATCATCACATAAAAGTTGAAAAAAACACGTGCAAAAAAAGTTCACTAAAGAGGGTAATGGCATGATCCTCAGCGAGATCCAGGGAATGCAGAATATCCTAAGTCTAGTGACAAGATGCTGCAGTACACTGCAATGGTGCGGTCCCACAAACTTTGACATACACATCAATCCCAGTATCCCATCAGAAAGATCATGACATCATGCTCACAAGGACACCGCGTGTCAATGCCAAGGGTAAGTATATTTTCTTTTTTTCCCCACGGGTGTGTTTTTTTTTCCTATATTTGTGGCAAATTTTGAGTTTTATGAGTAGTCATGGCACTCTAGGTGCTCACCCATAAAGAAATACATATAAATTTATAACTGGTTTAGAGACACTCATGGGAAGAAGTTAAAATACAGCAGTGTTTTTATTGTCAACATTTCGATGAAGCCCAGTCCATCTTTCTCAAGACCATGGCAATTATACATGGGAGGCCTTGAGGTAGTAAGCAAACCACACCTTTTAGTGCAAGGCCCGCTTTAAGGATCCCCACAATAGTTAGCAGTTGGTAACATGCATTAGGGTTGATTTACTAAAGGAACTGAGACTTTTCATTTATCAAACTGATTTGCTAAAGGGAAAACAAGGTGAATATTTACTTACCTTAGTAAAGAAGGCTAATGTGGTTCTAAAGGCAGAAGGTGTTTAGCTCCCCTGCAGCCCCACTAAACATTTAACTGAACCTGATTTCAATCCAGTGCTGTGCACAAGAGCTGCAACTCTCTCTGCTCACTCTCTCCTCATTGGCCATTAGCTCCTGTCAATCACAGTCTGTGAAGAAAGAGCACGGGGGTGGGAGCAAACTGTGCTGTGTGTGTCAATGAACACACAAAGCACAGCTCTGGATGGAGCCCCCATCCTCAGAAGGGGGAGGGGACAGGGGCACCGGTGGGGTACCCAAGAAGAGGAGGATCGGGGCTTCTCTGTGCTAAACTATTGCATATAGCAGGTAAGCATGTTTGTTATTTTAAAATAAATATGCCTTTACAATCACTTTAAGATATATTCACTTCATTTATCCCATTAAATGCAAGAATGTTTTTTTTTAATTCAACATTCATCCTATTTACTCAGCTGTGTGAACATTTAACATACACTTTCCTGTGAACATTCATTATAGTGGTTTAGGTAAGCTCTTATTAACCTATGTAGCTGCAGGCACTGCGGAGCAGTTCATTTTCAAAGTTCACAGTAGAAGCACCAAAGTTGCTCAGTCCTTCTAAGCAGCTCAGCTCCCCCTCCCAGTACAGGCTGGAAGGCTGGTGAGTCACTGATGGAAGGGTAAGACAGCCTCAAGTTCCACTTTAAATACAATCAGCACACTGCCATGTTGAATCACACAAAGGGGTTGATTTACTAAAACTGTAGAGTGCAAAATCTGGTGCAGCTGTGCATAGAAACCAATCAGCTTCCAGATTTTATTGCCAAAGCCTAACTGAACAAGCTGAAGTTAGAAGCCGATTGGTTACGATGCTCAGCTACACCAGATTCTGAGTGCACCAGCTTTAGTAAATCCCCCCCAATCTATCTTGGAAAACCAGTCATAGTCTCTGAAAAATATCACTTCTAATGAGGGGATGTGCTGAGCTTATTTTAGACACTGACACTCATGTGACTGACCCAGTGACTCATTTAGGTATCTGAGTAATTTGATCTGAATATTGAAATTTCTAAAAAAGCTTTGCTTCTTTTTAACATGACATGTTATATACGATTGTTGCCTTGCAAAACTCAGATTGCCTGCCTTATCATTTTCTTTCTTAATCAAAGCTCTTCTGAAAAAGGAAACTGTCATCTCAATTACAACGAGTCAGCAATATTATTTTAATTTATTATTTTTTTAAATGTAGCTTTGCATAAATCTCAATGTTTTATTGTTAACTGGGGGCTTAAATGGGTCTCATGAGTCATCATAAAGACTATTTTCTGCATTGAAAAGAGATCAAAGAACTAATGAATATTCAGGCATTCATTTGGTTACGCATTAGGAAGGAATAAAAAAAAAAAAAGGAAAAAGAAAAAACATAAAGATGAAAGTATTAAATCAAACTGTATCAGCTGTGTCTGTAGGCGAAAACCGCACAGCTGGGAAATAATTCAAACTATTGCTCTACCTACATAGAAAAAGATCATGAAATGGGCACAACAATGATATGTAGGACACAATAGGTGGAAATCTGGGCTGGTAAGTGATGAAAATATATAAAATAGGTATGAATTAAAAGGTTAGGTCAGTACACAGACAACTGAGTCAAAGAAGGAGATTTATACACCTGAGTTCCCGAAAGCACCCACCTGTTAGACTTTCAATTTATTTGACTCCCTATTGTGTTCACATTAAATTCACATAGCTGTAACTACAGAGGCAGCACTGAGACATCTATGGTACGAAGAGGAGTAGAAGCAAGACATTTATTAGGGGTTCATCACAAGCCACCAGCTTACTCCCATACCTCAAATTGAAACTCCATTAAATAAAAACCTCAAAAATAATTTTTGGTTATAAGGGAAAGGTATTAATGCAAGGGACAGCTCCGAACTGAAGGTGGGTATTGCATCTGAAGCTACTTTTTTCTTTTTTTCATTTAATAGGCCATTTTTTTCTTTACCTGAGATCTGCTTGAAATATCAGCAAAGTCTTAAAATGTGATGCTCCTTAATTTTTCTGATTAAAATTACTTGGTATAACCAAACTCTCCTTAATCATTTGTTTAAAGAGTCAAATCCAAAATATTATATAAGCTTTTACATTGTATTGTAACTTTCAAAGTATTTTTTATTTTATAATCATTTATCAAAACCATTTTTCAGTTATCAATGCTGGCATAGTTTAACAATTACTCAGTCATAAAAAATTAATTTAATATCATTTTTGGAGACAGATAGAGCCTTCTTTTGGGGGTATTTAATAACCATTTTTTTAATTATACGGAAAATAGACCACCATTTTTGAAAATAAAAATCACTTAAGTTTCTCCTTTCTACTTTCTGTTATAAAACATTAGATACAAAATTGCCAGGACTTTACAAACATCCCCAAAATGACCCCCTTTTGGAAAGTAGACACCCTACAGTGATTTTTTTTTTTGCCACCTTTTTTGAAATTGAGAAAATATAGTGATATTGAGGAGGTTAAGGTGTACTTAGTCTTAAATGCTGCCCACTGAAAACATAGACGTAGCAATAAAATTCCCCCCTTCCCTCAATTTCATGGCGGTCAGTGGCATTTTAAAAACTCTCACCGGCCCCACATCATTGGTAATCAGTTGCATTTAACCCTTCTTCTGCAGCTCAAAAAAAATTATCCCACACTTATTGGTGGTCAGTGACAATTTACAACGTCCCCCATCCTAAATCTGCTCTGCATGCTCTTGTAAGATTCCCTTAATTCCTTTAATTCTCCTTCCTCTACTGTGAGAGAAGGAGGGTTAAAGTTTTTGTAAAAACAGGCAGTGTTTACACTTGTGATGACTGTGATTGGTTCACAGTCATTACAAGGCACAGAGCCACTCTGACTGGCTCTGTGCATTTTGCCTGTGATTTGCATTGTCTAATGACAGCTCAACCACAGACATTTCAAGATCTGACTGTCTGCCTACGTGCATTTTCTGCAGCACCATACTGTATATAAACGGCTTCAGAAAACTGTTTCCACCAGCCTGCGTTTTTTACAATGGTATGAAATCAGTTTGGTTAAAGTGGTTCTAAGGCCTAAACTCGTTTTATCTTAAAGGATAAGTTCATTTTTTGCATAAAAATAATAAAAGCACATTTATTATTTTTGTGCATTTATTATATTTGGCTGCAGGAGTCTGTAAAACATTGCACCAACGATAAGCAGATTGCTGGTGCCATGCAGGTCTCCTGCAGATCTGTCCGTATGGGATGTACAGGCAAGCAGATATACTGACAGGAAGAATGAATGAACTACCACAGTGCTCCACAGTGCCGTGGTAGTTCACTGAGAACAACAAGCCAACAAACGCTAAGGCTGTAGGGACTTTTTGTTCATTCATTCACAGAAGAGTGTGAATGAATGACCTGGCCATGTGGGTGGAGCTAGTACAGGGAACTTCTCCTCGTACTTCTGTTACCGGGGGGGCGAAGAGTAGCGGGTGGCGGCTGCAGCATTGGGAACATGTTACAAATGGGAGGACCATGTAACATGGAAGGTGAACTTATCCTTTAATGCATTCCTTGCATTAAAGTAAAAAATGTTTAGGCATCGATTTTGGCTATTTACCTGAGCCCTCATTCGATCCAACACTGTGCATGTGTCTTCTCCATTTGCTGCCACTGCTGTCAAACAAAGACAGTCACGAGGGAGCAGGAGGTGGGGAAAAGTCCCATCATCTGTGTCAACAGGTGCACACTGCAAGGCTCAGGAGTGAGCTTGCACGAGTGCCCCAATGGGAAGTGGCTTCCTATTGGGGCACTAGCCAGAGAGGAGGAGCCAGGAGTACCAGTGCACAGAGCAGGAAAGTATAAACATGTTTGTTATTTTAAAAAAAATTCCTTTACAACCACTTAAAAACAGATAATCCTGCTATGAATCCTTTCACTCTCTCAATGGATACATCAAGAATTTGTAATGACACACAATACATAGGCATGTTCCTTTGCTGCCACCATTAAGAAACATATCCCGAAAATTGCATACAGCCATTGCAGAGGTGTATTTAGACAGGAATTTGCTGAAAAGTAAGACAGTATTACTAAAACTCTTTTTGTATTTGCCCTCTTATATAGGTTTACTTCAGCTTGAGTGTCATGGGTCTGAGGGCATCAAGGTGACACTAAACTCACATAATGGCACTGCTCGCTCTACACTGGTGCATCACTGGAGGAGAAGGACTATGCACAGGACAAAAAACGATAAAAAACTTAAAAAAAACAGAGCCTTGATATTATAGAACAATTACTGAAAACAAATTGAGTTTAGTGTAACATTGTACTGACATTTTTTCAAGTCATGTTTAGAGCAGCCAATTAAATTCAATGGGCTGCCTTACGTGTGAAAATCATGCAAAAGAAGTCCCTGACCCCCCCCCTTTTTTTTAAATTGTGCTGCACTAAAATACGTGGTACATTGGTGTATGGTATATTGAAGCAGTCTTAAATCCAAATGTAAACATTTATTATATTGCAGGTTTCAAATTCTTAGATGTGATAGTTGCATTCATTTTTTTAGGCTTTTATATATCTTTCTTCTATATTTTTCTGGTGATCCGGCCAGCTAATCTATTGTTTTTCACAAACTCAAGCTTGCCTACAAAATGGATCAGTTTATAGAGGTAAGACAAACAATTTAACACTGGCAGGGATGCTTACAATGATCAGCTTTTATTTATGTAAAACTTTTACTGCAAAAGGAAAAAACGGTTTGCTGTAACTTCTGTAAGTATTAGCTAGAGTTGGGCTGCAGTTTGTTAGTATAAATCATCCAGTACTGCTAACACTCTCCTCTCCCCAGACTGACAATGCTGCTGTTCAAAGGTGCACCTGTGCTCCTTCATCCAGAGTGGAGGCACTCTAATATAGGAGGTGTGTTTCTGGCCAGATCACTAGGGGAAAACAAAAGGGGAAAAAAGCCCCTGATATACAATATAATACATTTTTGGGGTTTAATATCACTTTAATGGCACTGCCACACACCTGCAAAAGGGATGTGTGTTTTTTGTACATTTCTAAAATATGAAAGCACAAATGTAAACCTATCCTAATGCTAGCTTGTGACATCTTTACAAACCTTTACCTATGCAATGGTAGGAGTTGGGAGTCCATGTATAAAGTAAGGACGTCAACATGGCAGCAACTGTTAGACTTCTAGGGACTTCTGACAGCTGATGTGTCAAGTTCAGATGTATCAAAAGCTAAATAAATTTTGGGTGGAGTGACCCCTAAAAGTGCGGCTTTAGTTTAACATGACCCCACCCAGCCAATAGCAAAATGACGGCAAAGCGGGACTCTCATCGATCAGGGTGGGTGTCATATGACGTCCTTCCCAGATCACGCTGTGGCGAGATCTGTCACTGGCTGTGTACCGCAGACACAGCCGATGACAGATCTGTGTACCATTACCGTTGCTGTGACCAATCACAGCAGGTCACATGACAATTGTAAACAATGGATGGCTTCCTTTCATGCCATCCATTGTATACAATTTTTTCACTAGCTGTGATTGGTCACAGTGATCACATGACCAGACTGGGCCAATCACAGCCCATCTCTGTCATGTGATTAGCCATGGCCAATCACAGCTAATCACAACAAAAAAACCTGAATAAATTGATTTCATTCAGTTAAATGCTTACTTATAGCAAATAAATTATTTGCCGTAAGCAATCATAATGTGTAAAAAAAAAAAAACTTAAAAAAAGTAATTAAAAATATATATATATATATATATATATATTTTTTTTTTAACGTACTGTCACCAGTCAGTGTCCCTGATCACCACCACACCAGTTATATGATGACGCTGTACTGTACTATTGACAGTATGCAAAATAAAATTGTGAAAAAATGTTTTTTTCATTTTTTCATTTTCCAAAAACTTATAACAAAAAAATTACAACTTCAAAAAACTCACCATGCCTCTTATAATATACCTCAGACTGTGTACTTTGCAAAAAGGAGTCATTTGGGGGATATCTGTACTGCCCTGACATTTTTGGGCACAGCGTTGCATGACCGCACAATTGTCATTCAAAGTGCGACAGCACTGACAGCTAAAAATTGGCCTGGGCAGGAAGGGGGTAAAAGTGCCTGCAATTGAAGTGGTCAAAATTGTTCTCAGGACAGATTGACATTTCCAAGACTTCCCTGATCTGCATACTTCCTCCAAGGCTGCTTTAGCTGATTCATGGTGTTATACCAGATAACAGTTTTAGCTCATTAATTGTCTCACTTGTTGCCTGGAATTGCTCTTTTAAGCTTTTCAGATTTTTATCATAAAACAAAAACTGGAGAAGAGTTTACACACTGCTGAGTAAATGGCTCCCTGTCATCCCTCAGTTTCATCTGTCTTATCAGAGTAATGGGGTGAAGTGACTGTCCTGATCATTTGACTCTGTTACCCATGAACTAAGCATTCATTTCATTAGAAGTAATACAAATACAGAGAGAGACGATTTGGAAATCTCCAAATACTTTGAGTGTTCTTAAAATGGCAAAAAAATGGGTCACTTAGCCCGTAGCAGGGAGGGTTGAGCTTGCTGTAAAAGAAGGAAAAGAGACAAAAATGGTAAAGGAACCACATTTAAAAGAACAGACC
Source organism: Staurois parvus (assembly GCF_062004578.1). Taxonomy (NCBI): domain Eukaryota; kingdom Metazoa; phylum Chordata; class Amphibia; order Anura; family Ranidae; genus Staurois; species Staurois parvus. The sequence continues at coordinate 1,953,755 of NW_028318510.1, read as the reverse complement.
CTGTTTCCATGCATTGTGATGCAAAAGTAATTAGATCCCAAGCATGATGCGACTCATCGTTATACAGAGAAGCATATGCTTTGTTCTTTGCATTGGCCCACACTAAAACCGCCAAGCTCATATGTGTTAAAGTGTTACTAAACCCACAGCAGTAAAATCAGTCTGTATATGCAGTTATTGTTACTGTGGAACCTAAGGGGTTAATCCTCCGCATTGTGTAAAAAGGCTGTTTGATCCTTTCATCTCTGTTCTTCCCCTTTTTCAAGCAACCACCTTTTATCTCCAAACTGAACCGTAGGCATGCACTTGCTCAGTTTGGTGTATATTGCTAGAGATTCTCCTCTTGTTCAAATGCCCACGCTGATAAGACAGACTGAACCGTGCCCTTCTACACATGCTCAGTTTAGTGTGTACTGCTAGAGAGGTTTTTTTTTTTTCTTTGGAGAATGCATGTGATGAGCACAGGGCAAATCAACCCTATCCAGACTGAGGTCAAGGGATTTCCATTCTCCAAGAGCAGAAATAAAACTCCGCCTACAAGCTTTAGCTAGTGCTGGGCTGGACACTGATAGAAGTCACAAGACTGCTCTAACTGCTGATGAGAAAAGGTATTTAGCAGTTTATATTTACTAAAATAATTGCACTTCCATGTCCTGTGTACTGTGGGAGACCAGATATAGTGAGTGCTGGGTCCTGGGTTTAGTAACACGTTAAGGAATATGCAGCCAAATCGGTTGTCCTGAAATGCTAATATTATGCTGACAGGAAGAGAGAGCAGAGTGACGCTGAGATGATCAAAGTGCTGCTTCCCCTTTCACTGCCCATTCGCAGGAAGGACAAGACCTATAAGTGTTACTGAACAGCAGCAGAGAAAAATCAGGTTTTCTCATGTGCCAGAAGGATGTTCTGTGTGACAGAGCTGTGTAAAAATCAGGACTGAATGCACAGAAATATTAATCCTTTGGCAGGTGAAACAGCTGTCACATGTATATGTATTTCATATGTGCATTTATCTGTTCATCTAGAGGATTTTTTTTAATTAAATATTTTTGATTGAGTTTTTTCCTTGTTTTCCACAACACATCACACCACCTTACATCATACATACTAACATATAACATTATACCATTACTTGTCTCAAATTAACCAAAAATATTTCTTATACAACTCAAGGTTCTCTATACCTCAGAGTCTCTCAACTTTTTATGCTCTAAAGTTCCTATATCCATTAACAGTTCCCTTACCAACTGAGAGGGCATGAGTAGTTATTAAATCATTTACCCCATATTTTACCATATTTATTCAGAGCATTTATTTTGACCTATAGTACGTGAGTGTGGGGGATGGGGGGGTACGGGGGAGTCTTTGACACCCATCTTTGTGCAATTAGTTTCCATGCCAAAACAGTAAAGGATTGACTGCCAACCAGCCATATGTTGGGAACAGCCTTTTATCCAGCGACCCCAAACACAAACACCCTGGGGTCCTTCAAAATATTACTCCTAAATATTTTATTAATCCTATCCAGCACCTGTCTCCAGTACAAATTGGGCCACCTCCAAATCATGTGTAATCATTAGTGTACCCTCCTTCTGCTCACACCGTGGACACAGGGGACTGTCTTTCCTATGCCAGTTAACAGTTTCTGGGGTGCTCTATATGAACGGTGAATGATGAAGAATTGAGTGATTTTCTGACAGACACATACCCCAGGTTATCAAGTATATTCAGCCAATCCTCATCACTCATAACGTTCGTCTCCATTTGCCACTGTAATATACATCTTAGTGATACTGCCTTTCATGTTTTACAGACACAGCTGATCACATGATATGGAAAAAGGCCAATCACAGCGGCCTTTTACCACGTGATCAGCTGTGTCCAATGACACAGCAGATCACCGGGTAAATATAGTTTCTAGTTATCGGCTGCACTTCCCTAATACTGTCACAGCGTGAGGAAACTACTGCTAATAACTGGCAATTGTCAGAGAACAGATCTGCACTGATGATCAGTGCCCTGATGATTAGTGCTGCCCAGCAGTGCCGCCCACCTGTGCCCAGTAGTGCCACCCACCTGTGCCCATCAGTGCCACCACCTGTGCCCATCAGTGCCACCCACCTGTACCCAGCAGTGCCACCCCCCAGTGCCCAGCAGTGTCCCCCATCAGTACCACCCATCAGTACTGCCCATCAGTGCCACCCAGCAGTGCCGCCCACCAGTGCCCAGCAGTGTCCTCCATCAGTGCTGCTTATCCATGCCACCTCATCAGTGTCCATCACTGCTGCCTATCAGTGCCCACCAGTACTGCCTTTAAGTGCCCATCAGTGCTGCCTATCAGTGCAGCCTCATCATCGCACATAAGTGAAGGAGAAAAATTACCTGTTTGCAAAATGTTATAATAGAAATAAAGAAAAATTTTTTTTTTATTTATAGTGCAAAAAATAAAACACCCAGCGACGATTAAATACCACCAAAAGAAAACGCTATTTGTGAGCAAAAATTATAAAAATGTTATATGGGTGCAGTATTGGATGACCATGCAATTGTCATTCAAAGTGTGACAGCGCTGAAAGCTGAAGATTGGCCTGGGCAGGAAGGGGGTATAAGTGCCTGGTAGGCAAGTGGTTAATAATGTAGGTGTAGTATAAGTCCAATGTTCAGACCTTGACTGTGTTTGTATAGCATGTCTGAACTGTAAATACTGGTAGAAACATTTAGTTGGTAGATTAAATTCAATTTGTAGGGTACAAACGTCCTTCAGGTCTTGACCATGATATGACTGTGGAATATATTCCAAACCTCGTGTCCACTACTGATCAAATAGTCTGATAAATTGGGGTGGAGAGTTCCAGAGGATGGGGGAAGCTCTGGAGAAGTCCTGGAGACGAGCATGGGAGGAGGAGACAAGGGAGCTAGAGAGTAGGAGGTCTTGCAAGGAGCCGAGAGTACGGTCTGGGTGATATTTAGAGACAAGATCGGTGATGTAATTTGGGGCAGAGTTATAAATGGCTTTATACGTTATTGTTAGTGTTTTGAATTTTATCCGTTGGGCAACGGGAAGCCAGTGGAGGGATTGGCAGAGAGGGGTGGCAGATACGGAACGGTTAGTAAGGTGGATGAGTCTGGCAGCAGCATTCATGATAGACTGAAGAGGGGATAGCCTGCGATGAGGTAGGTCAATGAAGAGGAAGTTACAATAGTCAAGGCGAGATATAACAAGGGAGTGAATAAGTTGCTTAGTGGTTTCCGAGGTTAGGAACGGGTGTATCTTGGAGATGTTGCGAAGGTGAAGTCTACAAGATTTGGACATTGATTGGATTTGGGGCTGAAAGGACAGATGGGAGTCTAGGATTACACCTAGTACCCTGGCTGAGGGGAGGGACTGATGATTGTGTTATTGATCTTGATGGAAAAGTCAGGGGATGGGGCACGGGCTGGAGGGAATACTAAGAGCTCAGTTTTGGAAAGATTGAGTTTGAGGAAGTGGAGTGACATCCATGCCGGTATGTCACTTAGTAGGTTAGTAATACAAGTTTAGACTGAAGGGGTGAGGTGAGGGGTAGAAAGATAGATTTGTGTGTCATCAGCAGAGAGTTTATCAAGTGACCAAGGGAGGAGGTGTAGATGGAGAAGAGTAGGGGTCCAAGGACAGAACCTTGAGGGACCCCTACAGAAAGAGGGAGTGGAGAGGAGGAGGCAGCATTATAGGCAACACTGAAGGAGTGCTGCGATAGGTAGGAGGAGAACCAGGAGAGAGCAGAGTCTCTGAGGCCAAGAGAGTGGAGTTTTTTGAGGAGGATGGGATGGTCAACCGTATAAAAAGCCACGGAGAGGTCAAGTAGTAAGAGTACGGAGTAGTGGCTATTGGTTTTAGCAGTAGATCATTAGTGAGTTTTAGTAGGGCAGTTTCAGTGGAGTGTAGAAAGCGAAAGTCAGACTGTAAAGGGTCAAAAAAGTTGTTGTCAGTGAGGTGGGAGCTCAGGAGATTGTGGACTAAGCGTTCTAGGAGTTTAGAGGTAAATAGCAGCAGGGAGATGGGTCTTAAGTTGTTCAGGTTGGTGGGGTCCAGGGAGGGCTTTTTAAGTATGGGAGTGATGTGTGCACCAGTAGAGAGGGAAAGATTGAAGATGTGAGTGAGGGAGCATAGGATGGAAGAAGAGGGTGACCGTAGTAGTTGTGAGTGAACAGGATCCAGGGGGCAGGTGGCGAGACGGGCTTCTGACAAAACCTTAGTGACCTCTTCGGTAGTAGCGAGGTCAAAAGAGGAAAGTGTTGAGGGAGGTTTAGTATAAGGTATGCTAAGTGGGATGGATGTCCGTGCAGTGGTGATGTCCCTACGAATTGCGTTGATCTTGTTTTTGAAATGATTTGCAATCTCGTGAGCAGTGAGTGAGGTACTGGGTGGAGGTGGAGAAAGTAGAGAGTTAAAAGTAGAGACGAGACGAGGACTGGATGACAAGGTATTAATTAGAGTGACAAAGTAGGCTTGTTTGGCAGCATGAAGGGAGGAATTGTATGTTAAGAAAGCAGATTTATATCGGGTGAATGCTATAAGGCTGCTTTCACACTGATTTGTTGCGGTTTACCTGCACCATAGGTTCAGCACAGTGCATCTGGGTTAGCTGAGCTTTGCTATAGACTTCTATTATATTCTGCAGGTGTAGTACACTTTCTGAAAGCGCACCAAAACCCCTGCATTCAGTTTGGTGCACTTACAGAAAGTATACCAAACCCATAGGATACAACAGAAGTCTATGGCTAAGTGCAGCAAACCCGCAGGAAAGCTGCAGGTACACTGCACTGCACCCGCGGTGTTGGTAAACCGCAGCGAATCAGTGTGAAAGCAGCCCTATACTATTAAGCCCAGTGTATTGCTTCACACTGACCTAAAGTTCTTATATCCTGTGGCTGGCATCCAGCTGGAGATCGCTAGCCAGGTTAAGAGGTGGAGTGCAGTTGGTATCCGCATGGGACAGGAGCCGTCACTACAGAGGAGGCACTGGCCTATGCGGCTCTCGCTCCCTACTCCCTACTACAGCTCCAACTTTTCAAGTAGTCCCTCTGCATTGTACTCTGTATGATGCTCTAGGATGGCAATCAACAAGTCCAGGCCACCATCTACCAGTAAAAACCAGTGTCAAAATCTACTGGTAGATTGCAATCTACAGGTTGTTGACCCCCAGTCTATAGGAATGTGTCAGAGTCTGATCTTTTCCTGATTTTAGTAACACCACTATTATTGCTTCCTGCATAGATTGGGGAAGCCTCCCCAATACCTTAGCTTTATTAATTACAAAACACAATTCTGGAAGGAGTATCTCACCAAACGTTTTATAAATTTCAGTGGGTAACCCATCACTTCCAGGAGATTTTGGATTAGGGAAGCTTGAAACTGCAGTCTGAAGTTCTAGAGAAAAAGGAGCAGGGCTTTTTTTCAGCGGAAACATGGGGAAACGCAGTTTCGGCACCTCCAGCACCAAATGTATGTAATGGCAATGGGGTCTACTGATACTGGCTGCATGGGGATCTATTGTTGCTGGTGGGGAACTTTTTCTGTGGGGGTGTCTATTGTTGATGGAGAGGTCTATTCTTGCGGATGTGGGTCTTTTGTTAATGTGAGTGGCTCTTATTTTGCTGGGGGTCAGTTGTTGATGGGAGGAATCTACTGTTGAGGGAGGGGCCATTACTGCTTGCTGCTGGAGGATCCATTGATTCTGGCTGCAAAGAGACCTGCTGTTGCTGGGGTAGAGTATTTTGTTGCCGGTGGTCTATTGCTGCTGGAGGATCTATTATTGCTGCTGGGGACCTATTTTACTGCTTTTCTTGTTATCATTAACCACTTCAAGTCCGAACTGTTTTACCCTCTCTGTCTAGGCCAATTTTCAGCTTTCAGTGACTTTCACTTTGAATGACAATTGCACGGTCATGCAACACTGTACCCATATTAATTTTTTAGCAGTTTTTTGAGACAGATAGAACTTTATTTTGGTGGTATTTATTCAGCACTGGGATTTTATTTTTTTTTTTTGCTGCATAAATGAAAAAGTCCAAACATTTTTTAAAAAAGTGTTTTTCTTATTACATTTTGCAAATAATCTTTCTTCATAAATTTTGGCCAAAATGTATTCGGTTTTCTTTTTAGTAAAAATAGATAACCCAAATTAGTTTATAACCAAAAATTATAATTTTTCAAAATTTTGTTTTACTTTTTTTATATTATTATTTATGTTTTTTTTTTTTAACTGCTTCCATAGAGGGCACTTTTACCCCCTTCCTGCCCAGGCCATTTTTCAGGTTTCAGCGCTCTCACACTTTGAATGACAATAGCACGGTCATGCAATGTTGTACCCATACTAAAATTTTATGATTTTCTTCACACAACTAGAGCTTTCTTTTGGTGGTATTTAATCACCACTGGGGTTTTTATTTTTTGCTAACTTAACAAAAAAAGACAGAAAATGTGGAAAAAAAAACAAGTTTCTTTGTTTCTGTTATAAACGTTTGCAAATAAATAATTGTTCTTCATAAATTTAGGCCGAGATGTATTCTGCTACATGTCTTTGGTGAAAATAACCCAAATTAGGATGTATTATTTAGTTTGTAGGAAAGTTATAGAGTTCACAAACTATGGTATAGATCTGAATATTGATCAATCCTGAAGTACTGACGGCCAATCTAATTTCTTGAGGTCCAAGAATGTCAGAACAGTACAGATATCCCCCAAATTACCACTTTTTGCAAAGTAGACAGTCCGACGTACTTCATAAGAGGCATGGCGAGTTTTTTGAAGTTGTCATTTTTTTGTCATAATTTTTCGGAAAATGAAAAAATTAAAAAAATATTTTCACTATTTTTTTTTTACATACTGTCATCAGTGCAGTACAGCATCATCATATAACTGGCATGGTGGTGATCAGGGACACTAAATGGTGACAGTATAAAAAAAATATATAATTTTTTTAAATGTTTTAAAAATGTTTTATTAGTTTTAATTTTTTACATTTTTTTAAGATTTTTTTTTCATATTTCACTATGACCAAAGTAGTACAATGTTACCATAATAACATTGTACTACTTTGTGGAAGTGATCAGTATTTTTTTTTTTTTACACAATTTGCTTACAGCAAAGAATTACTTTGCTATAAGCAAGCATTTACCTGAATGACATTGATTCATTCAGGGTTTTTTTTTGTGCTTAGCTGTGATTTGGCCACGGCTAATCACATGACACAGCTGGGCTGTGATTGGCCCAGCTTGTGCATGTGATCACTGTGACCATTCATAGCTAGACACACTAGTATACAATGGATGGCATGAATGAAGCCATCCATTGTATACAACTGTCATGTGACCTGCTGTGATTGGTCACAGCAGGTCACATGGTACCGGCAACGGGGCCGGCACTCAGATCTGTCATCTGTTACCGGCCGTGTACCTCGGACACGGCCGGTAACAGATCGTGCCGCTGTGCGGCTCTGCGGGCATGCAAAAGGACGCCATATGGCGTCCACCCGGAGGGACGAGGGGTTTTGCAGGCCGCCATCTGGCTATAGGCTGGGCGGGAACCTGTTAACATATTGTCAGCCTAGCAGTACAGTATCACCATAGTGACACTGTACTACTTGTGGGGGGTGATGAAGGTTTTTTTTTTTTTTTTTTAAAGGCTGTAAAAGCAATCATTTCTCCTTCTCTCTGGCTGCATTCTTACATCCATTGAGAAATACTGTGTGAGCTGTGATTGGTCACAGCTTGTCACATGGTACAAGGCTGTTGTGTATAGCCTTGTACCATGTGACCTCTATGATCATTCACAAATTTCACATGTAGTAACCAATGATGTCAGAAGTGACATCTTGCTTACTACTATTCATGTGATCACTGATTGGCCAATCAGTGATCACATGATTGGGACCTCACACAGAGGTCCCGTACAGCGGGCACTGTATCGCGATGCCGCGCTCTCCCAGAGAGCACGCACAGTTTGAAAATGCAGGCACTGTTTATGAACGCCAACTCGCTCCTGTACGTGGGCCAGATGGGAAGTGGTTAACAACTTCCAAACAATTTACTTAGCACCACAAAATAATACTTGGTTCTGTATTTTTTCAAAGGGACGGTACTGGGAGGTAGGTAGGGGGTGGAACCAAGGAATGGTGCTCAGAGGTGTGTAGAGGCGGAGACAAGGAGTGACTAGAAAAGAGGGAGTTCCTTCACCTATTCTCAGAGACTTTCAGAATGTTCCTATACAGGGTTTTTTTTCTCAAACTTCTTCCCCTAAACTAGGTAGTTTGAGCAGAGTTTAGTTTTAAACTATAACCCCTTTTCTTTACCAAGGTCAGGTCAAAATCCTGGTATTGAAAGGATAAAAGCATGTTCATGGCTGACATCGATGAACTTGCTATTGACTGTTAGAGCCAGTGAAGGACGTTCAGACAAAAGTTAATTGGGCATAAAAGATCACTTTTTGGGGCTCTGAAGGTGCACCCTCCACCAGCAGAACCCGCAGTGGATCCCCATTTCTCAGAGGAGCCTGAAACTGTGGAAAATGGCTGTAACATTGGGAGTGGGAGGTGATTGGTGAACATCTGTTCCCAGATCCCCTCTGCAACTAATGAATCCAGAAGCAACATTTATTACATCACAACCAGGTTCTCAGCTGCTTCCCTGGCTACAGCAGCCTGAGAATATCAGCTAATTATGAAGGAATTGTGCTAGACTAGCTGTGGTGGAGGACAAGGTAGATATTGGGATCAGTCCCCTTTTTGCAATATCATGGCCGCACATATTTTTAAGGTTTGACAAAGCCTTACTATTTACTCAATGCAGCCCCATTTTTTATATTTTACCAAAAATTGGTTATAATATTGCACTTGGTTGCACTGATATCATTTTAGTATTTTTTTGCCTGAAAATATGCATTAGATAAATAGCTGTGCAAATATCCTGTGACATAAAAAAAATACAATTGCCATCATTAAATTCTCCAGGGTCTCTGCTTTCAAAAATTATAATTATTATTTGGAGGTTTAAAGTAACTTCTAGCAAAAAAAAGCTGATTTTAAAATGTCTGCCAGGACAATTTTTAAATTTTTTGCACAAAAGTGAATAATTTTATTTTTTTTTCACACTTTTCCATAGTAATCTGAATACTGTGTTTTCCCTAGAATTACGCTAGGGTTATGTTACCTGTCATACTTTATAAGAGTGCTTAGTGGATTTCTTTCTTAAAGCAGAAGCAGAACTAATCCCCAACATATACTAATTTCTAGAAGGTAGGAGTTTTTTGGCAGAGGAGACATTCATAGTCTCTTTTGCCAAAACCATCTTTTTCTTTGCACTTTATATTCTGTGTACACTATATACATATCACAGTATGTGCAGTACCTACTCTCCATTCAGTCCTGGAATACGTAAGATGCAGAGAAGAGAGCCAAGCTCAGGAGGTTATGTAACTCCTGTTCACATGTGCAGGAGCTTCATTGTCAATAGTCGCTCAATGGCTGAAGAAGTTGATGGGGGACCCAGCAAAAGGGGCAGAGATGATGATGTGGGGAATGGAGCAGCGATTGACAGTCCAGATTGTACAGCCATAATTGTATAAGTAAGTTGACATCAAGGGGAGTTTTAGTTTTGCACATAGTTGAGACAAAATACAAAAATGGCTTTCACATTTATTAGGCGGTCAAAACAGTGGGGTTGTGCCGTCCCCATCAGTCTCAAGAGATGGGACTCCTTTTAGGTCTATCTGACAAAATGGTTCATCTTATGGAAAACTTCACCTAGCTAAAGTGATGATAACATATGCAGAGGATGTGCTAATGAAAGATTGCAATTTCCCAGTTAAATTTAAATGAGAAATCAAGTTTACACAACATTTTAACACCTTAGACTAACATGTTTTCTATATACAGTTCGCCATGTCCAAACAGAGCATCGCAATATTTCACATATTTAATTATGAGATATCCTTTGTTTCAGACCACAAGTACAGACTTGTGCAGGCTGAGTTGCAGAAATAGATCTCCAGTGGTAATTAGTGGATCAAAAGCCTAAAGCTGGCCATAGATAGATTGAATTTTAGCCACTTAGCAGGGACTGGCTGAAAATTTGATTCTAGTGTGGCCGTTCCTGTTCAACGTCTGTGGAACAGTAAGGTTGGAAAACTTGTTGATCAGTGGCTGCAGTGCTGGTCAATGTATTGTGACAGCAGAGAGCCCTATGGTCAGAATATAATGTGTTGGTGGGGGGGATTCTTCCATCCACCTCATTTTTGTGTGGATAAAAGAATCCATTTTTTCTTTCACTGGTTGGCTGAACAAAAAAAATTATTATCTATGGCTTCACTGGACAACCTATAGGGGTTAATTTAAAAAGCAACAGTTTGGCTACACCGTGGTATATAAACTTCTTGCCGACCATGTAATGTATATCTGCAATGGTAAGGAGAGTGGGCCTTAATGACCATGGTGACAGGTTTCTGTGCTTAAAGTACACTCGGTGTGTACTTCCAGCACAGTGACTGAGCTGTCCCAATAGCTCCCTGTCTCTAGTTATGATAAGAAGCTGTCATAATGAGCTCCTAATCATGTTACCAATGTGAAAGCCAATCAAAATGGTCACATGATCAGCAAGTCCACCTTATGACTAAGTTAAAGGGCCAAGACAGGTAGGCAACACCTGTCAAAGTTATGCAATGAGATCAGTGGGAGCTTGCTGCAGCAATTGCCATGCATATTTGAATTCCAAGAGGGGATCTTGTATTTAAAAAAATGCACTGCAGCTGTGAGCCTAGCGTTTCTTGGGATTAATACTACCCTTTGAAAAGCAATCTTTCCTCTAAACTTGAAAGCATTAGAAAAAAACAACAACAACAAAAAACATTAATCTCATACTTTCCAGAAAAAAAAACAGCTATGTTTACATTTGCAAAAAACAAGGTACGTGCAAAGGAAAGCAATGGCGGGAGGGAGGCTTCGAATGACCCCTCTCGTTGCTTGTAAAAGTAATCCAGTGGCTAACCAGCTGCTCGGATCACTATTACAGGTTAGGGAATTGCCGTCTGAAAATTTTAATATCTAGGTTATGGCTGACAGCTGCAACCATGGCCCCAGTATAACTGAAGACAATGACGTACATGTCAGTGATTGCACGGTCAAGTGGTTAATCACACTGCACACCACTGGCTTCCTGACCATCACACCATGCCTGGGCAATGTGTGTCAGTGCAGACACTTGGGGGTTTATTTACTAAAGCTGGAGAGTCCAAAATCAGACTCCCTTCTGCATAGAAACCAATCAGCTTCTAACCTCAGCTTGTTCAATGAAGCTTTGGCAATGAAACCTGGAAGCTGATTGGTTTCTATGCAGAAGGGAGTCTGATTTTGGACTCTCCAGCTTTAGTAAATAAACCCCTTGTAGTCTCCATCAGGGGTACATGTAACAGGCTGACAATGCAGGAGGATGCATGGAATGTTAGTGGTGGGGTAAAGGTCTAGCATTCATTGACAGCAGAAGGCTTTTTTTAATGACTAAAACTGTAGTGCAGACAAATGCTGCAAGCTGATTAGATCTGGGAAGGTAGATCACAAAATACTTTTGTAGAGGTATGAGCCTGGATAGGTTGACCAGCATACTTTCTCAACAAGTCTAAGACACTTACCATTGAGGAAGTGCATCTAATATACTCCTAGTGAAATGAAAAGACCAATGGACAGAGGTGGTCCAACACATTCAAGGGTGCCCAAAACACTCTGAAGTGCCAAGGTGAGTCAGTTTTATTACCATGAAAGTAACTAGGTCAATCACATTTCTGAGGGAAACATTGTTTTATTACAGTTTCAATTGAGCAAATGGTTCTAACACATTGTTGAAACAAGCATTTCTCTGAGGACTCATTCACACTTGTGGCCAAGGGGGTAATAATAGTGGTTGAGCCACAGTTTACTGCCCGCAGACTGCTTCTTCCAATACAACATGGTGACCAGAGGGGATTGTACACATACCGTGGCAAAAATGATGACTTTTGTTTCGTTTAGCAGGGTGCAGTATGCAACCTATTCAATGGAATGGGGCTGTGCCACAACTGCCCTGCAATCATGTGCAATGCATGATGGTTGTCATTATCATGAAACCCATCCAAGGACAAAGCATGCAGTCATCAGTGGAGTACAGGTAGACAGGACGTGGTGGCAGGAGACCAAAAGAGCTTAGATGCAACAAAGGATGAAAAACAATAGTATTTTATTGAAAAAGAAGTCAAAATGTTTTCTTTAGCAAACTGATATGTCCTTTAGTTGGGGTTTAAATCTATGGTAAACATTCCGCTGGCTCATTCCGCATAACTAAACTGCAGTTACTACTTGCATATTTGTAACAATGGATGGAGTTGTAATCAGCCACACCAAGATTTCCTGCACATGATTAAAACTTTATTTCCTGCTGTTTCCTAAAGAAGTATGGAACATCTCAAGAGCAGACAAGACCTCAGTGGAGGGGCATATAGTGGATCTCTAATCATAACTTTATTTTTTACTTTTTGATGCAGTGGGGAAATTTTTAAACCTCCTTCAGATTTTTTCACCCCCAACACTATTGTATTTTTAAAAAAATCATTGTACAGTGGAGGAACTTAAAGTGACACTAAAGCTTCTTTCTAAAATAACAAACATTTCTATATTTACCTTCCCTGTGCAGTGATTTTACAGAGCATTCCCGATTGTCTTCTTTTTGTGTCCCCTCCAGTGCTCCTGGCTCCTCCTCCTTGGACAGTGCCCCCAGGGAAAGCCGCTACCCCTGGGGGCACCTCTGCATGCTCGTCCCTGAGCTGTTGCTCTATTATGCGTCCATAAGACACATAGAGCTGCAACTCGTCCCCGTCCCCCCACTCTCTCCTCATTGGCTCACTGGCTGTGACCGACAGCAGCGGGCTGTCTCAGCCAATGAGTAGAAATAGTGCCTAGACAGCAGAGGTTGTCGAGAACATTGCTGGATCAGAGGGGGCTCAGGTAAGGATTGGGTGGGCTGGGGGGGGGGAGCGTTGAACACAGGTTTTTTACCTTCATGCATAGAATGCATGAAGGCAAAAAGCCTTGAGCCTTTAGACCCATTTAAAAGAGAATAAAAGAATAAAAAAGAACTATTCCAAGTCCATCGCACTCTCAAGGGCAGAGTATTTCCTTCTTCAGACTGTTTGTGGTTGTCTGTACAGACAGAATAATATATTCATTCCAATGCGGTTGCTGCATGATGATACTGCATCATGATGTAATTTAGATGTATGGGGAAATTAGGTATTTGGCTAGTGTACAAAAATTACATTTGTCCAACCTCTGATGTAACCATTATCACCTGCAGTTCTACGGATTCCATTCCTCTATGTTAAGTGTGGAAGCTGAGAAGTATAACATCAGACTCATAATTCAACAGCCAAAAAAAAAAGAACAGTCCTTCATAATCTTACAACTACTTGGCACAGGTAAAATTCAATTGTCAACTTTATTTTCCAGTATCCTCCTCCTATAAGAGCCTGGTTATATGTAAAGAAAATATTTCCTTATGCATCTGCCTTGCTAAAAATATTCAAATAATCCTATACCTACAGGTGATCCAGAGGAAGGCAAAAAAAACCCAGCAAAGCATGATCCAATTTGCTTCTGCAGGGAAAAAAAATTCCTTCCTGATCCCCCGAGAGGCAATTGGATCTTCCCTGGATCAACTTTACCTATAAATGTTAGTATCCAGTTATATTCTGTGTATCTAGGAAATAATCCAGGCCTTTTTTAAAGCAATCCACTGAGCTGGCCAGAACCAACTCATTCACTTCTTGTTCTAGTGACAAGTCTAAAATGTATTAATATGTCTGTCAAGGTTACTGTGGTCACAAAGAAAAATACAGGGGAGAATCTAACCCTTGTCCGATCCACAAAAAAAAAAAAAGATTTTGACTGTACTCATACTTTAAAGTTCAACTAAAGGTTAATGGATGACAGTCTAAAAAAGTCCCAATTTTAGTTAGTATGTGATGTTTAATCCTGAAAAAGTTAGTAAAAACTTTACCTTTCCCGACTGAGCTAAATCCTCATTGTATCTCACGTTTCCCCTCCCAGAGACTGCAGCTCACAGTGGGGAGGTTTCATCAACCTGGGCCATGCTGTCAATCCAGAAACCTGGGGACAATTGGTGCACACTGGCTGTGATAAATGGGTACATATTTTAAGAAAGTGGAGACACGCTGTTCTAAAAAATGCAAGGGCAAGGGTGAAGAGTGATTACGAACAAAGACAGGAGTAGAGCATGGAGATATTAAAGTGTCAGAAAAGCCTAACTACTGTTCATCTATTCGTAAAAGGTTCCCCTCCCCCCTCCTCCTACCTATCCTGCCTAACCTATACAAAAAATATCTGTGTACTTACCTATTTTTAATCCGCTCCACTGTGGTCATGTCATCCTGTAGCTCTGTATAAGGGAGTGTTTTGACAACGACTCTGAATTTGGGGAGTCGTGACATCACCCATAGGCTCCCATAGCCAAGCCGTTGTCTGAGCTCCCTCCTCTCCCCTGCAGCAGTCACTCACTGACATAAGGGAGCCAGATATGCAGGATCATGCGACCACTTGTTTGGACGAACAGAGTCGGCCCCGTTCCCTCCTCAAGGTCTGTGAATGACAGCAACAGGAGTGATTTGCTCCCACTGCTGTGTCTGAGCCAATGAAGAGGGAGAGAGCCCCTGCTCTCGTGCACAACGCTGGATCGAGATTGGGTTTGGGTAAGTATAATGGGGATTTGGGGGGAATGCACGCAGAAGAGTTTTTATTGGATAGAAATCATTACGGTAAAAAAAAAAATTTCTGTCTTTAGAACCACTTAAAGCTTTTCTTCCACTTTAAAAGAACAATTCTGAGGGAATATAAGAAACCACACACTCATTCCAATGTATTCCACCTATAACTGAAATAGGACTTTTGGGTGTATTGGCCCTATAGTGGCAATGATTTTCCTACATCTGTATGCCAAGGAAACAATATTTCATAGTCACTGAGCTTTTCTCCTAATTAGCTGAATTAAACTACGTCTTTGGAATGCTAGCAATCCCATTTGCAAGCTGCAGCTTGGCAATGCTTGACCACTGCAGGGGAAAGTCTCCTCCCTTGTCCGGCAATAATGATTCAGCTCTAAAGACACCGCATAAGAGATCTTTTACATCCTGCAGCTGTGAAAAATGCAAATACTGTCATTCTAAATTATAAAAGCTAGATCAAAAACAAATTTTGTCAGAAGAAAAAAAAATCTAATTCTATGATTCACTTTCCCAGAGTTTGAAAGATAAAACATGACTGGTTACTCCAGGTAACAGGTCCACTTTTACTTTGGATTGTGCTTGTTTGGTTTTTACAATCAGCCCTCAGCATATTAATCCAATTACCTAAAGAAAATCTATGCTTTTGATATACTTAGGCTACTTTCACACTGAGGAGTTTTCGAAGTGTTTTTGCATTACAAAAAGCGCTTGAAAAGCTCAAGAAAAATGCTTCCCTGTGTATGAGAATGTACAGTATATCTACATATGTTTTCACACTGAGGTGTTGCACTTGCGGTGCGGTGTAAAAACTCCTGCTTGCAGCATCTTTGAGGCATGTTTGGTGAGTTAAAACAACACTCCAAAAATGCCTCTTCCCATTGAAATCAATGGAAACACCTGAAAAATGCCTGAAAAGCACCTCAAAAACTCCTCTTGGAAGCGTTTTTGGTGCAGTTTTTAAGTCACTTGTCCTTTAAAACCGTTCAGAAAGCGATACAAACACCTATGAGTTTTTGCTGGGTTTTTGCGACAGATTAGTGTGTAAATAGCTTTACTGTTCCTTTGCTACCCACTTCTCTGTTCAGCACTGAGTACTTCGGGGCATACAGGATCATGTGACAGGGTCAGAAAGAAGTAGATGCCAGACACAGCCAACATCGCCTTCAGAGAATGGCAGCCACTATTTCTCTTATAACAAGTACTTTGAATAAATACAAGGATGTGATCAGCTGTAAGGATCATTGAACATTTACATTAAATGGTAGGGCTATAACTGCGAGAGGGTACTCTGCAAAATGTTAAATATAATCCTGGGCATATTTTGTCTAGGAACATTACTTAGCACTTTTTAGCTTTTATGGAGATGGCTTTATATCCTCTTGATCTCTGTACATGCTCGGTAAACAGAGCTCACTTGGAGATGGAAATGGTGGGGAGAAGCCTGTGTTAGGTTGGCTTGCACCCAAAGAGAATAGGCCCTTAAGAACAACCCACTACTCATAAAACTCATCTTTTCACACTCCCCCATTACTCCTTGGAACTCTTGAAACCTGGTCCTGCTTTGTAAACTCTGACACAACTTGACTCGGAGCTTACACATTACCTTTGAACAAAGTGAGTGTCCCTTTAATAATAGAGAACTAGTGTAGCGCTACCCTTGCAGGGGCCTCCAGTCACCAAAGCAATGGTGCATTTAATTGGGCCCCAATTGACAGTCTAGGGGTTGTCATTTTGTACTTTATTGCTTGTAGAACTTGTAACAGGAAAGGGGTTGGGATGTTGGATACTCCAAAATGTCCAGTAACATTGAACAAAGGGCACTATTCTCCTTGTGGATATGGAGACAGTCTATGTCCTCAAAGCCATGTTGTGGACCATGGACCATGATGCAGGTCTCCTAGGCATCTGGTTACCCTGCGCAGCTATAGGTAACCAGTGCAATTTTAGGTTGCTGCACAATCAAAAGGGGGTCAGTTAGGGTCTTTACTCACAAATCTCTTCAGGTCAGCTGCCCCCTTTCAGCTTCCTCTGGACACAGACCAGTAAGTGTTAATCTCCCTCTCCAGACCCAATCCCCTTAGAGGAATCCTGCATTCAGCTCCAGATTATTCCCAGGTCTCCAGCCCTGCCACAGCGGGGGCCCTGCAGAACAGCAACTAAGTCCATAGGATGCCTCAGAGGCAAACAGGTCCCTGAAGTTCTCGGAGCCGTTCCTGATGGGGAAAAGAGCTCCAGACTATTTACCACCTCTCAGACCACATTCTGGGCACACCTCCCCAGGGACTGGCCAGGCATGATAAAATTCAGGCCAGTTATTTGAATTTTCCCACCCTAAGCTCTGAAAACATCTCCCAGGGACAGGGAGAAACAATAAAACTCCTAGCCTGTGAAACCATGAGCAGGCCAGAGCAAGTGATTACTGTTCCCTTGATTACAAAAGAAGCCATAAACTAGATTTACCTTGCATCCTACGCTAGAAGTGTGCTACTTAAGGAAGAAAAAAGTGCCCCATTCTGGGCCAACACTCTTTTTCCAACCCTCTCTCCCACCCACATCTAACCCATCTACTAGGCATTTTATTCCCCTTGCATTGTGAAGCCAGATATGCTCACCTAAGCCCCTCCTCTAGGTCCCTCACCTCTGCATTTTCTAGGTGTGGGCGACTGCCAACCTGCTGCTGCAATGGACCCCAAGTTTCCTCTTGTGGATCCTGAGAGGACCCTAGTGAATGGACATCCAATAGGAAGTGCCCAGTCCACACCATGCAGGCACTGACTGGAAGAAGGACTCAAACATAATAGGAGAAGACTTGAGACATGTCAGTGGTTTTTTTTGGATCCAACAATCAGATGGAGGGGCAAACAATGGGCAGAGGTGAAATTCATCCTGAGTAGGGGCTTTAATATTTATAAAAAAAAAAATATATAAAAACACACTTTTAGTCCTGACCATAAACAATAAAGAAAACATGTACAAAATCACTTTACATTCCATTTAAGAAAACTTCCGAAAGTCTCAATAATTTAGGCTTTTCTGTGCAGGGCATAGAGCCATCATGTGGGTGGTTTGCGATGGTGGATGACAAGCTCTGCACTGATCTCATCCTCCCATTTGACCCTTCCATTCTAACTAAAGCTGGTCATACATGTAAAGATTTCTCTCATTTAGCCCAGCATGGATGGATGAATCTCCTACAACTGTCTACTGTATTCTGGCAGGCGGAACCTGCAACAGTCAGAATACCAGAAGCAGACTGCAGTTGATTGGCTTTTTTTTTGCCTGGCTCCTTCCATTTCTTAATGAAAGTTTGTTAAGCAAGGTGGTGTTAGCAAGGCAACCCATTTCATCCAATTCACAGGAACTGTCCGGGTTCTGAACTGGCCAGCTTAACTCCACAGGAGTCCATAGGAAAAAGGGTAGTTATGGTATTCTGAAAAACAGCAGTAACAATCACAGATGCTCAAATCCTTAAAATACAAATTATAGTCCCAGTGGTTGCATTTCTTTTATTTGTAAAGCTGGATTTTCACATTTATGGTTTAAGACCGAACTATGTAAAAAAATTCCTCTTTGGAAAGAGTTTTAGGACTTGTTCACACATGGGTTTGATAGGTGGTAAGGAGATGATATGGTGCCTCCTCTCTGCCCGTTTTAACCCTGAAAATGCTGACCCACCATGCCACAACTGTGTGGATTGTGGAGTGATCCCATTTACTTTGGGTTGCTCTCGGTGGTGATACTGTTCGCCAAATGCAACATGCCTATTAACTGCAGCTGCAAAGCAAACCATCATATCATATGTAAAACCCCAAGCAGCTGCAGGTCCTTGTACAGGTGGGTGGTTGGGGGTGGCAGTAAATCTGCAGGTCAGCGGTTTGATTTAATTGCCCTCTGGCCACCAGTGTGAATATGCCCTTAGAGTTAGACAGTCTGTCAAATTTTTTAAGGTTGAAGATATTTTCTCCCACTTCCATTGAGGTCACTGACAAAGAAAGGGAGCAAAATCTCCCCAACATGGACACAGACAGTAATAAAAAGCATTATTTAGAAGTAAAGTGGGGGGTTATAACTGTCAAGTCTGTATAGGTGGGGACATTTTTTCTCAGACTCGGGGTCCTTTCACATGGGTGTGCTCTGGTCTGGTCACCATAGGATCCATGAACAGATCTCTTGCTGATTCAGAGCACAGATGGACAGATGTAACATTTGTGAAATCTGTGCCTGTTCAGAATTTTGGCTGCATTTTGACTGCGGACATTTGCAGAACGTGTTGGATCTATGGGCTGCTGGATGTAAAGTGTCCGTTCACATCAGGCTATTCCCGATCTGACATGCTTAGGTCTGATACAGTCCTTTTTTGCTACTCTTTCTGGACCTGGAAGGACTCAGGTGTAGGCAGATGTAAACAGACACAAGTCTATTTAGTTCAGCCTGCTATAGATCCACCTGGATCTTTGGAACAGGTCTGCCTAACAAACTGACAGGCCGGGCTTATTGGAAAGTCTGTGTGAAAGAACACTAGTTATGTGGTCACCAGGACAGGAAGTGAGGTGAAATCCCCCAACAGGGACACAGATGGCAAAAAATCCTTTCCCACTCTATCCAAAACCCATTAAACATGTTTTGGCAAGAGTTCAGCTTTAACAATGATATATACATATTGGAAGAATCAATACAGATTATAAATGTTAGTTACCTTTGTATATTTGCCCAAACATTGTGGCACTTATTCATATTAAAAAGTATTACACAGGCACATTTGCTTGCATAGATTAGACCACATTCACCCTGATGATTCATAATATTTATGATATGAATCTAAAGTGGGTGCAGAGGACAAATGCAGATATACAGTATATCAATGAGGATTATAGGATAAAATCCTTAGCTGCAGTGCACAGACTGTATAGCATATGTGGACGTAGACAAGTAAGTAGGATTGCACATCGCAGGTGCCAAAATGAAAAAAAAAAAAAAATCAATGATTCACGGTTTAATAATGCTAAATGTTCCAAAGTGATCGGTGGTAACGAAATAAAACACTAACCATATTATCAATATGATTTCCTGTTGAATGAGACATAGAAATCCCAACAATACATAAATATACAATATAAATATATTTAAAAAAAAGAACGAAATCACATTTATGACTTAATTGTGAATGTTCTGGTAATTAGAAAATGTCATTTAGATTTTACAAATTTACTTTGTTAGAAAAATAGCGAGTATAACACACTTGGTAAACAAAATGCAAATGAGATGTGTGTAATTCACTGTGGAATATGCATGCTGTTCTTTGTGGATAAAATGTGGGCAAGCAAATGAGATCAATAGAACTGGAAGACCTGAAATACTGCAGAACCCATCAATTTCCTTTGCTAGAAATTTTAAAGGGTCAGTCCATCCACATTCCAGCATTTTTTCCCATCAGGCAGGAAACGAAGTCTAAAGCCAACACACATACTGCAAATCAGTCCACCAGTAAAAATGTTTCCATCTAAAAAGAGATATTCTGAATAGGAGGCTTAAGGTACGCTTAACCCACATAGAATGTAGGTTTACTAGTGTAACCTGGACAGTAACTGATAATTGCTTTGGAACTTCTTCTTTTGCCGCTGCTGTGTTATCCTGTGGACAAGGTTAAACAGAATATTCATTAATGCAAAAGTGCAGCAGCCATCTTTAGGAGACCATTTTGTAATGCTCTTCTATGGAGAGTCTCCTGTGCAGGGGACAGCCATTTGTAAGAAGACCTATTTGCAATGCTCATCTATGGAGTGTCTCCAGTGTAGGAGGCAGCCACTTTGGTTGAGTCTGGATCAACCTGAAAGGACATTGAGTAGAGTTTGCAGGAGATATCTGATGCTGTGCTGCCCAGGAGAAGAGTGCTGATCAGAATGCCGCTGCTATAATACTGTGAAATTCTACCTATGAGGGGACCTATATTCTGAGAGCCCACACCAGGGATCAGTATTTCACTTACTGGACGCGACGAGTGACTGACCATCAGCAGACCCATGACCATCAGGAAAGGACCACTGGCTACTGTGGTGATAGGCCTGGGATTTGGAGAGTGCCTACTGTGGTGATAGGCCCCTTGGTCACTAAATTTTCTTGTTTCCTGGTTCCATGAAATAGTTCTACCCCAGTGGGGCAGCCGTAACTCTTTATTTAGGAATAATCCAGTGCCCCTTTGGGTTACCAAGACTGTAGTAGAGAGCACTCCCACCACTTGTAAGGAAGAAAAAGAGGGACTGTCTCAATAGGATTGAAAGAGAGAGATGACAACAAATTCTATCCTCATCTGACTTGAACTTGACTTTCACTTAACCAGTTTTCGCCCGGCCTATGGCCAAATGGCAGCCGGGCAAACACTTTGACCCTCTGGAAGGACACCATATGCCCGCAGGGCCGCACTGTGGCGAGATCTGTCACCGGCCGTGTACCTCAGACATGGCCAATGACAGATCTGTTTACTGGGCCTGTTGCCGGTACCATGTCACCTGCTGTGACCAATCACAGCAGGTCAGATGACAGTTGTATACAATGGAAGGTTTCCTTTCATGCCATCCATTTTATACAAGTGTGTCTAGCTGTGAATGGTCACAGCGATCACATGCACAGGCTAGGCCAATCACAGCCCATCTGTGTCATGTGATTAGCTGTGGCCAATCACAGCTAATCACAAAAAAACCTGAATGAATCGATTTCATTCAATTAAATGCTTGCTTATAGCAAAGATAATATTTGCTATAATCAATCAAATTGTGTAAAAAAAAAACAAATACTGATCACTTCCCCAAAGTAGTACAATGTTACTGTGGTAACATTATACTACTTTGGTCCTAGTGCAATATCAAAAAGAAAATCTTAAAAAAAGAGAAAAAATGTAATAAAAAATAAAATAATAAAAAAATAAAAAAAACTGAAAAAAAATGATCTTATTTTTTTTTTTCGTACTGTCACCAGTCAGTGTCCCTGATCACCGCCACACCAGTTATATGCTGACCCTGTACTGCACTGGTGACAGTATGTTAAAAAAAAATTTGACAAAAAAATTACAACTTCGAAGAACTTGCCATGCCTCCTATGAAATACGTTGGACTGTCTACTTTGCAAAAAGGGGCATTTGGGGGATATCTGTACTGTTCTGACATTTTTGAGCCTCAAGAAATTAGATTGCCTGTCAGTACTTCAGGATTGATCAATTTCCAGATATATACCATAGTTTGTGAACTCTATAATTTTCCTAAAGACTAAATAATAAATACTGATTTGGGTTATTTTCACCAAAGAAATGTAGCAGAATACATCTTGGCCTAAATTTAAGAACAAATATTTATTTTCGAACTTTTATAACAGAAACAAAGAAAAATGTGGGTTTTTTTTCAAAATTTTTGGTCTTTTTTTGTTAATTTAGCAACAAATAAAAACCCCAGCGGTGATTAAATACCACCAAAAGAAAGCTCTAGTTGTGTGAACAAAATAATACAATTTTAGTTTGGGTACAATGTTGTATGACCACGCAACTGTCATTCATAGTGTGAGAGTGCTGAAACCTGAAAATTAGCCTGGGCAGGAAGGAGGTAAAAGTGCCCGGTATTGAAGTAGTTAAGTTCTACAGGAAGTTGATTTGAAGATAAAATAAGGTAGTGACATTATTTGCATTCACAGTTTTCTATTTAATGAATTCATAACAGCATTGGTTGATGTCTTTTATAGAGGGCTTGCTGAAGTCACAATTTAAAAATTCAAAAAACTAAATGTGTCAACCTTCCCTTAACATACACAAAATATGTTAATTTTGTCTAGGTAAATCTAATTTAGTTTGGGTACAGTGTTTGGGTACCGTGCAATTGTTATTCAAAGTGTGAGAGCGCTGAAACCTGAAAATTGGCCTGGGCAAGAAGGGGGTAAAAGTGACCGGTATTGAAGTGGTTATTCAAAGCACTTGTCTGGAGACCGAGAAGGGGGTGCCCTGGGTCTGGTAAGAAAATAACATCATATTAATCTGTTGTCTGCTGGGAACTGCTTTCTTCAAGGGCCCCAACTTTGCTAGTTAAATGCAGTTCAGTGCTGTTAATTATTGTTAGAATGCTGCAGGTGTTTAACCACATCTCTCAGAGTTATGTTACTGTTACTTTCTTATTAATGGTTTGCATAAGTACACTTGATGATCCTTTCTTCTCTTACACTATGCTTGGCCTAACATTCTTTAAAATACCTCAAGGTGTGTCGGTAAGTGCTAGTTGAGCAAGGTGTGTCAACTTCAGGTGTGCAGAGAAATCACAAAACAATTCAGTGGCTCCTCTGGGGGTAGCATTAAACTAGTAATTGTTATCTTGACTGGTCACAGGTTTTCCAGCATGCCTTAAGTAAAGTAAGTGAATGGAGCATCTCTCCATGTGGCTTGAGCTGCCAGGTGCTTTATGCAGGCAGCCCATGTAAGTGTATGGGGATGCAGCCACTGCACAGACACAGTCAATTCACAGACATGCAGGTGCAGGTGAGGCTTGGCTTCTGTTCTCCAGATCGAGGCTTGACTCCTATTTTCCAGAACGAGGCTTGGCTACCGCTACCCACACCGAGGCTAGGCTGTTGCAGAGGAATAGCCCGTTGAGCGGGCTGAACATTGGGAATGAGGGTGAAGCTCGTGGACTGTCTCTGTCTGTAGGCGGTGATGTTCTGAGGAGCCGGACACAGAGGAGCTATTGAATTACAGAGCCTTCTTGCGAGCCCGGCCCATTCAAGCACCCAGAGGAGGGAATGCCTGTAACACAGGCTGCAGACCCATCCATCCTTAAAGGGGACCTCTGTATGAGCTGACCACTTACACAGCCCAAGAGTTTCTGCTGTGCTATTTAACACCCTGAAGGAAGTTTACCACATGCCTGGCATATCCCGTTCCCTAAAGTAGACGGTGTTGGATATATTTATATGCACATATTCAATGCGCATCTGGTGAGTACGCATTTTTACTATACCTTCAAAGCACGAGCACTTGAATATCGCTGCGGTTGGGATCCTAGATCACTACTATCAATATATGAACTTTTTAATTAAATTTGTTATTAATACATTTTATTGGTTTAGCCTCCATTTGAATTTTAGCGCTGCACTGCTTGTTTACATTTTGGCAGAGGTTTTTTCTGGTTACCTTAGTGCAATAGCTGCTTCATCGGGAGCGCTCACTGTGTTTTACTTTATACTAGGTGAGGGCACCCAGCATTGTCACATGGGAAAGGTGAATGAACCACATGTTTACCCATACTCAGAGGTGTTGGGGATTTCACTTCACTCCTGGCAGCCATATAGAGCAGAGCAAGGTTGAGGTAAAGTTAATATATATGCTATGCAGAGCCATACAAAGTAGTATGCAGGAACTGACAGGGGAGAGATCTGTGTTGTTTATACACAGGTCTCTCCCCCATCGGAGATTCTTGGCGATCACCGGGTGCCAGCGAGTAATCACCATCCGGGACCCGGTGATTGACAGCTGAGGCCGCAAAAGGTGGAAATCCGGAAATGCGAAATCACGTATAAATACGTCATTTTGCGCACCCCTGCCGCCCTATTGCAGTATTTCTGCTATAGGGTGAAGGGGAAGCAGTTAAATACAGGCACAGACAAATTCATGTGCATCTTAGGAGCCGGGGAGCCCAATCATTATACACTTCTAAGACACCACATTACACATCCTTCCACACGCTAACATAGTATAGATTCAAGCATAGTAAGGCATCAGTTATATTTTTATACACACTGGCTGGCTACCTACCTGCTGAAATGTATCAAATCCTAGTTGATTTTTTAAACTGGGGTCCATGGACCACATAGGGGATGGGTTTTAGGGGTCCGTGAAGGTCAGATAAAATTAAGAGAAACAGAAATAGTAGTAATGATATTGGAAAATATAGTAGGTAGTAGTAGTAGTAGTAGTAGTAGTAATGTAGATTTGAGCAGAATTAAAATTTCTTTGTTTAATTTGCACAAGATTATGCATTTCATTTTTGTAATACGTGGCCATTGCTTTTTGCATGAAAAGTAGTACGTTTTTTTAAGATTGTTTACTTTATTCAAACTTTATGTATGTCATATACAGTATGTATGAGGCAATCAAAATTTCTATAAAATAAAGTACATATATCCACTGCATGCAAAGTTGTGTTTATGTGAATATTTATGGGGAGGGGGTCCATAACATTCATCAGATTCTTATAGGGGTCTATGATTAAAAAAAGAGGTTAAGCACACTGTTTTAGACCATTACAAGATCATTTCTTTATAATAGTATTTTACAAAATAATACATACAAAGTTATAAAAATACAATTGACCGCCATGTTGCGCTTTATACCAAACTGATTCAATGCCTTAAACACCATTCGACTGGAAAAGTCATGATTATTATGCAGTACACATGTTCTGTGCAGGGTCTGTAAGCATGTGCTGCGTGGATAGAGAGAGGCCAGTATAGTAAAATATGATTTCAGAATTTTTCATAACTCATTCACCAGAATCTGGTCTCCTGAGTATTGGCCAAACCATGTTGAGACCATTGACTGTGCATATACTCTTTATAGCTAGAACCTAGATAACTGAAAAATAGAAAGGTAATGTTGCTCCCAGTGTTGTAGAGGTGATAAGAAGCATGGATATACAATGTATATACAAGCGACTGACTGTTTATAAATTAGGATTGCAAACAATGGGACACATGGATACGTATACCACCGAAACCGAGCACTGCCAAAACAGGATAGCTCAACCTTCGCTTTAACACTGTACAATACGCAGCAATTTATTGGAACAATGTATTTGAGTTAACAAGGTTACTGTTCTAATGCTATTTGTACTGCTAAACCTCAATAAAAAAATGATGTAAAAACATTTATTCTTTAACCAATTCTTTTACCAAAACCATGTACTGTATGACTGATAGTACAAATATTAAAGTCCAAGTTTAAAAAATCAGCACAAGGGATGGTAGTCCGTTTCTTGTGCTTCTGTCCTCTGCCCCCTCCATACCCCCACAACAGTAACCTTACAGTTCTGCAAATGTTAATATGAACCCCTGGACTTGTTAAAGGCATTGTGCCAACTATACCCCCCTTTCCGGCTCCCATCCTACATTCACATTTGCTGTACTATAGCTTCCATCAGAGAAAAGTGCTCTATGAATGGAGGACAGACAAATTAATGAAAAGCCCACCTACTTCATTCATAGCTGGAAGCGATAGTACAACTTCTATGAATGGAGGAGGGAGGCAGAATGGATGGGCACAGTCAGCACTTGTTTATTAAAGTATATGTGTAGCCTTACCTTGTACACAAACAACCCTTTCTGTTTAAAACAGAACTGCAAGGCAAAATGTGTGTATATATATATATATATATATATATATATATACACACACACACACACACACACACACACACACATATATATATATATATATATATATATATGTACACACATATGCATACATACACACACTGCTCAAAAAAATTAAAGGAACACTTTTTAATCAGAGTATAGCATCAAGTCAATTAAACTCCTGGGATATTGATCTGGTCAGTTAAGTAGCAGAGGGGGTTGTTAATCAGTTTCAGCTGCTTTGGTGTTAATGAAATTAACAACAGGTGTACTAGATAGGGCACAATAAGTTGACCCACAAAACAGGAATGGTTTTACAGGTGAAGGCCACTGACATTTTTTTCCCTACTAATCTTTTCTGACCAATTTTTAATAGTTTTTCATTTGGCTGGGGTCAGTGTCACTGCTGGTAGCATGAGGCAATACCTGGACCCTACAGAGGTTGCACAGGCAGTCCAACTCCTCCAGGATGGCACATCAATACGTGCCATTGTCAGAAGGTTTGCTGTGTCTCCCAGCACAGTCTCAAGAGCATGGAGGAGATTCCAGGAGACAGGCAGTTGCTCCAAGAGAGCTGGATAGGGCTGTAGAAGGTCCTTAACCCATCAGCAGGACCGGTATCTGCTCCTTTGTGCAAGGAGGTACAGGATGAGCATTGCCAGAGCCCTACCTCCAGAAGGCCACTGGTGTGAATATCTCTGACCAAACAATTAGAAACAGACTTCATGAGGGTGGCCTGAGGGCCTGACGTCCTCTAGTAGGCCCTGTGCTCACAGCCCGGCACCATAGAGCTCAATTAGCATTTGCCATTGAACACCAGAATTGGCAGGTCTGCCACTGGTGCCCTGTGCTTTTCACAGATGAGAGCAGGTTCACCCCGAGCATGTGACAGACGTGAAAGGGTCTGGAGAAGCCATGGAGAATGTTATGCTGCCTGTAACATCGTTCAGTGTGACCGTTTTGGTGGTGGATCAGTGATGGTCTGGGGAGGCATATCCATGGATGGAAGCACAGCTCTCTACAGGCTAGACAATGGCACCCTGACTGTCATTAGGTATTGGGACGAAATACTTGGACCAATTGTCAGACCCTATGCTGATGCAGTTGCTCCTGGTGCACGACAATGCCTGGCCTCATGTGGAGAGATTATTCAGGCAGTTCCTGAAGGATGAAGGAGTTGGCTTCCACACTTGCCTAACCTAAATCCATTAGAACACTTCTGGGATATCATGTTTCGGTCCATCCGACACCACAAGGTTGCACCTCAGACTGCCCAGGAGCTCAGTGATGCCCTGGTCCAGATCTGGGAGAAAATACCCTAGGACACCTCATTAAGAGTATGCCCCGACATTGTCTGGCATGCATACAAGCACATGGGGGCCATACAAACTACTGAGGACCATTTTGAGTTGCTGCAATTTCAGCAAAATGGACTAGCCGGCGGCATTATTTTTTCACTTTGATTTTCGAAGTGACTCTGAATTCAATCCCCTGTAGGTTGATAATTTTCATTTTGATCAAACGATGGGGCATTCTTACATTCTTAACACATTACCCAGGCCATATCAATACAGATATCCAGCATGAGATTTTTTCCCCACTGAAATCTGATGTGTTTTCACAGTGTTCCTTTCATTTTTTTGAGCAATATATATATATATATATATATATATATATATATATATATATATATATACACACACACACATACACACACACACATACATATACTTACACACATTAAAAATACTTTTTTTTTTAAAGTGATCACTTAACCTCTATTCTCAGATACATAAGGGGCTTGGAGGGGTGGAGGTGGAGAAATAGCAGTTTTCCCTGTGAATGTCTGTGCAGGTGAGGGAGGTGACAACACAAGTCTGACAACTGGAGGTCAAGCAGAGCCTGAAAAATGACCACCTGGGTGTTGGAAGTGCGCTCTTGGTTTTTAATAGGAAAGCAGAGGGACTGGCAGGATTACCAGGGATTTCACACAAAAGAATGCAATACAAAGAGAACAAGTACATGGTACAGCAGGCACATATCAGGAATATTACATTTTGGGGTAACATATTCTTTAACCCCCACAGTAGCAGAAGACTACTGCTGCAGGAGAATTGGGGCAGGGGCAGGGGGAAGGAAGAGTTCAACTAAAGGGGCAGCACCAGCACAAGGGACACTTCTTGCTGAATGTGAGAATCATGTCTTGTATTTAAAAAAGAAATTTAACTAAACTTAGGCATTAAGTACATCAAAATATCCTGTGTCTTCAATAAGTCATTATGGCAGATGTGAACAACAAGGTCAAAAGAAGATCTGTCCTAACTTTCAGGGCGATGCCTAGAGAGTAAAATGAACCCTAGTTACATTTTTGACAAATAATATAATTGCAGGTAGAAAAGAACAGGAACAGAAATATTGGCAACAAAAGTGTTAAAGAGATAAATGGAGGAATGTTGGAGCTGTGATGGCACAGTATATAAAAAGAAATATTTATCTGGAATGAAGGAAGACTCAGAGCAAGGTGGGAAGAGGCTGAAGAATGTGACAGTTATAATAAGAATCAACATAAATAGCAACTGAAAACCATCCAGAGAGGAATGAGTGATGAGAGGTCAGATCTAGTGACTTTCTAAGCCTATTTACACCACTTGTTATACAAGTGCCATCGATAGGAAAACTTGCTCATAAGTGCTTCAAAGTGCTTAGTAATACAGCCTGAAAGAAGACACATATCGGGTTCAACCATTAGAAAGAAAGAAAAAAACTGGCCTCTTTAAAAATCCCCTTGGGGCCCATGTAGACTATGTATTACATGAATGCAATGAGTTAGGATGCATTAAAGCTGAACTTCATCCTTACCTTCAGTCTTTACAGTTGTACAGGCTCCTCTCCTGTACTGAAATTACTCAATGACACAATTTCACTGCACACCATAAACTTCTCACAGTGTGCATAAGAAGCTGCAGCAAGTTAGATAGAACCATTTCTTGACTGGAGGATATTTAGCATCATCTAGATCAGGGGTCTTCAAACTTTCTAAGCAAAGGGCCAGTTTACTGTCCTACAGAGGGGCTAGACTGGAAAATGTCCCAGCATCAGTGCAAGTAAACAATGCCCCATCTTTGGTGTTAGTGAGAGGAATTGTGCCCCATCGATGGTGTCATTGGGAGAAGTTGTGCCCCATCATTGGTGTCATTGGGCCCCATTCTTGGCATTATTAGGATGAACTGTGACCCATCGTTGGTGTCATTGGTGGGAATTGTGCCCCATCGTTGGTATCATTGGGAGGAATCTGTTGATGTCCGTGGATTAAATAGTGCCCCAAGGGCCAGATAAAAGCAAGCAAAAGGTCACATCCGGCCCCCGGGCCACAGTTTGGAGACCACTGATCTAGATTCTAGCCTTTTCCTGCACAGCCTTATTGTCCCTGGCCCACCCTATTCATTCCCAGTTAGTTCAATCATTGAAACTCAGCGTCACATGTGGACATTACTATAGCTACCTGTTTTCAAAAAAACTTTGTAGAGCATCCTGCCAACCATTCCTACCAGCTGCTGACTGCCTGTATTCCATAAAGAAGCAAATAGACCTAGTGATGATGTCATTGAATCTAAAATAAGGTTTGTCATGAGAACAGAAATGTTTTATCTAGTCATTTCAATTGTATGATGATGGGGAAAAGGTGGAACTTTAAGATTTGCTGTTAAGGCAAACCATTTTGTTTTAAAGGAGCAGTAGGTCCTAAAGGAGAAGTACAGCCAAAGCTCTTGTAGCTGTACTTCTCCTATGATTCACAGGAATGCAGTCTGTTCTGCATTCCTGTGACCCGTTTTCAGCTGTAAGCGTGCTGAAGCCCACAATCGGCTAACATCACTCACCTGGTCCAGGCTGGGGAAAGATCCCAACTTTAAAGTCAGAATCCACCCCAGAGTCGGGAGTGGCATCTGGCTCAGCTTCTCAGTGAGCCGCTGAGAGCCTGTCATGAGGAAAGCAAAAAGCCAAGTATGGTCTAATAAAATCAACAGAGACTAAATTGCATCTTCTATGAATAAATCTCAACTTTTTTCAATTAATCTTTTATAAATATTAGTGGCCATTGTGTGCTGTTAGCGATGCATCCAACCCTACCTAAACTAGTGTACTGAGTCTGCTAGAACCAGTTGTACATTATCACGGGCCTTGTAGCAAAGAGCCCTCAGGAGCAAACTCATAGCTGAGCTATACCTCTCTTCTTATTAAAGAAGTGACCCTTTCTTTTGTTAATGCAAAGAAAAATATTCATTAACCCCCCCCCCCCCCGACAGCAAATACTTACCTTACGTTTGCTTCCCCCCCACACTTCATTTTTCCATTGAGTTTAGGGAAAGAAAACCCTCTGTAAGCTCCAAGCCCATATTGTTAGGGCCAATCATGATGTACCTACAGTTATCACAGAAGAGAGAGGCTACAGGTCAACTGATCTCCTATTCTCAGAGGTCAAACAAAGCAGCGTGCCAGTGAGGGGAATGCTTAATATTTTCTGCTGGGGTTTGGAGGGCTAAGTAAACCTTTTACTTTGTTCTGCATGACTTCCATGAATGAATGAATTACCAGTCCTGACAGCCTTAGCAGCTGTGGGCTTGTAATTCTCAATAAACTACCACTGCAGTGTGGAGCGCTGTGGTAGTCCATTGAATGTTCCTGTCAGTAAATCTGCTTGCTTGTACATCCTGTACGGGCAAGCAGATATACTGACAGATGTGATATACTGATACTCAGTAACAGTGCCTCCATCAGTTTGGTATTTGTGTTTCTTGTATGAAGTGAATGGTTGTGGCTACCAATATCGTGTATCTGCATTTTGCCATTGAGCTCAAGCTTGCTGCTATCTGCTCAATCTGCTAACTGTGATGCTTCTCTACCGCTATCTCTACTGGAGCCATTGCCATATTTACTGCCTATGCACTATGATCTGACTGCATGTATGGACAATTCATTATAAGCCTGAGTTTCCAGCATTGATAAAGATATTATTACACAGGATATTCACTCCGTCTGATGGATATTATGGACTTCTAATAATGTACATGCCCATTCATGCCAATATAGGCCACACTTCTTGCCCAAGTCCTTAAAGGGCCAGCACAATTATATGTATATTGAAATGTAGCCATAGATGACATAGTTGATCCATTGGTTCAGTACAACTTGTCATAATCATATTGCCATTGGCTTTACCCATGTTTCCATTGCTGCATTATTTAGTACATGCCCCAGTGTGTGTCGTTGGTATGTCTGTGAGCCCGGGTGCTGTTTTTACTGTGTATGACAATATTGTCATCTGGTTTTTATTGTGTAGGGTGGAAGGATATTAGCTATTATTGACATTTTGATACTTTCAATAAAATATTTTTTCAAGCTGAAGATTGGTTCTCTGTTGGGACTTCTTAGTGTGGGTCTCTCGCTCACATATTGACATTTTTGGTCCATGTGTTTTTGGTCCTGAGGACACCACCATATTTTGGGTGAGTCAGCTGTGTATGTTATTAACATTTTTTTTCTGCAGTGGATCCAGATCACACAATACTGCAATCAGAATCACCTAGGACTATCCTTCACCTATGTAGTAGATCCCCACACCCTTGCCTTCCTTGATATACACCTTTGTCACGACAATGAAAAAATCTTCTCAAAAAACTATGTCAAACCCACTGTCGGGAACTCATATATTCACTTTTAGAGCTGTCATCACCGGTGGGTGAAAAATATCCCAAAAAGTCAATTTTGCTGGTTAAGAAACAACTGCACCAGAGAGGCAGACTACATCAGCCAAAGTGACATCTTAGCTAAAAAATTCTTAGAAAAGGGATATCCTGCCCCTCTTATACGTGACCCTTTTCAACATTATTTAGAGAAATCAGCTCATAAGCCTAACCCATCTACCCCAGACGTCCATGTACAACCCATATGCTTTACTACACAATTCCATGCTCAATACAAGAAAATGGAGAACATTCTACGTAGACACTGGTCCATATTGCTACAGGATCCCATCCTGCACACATCCATCACTGATTGTCCCAAAGTCTTGTACAGGAAGGAAGAAACATTAAAAGTAAAATAGCTGCCAGCAAAACTAAACGCATTTCCAATCCCAAACCACGCACTACATTGATCCCTTTGTTCGGGATGTACCAATGTAAAAAGGCATTGTGCCTTACATGCTTCTTCATTCAACATGGTCAGAAAATATTCTCCACCAAAGGGAAAACCTACCCCATAAAGGAATTTTACAACTGTTCCACCGAATATGTAATTTACTGTTTCACATGCCCGTGTGGGTTATTTTACGTGGGAAGGACCATCAGAATGCTACGTAAACGCTTTGGCGAGCACAGACGCCTCATTGAAGCAGGTTCTGATAAGCACAGTGTCCCACCACGGGGCTATTCGTGTGGGTCCTGAAACACATTCCCCCATTACCCTCAATGGAAAAGCGTTTTAAGCGCCTCTGCCAACTGCCAAACATACTGGATCTACACCTTAGACACCCTAGCCCCAGGAGGGCTTAATGAGGAGATTGAGATACACACTATATTATAATCATCTGTCCACTCCTCTGATAATATCCTAATGTCTATCTTAGCAACGCATATTCCATACATAGATGTGCATATACTTACATGCGTATATAGTCATATGACTTTTCTTTCCCCTCCCCCTCTATTTTCAGTGCCCCCGCATTCATTATCCTTTTTTGTTATTGACACTACCATATGTGCATTTTTACATTTATTACCATTTTTTATTATCGTTGCTAATAACAATACATATATACCGTTATGCACACATATATATCCTTCATAATTTTCTGTTTTATGGTTCAGTGCTCTCTTTTTAATATCATTATATCTTTTATATATATTTTTTATAGCTTTGTGCTTTGAAATCATCTTCCACATTGATATACGTGTTTTCCATGTTACTGTGTCTTTAAATCTCCACTGAACATTGTTGTTCCACACCTGGCAGTGTCCTCTATTTAAGCAGCTACTCCCCCAAGGTCCACCAGGCCAATAGAAGGAGCTAGAGGCTCCGAGCGCGTAGCCTGACTTTCCCACATCTGTGCTCTTCCTCCCCACTGACCCTCTTCCTGTGATGTCACATCCTGCCGGAGTGTTCCATGCTGGTTACTAGGCTCCTTCCTGCACAAACGCCGCTGGATCAGCTCTACAACACCACCATTCTGAAGGATTGACCATCTCCATTAGCCCAGCTGCAATTGCACCAACCACCGGTGGTGCCTGCAGGACGTTTTGAGGATTGGTCATCTCTCATATACACAGATGAGCTTGTTTTATTACTTCCTTTGTGAGTGTTTTTAATCCTTTGCTATTAAATACAGTGTTATTACTACACTCAGATGGGCGCCTCCTGTCTCTTTTCTTCTGTCCCAGCAGAGAGGAAGAAAGAACTCCTCCTACAGATCCTGCACCTCTCTGTGCAGCTGCAGCACCCCCATGCCTCTACCTCCCCTTCGGTCTCAGAATTCAGCAGAATACATCCCTCCTCTGGTCCTCTTCCAGACCCTGCACTTTTTTGCTATCCAGCTCTGCTCCCAGCTTCTTCCTGGCAGCAGTATAAGGTAAGGATGGTGCACGGTTATGTAAGGCAGGGTGGGGGGCTCTTAGCTTCTTACTGTAGGGGGCTCTTAACTGATGGACATGTAGAATATCAAGGCTAATACTTACCCCTAACCCATAAAAAACCACCACCACCCTTCAACCTTCCCCACCTAAATAAACACGCGACTCTCTTTTGGTGTAAAACTGACCATAGCAGCCATTTATTTAACATAACTCATAACACTTCTTACAGTACACTCAAATAATAACTGACAGTAATAATCCCAACCGGGTCCAAGGTCTTCGAAGGCACCGTTACTCACATCCAAAACTCGGCTGTATCTGACACCCAATGAAAAGGCCCCCAGCCGCTATTACACCGCCACGGGGACAATACTACAGTTACGTAGTCCCAGATACAGCCAATGAACTCCCACATTACCAACGTGACCTTATAATTGGGAAGGAACACCCATACCTACGATGGGCCCAACCCATAATCCACCAAATTGTCACTCCAGCACCGCCTTCAAAGACCCATCAACCCCTGCCGGCTGCCATGACAAAACAAAACAGACAAACACCTCGGGACACAAATGCCTTTCCAGGCAAGAAACAAACTCAAGGAACCCACACAAAAACAAACAACAGGACAAACACAAAGAACAAACCATAACCAAAACAACAAAACAAAACACAAAAAGCTCCAGGGAGGGAGGGCGGGAGAAACTACCCCCGTGCTGACAAGCTCCGACTGACCTCCGACAAGACCAAACCCACCTCCTAATCCTGGCAAGACCACCCATCAAGGTTGCGTACTCCAATCAGGTGAGTAACCACCCCCTTACTTCCTGCATATACTCCCACCCAAATACATGCTCCGCCTCGTCTGCACGCCCCAGTCATGCTGGCCCTCCCTTTTAGCTTTGCTCAGTCCAGGCCCTGACTTGACATCTAATCTTAAAGATACAATGGGCCCATTAAGGGCAACCATAATGCTGATACTACCCTTGTTTAAATTGAGTTCGACACCCTTCACATAGACAATGGACAAAAATCAGAGTTGCCGATTCTGAAAAACCATATCTAGCAAGAGAACCAGCTTCAATTCTGTGCAAGCAGGACTAGCGAAAGAACTGGCAGACACGTTCTTCACCAGATGACCCAAAAAATAGCTTCACCTGCTTAAGAAAATTAGTTTACTAGAGTAACCATTTAATCTACTCTCATTTATAAGGTGTGAAAAGTTACTGCACAACAGAACATCCTCAGCTGCTGGATGGAAATAAATTCTAGAGCACAGAGAAAGCCGATTTGTCAGGGGAATAGGAAGCAGGTTACAACAAAGCCACAGCATCTCTTAGCAGTAATGTTATCTCTGCCTTTGGACAGGCAATGCAATTTGAAGGGATCCATATCAAAAGCTTGAAAGGATGCAAGCTTTTAAGAGAAATCGGATCCTCTGGGGCTGAAAGGTTTCCAAATTAAAGTAAACAACTGCAATATTATATATCAAGAAATAAAGACTACTGTATGCACCCAACTGATGTTAAATATAAGCCTGAACAAAAGAAACAATGTCTATGTATTTGACATCCATAAAGTCAGGTATATAAAAAAAAATGTAATTCTGCACATTCATGACGGTACAATGTTTACATTTGAGAATACAGCTTCCTTGCATTCTATGGCTGTCCACTGAGTCGTAAAAAATTAAAAAAAAAAAAACACACACGGTACAGACACATTATTACGTGTCCTGCCATCCTCCTATTTTGTATTTATATTGGAGGGTATACTTAAATGACTATACAATTACTATGCTAAATCTATGTTCACTTTAAATCCTATTTCCATCAAGTAGAGTTTGTATTTCTGCATAAGAATACCAATAGTCACCAAAATGTACATCGAACCTTGGTGGCTGAAAGACGCCAATAAAGAGTAAATCAAATAAGTCATTAATTTATATCACCAAGCCAAGCGGGGATTGCACTGTATTCTCCCAGCGCGATGAGAGTTTGTATGGTACAGCAGTATGTTGATTGCCCAGGGGTCTTTTTCAGTCCTAACCATCAGTGCTTAATGTACCATGTCAGCTGAATGGATGGAGAGCCCAACTGTCAGGCTTTGTATATGTGCAGCCTCTCCCTCCTTTATAAAGTGTTGCAATCCACTTATATTCACTAATGAAGCACTGTACAAAGAAGCTGTGCTACTGGAATGTTGGCTTTACTTACAGGAACTGGTTATATGTACTATGTAAATTCAAAATGTAATGGAAAAATACATTATGCGCACAATTTAAATCTCTCAATTTATTTCAATTGGTAGATTTTCTAAGTTGTCACAATCAGCAAAAGCCTATATTTAAAAAAACGCAAAAAAACAAACACATTAAAATAAAATTAATTATTAAAAACATAAATACAAGCTTTCTATGTTACCCGTAGATTTATTCAATCCTCTTTTGATGATTAAGAGATAAAGTTCATATATTTTTTAGGATGTGGCATGATACATTTTTTGATCCAATTAGCTCTCTCTAGGGTTTGTAGTCTTTCTGCTGGTTAGTGAGCTGTCAATGGGCATTGAGCCAAGAAACAGAGAAATCACATTGGGGTTGCTTTAATAAAGGCAAACAGACAGTGCTTTTTGCAAGTGCAGTTGCTCCAGAGCTTTGTAAATGAGGGGAAGCTCTGCTGACCATCATCCAATCATATGCAAGCAAAAATGCCGTTTTTTTCCTTTTTTTCTTTTCCTTGCATGCGTTTGGGTATTGTTTCCAAAGCGAAATTTCCTTTCATTTACTAACAACACTGGAGCAACTGCACTTGCAGAATGAACTGTATATTTGCCTTTAGTAAATCAACCCCCATTGGGGTTGATTTACTAAAGGTAAATAGACTGTGCACTTTGCAAGTGCAGTTGCCCTCATTATCACAAGAGCTTAGTAAATATGGTAAAGCTCTGTTTATTTCCATTATCCAATCACATACAAGCAAAAAATGTTTTTTTTTTTAATTTTCCATGTACCTAATTGGGTATTCTTTACAAAGTGAAGCTTTACCACATTACATTTACTAAGGAAAATGACTGCAACTGCACTTGCAAAGTGCATAGTCTATTTGCCTTTAGTAAATCAACCCCATTAGGTCCTCCATCAGAAAGCACAGAGAAGTGTCAATATACAGTGCCAGGTTGGAGTGGCAAAAAAGTGGGGGCCTGAGTCAATGCACCACATGCTTCCCCCCTGCAACACATGCATGTGCAGGCTTGATAGTCCCATCCTTCAGGCACCAAGCAGCCGACTTCCCTGGTTCTGGATCCTGTGGGACACAGATAATGCAAATTTATGTGACTGTCTTGCAGGATAGTTTAACGGCTGACAGCAACATGCAAAAAAACACTGAAAAAAAAAAATCGCATGCTGCTGTAGAGCTTCCAAAGGGAGGGAGATGTCTTGAAGAGGTCTCTCCTGACTTGACTCAGGGCATCCCATAGGAAGAAAAAAAAAAGCCATAAAAATGATGTAATATTACATAAAAATATCCCTCTTCTATAAATTCCCAGGTGCCAGAAAACATTGAGTGCCCTGAATGATCATTGTGCTTAGTGGCCGAGTGTCATATAAACCTATACAATGTCATTCAGTATATTTTTTTTTCTTTTTAATTTCTGTTCACCAAACTGAATTCTTATCTCAGAGCCGCAATAACAATTTACTAAAACATTATTTTACTAAAGGCCAATAGGCTATGAACTTTGCAAGTACATCAGCACTCATTTTCCTTACTAAATGTAAATGTGCTAAAGTTTCACTTTGTAAACAATACCCAATCAGGTACATTTAAAAAAAAAACATTTTTGCTTGCACATAATTGGATGATAGAAATCAGCAGAGCTTCACCACATTCACTAAGCTCTGGGGAAAAAGAGTGCAACCGCATTTGCAAAGTGCAAAGTCTATTTGCCTTTAGTAAATCCACCCCAATGTAACACCAAAAAGGAAAAGCTGGAGTGCCAACTTTGACTTTGTTCTTTCCCAATTCATTATATGTGGTAAATATTACACGTGTGGGATATCCTGTAAGTGGGATACCAGATTTTTTTCTGCGAAAAACATTGCAAAATATAGTATTTTCTCTAGTTTTTCCTCTTTCTTCCCAAATTATAAAAAAATGAAAAATATTAGACATGTGCATTTAGTTTCCATTCGTTTTTTGGACGAAAATTTCATTTTTGAAGAATCGGATTTCTAAGAATCTCCGAATGGACATAGTAAAAAATGTCAACGAATCAGAAAAAGCCTATAACAAAATTAATGAATACATTTGTTTCATTCAGATTAAGTCACATGATGCAATAGTAGATCAGGCCAATGGGAAAATTACTACAACTTTAAAATTTTTCGATAATTTGGATTTGG
The DNA here is from genome assembly GCF_062004578.1 of Staurois parvus. NCBI lineage: Eukaryota > Metazoa > Chordata > Amphibia > Anura > Ranidae > Staurois > Staurois parvus. The sequence goes on along the minus strand of NW_028318510.1, from coordinate 1,915,543 downwards.
ATAACAAATAGATCCAAACTGTTTTCCATTCATTAATTCAGATGCACATGACGCCAGTTGATATTGTCCAATCAGCTCAGGCCATTTCTATTGGTGGCCTGTACTAGCATCTGAAAATATCAAATCCTTCCAATTCAAATCCGTCCTGTTTGATAATATATCAAATATATAGCAATCTTCTGGAATAAACTGCAAAATTTTTTGAATCCACCCGGACCAAATATATACGAAACAAATGCCGTAGATATGAAATGAATCCCAAAAATGATTCGTTTCAACATAATGAATATGACAAAACATTTCTTCAATGAATGAATGCATTCAAAACAAAATGAAAATTTACGGTGTGCACGTCTAAAAAAAAATATCTATCTAAACCACTGCCTACCTGTGCTAAAAAAAAGGAAAACCCCATGCAAAAAGATATTTGCAATAAAACCAATGAATCTATTGAACGTACAGAATAAATTCACTTTCATGAAAAGTGTGCTTACCCTATTTGCTGCCCCTTGTCCCTCCATCCCAATGGACATTATTCATCCTTCCCCTTGCCTGACCTGAATTCTCCATTCTTTCAGCCTCTTCCAGCTGTGCTACATACACCCCTCAGGTTGTATCTCTATTGCGCTACACAGCAGATCCCCATAGACCCCTGTGTCCCTTAGAAGCCTTTTTAGGGGCCACCAGACAGGTGTAACCAGTGGAAAGAAGTTTGAGCCTCAAGGTTGTAAATAGCAAGCTGAGATGCGACTGCAACACTTAGGCAACTGAGCAGAGACCCTGTGAAAATTTAAAAAAATTGTAAGTAAAAGCACAGAAATATCAAGTATTGTATTTAAACTTCTGACTTGCAGGGTTTTCCCCAAATGCTTGTTTATACACTTGCAATATATAAGTTACCTAGCACAGTCTCTTCCCTCCCTGCACACCATAGCTTTCTCCTCTACTGGGAGCATCTAAATACTCTCTGTGCTGGTCCAGCTCCTCTGCTTCTCCCATTACCTCCCTGTAGTTGCTAAGGGAGGGGTGAAGGGGAATACTTTAGACTGTCACTAGAGCAACAGCTTTGTGCCTGCTGGGGCTGCTGACATCACATCTAAGGTGGTGGTGCCCAGTTGCAGTCTCGGGACTTTTGGATGTCTAAACAAAGGAGGCTTTTGCAGGTAAATAACATGTTATATGAACATATAATCTTTACTGTTATACTTCACTTGGCTCTTCCACAGCAATCCAAGATGGCAGTGCCTGCAGTCCCATGCAGAGTCCCAAAATGAAATGTTTTGGAGCAGTACCCTACTATTCTCAAGGCATCGATGCCCATCATTATCACTGTAGCAGTGACAGGTGTTACAAAGGTCCAGCCATAGGTTGGCATTAATGCCCCCTTCCCCAGCAGCATACGTATACTCACCTTCACTCCTCCATTGCTTTGTTCAGCTGTCAAGAGTAAACAAAATAGCCAGCAATCCTGGGTATTTCAGAGCATGCCATGTGGGATGCTTAGTGAGGCCAGTTCTGCCCCCATGCTGTCTCGTGGCCACAGGGAGAGACAAAAGCCAGACATAGATGGATTGAATCTTGGCTGGTTCAGCAGGGGTAAGCAAGCAGTTGTCTTTCCTTCCACCTGTGGTGGAAGGAAAGAAAATCATTTCATCTATGGCCTACTTAACATCTGACTGCAATGACTCTGGAGCCACTGGAGCAACCTTTCTTTGTCTCAGCAGCAAGTCAAGGAAGCAAAGGTAAGTGCTGTTGCGGAGGAAACCGGCATAAAGAACAGATGTTTGGTCAGTGATATTGAAGCTCTCCGAAATCTTAGAAAAGGCCATTGACAGTGGACTGTGTAATACACATGTATTAAAAAAAAAATGGAGGGTGGGGGGGGATGGTTCGTCATTTGGTGAGCTTCAGGTAACATGACTCAAATGTATTAAGATGCATTCATGCTATAGATGTTTAAACAGCATTACACATTTATTTTTATATCAATACTCATGTGAACTAGACCTTCACATATTCAGACAATATCATTTTCCATATATTCCATTTCAGTCTATTCCATTATAGTCTGCTCCATATATAGATATATGGAGCAGATTATAATGAAGTGGGGATAAAACCCTTCAACATTCTTTGTTTGCTGAGTAACTCCTCACCCGTACATGAAACCGGCAGCAGGGCCATAAAATATCACGGTTCTTTACATGGAGCCTCTGTATGGGAAAAGGTCAGATTCTGAATTGTCAAAAGAGTGTTACTGTTCACAGAGCACCCATGGGAAGCCAAGATCCCCAATCAAGTAGGGAGATATCGGCTATCTGTACTACGACATATTCGGGTGAAATATAAATAAATAAACTTGCCTACATGGAAATTTAGTAATAGGTTAGTATTCGTTTTCCTGTATATGCTTTCTATTGCCCTGTGATTCTTCCTGCTGTAAATTAGGTCACATCTCTAACTTCATTATTCTAAAGACCAGTCTTTCATTAATGTATTCAGATGGAACTCTCAGAAGGTTCTGCGGAGACAGAGCGAACCGAATTCCCGGAAATGCACTACAAGGCTGCCAGGCACTGGATATACCTGAGAGACTGCAGCTGCCGGCTTCCAAACACAAACCCAACAACTGGATTTCTATAACGACATGAATTAAAGTTATTAGTGACTAAGAGAACCTATTCCATTATGTCTGTTATTCTAAAATACAGCAGCACCTGAAACCGAGCATAAACTAGACATATTGATATGGTGTGCAAATTAAATCCATTGCCATATGAAATAAACACAAGTGAACGACCTTTAAGTTAAAGCATTCATTAAACACAATAGCTCTTTGCCTGAGAAAGCCATTACATAAATAGGTCCACAAGGAAATGCATTCATTCGTTGCAGCAAAAATCGCACACGATCAAATTAAAGCGGGGGAGACACCGTAATGCAGTGAGACACATGTCTGTTACCACAGCTAACCTATTAGAAAAAAAAATCCCTAGAATGTGCTGATATTTTTTAAAAGGATACATATTGTCAGTTATCATTGAAATATATTGCATTACACACACTATATTGCCAAAAGTATTGGGACACCCCTCCAAATCATTGGATTCTGTCACCTCCATAGCCACAAGTGTATAAAATCAATCACCTAGGTATGCAGACTGCTTCTTCAAACATTTGTGAAAGAATGGGTCGCACTCAGGAGCTCAGTGAATTCAAGCGTGGTACCGTGATAGGTTGCCACCTGTTCAATAAGTCCATCCGTGACATTTCTTTGCTACTAAATATTCCACCGTCAACGGTTAGTGGTATTATAACAAAGTGGAAGCAACTGGGAACAACATCAACTCAGCCACAAAGTGGTAGGCCATGTAAAATGACAGAGCGGGGTCTGTGCATGTAGCAGAGTCAATAGCTAAAGACCTCCAAACTTAGGGTGACTTTCAGATTAGCACAACAGTGCATAGAGAGCTTCATGGAATGGGTTTCAATGGCTGAGCAGCTGCATCCAAGCCTTACGTTACCAAGTGCAATGGAAACCGTCGGATGCACGGGTGTAAAGCGCGCCGCCACTGAACTCTAGAGCAGTAGAGACGTGTTCTCTGGAGTGATGAATAACGCTTCTCTGTCTGGCAATTCGATGAACGTGTCTGGGTTTGGTGGTTGCCAGGAGAACGGTACTTGCCTGACTACATTGTGCCAAGTGTAAAATTTGGTAGATGGGGATTATGGTGTGGGGTCAATTTTCAGGGGTTGGGCTTGGCCCCTTAGTTCCAGTGAAGGGAACTCTTAAGGCGTCAGCATACCAAGACATTTTGGAACAATTTCCGCGCCTTGAGTAAATTATTGCCAATATTAAAGCAACGTTTGAAACAATAGAGAAAAGAATATCAAAGAAGAAAGCACTGGGTATTAATGGAATTTCACTGAAATATTACAGCGACTTGATGCAGTTAGTACAATTATAACATGTCTTTGCCAAGAAATCTGTAAAACACCATAACTGCAGACTGACCCGAAAATATCTGTTCATTGCCGTACTGAAGAAGACTGGAAAATATTAGCACGCTAAGAAGCATGTGTATGCCAGAACACCTGTTTTCATGCTCAATCCTTACATCCAGCAGTTCAAAGAGAACAAGGACTGAGAGATTGAACAGGGGCCACGGAGGCGTATCCCAATATCTGTTCAATTTGAATGAAGAGCAAATCATTAGAGAAGTGGGATGGTATAAAAACAAGAAATCCAGGATGTAATTTGTGAAAAACTAACATTCTTCATTGTGCTGCAAATATGAAATTACTAACTGACTTGAAACACTTGCATATCAAGATCAAATACGCTGTTCCAAAATATAAATTCACCTTAGTAAAGAAAGATCATGACAACTGGTGTAATAATAATATCATTATTACAGCAAGCCTATGATTTCCCCACGCTGGGCAATGCAATGGATTTACTTAAATATGTTTGTAAACCTCTGAAATGAAAAATGAACAAAGCATATCCTTCTTCAGTGTGTACTTGCCTCAATCCAAATCACCTGGTGTGATTTCTGTCTCTTTTCTCATTACTTTGCTATCTTTATGAGTCACTTCTGACTGTCTATGCCAGTGGTCTCCAAACTGTGGTCCAAAGGCCAGATACGTCCCTTTGCTAGCCTTTTATCCGGCCCTTTGGGCGCTATTCCTCTCAGTTACACCAATAGTGGAGCATCATTTCTGCCACTGACACTAATGATGGGGCACTATTCCTCCAGCCAATATCAATGATGAGGCACTATTCCTCCAACCACTATCAATGATGGAGCACTATTCCTCCAACCAGTATCAATGATGGAGCACTATTCCTCCAACCAGTATCAATGATGGGGCACTATTCCTCCAACCAATAATAGTGATGGGGCACTATTCCACTCACGAGTACGAATGATGGCGTACTATTCCTCCCACTGATAGAAACAATGAGGCACTATTTCTTCCACTGATACAAACAACGAGGCACTATTTCTTCCACTGATACCAATGGTGGGGTACTAATACCAATGATGGAGCATTACTCCTCCTCCTACTGACCACCAACCTTGATGCCATGTTTATTTTCATTGATGCTGGCCCTGGGGCATTTTCTACCCCCACTGGTCACAATCCAGCCCCCCTAAAGTCTGAAGGACAGTATACTGGCCCTATGAACAATTTGGAGACCCCTGGTCTATGCCAACACCAAACAATCCTGGGAGATGGCCCTGCCCCCACCACTCCCGCCTCCAGTGCACAGCAGGTGGTTTGACAGCCTCAGCTGTGCATGTTTCCCTATCAGACTGTGTAGAGGGGCTGTTTCCATTTCCTCCACTCATGTCTCAGATTACACTTGATTTTGTGCTGTGCTGTTCTGTGCAGTGCAGTGTGTGTTGTCAGATCCCAGTCTCCTGTCTTCTGGAGCTATGGAATGCTATCTAATTTCTGAACTTTGAAGAACTGTAGAGAAGAGAGGGCTTCAAATAAACAGGTACAACTTATGTAAGAGGATTTGATTAATCCCTGTGTATCACCTGAGGCTAGTCATTTCAATTGTTATATGTAAGGGTTTAATGCCCCCTCCCCCAGTAACACTCACCTTTCCTTTGTTCCCCCGCTGCTCTGTTCTGCCCCTGGCAGTGAGAAAATTAAGCCTTGTGTAAACTCCAAGATGCTCTAGTTGGAGCTAGAGCAGTTGCTTACTACCATCATGGGACAGCACTAAGCCAATCTTAAAGCACCTGTGTCAAATGAGAGGGAGAGTATAGTTGCCTGCTCTTCCATACCCAAAAGTACTAGGTATTTTGTTCACTCCCAACAACTGATCAAAGAGCAGGGAGAGAAGGAAAAGTATTTTGTTTTAATGGAGGAAAAAAGATGGAGACAATTTGCTTGGGACAATCATCAAACATTACATATCTAGTAGTCAAGATATTCGGCCATGAAACTCTGTAATAAGAACATATTAAAGAACCTACAGAATATTTTTGGTTTAGAGTTGGCGACTTTGTGAAAAAAGATTCAATGCATGTGTATATTAGGCAGTGAAGATATGGGGTAGGACAGTGGTCGGCAAGCCGCGGCTCGCAAGCCACATGCGGCTCTTTACAAACTTAAATGCGGCTCTTCTGTGTGCCGGGCGCCCGCTCCCCTCCCTCCTCTCGGGCGGCCGCCCGCTCCCCTCCCCTCCCTCCTCTCGGGCGGCCGCCCCCCTCCCTCCTCTCGGGCGGCCGCCCCCTCCCCTCCCTCCTCTCGGGCGGCCACCCCCCTCCCTCCTCTCGGGCGGCCGCCCCAAAAGTCAGGACTCTGCAGCTGTCAGGATGTAGGCGGGGCAGCCAGGATGTAGGCGGGGCAGCGTGACGAACTCCTCTACTCTCACAGTCCGCCCTGAAGACCAGAACGGCGCGGGAACACGGCGAGAGGAACGCGCAGAGCAAAGGTAAGTGAATTGACACAGGGGGGACTTACTGTATGGGGGATGAATTACTATGGGGGATGAATTACTATATGGGGGATGAATTACTATATGGGGGATGAATTAATATGGGGAATGAATTACTATATGGGGGATGAATTACTATATGGGGGATGAATTACTATATGGGGGATGAATTACTATATGGGGAATGAATTACTATAGGGGGGATGAATTACTATATGGGGGATGAATTACTATGGGGGATGAATTACTATATGGGGGATGAATTACTATATGGGGGATGAATTACTATGGGGGATGAATTACTATATGGGGGATGAATTACTATATGGGGGATGAATTACTATGGGGGAGGATGAATTACTATTGGGGATTAATTACTATGGGGGAGGAATTACTATATGGGGGATGAATTACTATGGGGGATGAATTACTCTATGGGGGATGAATTACTATGGGGGATGAATTACTATATGGGGGATGAATTACTATAGGGGGGGATGAATTACTATGGGGGATGAATTACTATATGGGGGATGAATTACTATATGGGGGATGAATTACTATGGGGGATGAATTACTATGGGAGATGAATTACTATATGGGGGATGAATTACTATGGGGGATGAATTACTATATGGGGGATTAATTACTATATGGGGGATGAATTACTATATGGGGGATGAATTACTATGGGGGATGAATTACTATATGGGGGATGAATTACTATGGGGGATGAATTACTATGGGGGATGAATTACTATATGGGAGATGTATTTTCAGTTTTAAAAATGTGGCTCTCAAAATAAATTTCAATCGGGGTTTTGGCGAGATTTGGCTCAGTTGAAAAAAAAGGTTGCCCACCACTGGGGTAGGAAACAAATCAATAACTTTGAATGACACTGGTTGGGAAAAATAATATGTATAACATGGCCAGGAAGGTTAGTGCTGGAGAAGATCAATCCTAAGCTTTCCTTGGAAGATCAAATGATGGGACTTTAGATATTTATACTTTAAACACATCATGCACCATGTGAGAGATCATTATAGAAAGACATCATGCTTGGGAAGGTTAAAGGTTAACATGAAAGAGGAAGACCAGTAATGTGATGGAGTGATATGATTACAGCAGCTAAAGACCATACACTGTTCCATAAAACATCCAAAGGGTTACCACTAGCTGATGCCAATTACTAACATTTACCAAGCAAGAGAAAGCAATCAGTTACCTTTGCCTCTAAACTGTGATAAGTTTTTGGGTGATGCCATCTTCTTCTTTTCATCATTGTAGGTCATGCTCTGTCAATAGACTATTCTCCTAAGTAATACCGAAAGGTTTGCAGCTTCTGCATCCACACTGTTATGATTTCCCTACAGTCTGCTCTTTGATGTATTTTTACTACATAGAAGAGCAACTGGGTGGATGTAAAGCAAAGACCTAAAACTTGAAAACTAAAGTACACATCCAGCCTACCTTTTTTCTGTTTTTTTTGGATAGAGTGGGGAAGGCTTAGAACCCAACAGGTTTTACGGATATCTGGACTCTCTCCGGGGACTTCCCTTACGTACTGCCCTGGTTACAGTGGTTTGATCTGAACGGAAGGGAGCGAAAATCTCCAACAGCAATATAGCAGGGAAAGGTTTCAGCTTTTTATTGCTGGAAAATTAGGACCTTCACTAGCACACCTTGGTATAGTGACTAGCAGAAATCCAACCACACCATGTTATTGCCAAATATAATAAAGATTTGATCTGATGCATGACAATTTAAAACAGTTTGACATTAATTATTTACTTTACCCCAAAGGCTGTTTTTTTAACATGTGACCAGCAGCAGAGGACTAGAAGCTCCTCCTGCCACTGTTTCCCTGCAAACAGGCTGGGAAAGAGTTGGGTCATGTGACGGCTGTATATTGATTACAAAACAAGATACTTAGAGTTTTTTTAATTAAAATAATTACAGAGCCATCATCCACATACAGAAAGAGATGGGACAATGTAAATTAAACAGTGTGTGTTTAGTATCACTTTAACGTTTTGGCCTGATGTATACTTTAGAGGGAATCGGTCCCTTTGCCATTAAGGGTAAAGTGACGAGTTCTTGAAAGACAGACCCATTACCCACTGATGCAAACTTTCAATGTGCTACTCTGCCGTTCTGCCTGGCCCCTTTGATAAATACCCTCTCCCAGAATGCATTGCTCAGTTCAAGGTGTCCAAACATTAGGCTGCCCCTTCAATGTCACATTAAGGTAAAGGGAAAAGTTAACATTTGATAAGCTCCCAAATTAGCCAACAATGGAGTAATAAGGGATGCAGAGACAGAAGGTAGAGGTGGTTTCTTACAACGAAATCAGAAAAGGTAAAGTGACAGCTTCTTTACAGATGAACAAGAAATATAAAAAAATATACAATTTCAGCTTTTGTGGCCAGAAGGACAGTTTTTAAACAATTTCATCCAATTTTACTAAAGGAGAATACAGTAGCTAAGCTGATAATAAGCCACTGATTTATTAAAATATTACATTGAAAAAGAGTTGAACTTTTTGTGCTGCCAAGGGATGGAAAGCATGTTTCAAGTTGAAGTATTTGTCATTGCCGCGGTATGCAAATGTCTGGCTCACATTTATGGAAGACAGGAAATAATCACATAAACAGTAATGATGATTAGACATCTGCTCTTTCAGAATCCGTCCAAATTTGTTTTGTGTGTTTATAAAAAAAATTGGAAGATTTAGTCTGATAAACTGGCACAGGATATAGGAGCCACACTGAAAAGCATTCAGTGACTGTACAGCCATTGTAAAAGAGAGAATAAAATATTCAAATTAAAAAATGCACACTTTTATTCTGCACTGATATAATTGTTATCGCTGAAAAGTAATGATTTCAATTTCTGTAAAATATAATGGGTTTGTAAATCAGCGGAAATATAACATATTCAAACACGTATATTGCACCTGTCTATCTACTGGACCCAAATTGCACTTTACATATGAACAATACATGTTTAATAAATAATACTTGAAGCCTGACTGAAGTCACAAAAGTAGATACTGTATGCAGTCATATAGACGTTAGGCTCATGTCACAAAGCTTTAACACAAGGATGTATAATGTATGACTTGTAATGATTCTATGGGCCAATACTCCTGAAAGTCTTTTTTCCATTGGTTTTCTTGGAGAGGTCTTTACTTAGGTAGGTCTTTCCTCAACCCTACCCAATCGATCAGGCTTGGGACTGGCATGTACATAGCCAATTTGTTCACACATACTATGGCCAATTTTGACAGGAGCTAATCACCCAGCATGTTTTTAGACTGTGGCAGAAAACCCGAGAACACAGAAGAAACCCAGGCATGCACAAGGACAACATGCAAACTCCATGCAGGCAGTGTCCTGGTCGAGACTCAAATTAAGGAGCCCAGAGCTGCAAGACAGAAGTGCTAACTACTAAGGCCCCTTACACAATGCCATCTAGCTGCAGTGCCTCCCACCTGATGGTGTGGAGCCTCGTCCTTAAATGGATAGGGTCCTAAATGTCACTACCACTTGAGCCCGCTGTTGGTAGACATCATAGAGCCAGGCTATGGAAGGATCTAAACGTTCCATCCCATCCACAGCCCGGAGCTCCAGTGAGCATTGAAGGGGCAGAGCATAAAGTGGTGACTAACAGTCACCACTCTCTGCTCAGTAAAGACTGAGAACTGAGCGATCAGAGGTCATGTGATCATTTAGTTCCTGGGCTTAGAGCCAACAGGCAACACCTGGAGTGTCACACCAATGCTGCAACATGGAGGCGAGTATGTAGTTCTGTTTTTTTAAGAATCCCACACTTCTCCTTTAAGGACCTGCATCAACTTGTGACTACATATGGAAGCAGCAATTCAGTGGAAGTCACATTTTGCTGTCTCCTCCTGTCTCCCATTCTGAGTGCGGCTGTGCAGGTTGTTGTAGAAGCTCGATATAAAGATAGATTTTGGTACTTTTGCTATCTATATGTAAAAATATATTTTTAAATAAATACATTGCTAGAAAGTTTTTTTTTACTAAAACATGTCTCCCCTTTAATTTAGAATCCACCCCAAAATTAACGTGTAGCTATAAATGTCAGACTGTGTTCCTCTCTTCTGACACACCAATAGAGCAGATGCAAACCCACTGATATCTCACGTAATGTCTATTATGTCAATGTCATTTCAAAAGCTGGAGGCTGGAGTAGATTAGCTGCAGACAGATGCAAAAAAGGACAAAAAAAAAAAAGATAAAAAAACAGTATTCTGTGTAAAAAATGGCAATTGTTCAGAAACACAGAAACAGTGTGACAACAGCAAAAAGACCAAGTCATTCATCTAATCTGCCCAATTTTTGAAAATATCTCTATATTTTTTTCCTCCACTTTACAGTATAGATCTATTTCTGACTCTGATCTATGTTTAATACACAGCGCTTTAGCAAACTAAATCTTATCCACTTGAAGATAGGCCTAAAAAATAACCCATTAGTACACCTCTCCCCCATACAAAGCACTAAACAGTTAACAAAATTTTGAAAAGTCTTACCATTTAGGAGAAAAGTCTAATTACATTTTCATGAGCTCATCTGTGTAATTCAAAAGATAACAGCATCTGCTCTGACAAGGAAGAGGTGTAACAGCAGGGATTACATCATATCCTCCCCCCTCTCTCTGCAGTAAAAGGAAACTACAGTTCCCATGAACCACAGAGAATTGTAGTGAATGTGGGCGGGTAAACTAGGCCTGTACATGTTGAATGTGTCTGGGAGCCTCGGTCTGCCCACCACTGCAAGTGGAGCTGAATTACATCACTGCTTCCTGAAGAAAAAACTACAGAAGGGATGTGCCAAGACCAGTGGCTGAGGGAATAGGAGGCATAGCAGTCACTGGTTTTACAAACATGAAACCACTGAGAATTAATGGTTTGATTTGAAAATGAATAGGATATTTCAGAGCAACTACTGAGTGAACCAGAGGATGGGTGACATATTCAGTGAAAGTAGGAGATTAACAACACGGACATGTAAAGAGGTTTTTGCCCAGAGTTCTGCTTTAAGGTATAAATTTAGTTAAACTAATAAACCATAAGCATTACTATTTCTATTAAGATACAGTACATTTTTTTCAGAAAAGAATGCTCTGGACTTACTCCAATGCCAGTCATATGATGAACTGCCAGAGAAATGGTCACCTGGTGTCTCGGCCATTGTTTAGGAGAAGTCATTGATTGGCTGGCTTTATTTGACCATCAGACTCTCTAGCTTTTCCAGCAGAGACAATTATTAGAATAACTGATAATGACTAATAAGAATTGGTTAATAGATGTTGACATTGTTGAACCTAATTGTTACAAGCTGTAATCCCTGCACAGATCACATATGCTGTAATATTGTTATTTAGCACAGCAATGGCCCCATTTTCTCATGCTTACGTGTGAATTGGTCCAGAAGGGATTTTAAAACATTTGAGTGCTTGGTACCAGCAACCAAAGCCAAGACTCTTATAATAACAAACACCTGATCCTCTCTGTGCTCTGGGACTCTGGATCTCACTACAATGCCACAGGCCTCATACAAAACATGTCTTTAAATTGCTGGCTGTTCAGATTTCTTAAAGTTAGTTACAGTAATAACCGCCTCAACGTTTTGCTATTCTCCTGAAAAACTGCACCTCTTCCCCTATGATCTTATCTGACATCATAGTTTCAGAGCATGAAGTTCTACCTGATTCTTAAAGGAGAAGTATGGCCAAAGCTATTTTTGGCCTTACTTCTCCTATTAATCACAGGAGTGTTGTTCATTCTGCACTCCTTTGACCTATTTTCAGCCAACTGTAGGCTAAAATCCGCTGTCAGCTAATGTCACAGAGCCGGTTCAGGCTCTGGAAAGATCCTGGCCAATATGGTCTGGAAGCACCCAGACGCTTGACCGGCAGCTGGCTTATCTGCTCAGCATGCCGCTCCAGTGAGTGCTGGAGGGGCAGAGCAGAGAGCCGGTGGCTGACCGGCTCTCTGCAGACTGAAGACTGAAAACCGAGTGATCAGCGGTCTTTGATTGCTCAGTTCTCAATCTTATACCTAGGTGAGTATCATTTTTTTCCCGCAACTCCATACTTCTCTTTTAACCTCTTGGTGCCGGACGAACGCAAATGTGAGGCCTCCCGGCGTCTGGGCCTAGACGCCGAGTGGCAGCACATTTGCTTTCTATTGAAAAAAAACATATGTGCTAAGAGCACGTGCCCTGCGCACTCCCAGCACACATGTTTGGTACTCACGGAAAGGTCCCGATCTCTTTCGATTGGGACCTTTCCCAATCATGTGACCGCCATGACAGCGAATCATGGCGGTCACATGACCCTAAAATCCCACCCGCCTCCCAGCTTCTGGAACTCTTAAAGAGCCGAGAGGTGCCGGCACCAAGAGGGTAAGATATGAGATCATGTGTACCCAGTGATGGAGTCATTGTACCAGGGCCCCCAGATGTTCATGGTCCTACCACCAATGGAATCATGCATAGGGGCCATTGCACATAGGAATCTGTATTTAACTTCTGATGTGTATCATGAAGCATTCACTAAAGTTTGGAAACAATATACTTGTACAAATAACACATATGATGGAGGCAGACAATATGGAATGATGCTGTCAGGTCCACGCAATGTGCATCCATCGATCATTTGAATATCTTAAAGTGATAATAAACCCTTACATAAGCCCACTGAATGAATAGCCTCAGGTGATACAGAATGAATAATAAAATCCTCCTACATACAGTAAGACTTACATGTTTATCTGCAGCCATCTCTCCTCCACATCCTTCCAAAGTACACAGTTTAGATAATATTTCTCAGCTTCCAGGAGGATGTCATGCACTGCTCATCACAGAGCTGAGTGTAATTTGAGACCTGAATGGAGGGTTAGGATACCCCTCCCTTTACACAGCCTCATAGGGAAGCATGCACAGCTGAAGCTGTCAATCACCTGCTGTGTGCTAAGAGGGCTGTCTGTCTCATAAGATTGCCAGGTGTTGGAAAAACCCCTGCCCTGCCTTGTAAGAGTTAAATGTTCATTTACCCTTGCATGACGCATGAGGACGCGGATCCACAAGCCGGAGCAAAGAAGAGAATAGAAGCATGCTAGCCTCTGGAGTAGTGTAGGATTGGGTAAGTAAACCTGTTTTTTTCCAGTACCCTAGACCTAAATGAGCATTTAACCATTGCAATGCAGGAAAGCCCCACTGCATGGAAAGACTTTTCCTTTCCCCGAGGTTTGGCTTTAAAGCTGTAGTAAAAGTCTGTATTAAAAGAAAATAGTTTCCCCTGCAGGTAATGTCATAATGTGCTAGTATGCACCACATACTCGTGTGTCCTATCCATCCAGAGTGTGATGCACATCTGCCGCTGATGTCATCGGCTGATAAGATGTGAATATATCTAAACTGGTGCACATTTAGAAGATATTTACTGTATCTACAGGTAAGTCTTATTATAGGTATATGTAAAAAAGAAGATTTTACTACTGCTTTAAATTAAAGGCCTAAAAACCCCACTATTTTCCAACTGTTCAGTTTTCCTTGAAGCGGAACTTCAAGTGTTACTAAACCCAGGACCCTGCATTTACTACATCTGGTCTCCCATACTACACAGAACATGGAAATGCAATTATTTTAGTAAATATAAACTGCTAAATACCTTTTATCATCATCAGCAGCATATAGCAGTCCTGTGACTTTTATCAGTGTCCAGCTGAGCACAGGTTAAAGCTTGGTTAAAACTCTCTGGCAATACACACTAAATTGAGCATGTGCAGAGTGACCCATAGAGTGCTGTACTATCAGCAGATGGATTGGGGACATTAGAAAAAGGGGAGGATCAGAGAAGACAGGATCAGACATCCTTTTTACACAATGCAGAGGATTAACCCCTTAGGTTCCACAGTGAATATAACAAGCGTGCTTTACTGCATATACAGACTGATTGTACTGTTGTGGGTTTAATAACACTTTCACTCTCTCAATCGACATTGACTATTTTTAATTCTTATGATGCTAGCATTAGTAATAGATAGGAAACTATATCAGTATAAATTAGTATTTGTTTGTAACCATTTTTAGTTTTACATTTCTACAGTTACTTGTTGGTTTCCATGCCTAGGCAAATTATGTCATATATTTCAGCACTCTTCATTAGGGCTAGAGAGACATTCTCAGCTAAGCACACTCTCCTGCCTGCATGCCTGAGCTAAGGGCAGATGGATTGAAGGAATTAAATGCTACATGAATCATCTTCCCTTACTCAAGATGGTCACTGCCAGAAATGCTATGGGAGTATTTTGCAAAGCGATTTCTCGGCAAAATAAAGCATGGAGACATGGATAGCTGGGCAAATTTGCTTTGAATATTAAAAATGAATTAAATAGTGATTTTGGTATATGGTGCTCAGGTGCAATATAGCTCCACTTTAATGGCATATTTACCTTTTAATTTACATGTTTACTATTTCTTGTTTCATATAGAGATTCATATAGAGATCTGTAGGTGCATAATAAACTACAACTGTTGGTACTATATTGGTACCAAACCAGCCCCAGTCTTCTCAAAAGCTCCTGAAGCCCCTGAATACTGCGGCACCCAAATATGAAAAATCTGACACTTCCTATCAGTGTGGAGAGCTGACCCGTACACCTACAGTTGCAAGAAAAAGTATGTGAACCCCTTGGGATTACGTGGAGTTTTGCATGAATTGGGCATAAAATGTGCTCTGAACATCATCTAAGTCACAACAATAGAAGAACACAGTCTGCTGAACATAATACTACACAAACATTAGATGTTGCCATGGTTTAATTGCACATAACATGTAAACATTCACAGTGCAGGGAGGAAAAAGTATGTGAGGCCCTAGCTTAATGACTTCTCCCAGAGCTAATTGGAGCCAGGAGTGAGCCAACCTTGACTCCAATCAGTGTGATGATATTGGATGTGTTGCTGACAGCTGTCCTGCCCTTATAAAACACACACCTGTTTTGGGTTTACTGATTTCAAGAAGCACTGTCTGATGTGAACCATGCCTTGCAGAAAAGAGCTCTCAGAAGACCTACGATCAAGAATTGTTGACTTGCATGAAGCTGGAAAGGGTTACAAAAGTATCTCCAAAAGCCTTGATGTTCATGTATCCATGGTAAGACAGACTGTCTACAAATGGAGAAAGTTTAGCACTGTTGCTACTCTCCCTAGGCGTGGTCGTCCTGTAAAAATGACTACAAGAGCACAGTGCAGAATGCTGCATGAGGTAAAGAAGAATCCCAGAGTGTCAGCTAAAGACCTACAGAAATCTCTGGCACATGCTAACATTTTTGTTGACACATCTACAATAAGGAAAACATTAAACAAGAATGGAGTACATGGGAGGACACCACGGAGGAAGCCATTGCTGTCCAAAAAGAATATTGCAGCACGTTTGAAGTTTGCAAAAGAGCACCTGGATGTTCCACAGCATTCCTGGCAAAATATACTGTTATACAGATGAAACCAAGATTGAGTTGTTTGGGAAGAACACACAACACTATGTGTGGAGAAAAAAATGCACAGCACACCAACATCAAAACCTCACCCCCACTGTAAAACATGGCGGAGGGAGCATCATGGTTTGGGACTGCTTTGCTGCCTCAGGGCCTAAACGGATTGTTATCATTGATGGGAAAATGAATTCCAGAGTTTATCAAGACATTTTGCAGGAAAACGTACGACCATCTGTCCGCCAACTGAAGCTCCGCAGAGGATGGGTGATGCAACAGGACAATGACCCAAAGCATACAAGTAATTCAACAAAACAATGGCTGCAACAGCACAGAATACGCCTTCTGGAGTGGCCCAGTCAGAGTCCTGACCTCAATCCGATTGAAATGCTGTGGCATGACCTTAAGAGAGTGATTCACACCAGACATCCCAAGAATATTGCTACACTGAGACAGTTTTGTGAAGAGGAGTGGTCCAAAATTACTCCAGATGGTTGTGCAGGTCTGATCTGCAACTACAGGAAATGTTTGGTTGAGGTTATTGCTGCCAAAGGAGGGTCAACCAGTTATTAAGTCCAAAGGTTCACATACTTTTTACTCCCTGCACTGTGAATGTTTACATGTTATCTGCAATTAAACCATGGCAACATCTAATGTTTGTGTAGTATTATGTTCAGCAGACTGTGTTCTTCTATTGTTGTGACTTAGATGACGTTCAGAGCACATTTTATGCCCAATTCATGCAAAACTCCACGTAATCCCAAGGGGTTCACATACTTTTTCTTGCAACTGTATCTCCACCACACATGTTTCTATTATCCCAATATTGATGATGATCAACCACACTAGTTAATAGGAAGGAATAGCGAGAGTTGGGTCTTTGTTACTACCATTCCCAAGGAGAGCCAGGTAACAAGAGGAGAAAAAGTTGTATTTTCCTGGGCTGGATACCACACGACTTTCTTTTTGCTGTGAGGGGACTGAAATGTGCACATTGCTACTCCTGTGTGCACATCAACCTGCTAGACAGAAATCAGAGCACTGTTAACCTGTGTACTGAGGACTGTTGTCCTTCTAGGCAGATTCAGAAGTGAGCTGACTTCCAAACAGTGGGATCACTGTTGCTGTATCACTGGAACTTGTGAGAGGGCACTGCATTGATCTATTGCTCCTGGCAGAGAATGAGTACTTAGGGACTGGCCATCTAAACAGTAGCCTTACCAACTGCATGCAGACTTTATCGGGATTACTTATGTGCACCACCATAAAGATTGGACCCCAGTACTAGCCAGATGAAGAAAAACTGCTAAGGACTGCTCACCAAATAGCTGCCTCACAGGAACTGTGCCTATTGTCCATAGTAAGAGGTATGTCTTTAGGGAGTTTTATATGTCATTGCTGTCATTCATATAGAATGCACTCTGAAGTGGTTATAGCCTACTGTTTACAAATGAGTAATCAGTATTAATTATCCTTGCTGTTACTGTTTTCTAATCCCATTGCTTATTGCTGATTTTGTGGATTATCAGTTTTACTTTAATTTAGCCTACACAGAACTCCATTCTATGCTGCCATAGCCTAGTGAACATATTGTCTGGTGAACTGTGATTGACCTAATCCTTTACTTGCTCATTTATGTGCATACTGCTTTTTACTGCAACTTGTGACCAGGGTCGGACTGACTATTTGGAAACTCTGGCACTGCCCGAGGGCCCGGGGTCAGTAGGGGGCCCCATGAGATGCCCCTGGTACCTTTTTCGTAGGCTTTTTTGAGTTTGGGCAAGGACATAGGGGCCCCATGATCCCCTATTGTCCGGGGGCCCCATGAGTTGTCAGTCCGTCCCTGCGTGTGACAATATATTGGATTCAGTTACCATTAACCTTAGCTGTGTGCAGGGTATCTATATTTGTGCTCCCAGTAGCATTGTAGTGTCAATTTGCTTAACCTGGTGTGTCAGTGGGTCTGAGGTTGTTCACCGAGTTGAGCCAAAGAACAGAGAACCCAATCCACCAAGCAGCTCCAGCGGGGTAGTGCTTCATGTATATGTGTGATATATCTGCCCACTTTACCATACACAGTGACAAGATTTCTAAACCAGTGAAGCAGACTTTTAAATGAATTACACATGTTAAATGACCAAAAATGCCACATTACCTCTAACTAACCAGAAAGTGCATGCTGATGTCACATTTCACCTTCACAGTGTCTCTCCATCATCTCCACTTTACCAAAGGTACAATAGTGGGGGGCATGCCTAGTCATGTGCAAACATCACCTTTATTACAAATTGGTGTTCCTAACATTCTTAAATGCCTAGAACATCCCGTGGAACCTAGACTGTGGTCCAAGACCAGAGAATCATTGCACTTAGAAGGACGGCCAAAAGGACCTCACAATGCCACTGCTTCTATCACTTTATACAGTATTTCCCTAATGTAGCCATATAAGAATAAACTGGTATTATTTCACCTGTGTCACAATTTACATTCTTCTTTGGATCACATCTGTCATTTTATACACATAAAGGCATTACTGAAATTTAAAACCAAACACCACTGCTTAATAAAAATGAAAAAATTAAAAAGTAAATAAACTACAATGTTTTAAATGTTTATCATGCATAGATTTTAAAATCTCATTGTTCATTCAGAGGGGAATATTCTATTAAGTAAAAATAAAATACACATTGCAAATTACAGGTACATTTTGGAATCCACTATTGCGGGGCTTCACAAATTTCCTTTGAATCTAGGAGCCAGCTAAAAAAAAGTTCATATAATTTTTTTGAGAATTATATAATTTTTTTGCACACAAATAGGACTCTCCTCTGGTAGTATTTGATCACCACTGTTTTTTTTGCTATAAACAAAAAAAGACTGAAAATATTGAAGAAAAACAAAATTTTTTACTTTTTGTTATAAAACATATCCCATAAAAGATAAAAAAAATCCTCATAATTTAAAAAAAAAAAGTATTCTGCTTCTGCAAAAAAAAAATCCCAATATATGTATATTAATTGGTTTACGAGAAAATGTTAGCATCTACAAATGATGGTATATATACTGGATCTTTAATACTAGTACTGGGGGTGATCAGCGACTTAAAGAGGGACTGTGACAGTATGGCAGGCATTCTGACACTGGCTAACTGACACTGACATCACCAGTGACACTAATACAGTGATAAGTGCTACTAAAATGCACTGTCACTGTACTAATGACACTGGGTAGGAAGGGGTTAACATCTGATGCAAGCAAATGGTTAACTGTGTGCCTAGGGAGTGTAATGTAGCTGCACTGTGTTCATTTTCACTAAAGGATGTGCCAGTTTTTCCTGGCTTTGCAGGGAGACAAAAACCGTCACATCCCCGCTGTCAGTAGAGAGATCTGTGTTGTTTACAACACAGATCACTCTTCTGTCACTCACTCCAACGATCGGCGGCTCCCTGCTATGAATCACTGGCTGAGACCCTGTGATCGGCAAGTAAGGGAGCCAGTGAGACCGCAGCTGGGTAGGTGTGTGCACACCCTCTACCCAGTAATGCAGAATCACTTGCTTGGTGCCAACAATGACTGGGCTGACAAAAGCCCAGGTGCCAGGATGCAATTTCTAGTCACCAAGGCAACCTGCCGCCTGGGATTTCTTGAGCCCTGCATGATTGCATTTCAATTCTACATTATCTAGTTCACTAAATTATTTACCCAACACAATTTAAAAAAAATCTCAAGAGACAGTTATTAGTGGAGATAGGGAAATGGATTTACAGGATACAAAAACATCTCAGAAGCAAAAAACAACAGATGCCCAACCAGCAGCCATTCAGTAATTACTGTGTGGCCCTTGGGCCGCAGTAGCCAGCCCTGTTGTGATGTTTACAAAAGGCCAGTGATGGAAAATTAGGGGGGCTGTAGAGAGAACAACTGTGCAGGTATAGATTTGTAGATTGATTGTAATTGCTGTGACCTCCAAGTTTCATTTACCATGTCCGCATTCTCTAAATGTGCCCTGCAAGATGTCCTCAGTTTCTAACCACTCTTGTAGTCTGTTGTGCATGTCTAGTGTCTCTAAATATGTTGAAGCCGCCTATATAAAAGGTTGACCACTTCTAGTCTACAGGATCATATTGGGATTTCTTTTTTTTCTTAATTCTTTATTTATAAGAAAAGGAAGTACATACAATATACTTACAGAGTTCAACTAGGAGATGAGTGTATAGTAGGATATTGGAGCTATCTCAAAACACAATCCTAATTTGGGTCCAAGAAGCTTGTAAGTGCAGGAAACTCATGAAGTCTCCATAATGTTTTACATTTGTCAGAATATAAGAATTCATGCCAGTAGAACCATGTTTTAAAGAATTTTTAATGAGAGCTTTTCTTGGTGACGACAAGGTCCTCCATTCATACTTGGGATTTCACTGATTTCTAAATGATTTGCTCTACAACATTGCAACAGTACTTCATCTGCATCAAATTCACCTTATAGGGAATTCCATCCACAATAAAATGCCCATTTTTGTTTTTCTCTTGACTGACAGCCTGAGTAAATTCTAAATTCATATAAATAACCTCCATTAACAAAAAGTTATCTCAGGCTGTCTAATATATGTTTTCCTTTTCAGTCTAAATTGAAATGCCTGCTGAATGTTTTATAGAGGCTCTTAAATAATTGCTAATAAAGAGCAGACAGGTTCTTCGCTCCAGTGTACTGTATTATGAAAATTCATTTACATCCAACTCCAGAGCTTGGTGATAATCTGTTACTCATCTGCCCATGTGCCCTAAGGTAACTCAATATGTTTATTTAATTGCACAAACCTATTAACTAAATGGTGTATAATTTATTGGACAATAACATGGATGGTTGATTAATCAAATGAGAAGAATGCAACAATCACTCATTAAATACACGAAGTGTACTGGAAGAAAGGAAGAATATAATTATTACATAAGCCATGTAATGTATATTTGAGCATTCACTGATTAAATTCTGGCCTTTAGTTGCATGCTGAAGCTCAAGCTATCAGGCACAACAGAAAAATGCAACCTGTACTAAGAGGTGCCAAAGCACGCCCAGTACATGCACCACATGCTTCCAAATGTCCCAAAAAGACAGAGTGCAAATAGAGCCAAATGGCTCAGTATACAAGATTATTAGTTATGAACAAAACATGTGTGTGTAAAGTATATATTTATATGAATATACTGTATACAGTTGTTTTTGGGCAAAACATACACTGATCAAAAAAATGAAAGGGACACTTTGAAAACACAACAGATCTCAGTGGGGAAAAATATCATGCTGGATATCTATACTGATATGGACTGGGTAATGTGTTAGGAACGTAAGGATGTCCCAACGTTTGATGCAAATAAAAATGGTCAACTTACAGAGGACTGAATTCAAAGGCACCCACAAAAATCAAAGTGAAAAAATGATGCAGTAGGCTTGTCCATTTTGCTGAAATTTCATTGCAGCAACTCAAAATGATACTCAGTAGTTTGTATGGCCCCCACGTACTTGTATGCATGCCTGACAATGTTTAATGGTGCCCTGGGGTATTTCCTCCCAGATCTGGACCAGGGCATCACTAAGCTCCTGGAGAGTCTGAGGCATCGGATGGACTGAAACATGATATCCCAGAGGTGTTCTATTGGATTTAGGTCACGTGAGCGTGGGGGCCATTCAATGGTGTCAATTCCTTCATCTTCAAGGAACTGCCTGCATACTCTCACCACATAAGTTCGGGCATTGTCGTGCACCAGGAGGAAACCAGGACCCACTGCACCAGCGTAGGGTCTGACAGTGGGTCCAAGGATTTCATCCTGATACCTAATGGCAGTCAGAGTGTCATTGTCTAGCCTGTAGAGGTCTGTGTATCCCTCCATGGATATGCCCTGACCATCACTGACCTACCACCAAAATGGTCATGCTGAATGATGTTCTCCACGACTTCTCCAGACCCTTTCACGTCTGTCACATGTGCCCAGGGTGAACTTGTTCTCATCTGTGAAAAGCACTGGGCACCAGTGGCGGACCTGCCAATTCTGGTGTTCAATGGCAAATGCCAATTGAGCTCTATGGTGCCGGGCAGTGAGCACAGGGCCCACTAGAGGACGTTGGGCCCTCAGGCCACCCTCATGAAGTCTATTTCTGACTGTTTAGTTAGACAGATTCACACCAGTGGCCTGCTGGAAGTCATTGTGTAGGGCTCTGGCAGTGCTCATCCTGTTCCTCCTTGCACAAAGGAGCAGATACAAGTCCTGCTGATGGGTTAAGGACCTTCCACGGCCCTGTCCAGCTTTCCTAGGGTAACTGCCTGTCTCCTGGAAGTTCCTCCATGCTCTTGAGACTGTGCTGGGAGGCACAGCAAACCTCCTGGCAATGATATGTATTGATGTGCCATCCTGGAGGAGCTGGACTGCCTGTGCAACTTGTAGGGTCCAAGTATCGCTTCATGCTACCGGTAGTGACACGGACCCTAGCCAAATGCAAAACTAGTGAAAAAAGATGAGTAGGGAAAAAAATGTCAGTGGCCTCCACCTTTAAAAACATTCCTGTTTTGGGGATCATCTCATTGTTGCCTATCTAGTGCACCTGTTGTTAATTTCATTTCAAAGCAGCTGAAACTAATTAACAACCCCCTCTGCTGCTTAACTGACCAGATCAATATCCCAGGAGTTTAATTGACTTAATGCTATACTCTGATTAAAAAGTGTTCCTTTAATTTTTCTGAGCAGTGTATAAGGTCAGTGAGGTGCCTGAATCAATAGCAGATGTTTCTAAACTCAGAGTCTCAGAGTAATTAGCATATGAAAAGACAACCTTGGCATCAAACAACCCAAACTAGCCATACATGCCTAGAATTTCAGCCAATTCCGCTAATTTGACCAAAATTAAAGCCATGATTTGCCCTGTTGGCAAGACCTGGCTGGACAAAAGTCAATTAAAAAATAGAGGAAGCCATGTGAACGGATTCTAGTGCTCACTCCCAGGGGAGTCACTGCAAATTTGCCCAGGTTCTTCCCCAGCGGACAGAGTCACAGTCACTCGGTTTCTCAATAACCTAGAGCTCTAGAGGTGTTCTTGTTTTTATTTTTGGAGAACTTGATAGGGCTGAGGGAATTGAGTGAGATACAACAAAAACAGAAACTATGGACAAGTTAAGGACAGTGATTTCCTTTCTATAAAGTAGAAGTTCTTGCATATAGAAAACTGCAGACTTGGCTTGTAGTAGAAACAGTTAAATGCAGAGTTGAAGAAAAAGTTCCTGCATATAGAAAACTGTGGACTTGGCTTTGTAATAGAAGCAGCAAAAGCATACAAGCTTCTTCCTTTAGTCACCGGTCACACTGCTGCGATTTAAAATCACGTGATTTCTGTGTAATTTCAGCGAGATTTCCGGTGCAATTTCTGGTGCCTGATAATACTGATGCAATTTCAGGTGCGATTTGCAAATTGAAATTTCACCTGAAATCACATCTAATGAATGTGAATGTCAGTCTTAACATTTGTGATTTGCTGCAGTGTGATTCCTAAAGTAGTTTTTCCATGACTTTTTCTGCAGTTGCAATTTCACATACATAGAATATAATGGAAATCACACTAAAAATTGCAAGAAATCGTTGAAAATCTTCACAAGTAGCAATAAAGTCTTCAGAAATCGCACCTAAAATCGTGCAGAATTGCACACAAATCAAGCTATTTTCCAAGCTTTCAGCACTGTTGCACTTTAAATGACAATTGCGCGGTCATGCAACACTGTACCCATATGAAATTTTTATCATTTTTTTGTGACAGATAGAGCTTTATTTTGGTGGTATTTAATCACATCAGTTTTTTTATTTTTTCTTAAACAAACCAAAAACCACTGAAAATTTTGAAAAAAAAAATTGTTCTTAATTTTTGTTATAAAATTTTGTAAATAAGTGAGTTTTCTCCTTCACTGATGTCCGCTAATGAGGCTGCAGTGATGTGCACTGATAGTCTGCACTCATGGACACTGATAGGTGGCACTGATGAGGAGGCACTGGTAGGTGGCACTGATGGGCACTGATGAGGAGGCACTGGTAGGTGGCACTGATGGGGAAACTCCAGGCAGGTAGTGCTGCAGTTGGGATTTGAACCAACGACCCTAGTGCTACTAGGCCAGGGGTATGAAATTGGACTACAAGTCCCATTATGCCTCTGTCTGTGGGAGTCATGCTTGTAACTGTTAGCCTTGCAGTGCCTCATGGGACTTGTAGTTCCGCAACAGCTGAAGGGATGCCAGTTTGACAGCTGTGTGCTAGGCGGAAGTGCTAACCACTTAGCCACTATGACTAACCTCCTCAGAACCCCAGCTAACGTTCACATCACTGACTTTCTAGAACAAAATGGCAGCAGCCAAAAAGTCCCAAAGATCTCTCACAGCAGTCTGTACTCACAAAATGTCTACGGACAGTTGGTTGTCTCCTTCCATCTTCCAAGCGAAACCATTCTCCTGTGATTTCAGATTAGATCTTCAGCAGACAGCCCATCAGTCAGCTAGGGAGTGCGCAGACACTGTGCCTCCATAGCAAACGGCTTGCTATGGGGACACACGAAGAAGAGGAGGAGCCAACATCTCCACCAGGAGACCTGAGAAGAGGAGGATTGGGTCCGCTCTATACAATACCATTGCACAGAGCGGGTGAGTATAACATGTTTATTATTTTAATTAAAAAAAAATCTTTTGACTTTAGTAACATTTTAAGTTAAACATTACTCCCTCCACAGCTGCAACAATGGAAATACACTAAGTCTGAACAGACAGCATTCTGGAAGCACGTGCCACCTCTATGTGAAGGCAGTGGTCAATTCTCAAGTAAACTTTGATTTACAAGTAAGAATGCTCTTTCGAATTTTCACCTTTAAGGTGAAGCTGTTTATGGCAGGAAAGTTATATCTCAGGGCTATACAGGAATTGAGAACATGAGAACCGCTACTTCAAAGAAAGTGATTTATGAGGGTGACCAGAGGTATCGCATAACAGTTATTAGTAATTCCAACTTTCCTAGAGAATGTTACTATAATATTGAGGACCGAGATACTTGGAACAGGAGAGTTGACTAAAAAAAGAGACCCGGGAGAAGGTTTGAAGGAATAGATGAGTTTTGAAGCATGCTTGGAATAAGGGTAGCTATTGTGTTTTGTAATTTGTTTTATCTAGAATGTGCCCAGATTGTAGGATTCTTTACAGTTGTAATGTAGTGTGATAATTCATGTAATTCAATGTTTTTCCTGCATAAGAAAACAAAGTAGCAGTGCACCGACGTGCAAATCAGCTGATTAAACGTAAATCAAATGAAGTAATTAATCCATAAAATTCTATAGTCCATCCAAAAAAAGGGGGAAAACTTTTTTTTGCAACTACTGATGATCAGAAAGAATTCAACACCGTGCAATCAAAACAAAAGCAAGGGTGCACACTTTCTGTATTAAAAGGTGATTAAAGGAAGAATTGCCTAAAAACATTTACAAAATGGACATACAGTGGCACATCTAAGGCAATACTAGAGTCCAAGCACAACAGACCATGGCCAGGAGTGTGGCTGTGTGAAAAATAACTACTGACAGTGATCTCCGCAGTGAGGGAATATACATGATACATTTTGTTGTTCTTGTTTCCCTAGGCATGCCACGGTGAAGGAATGGAAAAGCTACTTGTGTCACTACTACGGCGATGCGTTTCAGGGCTCAACCCCTCTCTCAAGCCTCTTTTGGGCAGGATGTTAGTGCTGATGTCAAATATTGCCTTTGATATGCTTCTGAATGTTCATTTTAAATTTGTCTTTGCCCCTTCACAGGTAAAACAAATTTTAATGCCTAGGCACAATTTTGCAACTTTGACATGTGTTAGTAAAACCGTACATATCATCACAACTACTTTTTACATCCAGGTGTATTATACTGCGTTTTTTTCAGGACAAATTGGGCTTTCATTTGGTGGTACATGGTAATGAATATCTCCTGGTTTTTTTTATTATCAAAGAAAAACTAGCCCAAAATAGTAAAAAAAGTAATTTTTTAAAAATTTTAGCTCTGTGTTTCTTCTTACTGCCATAACCTACCACCAAAGAACAACCCAAGATAAATTTTCCAGCTTTTGACGTTCACTGCAATACCATATATGTGTATGTTGTTTATACCTGTACTACAGCCCAGATTCAATAGTGCGCATTTTGTTTTTTGTGTTTTTTTTTACCTAAAACACTCTGACACTGATACCAATTTAAAAAAAAAATCCTGATCTTTGACCTTGACCTTTGACTCTAACCTTCACCTAAACACTAACCCTGGCACTAAACTAGATCAAACCTTGATCTAGGTATTTTTTCTTTTTTCCTTTTCTTTTTTAATATTTATTTAATCTTTTTTTTACAAACAGTTGTTTTTTTTCTCTATGCAAGGAGAGAGAGAGGTACAATGTATCTCTCTCCTCCATTCAGAGAGAGAAAAAAAATAAGGGGGGGTGGGCTTCACAGTGACTGATCAGAGGCTATCACAGCAATCATGTGACCCGGAATCGGACTCTCAGTGACACCCCAGTCTTTGTGCTGGGAGTACGTTGTGCGGTGCGCTCCCAGCACAAAGACAGGCACGCAAATATGTGGCCCCACAGAAAAAAGCCCAGTTCTATGTTGCCGCATATTTGTATGACATCAGCATCAAGGGGTTAAGCAATTCTCTGAACACAAAAGACTGGTTCCTGCAATGTCATGCAAGCTTGGATGTCTCAGCCCTCCTTACTGATGATGGAGCCCTTAGAGAACAACAATGGAGTTGGGGCACCAAAACATGAGCATTTGGTGCCCTAAGCAATATTATATATGGAACGTCGACCCAATTATATAATATATTTTTCTTCCTGAAACCTTGTATTTTAGCTAAAAAAGGTGAACATTGTTCTATCTGAAAAAAGAAAACAATGAATCTGACAAGGTGGGGTGTTTAAAACTTAATCTGATAACCAAACTCAAACCTTTGATGTCACCACCCCGATTCTCAGTGAAAAAAATAAAATGTAACACACACCTGCACAACAGTAGGGCCTGTTTCCCATGTGATTCAGCTTGTATAAGAGCAGTGTGAACAGCAAGCTTTCAAAAAGCATTTCCAGAACCTTCAACAAACTTGGTAAATCTTTTAAAATACCATTCAGCTCCAGTTTGAAAATGTTGAACACAAATCCTAATGGGAGTGCTGATGTCCACTTTAAGCAAGCAGCTAGCAGGCTTCAGCACATCCTGAAGCTTGTTGAAAGCTTGCTGAGGCCATCAAGCAGCTTTCTTAAAGAGGCAATCAACATTGCCAATAGAATATGTGTTCAACATTTACAGACTGGAGCTGAATGGTACTTTAAAAGCTTCAATAACACTTGCTGAAAGCTCTGTAAATGCTGTCAAAGCTTTCAGTTCACACTTCTTTTAAAGTAGCCTCAGGTGATACACAGAGCTAAACCAAATCCTCCTACATACTGTAGGTTGTACCTGTCTATCTGCAGTCCTTTCTTCTCTACATCCATTCAAAGTGCTGAATTGTAAAGCTTAATAAGTGGCCCTCGCGTGTTGCTATACAATGCTCATGGTGTGTAGTTATCCATGGTGCTTCCCATCACCAACACGTGTACTATGCCTCACCTTCTTCTTTGACCTATATTAAAATAGGTCATACGCTTTTTAGATTGGTCAGTCTCTGCTCATCTGCCTCTGTCCTTTAGTAGCCACTTCCTTTGTACTGTCCCTTTAACAGTCCGGACTCCAAAAATTTCCACTGGGATGGTAAATGCTCAAGGAAAGAGAGAACAATCCATAGTGCAACCCCTAAAATTTAAAACTCTGCTTTATTAAAATAAAAATCTACTTACAAACATGCATATATTTCTAATAGCAAAAATGGTTCCTTTCACCACACTGCCAGTTTCCACAAAACCGGAAGTGATGTCACTAGGCTTCACCCAACACGTTGTGTCACTGGTCATGTGACTTCCTCAGGGTGGCGAAACATGTCGGGCAGAGCCTAGTGATGTTTTCCATTGGAAATTTGCTGCCTTTGATATGTGCATGTTTGTGAGTAGATTTTTATTTTAATAAAGCAGAATTTTTAATTTTATGTGGTTGTACTATGGATTGTTCTCTCTTTCCTTGAGCATTTACCATCCCAGTGGAAATTTTTGGAGTCCGGTCTCTTAAAAGGACAGCACAAAGAAAGTACCTACTAAAGGACAGAGGCAGATGAGCAGAGATTGACCAATTTAAAAAGTGTGTGACCTATTTTAATATAGGTCAAAGAAGAAGGTGAGTGTATAGTACACGTATTGGTGTTGGGAAGCACCATGAGAATTGTTGGGTGTATGAAGGATTGCTGGTTTTGAACACTGAAACACTTGGTGTGGAGCACGTTGAGATTTGTTTATTGTGAGTGCACATGCTTATTTTATTTATTGTTTTTTACCAAAATGGTGTTGCACTAAAAAATATATTTTTTTGCTTCTTGGAGTTATATTGCATGTTTGGAGCCACAAGGAGTGAAGATATGCTTGGAGGCAGGGGTGGACTGACCATTCGAGCACTCGGGCACTACCAGAGGGCCCGGGTCAGTACCCTGGTATCTTTCATTGGCTTTTCATAGGCTTTTCTGGATGTGGGCGAGGACACTGGGGCCCCGTGATCCTCAATTGCCCAGGGGGCCCCATGAGTTGTCAGTCTGCCCCTGCTTGGAGGAAATTAGCACGGACTAATTGCAGCATGAAGGACAACATTTAACAAGCACATTTGACCTATGCTATTATGTAGGTCTACTTATAAAGTGAGCAGGGAGAGTGTCCACAAGGGAAGCATTTTTGATTGATGCAGATGCCAGGCACTTTATAAAGCATTTATTTTGGGATTAGTTCACTATTTTTCACAAATAATAGATGTGCACTGATGTTTATTGGTTTTTATGTTTTTGAGGCATTAGTGCACCACATTTAAATTTATTATTTAGAATTTAGAGTTCAGAAAAAAAGAAGTCAGACGGCCGAAGTTACACTCTGCATAGCACAGTAAGGGGAGCTCTGACAGCTGATTGGAGGGAAAGGACACATCCTCCTCCACACAGCACACAATAATAGAGCTGAGGCTGTCAATCAGCTGGAGGTCCCTCCCCTGTCAATTTTTTTCTCTTGGTGTCAGGAAAACTTTTCATAAGAGATTCATTCTAATAACAGAGGAACAAAGCAGCAGATAAAACTGACACTTATTGCACTTAATTGAGACAAGTAGACGCTATAGAGGGATATGCTTTGTTCCTATTTCATGTCTGAGGTTTACTACTGCTTTAATTGTATTTTACATATAGTGTTGACCCCGTTGACATCCTGTATCTGGAAACATCTTGCTGCTGGCCGTGCCTACACAAATGATTGTCACCACCTCCGTAGTGATTCTACCCTAGTGACTCTACCCTAGCAATACACCACAAGGCATACAGTATATACAGAGCATTGTAATGCATTGCTATAACACATGTTAAAAGAAGTGATTCTATTTAGAAAATCTTACAGCTGGGGTAGGAAAAAAAAATTGAAGAACATATATTATATATATTCAGATGAACAGTAGAATCAAAGTTTATTCAAAGAATATTCATGCACAAACATTAATTGAATTAATAGGTTAACATTACAGCCAGGCAACTAGCATTTTCAGGAGATATTCAAAATGGCTATCTTTTTGTTTCTCCCATAACATTTGTTTTTATTAGGTTCACCAAAATCTGATACTTTTCTAAGGTCGTTATGGAGTACAAATGAGTTTTAACCACTTGCCCTCCTAAGGATTCACCCCCCCTTCCTGACCAGGTCATTTTTTCTGTTGAGGTGCTGCGTTATTTTAACTGACAATTGCGCGGTCATGCAACGCTGCACTTAAATGAAATTTACATCCTTTTTTTCCCACAAATTGAGCTTTCTTTCGGTGGTATTTGATCGTCTGTGTGTTTTTTATTTTTTGCACTATAAAAAAGAAAGGCTGACAATTTTGTGAAAAAAACTATATTTTTTACTTTTTGCTATTAAACATGTCTAGTAAAAAAAAGTAAAAAAATCAAATTTCCTCATAAATTTAGGCCAAAATGTATTCTGCTACATGTCTTTGCTAAACAAAATCCCAATATGTGTAAATTAATTGGTTTATGTGAAAGTTATAGCGTTTACAAATAAAAGTATAAATACTGGAATTTTAACATTTTAAAATTTTTTACTAGTAATGGCGGTGATCAGCGACTTATAGCGGGATTGTGGCAGGCATTCTGACACTGGGGGGGAACTGACTTGGTGTTGCTGACATCCCCAGTGACACTAATACAGTGATCAGTGCTAAAAAAAAGCACTGACACTGTACTAATGGCACTGGGCAGGAAAGGGTTAACATGAGGGGCGATCAAAGGGTTAACTGTGTGCTGTTTCACTGTACGCTCTGTGTGTGCTTCACTGTAATCAAACTGCTTTGCATGGCTGTGCTGTGCACAGCCATCCAAAACAGTGTGCATGAGGTGCCAGGGAGGAGAACTGGATTGTTTATATGCAGTTCTCCTCCCAGTTGGAGATGCTCGGCAATCACCGGGTGCCGGCGAGTAATCACCGGCCGGGACCTGGTGATTGAGAGCTGCGGCTGTGAATGGTGCTCGCCCCCTACTCAGAATACAAAAACACGTATATATAAACGTGATTTTGCGCACCCATGCCGCCCTGTAGCAGTATATCGGGAAGCAGTTAAATAAGGTCAAACTATACCAAAGCAGATATGTCATATCTTTTCGTTTATGGACTCATTCACATGGGTGCAGAGGGCCATACATCATAATAAAGAGTATAAGAGTCACAGGTGTTGTGTACAGCTGCCTGTACAAATCAATGACAGGTTGCGGCTATATGCTGGTAACCGCACATCCAGGTGTTTATGGGAATACAGGAATGGATGAGAAGTCCAGGGCACAAACTGTCTGCGCCCAGAAGTGCACAAACGCTTGAATGTGCCGTTACCATCGTATAGCCTTGTTTCGTCATTGATTTGTACATGTGGCTGTACACCCAGGGGCGGACTGACCATTCGAGCACTCGGGCACTGCCTTAGGGTCCGGGGTCAGTAGGGGGCCCCATGAAATTCCCCTGGTACCTTTAATAGGCTTTTTTGGGTGTGCTTTGAGTGTGGGCAAGGACACAGGGGCCCCATGAACCCCTATTGCCATGAGTTGTCAGTCCACCCCAGTGTACACCTATGACTCCCAGCACAGAATCCCGCTCCCTTACTATGGTGTACAGCCCTCTGTGGCTGTGTGGTTGAGCCCTTCACACTGTAGTCTTTCCCCAGTGTCTTGTTTTGTAGAATAGGTTCAGTTTGTGTTCAGTTCTATCATTAGCAGCTCTTATCTAACTGACACTGTGGAATCTAGTTACATGCCTGTGTACATCTGACCAGCCAAGCCCATTGTCCAAGTCTATACATAGCTACTGATTAGGATTCATCCAGAAACCAGAGTACAAAAAAAAAACCTATGATGTGAAACTGAAGTGTTACTAAAACAAACCTCTGCTATATCTGGTAAAGTAAAGGGTTGGTTTCATAGCAGGCACCATAAGGTGACTGTAAATACGCTCTCCCACCACCCCAATTCACCATTAGGATGGTCCAGATTCCAGTAAATGTTTTTACTTTCTGAAAGTAGCTCAAGAAGCTACCCCATGTGGCAACAGTGGAGTTTTGGGGTGCACCCCATCAGACACAAACAGCTGAACATGTGGAGGCAAGAAGATGGTTACTGGTTCCACATGACATGAGCTACAGTCCTTCTGGGTCACCATCTAGTAGGGAAGTGTGGGGAAGGTAAGGTTAGTAACTTTACAGTGCCTGCCTAATATCGCCCAAAAGTCACTCATTTGGATGTACTTTCCTTCTTTTAGTAAAACTAAATAAATGTATAGACCTCTATAAAAACATACTAATGACCAAAAGGGTTATACTTTACCAAACCTTTCATCCAACATCTATGTTCTCACATCTGTCGTTCTAAAAAGGCAGTATAAAAAAGTAAAGGTGAAAAAAGAAAAAACAAGGGACACTGGCTCTATGCATATTGTATATCTGGCAGCTCGGCACTAAAACCCATTGCAATGCTGCCATATGCCTACAGCCGACGTTAAGTGGTTTAGGTACACCTAAAGTGATATTAAACTAAGTAATCGCAGCAACTGATTAATTTACTGAGTGTGCAGCTTTTTCAAGATGGCTCCTTTCTCCTGCAGCAGCCTATGGAGCCACCATTGCATACAGGGACTAGAATTGTGTCTTCTTACATTGTGTGATTTAATACAAACACACAGCGCCATGGCCCAGGACTGCAAGACTCTTACCTGCTGCTCCCTCTTCCTTCTCCCTCCCTCTCTCCAAGATAACAGGCTGACTGAAGCCTGCACTGCTAACTGTGAAGACTGGAAGTTCAGGGAGGCAGCAATGAGAGGGCAGGAGCCAGCTGCATTAAGGCCTCATGCACACAGGGCATTTTTGCAGCCACTTTTAGGGGCGCCAGGCAATTTTTTTTTACTGCTTCCAAACAGCTCTCTATGTTATCCTATGCATCCATGCACACATGGACTTTTAGAAGATTTTAGTAGCAGTAGCGTTTACCAGCAGGAAAAAAAAAAACCCAGGGCCAGTGCGTCCAGGAGCAGCAGCATTTTGGCAGAAAAAACACTTGATGCAGCTTAACGCATCTAAACGTGTGTTAACTCTAGGCATGTTTAGTGCTTGAGAGCTAACTAATTTCTATGGCCAGAATAAATTATTATTCTAGCCAATTAAATGAATTAACACTTAAGAGTTTGACGCTTGGAAACGCGCCTGAACACTGGTTGTTTTTCCTGCAAAAACGCTGCTGCCAGGAGTAAGGCGTCTAGGAGAGTTTTTGTAACGTCCAGTGTGCATGAGGCCTGAAAGTTGTACACTGCAAGTGCTGAGGTTAGGGTTTTAGCTAATAGTTTATTAACCACTTTCCTGCCCCCCTGTAGCAGATATACTGCTACAGGGAGGCAGGGGTGCGCAAAATAATGTGTATATATACATGATTTTGCATTTCTGGGTAGGGCCAGACATTCGCGGCTGCAGTTGTCAATCACCAGCTCCCAAAAGGTGATTGCCCGCCGACACCTGGAGATTGCCAAGCATCTCCGACAGGGAGGAGGACTGTTTTGTTTACTAACAGTCCTCCTCCCTGTCAGCTTGCACAGCACAGCCATCCAGAGCAGTGTGATTAGAGTGAAGCACAGAGACACAGCCCCCCAGTAAAACACTCCCTGCACAAAGTTAACCCCTTCCTGCCCAGTGCCATTAGTACAGCGTCTTTTTTTTAGCACTGATCACTGTATTGGTGTCACTGGTGATGTCAGTGACACCAAGTCAGTTCCTCCCAGTGTCAGAATGTTCGCCGCAGTCCTGCTATAAGTCACTGATCGCTGCCATTACTAGTAAAAAAAATAAAAAAATTCCAGTATCTATACCACCATTTGGAAACGCTATAACTTTCACGTAAACCAATTAATTTATACGCAGAATACATTTTAGCCTAAATTTATGACGAAATTCGATTTTTTAAATTTTTTTACTGGACATGTTTAATAGCAAAAAGTAAAAAATATAACTTTTTTCTCAAAATTGTCGGTCTTTTTTTGTTATAGCGCAAAAAATAAAAACCGCACAGGCAATCAAATACCACCGAAAGAAAGTTCAATTCGTGGGAAAAAAAGGATGTAAATTTCAGGTGCAGCGTAGCATGACTGCGCAATCGTCAGTTAAAGCAACGCAGTGCTGTAACGCAAAAAGTGGCCTTCTCAGGAAGGGGGGGGGGGGGGTAAATCCTCTGGAGGGCAATTGGTTAAAGAATGGTTTATTTTATTGTGCTCAATGTGTACGCTAATAAACACTCAGGATTTATTACTATTTTAAAACTCTAGACCACAGCTATTCTGTTAAACACTGCCAGTTTACTAAAACCAAAGTGTGTAAGAAATCCTTACTGGCATATCAACAGCTCCAGAGCTTACACTCTTAATGTACACAAGCGTTCTATATGGCCAATTTAGGTAGAAGCCTGCCAATAGGTTGGAACCCGAGCACCAGCAGGAAACCACTGTACCAATTTATACAGAAAAAAAATCAAACACAGAATCCCAACACTGCAAGGCCATGGTGCTCACCGCTATGCCACTGTTTAACAGACGTTTCCTATGTATGTACCACCATTAAAAAAATGTTTTGTCTAAGTGCCCTCTAAAATACTGTTATACCACGATATAATACTAATAATACCAACTAACTGAACAAACATAAAAAAAAAAGGACACCTTTTAACAAAAGTATGTAGACAAAGGGCGAGTCTCTGTCATGTTCCCCCTTTAGGCATGCAATTAAGATTTAATACATCAAAAATGAATTGTTAAACAGAGTTTTTTCCCCCTTACTTTTCTTTTCTGCTAGCTTTTTAATGTAATAAATTCAGTAATACAGGGAAGCCTTTTTCAAACTGTTACCATGGAGGAACCCTGGAAATAGTTGTCAGGTCACAGGGAACCAGGGGCGGACTGACCATTTGGAAACTCAGGCACTGCCTGAGGGCCCAGGCTCAGTAGGGGGCCCCATGAGATGCCCCTGGTACCTTTTTCATAGGCTTTTTTGAGTTTGGGCAAGGACCCAGGGGCCCCATGATCCCCTATTGCCCGGGGGCCCCATGAGTTGTCAGTCTGCCCCTGCAGGGAACCCCACTAAAACTATTAGACCTACAGTTCATGGTACATTAATGTGATCAGTAGGTGGTAGAGCCTTTAAAGTGGGGGTCAGCAACCAGTAGATCTTGGCCAGTAGACTGGTAGATCACGGTCAGGGATTGCTGACCTGCCATTCCAGGGCATCAAACAGAGTGCAATGCAGAGGGACTACTTATAAAGTTGGAGCAATAGCTGCATAAGCCGCATGCCTTCTCTGCAGTGTTGGCTCCTACGCCCTGCCATGGTTGGTGGGTGTAGCACCAGCCAAGCATGACCCATTCAAGTGAATGAGGCCACTCTGCAAGTGCCCTGCAACCTCGTGTAGTACCGCAAACAAGGGGTTAAACAGGCAGTGTTGTGTTGCTTTCTCACCACATGCTTTAAGCCCTTGGACCCCACAGAAGCATGCAGTTGTGGGGCACTTGCAGAGAGGCCCAATTTACTTGAATGGGTTTTCGACTGACAGATGGTATCATGCACCAAAAGCAACAGGGGATGTAATTCCTGCTGTGGCATATGTATACCGTTGGCTGCTGCCACAGCAGCAAAAGGGGGTAGGGATTGGGGGGGGGGGGGGGGCGGTAAAACCATGACTCAACTGCAGGGTTTTACTACCCCCCCAACTTTACATGTGAATGAGCCCTTAGAGTGCCCCTGCTAGATGCAACTAAGGGCTCATTCACAAGTGCAGCAGACACTACTGATCCTCTACAAAGTGATCCAAATGTTTTGACAGGTGGTGAGGAGGTGATATGTTGCCTCCTCACCACTTGATTTAAACCCATGACTACCGTGCAAAGCACGCGATTGTGATACAGTAGTACAGCAATTAGAGGTTTAAATCCGGTGTGAAGAGGTGGCACTAGCCAATACTGTGCCCCGTGATCTTTGAATTCTCCCGTGTTGTTCAGGTAGATCTCCACCTCTTTAAGGTTGCCTACCCCTGCTTTAAAAAGAAAGAACAAAAAAATGGAGTTCACCTAATAGTCATGAAATCAAATATTAACACTGGCCAATACAGAAATATGAATAATGTAAAACTGTAGTGACTGGTGGTCAGGCAGAAGATCAATCGTCACTACTATCTTTTGAAGGAAGCCCGAGGGGGTTATTAACCAAAACTGCAAAGTGCAAAATCTGGTGCCGCTGTACATAGAAGCCAATCAGCTTCCAGGGATCATGGGGCCCCTGGGTCCTTGTCAAAGCTTAACTGAACAAGCTGAGGTTAGAAGTTGATTGGTTACTATTCACAGCTGCACCAGATTCTGAGTGCTCCAATTTTAGTAAATCTCCCCCCTAACCACCACTGGAGGTACCCCATGGAACCCTGGTTGAGAAAGGCTGATAAAGAAGTTGGATAAAAGGTTTAATGTACTCACACAGTGGTTTTATATAAGTATACACATATATACATCTGACCAAAATGAGTGACAACTGAGGATGAACGTTGGACAGAGGGGTTGGTTCCAAAAGAGGGGCAGTTCCTCCAAATAATGGACAGCTGGGAGCTATGGATTACAAGCTACTACGTTTCCTACCTAAGCCGGCCATAGAGGG
Organism: Staurois parvus; assembly: GCF_062004578.1. NCBI lineage: Eukaryota > Metazoa > Chordata > Amphibia > Anura > Ranidae > Staurois > Staurois parvus. Next base: position 1,879,178 of record NW_028318510.1, on the reverse strand, counting down.
ATATACGTTTGGCTGTTTCAGCAAGGACCAATTGAATTTTGACCCAAGGGAGTTGTACAGAAGTCAATCTACCATTCAACTGCTGTTCAACCACTGTGTTGTTTTTTTCCCCACTCAACCAGCACCACAGGCTATAGCTGGGGGGGTCTCCCCACTGTCAGAATACAATAACGCAGTGCGGAGGATTCCCCTATCTACACAATCAATTTTGACAGGAGATGCCTCAAAGTATAACAAAGTAAGAGGGTGAGGCTGTCAAAGCAGTGGTGGTGTATCGATAAAATATACCGGGGGGGGGGGGGGGCACCAACCCACAAAAAAATGCAACAACTAAAAAAAAGAAAAGGAGTTTTTGCTAAGGGTGACCCAAGGGTATATTTATGTAGCAACCAAGAGACTCTCAATTAATAAAATCCACATATGTTTTAATACAAAATGTTTTAAAAATACAAATCTCATCATGAACACATCATATACTCAAACCGCAAAAGAAAAAAAGAAGAGCAAAAAAAAAAAAGGGGGGGGGTTGGGGTATATGTATAGAAGTTATTTTAATGAAAATGAACAACTATGCATTTTTTGGATGTTATATGTATGTTTTCTCCAATTGCAGATAAGTAACGGACACCTGTTACATATGAGCAGTGTCAGTTGCAGAAGCGGTATTGTCCACGAAACACATTATAAACTAATGCTTAATACCACTGTATGTACAGTATAATCTATACATGACGTGTTCATGATGAGATTTGTATTTTTAAAACATTTTATAATAATACATTGTATGTGGATCTTAATAATTGAGGGTCTCTTGGTTGCTATAAAAATACTTCGGAGGGTTACCCTTAGCAAAAACCCCTTTTTTTGGTTGTGATGGGGGAATCCTCCCCACTGAGCTATTGGAAACAAGTCATTTTATTTGATCAATTCGCTGGTTAAACGAAAAAAAAAACCCTCATACTTCCTTCTTCAGCATTCAGTAAGAACGTTGTGGTTACATTTCTAAAGAAGTAAAGGCAGATCAAGTTGCAAAGTGGATGTTAGTGGATAAGAGAAAGTTGTGTTCACTTTGAATGCCCAGTCATGTGTGAGGGAAATAAAAAAAAGACCAAACAACAAACATGGATTTTATTAGCACTGATCAAAGCAAACACAGCTTCACCCTATCCATTAACATTCCATTCATTAACAAAGTAAGCATTCACTGTGCTAAGCAAACAACCTTTAGGCTGGCCATACATGGATCGATTTTAGGCAATTACTGTGCATCGACCAAAATTTGGGCCATATCTGGCCCTGCCGACATCACTGGGCTCAACAAACTAACTGAGAAATTGAAGGAGCCAGGTGAAAAAAAATACAATAGTCGGCAGTGAGTGATTACTTCATCCATGTGTTTAGAGTGGATACAATCTATGGATTTCTCTCACTCAACTTCATGGGCTGAACAAAAGAAATCTTTGTGTATGGCCAGCTTTATTCCTTTAAGGAATATACCCAATGGCTCACCATGTTTTTGGTGTTCTGATGCTACGTCCAAGTCAGCAAAATTAACTATTTTGGCACAGTTTGTCCCTCAGCCTGCTGCAATAAAATATATTCACTTTTTGGCCTGTTTGCATACATAAGCTGTGATTTCCTGTAATTTAGGGCACACCATTTTAAATTAACTTATTCCAATAAGACACATTGCAGTAAGAGAAAGGAAGCTACTTAGAGGATGGCAGCCTTCCACGGAATATTGATTACATCAGCATAACCAGAATTTCCTCTCTTCCTCCCAGTAATAGCTCTTTGATTTTTGAAGGGAAGTCAAGGTATTAAAAGATAAATCTTAGTGAGGGACTAGAATAATATAACCAACTAGAAAACCTTTTTAAATTGAATTTCTACCTTTGGGGCAAAAGCATACTAGGAATTTAAATTAGGATCTGTATGAATCAGCAGATGAACTTATTCACCTCTTGAAGAGTGTGTCTAAGTTACTCTGCATATAACTGCCTCTTATCAGATCAGCTTCTTTAAAAAGTGATGGTTCCTTATGTGGAATCCATCTACCCACAGATCTCTTCCTCCAATTTGCACTCGACAGATGAGTCATCAGTGTGGGAAACAGACATGTGGATACTTTGCTTCCCTAAATTAACAGCTGTAAAATGTGGGAGCTCAGTAAGGTTAAGCTAACAACAGAGTGAATTCTTTTTCATTTACAGTATAATCCGAGCCTAAAGAGGTTCTCCAGTCTGCCCCCAAAAATGTAAAAAGTCAGCAGCTACAAATACTGTAGATGCTGACTGTTAAGTTAAGGAAACTTACCCACTTCATCCATGTTCTCTGATTTGGTCTTTGAACACACTGGAGTATCGTACTCCCACTTACTCTATTTTGGCACCTTTGCTTTTTACTCTACAAATATGGCGCACATATATACAGAAATACTCACTGATTTCTTCATGCTCCCCACTAATAAATGTTCTATATAATCCGGCCAATCAAGACCTCATATGCACTATTGGGCCAAACCCGTTGTATTCCAGTTAAAGCATTTAGTGTATCCAGTAAATAATAAATTGCAATCTATTAAAGCAAACATCCCCAATTCCCTGTTCTACTCTTACAATTTAGACACTATGGGGTTTATTTACTAAAGCTGGAGAGTCCAAAATCAGACTCCCTTCTGCATAGAAACCAATCAGCTTCCAGGTTTCATTGCCAAAGCTTCATTGAACAAGCTGAGGTTAGAAGCTGATTGGTTTCTATGCAGAAGGGAGTCTGATTTTGGACTCTCCAGCTTTAGTAAATAAACCCCTATTTCTCTACCTTGACGCCCACTTTGAATTTAGAACACCCGACCAATTTTGAGTGCATCTGTCTCTTAGGCCCTAACTAACTGAAGTTAAATCACTTCTATTTGTAATGTCCTCCATGATGTTATTCCCTTATCTGAGAACTTCCACCTTTATATAAATAAATGGGAGCATGAGATCAGAACCTCATTTCACTACAAGAATGGCAGAAAATATGGGATACAGTGGCTCGATCCTCAAGATGTATCACATATAAGGAAAACATTTATGAACTGATAATGTATTGGTATAAAACCCCTG